>NC_138505.1:37405251-38039925 GCF_964252035.2 Podarcis erhardii
ATTATTATTATTATTAATTAACAAGCTACACTTCCCAGAAATCTTAGACGGAAGCCATGGCTGTTTGAAGTAGAGTCATAGTGCTTTAAATGCATAGTGTGAATGTGGCCTTAGTTGGATACAACCATAATAAGAATAATGATAATGGTTATAATGTTAATATGCTGGTGCTTATTCCACAGCAACTTTTTATTTCTCTCTCTCATTGATTATAATAATTAACCCACCCACCCCCCATCTTTTCCGCTGGTTTCCAGATGAAGAAGTGGACCTGAGTTTGAAATATCTCAGATGTGCAAAAATAAACGAACACACTTTTTAAGTAAGGGGGGGGGGCAACCTGGAGTACAAGCCCCTTGAAATTGCTGCTCTTGGCAATAGTTGCTGTCAGTGTTCATTCTTTGAAGTTAGTTTTCTGCTCCTTGGTTGTGATTACATAAGTGCGCAAAGCCAAAAATAGCCCCTGTGCTAAATGTTTTAAAGGATTAACCTCCTTTATAAAAATGAGTAGTTTTTCAGCTCTTAACATTATTTCACAAAGGGGAAGGGGGGTGGAATCCTGACTCAGCAGCTGCAGAAGAATCTATAGCTGAGCTGAAATGAGGTCTAATGAGCTATGAGGGAGACCTTCGCTTTTAGATTATAAGCTCACAATCTGTGTTTGCATCTCTGAATGCAGCCATAGATCAACACAGGGCTTGCAGCATCTTCAGACAGTACGATGAAAGATCCCTGTCTGAAAACTCAGAGAGCTGCTGTCAGTCAGTATAGGTGGGAAACTTGATCAGGATGCCCACCTGTCAATCACCTAACCCAGCAATCAGATGATTGCCAGGGCTTGCAAAAGAGCTTTGGAAACCCCTCTTTGGCCCAGCCATATTGTTACCTGCCCCACACCTGAGATATATAAATTGGGGCAGGTGGACATGGCTTGACCAAAATGGCCTCACTTGCCAAACTGCAAAGGCTGGTGGGCCAAATTAGGTCAACAGGCTAGACGGTCCCTCACTGCTGGCATAGACAGTACCAATGACCTGACGATACTGGTCAGGGATAATCGTTACTCTTTGGAGTATTTTGCTAGTGTATCAAGGCTCAGGTAAATCAGAGCCCAGAGAGATGGTGATGGTGTGTGTGTGTGTGTGTGTGTGTGTGTGTGTGTGTGTGTGTTTTAAGAAAACCTCACTGTGAAGGTTTTGTGTGTCTCCAAATACAACTGCAGCAATGGTAGTGGGGCAAGAGATATTTAGCTACCCCTCCCCTGTATTTTCTTGATTGCACAAACACACACTGCTGCACCTGTTATGAGACACACACACACATACAGGCACCAATGCAAATATTCAGGGATGGATTTCATGACTGTAGACTCCAGAGGCCACCTGTGGTTCTGGGCTCTATTGGTGCCTGGGCTTGCTTACTTCATACCTGGTGGGGCGGGGCGTGGAATACAAATAAGTATTCATGTGTAAAGCGGAAATTCTGACCCAAGTGGCCAGTGTTACATCAACATTTTGCTTTATTAGTCAAGGATAAGTTTGCATCACGAGTTTGGATTCCAGAAGCCCTTGAGAGAACTACATCTTCCATAGTGTTCTGTGCTCTGGGATGCTTCGATGGCCACCAATTTGTATGACCTAAAAGGATGAGGTTGTCAGGGTGGCTATGTTCTCTCTCCACTGACGTATGCAGTATCCCTCAGAATATTGGTTCCTGAGAATCACAAGTGGGCAGGTGCTTCATGGTCACTGTGACAATAGGATGCTAGACTAGGTGGACATTTGGCCTGATGGAGTAGGTTTTCCATATATTCTTATTTCTGGGAGTGTTTTCAGTCGGCTAAGCTACAGGACACTGGTTTCAAGGCTCAGAATCCTTGAGGTTTGCTTAGCAACCAGAATAAGGATAAGATGAGGAAATTCCACAATAAAAACAAACCAGCTGTTAGATACAGTGTACACAAGCCCTCTACTGAAACATCAACTTTTATCAGCTACAACCTATTCAGGAAAGGTTAACCAGTGTCAAGTGAGCCGAGCTCTCCACAGGAATAGGCATATATATATATATATAATGCTTCATTATCATTAACACATTTTTTTTAAAAAACAACCTGCTGTTTTTTCCCTTTTCAGACTGGGAAATTAGTCTTTGAAGCAGGGATTCCTAAGGGAGCGGGGAGTAACAGAATTTGAAAACAAGAGAAAGAGGTTTCTGTGTGTGTGTGTGTGAGAGAGAGAGAGAGAGAGAGAAAGAGAGAGAGAGAGAATAAATCCCATCTAAAATTAGAAAGCCAATTTGTCTGTAAAGCCTGGGGAATGAGGGGCACTACATGCCCTTGGAAATTAGAAGCAAAACAAGCTATGTTGAACTCATCTGCTACTCTACACCTTGGGGGCAGTGAATAGAACTGAGATAGACAATATTTCTCTAGTCTGGCACAGATGTCAGAAGATTGGGGGGGGGTGGATCTGGGGCTAGGCAGGATGAACGGGGAAAGATTTTCGATAGAAAGAACTTGATGCAATTTTTAAAATGATGGAAAGATTCAAGAATGGCCATTTAAGCAACAGAAAGAGAGCATCCTTTGAGATAATTCTGTAGCCACTTCCATGTTTTATTGCAGACAAAAAGGCAGGGATTAGAGAACGTGCAGACCTCCAGATCATCATCATCATCGCCCCTGACCATTGGCCAGGATGGCCGATGGGAAGGGGAATCCCAACAACACTAGAAGTGCTACAGATTCCCAACCCCTTCTCCAACAGAGGCTGGCCCATTGTGGTGAAAAGGGCCCTGCTCCACCAAGTTCTGTCTGCCTTCAGTAGGGTGGTCCTCATCTTCTTACTTTTAACCAGTCCATGGGGTGACATTGCCTGTCAACCTCCTCCTCCTGAGACTCACCGTTGCCCTTTAAAACTCAGTAAGAAAGAGGTTGGGGGCAATCCTGATATTAGCCTTATCCACTGTGGTCTAAACCACAGAGCCTAGGGCTTGATTATCAGAAGGTCGACGGTTCGAATCCCCATCACGGGGTGAACTCCCATTGCTTGGTCCCTGCTCCTGCCCACCTAGCAGTTTGAAAACACATCAAAGTGCAAGTAGATAAATAGGTACTGCTCTGGCGGGAAGGTAAACGACATTTCCGTGCACTGCTCTGGTTCACCAGAAGCGGCTTAGTCATGCTCGCCACATGACCCGGAAGCTGTACGCCGGCTCCCTCAGCCAATAAAGCGAGATGAGTGCTGCAACCCCAGAGTCATCCGCGACTGGACCTAACGGTCAGGGATCCCTTTGCCTTTACCTAGAGATGCTGGCCAATGAATCTGTGAAATAAGAAGCTGTGCAGGCTGGTCCATTAGCACGAATGAGACACTACTACACCAAGTCCAGTCTGCCCACAGCTACCCCCCACCTGCCTGCCTTCCTATTTTTCCAGGGTAGAGGGATGAATTTTAGGACTGCAGAGCATCACACAAAAGAGTGCCCTTGAAATCTGTTTGTGGCAGTCCTTTTTAACACACACACACACACACACACACACACCAAATGCTTTAGAATAATGCTGTTATTTCTGCTCCCCTTTCCTTCCTCATTGTCCTTACCTGCTGGGTAATAGCACGAAGTTCTAGGGGCCATAGGAAATGCAATTCCGCAAGGACCCTCGCCATGTCTAAAAATACCGCTACAAGTTTGTTGGTTGCAATAGAGCAGAGAACTGGGAACCTGTGTCCCTCCAGATGTTGCTGGACTCCAACTCCCATCAGCCTCAGCCAGCCTGGCCAATGGTCAGTGATTATGGAAGTTGGAGTCCAACTGGGGCGATCACAGGTTCCCACCCTGTGCAACAAAATTTTCAGTGTGGACATGAGATCTGTTCTAAGCCTTTCCCCAAACAGTGCATTCAGTCAGCAGTCTTCGAGTTAGGAGGGGAAGAAAGTGATTGTCAGTAAATGCTGTCGTGGTAACAAATATTTATTTTATAAAAATAGACACTGGGTTGTGGTAATGCTGATGTGCTAAATTTCTCTACTATGGAAATAAAGAGGGCTTTAAAATCTACAGCTCACTTAGAGCTTTCACTGTAATGATAGACACAGCACTAAAATGAGCTGTGAAATATGTTTTCTTTTCACAGGGACTTAGCTGGGCTTTGTGGGGGAAGCAAATTGGAGCGTCTGTCCCCGCTCAATTCTAATTAGAGCCCAAAACAGCATTTGCAGAAGTGTGGGTGTGTGCAGGGGATTTGGGGCAGATTTTGCAGCAATGTTCTGTATGGATCCCCTACCAGAACCAAAAGCTTTTCGGAAGTTGGTCTTGTGAACAAATGAAATGGGTGGGTGTCTGCCAATGTGGTGGTGTCCTAGATTCATCGAGCCCACTTTCTGCAAACAAGGGGTGGGGAAACTGAAGCCCTCCAGATGTTTGTTAATTAATTAATGAATAATAATAATGATAATGATAATAATGATAATAATTTATACCCCACCCTTCCCGGTTTAAAAACTGGGCTCAGGGCGGCTAACAGCAAATATAAAACATTGATTAAAATGCAACTTATAAACAGCATAAAATACAACATAAAATGCAGCATCAATGTCAATAAAATTCAAAAATTCTGGGGTCATTTTTTTTGGGGGGGGGGTGGGGGAACCCAGTCAGTAGACATCAAATGAACACCAGGGCTAACTGGCCAAGTTGGTCCTACTAGAGCCAGCAAGGAGACCAGGGAAGAATTTAAATGTGGGGTCCCAGAAGGGGTTTCTTCATAGAAGAGGAAAGGGAAAAGGGAATAGAGGATCAGGCTAATTCAAATTGAAGGTCAGGCAGAATAGCTCTGTCTTACAGGTCCTGCGGAAGGAGGCCAACCATGGTTAGAGACCAGCCATCCTCTATGGCCACTGGTCATGCTCTCTGGGGCTGATGGGAGTTGGGAGCCTTCTAACAACATTTGGGGAGTCACATATCCCTCAGCCCTGCCGTAGATGATTGTGTCTGCAGTTTTGTGGTACTCACAGAGCCCAGTTTGTTACTGTGACTTCTGTACACAGAATGCCTTTTGCTAGCTAAGGCCAGTGTGCCATTTCTGACTACCACCACCCTGAACAGAGATACCTTGGCCACAGTTATCCATTATCTGATAACTTTCCTGATTTAAACTACATTAATGTAGTTACTGCAGAACTCCTGATCCTCATGATGAGTATAATGTGTAACTTGCAATGTCTAGATCAGCCTTTCTCAAACTTGGGTCCCCAGATATTGTTGGAGTACAACTCCTATCATCCCTGACCACTGGCCCTGCTAGCTAGGAAAGATGGAACTTGTATTCCAACAATATCTGGGGACCCAAGGTTGAGAAAACCTGGCCTATAATGTCTCTTACACTTCTTCACCTCCTCATTGTTAAGAACAACCATTGTTAGTTACTTTGGTTTCTTATTTTTTTTTCTTTTTTGGAGGAAGAAGCAAATAACAATTACAGCTTGCAGCCTAAAATACTCACAGTTGATGAGTTCTAATGATTTCATGTAATCCTATGACTACAAAACCCTTGATGCAGTGCTACCATGAGAAAAAAAATAAGTGCCATGCACTGAAAGCCTTTGGGGGCCTTCAGTGAAGCAATCAGCTGCCCACAATGTTTGAATGGCTGTGTAAAACCAAACCGGCTGAATGACAAAATGGCCAAAAATATATATTCTGCGGGTATCAAAAATGAAAGTCTCCCAGCAAGTTTTACATATGCGTGCCTAATCAGATTATTCAAAAACAAACACTGAGGAGGGGGGCACTTGAATCTTCAAGAGGACTGAAGTTTTATCTTCCCTTTCTCATCTTCCTTGAGAATAATTTGCTTTCAAAAGTTAATAACCAAAATGCATTCATCTTCTGTAGCTGTTACCAGCCCATAGCAAATTGCTTTTATTGTCAGAACTACAAATTTGGGCCTCGTAATCAATATGGCCATTTTATGAGCTGTCTATAAAGAGACTAGAAGATGTAGCATTGCTTTGATTGTCAAGGAATAAAGATCAATTGGTCCCCACAGCTTCTTCACAAAAGATTCCCAGTTGATGCTCATTGGCTAACACATCACGCCTCGGCCCCAGCCCTCCCCCATCTCTTTTCCAAATCATGCAGTCAATACCTTTTCCCTCTGCATTCCTGTTAAGCACTCCCCCCTCCCATGTGCAACCCCAATTAATATGTTAAAGAGGGTGAGCAGGTAGGTAAGGAAAACCCTTTGAAGTCTTCTTTTCCAGTGCTGCTCCACTATAGGCATGAAATCAAAATTATTACACTTGCCTCCAGTTTCCACACGCACCCCCTTTTTTGAGCAGAAGCAGAGGATGTTTTGATAATTCCCACATCTTGCAAATTCTTGGTTCCCAAATGATTCTGGGTCTCATCTGTCCATCTCCAGGCAGATTTCTGTGGCCAGTGTAACACAGGAGAATACCAGAACCCCATGAGGTTCATCCAGTGACACCGAGTGGTAGAAGATGTAGGACAGATAAGAGGCAGATGTAGGACAGATAAGAGGCAGATAAGAGGCAGTTATGGACTTAAGATGTGGTGATGAGCAAGGATTTAAAAGAGCCTTGGGCAAATTCATAATTGTCATGATGGCTGAATACCAGTTGCCAGAGAACAACAGTGGGAGCGAGCTATTGACCATTTCTTCTTGTGGGTTGGTCCATCCCTGTTAGGATACATCAGTAAAGAGGGAGTCTTTTACATGTTGGATGCATATGTTGGATAGTTTAGCCTCTGAATACATGTGTGCTGTAGACGTTGGTTTCATAGGCAAGGTATGGAAGAGTGCATATCATCATGGGCAGCATCGGCCAGTGCAGACCCCACTCAGCTGGTGACAGTGCATGTGGGTGATTACCTGGATAAGGCTGCATTCAGCAGATGGGATGGTGAACTGCAGGCTTCGTGGCTTGCAAGGAGAGAAATGCCCAGCCAACGGAAAGAGTATGAGTGTACATGCATAAAGGAACATGAACGAGCATGAAACTGTGAATGAACATGAATGAACCTGTCTTAAGCTAATGGGTCGTTGCCACAACATGTGCCAGCTGTGCAAAGATGTCCCAGTTCCTCGACCAAGGGGTGAGCAAAATATCGCCCTTCCAGATCACACTCACCACAAAATGGGTGGGCATTAGGAGGATTTTGGTAAGGGGGGGCAATTTTCAGTGTGAAAGAGCCAGGAGCTCTTCAAAACACCATTGGGGGCAGCCATTTTGAAGTTTGTTTGTTTTTCCCAGAGTGCTCTGTTCTGAGAGACTTTAAGTGAATAATGGTGGTTGTCACAAAATGGGGGCCCTATTGTCTCCCCTTGCCCCAAAGAAAAAAACACCCAACTGCTGAAAATACAAAATAGAGAAATCAGTTTCACCCCCTCTTTCATCATAAAACCTCTCCCTCACCTTGACATTTAGGACAAACCTTTGGCCTTTTGCAAGTTGGGCTGAGCTCAGCATGGGGGAGGGGACACACCATGCAATTCCACTTTCTAAGTACGCCCAGGCCTGTTTCAATGGTCTGACCTAGCTGTGCTTCTAACCCAAGGATGGGGAGTCCTAATTAGGCCCACCAGGCTTCCCCCTTGTGCTCTCTGGGCCATGTATTAGCCCAGGGGTTCCAGAATTGGACCAAAACATGGCAGCTGTCCCCTTTAGGCTCAGCCAGATTTCCACCTGTCTGTAGGGGTTGTCAACTCACTGTTTTAAAACTCACTGCTCCTTTATGTCCTCTGCCCCAGGGGACTCTTGAGGAACTTGTTTTAAAACAAACAAGGACTGGGATCGCAAAGACTTTGCAGTCCTTCCATCTGAAGTGGAGTGCAGCTGTGGCGTTAATTAAGGATGAAAAAGTAACGGTATTTTGGTCTCCACAGTGACAGCGATGTTTCGAGGAATGGTACAAGTTTAAATCCCCTTTGATCTTAAGCGCTGTTGCTGAAATGCAGACTGTGCCACCCGGTCGTTGTTCTGGTGCAATGTGATATCTCAGTGTCGAGAAGCCAACTTGAATGACAGGGAAGCTCGTGGTGGAACTCTGATTTCAGTGAGTGGATGTGTGTGTGTGGAGAAAACGTGGCCTTTAAACTTTGCCGCTTTTCCCCTCTGTGGTTGCTGAACAACTTGTATTGTTTTGTATTGTATTGTTCTCCAACATGGATACATGATGCCGATGAAGCTGGTATATATTTATTTACTTTGGCATTATTTTTTATTTAGCTTCGGAGAATTATGGACTATACTGAAGCCCTGACCCTGTCTGGCTTTATTATAGATTTCACAAAACCTTGCCCATGCACACGTAAGCCTATCATGTTAAGGACTAGAAACTTAGTCCTTAGTCCATTCAGAACCTCATGCACAACTAGAGATGTACTTAAGCGGTGGCCCTGAAGCTCTTGCCTGCCTTACTTATCCTGTGGCCTTGAAGGGAGATGAGGAATATCTGTACATATCTGAGAGCCCACCAGGAAGCCAGGCATCTGGTGTGTGTACCTCCAGTCCTGAGGCAGCCATGTCCAGATGGAACAGTGTTTCAGGGCCCTAGTCATGTTGTGTAATGGTTACAGGGTCAGGACTAGGACCCTAGAAACCAGGGTTCAACTCAGCATTCAGCCATGAAGGTTACTGGGTGGTTTGGGGCCAGTCACCAACTTTCAGACTCACCTTCCTCAGAGTTGTGAAGCTTCTGTTCCAATCTGTATCCATCACAAGCAGCGCTGTTTCCTTTCCATTACAGTTCTGCTTCCTCCAAGCGCTACAACTTCCTGCCTGCTCCCTAACGTATGTTACATAACTATTTCCATAACTTCATTAACTTACATTCATTTCATTGTAAAGGAAACAACAAAACAATGCAAAATAACAAGTAATTGATTACTCCTTTTCTATGGACTTCAAAAAATAAATCTAACCAAAAACAATGTGAAGAGATGCCGATCTTTTTTTCTTGGCTGATTTCCTTTCCTGACCACTGACAAATACCCAAATTGCAGCAATTTCAATTTTTCTCTGCCAGCATCCCTATGGAGAGCCATGTATTTCACCCTGGATATACCAGAGGAAAACTGAGGTAGAACTGCAATAAAATAATAATAAAATAAATCTGCTGTGGGGGTAGGAGTGATTCGGAGACCTTCCACCCCAATTCTGGGCAGGTCTGAATACCGAAACCTAGAGATACGCAGAGCTTTCCTGAGAAATGTAATGAGTAATCAGACTTGATTTGGCTTCCCTAGGTTTCCTGGCATTTAGCTTTTAGTCAAATGTTGGTGGCAACTCTGCAATAAATGCCATGCCCTTTTACATGGCCCTGAAGTTATTGCCATGCAGGAAGTGAGTTACTTTATGAGCATCTGTGCATTTCCACCTCTGGTTTACGGCACTGCCTGTGTAAACACAGTAAAAAATAAATAGACTCTTCTTGGGGGCAGCAAAAGGTAACTTAACGTACACAGAAGGAATGATAAATAAACCATGATGTTTTCTTCAGTGACTTTTCTCAGACTGGGGAGGAATTTCCCACATTGGATTTCCCTTTGTGATGACTTTATCTTAAATAACAGCAAAGAGTTAAATAACAGCAAAGAGTTGTAGGGAGCGGTGGGTTAGCATCAAGCAGAAATCAGGGTAACTCAGGGGTGACGCATTTGCTTTGCATGCAGAAACTCCCAGGTCCAATCCCCAGCTCCATGTAGGGATGGCAGGGAGCCTTTTTCTGAAACCCTGGAGAGCCACTTACAGTCAGTGTAGACAATAATGAGCTAGATGGACCATTGGGCTGACTTATTATAAGGCAGCCTGCTAAGTCTGAGGTGAGCCAGGAATTGCACAGTTAGCAGAAGCCCTGAAGCAGACCAGCCACTAGGACCAAAGAACAAGAGCAGGGCTGCAAAATCTGCAGCCCTCCAGATGTTGTTCTGCTTCTGCTCCTATCATCCCTGACCATTGGCCATGTCAGGTGGGACTGATGGGCCCTGGAGCTGAAGAACATCTGGAGGTCCACAGGTTCCCCATCCCTCAGGATGAGGAAGGAGGCTTGTACACACGTTACTCTCAATACAGGTACACACAGTCTCTGCACATGTACAGGTGCTTGTGTGAAATACACTTGTCAATTGTTCATAGCTCAGCTACTGTGTACACAGAGGAACAGGCTGTGGAGTCACTGAAGGTTACATGTGATTAACTTTATGGATCACAACCCAACTATTTATGTGCACAGATAGTACACTCCTTGAATGTTAGGTGTGACACTCCTGAGACAGAGGAGCAGACCAGAAGTCAGTAGGCAAAGCATGACTCAGGAACGCGTCAGAGCTCTGGTGTGTTTCATCCATACTGCTCATAGAATCAGCCATTACTCTTCCCATCCTTCCTTTTGGAAGTTTTGTGCCAGGCATTTGGAGGGAGAGCCAGGAGTTGCCAGGAATCATCAGTCAGATACCAAGGAGCTAACTCAGACATCTCTCATCTTATGTCCTCCAAATGATGTGGATTGCGTGGCAATTCCTGCCCCATCCCAAAGATGAAGTAAATAAAGACACCGGACACCAAAATTTTAGGTTAATGGGCGAAAATGGCCACAACTTTATTGATTACAGGTAAGAGTGGTATTGGCTTTAGGCATTGGCCCTACCAGACTATCCGGTCTAACCGGGAAGGGTTAAGCACCAACCGGGGGAGCCCCCGAGATGCACATCCCTGGGCACTCCCCAGGGGGTTACCGCTCGGGAGCGCGCTTTAGGCCCTAGCCTCCGTAGGTTTTGGACGAGGCGACGCCCCTCGGAGTCCTTTAACGAACTACCCTTCAAGCTTTGGGGGAGGTGATGGCGTTCCTCCCCCCCGACCTCATTTCCATAACAATACCCCTGCCAATGCCTAACCGCCAAAACCAAGGAGTTGTGACGTTTTGCTACGAGGTAGGCGAAAAAACCAAGTGGCTTCCAAAGCAGCCAATTAGCCAAATGGAAAAACTCCTACCAGGCCCCTTGCGGCGACCAGCCAAAGCCCATAGCAAAGTCCAAACGCAAACCTAGAGGGCGGGTGGGTGGGTGGAAAACCGCTGCTGCTGTGGGAACGAAAAGGGGCGAGCTGGGGCTGCCCCGACCTTAAGTGATCCCGGGAGCCCCGCCCTTACCAGCAGCCGATTGGCTGCCGCTGCGGGCGGTGAATGCTAATGAGCTGGGGGAATCCCTGCTTCTCACGGGGCTGACGCTAGCCCCGCGAGATTGATGATGGGGGCATGAGCCCGCAACCCCACCCCCTCTTTAGGTCGGTAGTGGCTTTCCCAGTTCCTATGAGTGCCAGCCAGCATGGCCAATGGCCAGGGATGATGGGCGCTCTGGTCCAAAGTGTCTGCAGAACACCTCATGGGGTAGCCTGAGCTACCTATAGGACATACTCCTGTGACAAAATGTCAGCCCCACCTGGACGCCTCTGTAGTCCAAGTCAAGCAGAACATATGTGCATCTTCAGCTGGCGGGACACACTATGGGTCGTGGCCTGATCCAAGGTGGGTCACAACAGGAGCACTACCACCTTGCAAATATATGGTAGCAGATTAAGAAATGGGTCCCTAAATGCATGTTTGGGTTAAAAGTGGATCCTGGGTCTGAAAAGGTTGAAGGTAACCGCAGTAGGTTAAGCAGGTAGCCTGGGTGGGTGGGGCCTAGGGACTCTTCATTGCCCAGAGGACTGCCCAAACTGTGGCCCCAGTGACCACCACATGGGACAACCACACACAGTTCTGTGGGTTCCTGGTTTCAGGTCCTGACAGCGAGGAATTCAAGAGTTCCCAAAGATTGCTCTGGCATCAGTGGAACAGGCTACACCATTTGCCTGTTTGCCTAATGATTGGCTCAAGTTTTCATGGGGAAATGTCATCTCCTGTGGAAGGAGGCAGGGCTCTTTGAATCTAATTGCTCCCCAAAGGCTGCAAGAGTGATATATCAGTGGCGCACATATCAGCATCTTTTGCACATTATTAGCAATAACACATGCTAATAGGGGTCTTGGGATAGGAAATCACTAATGTGAGTTGTCTGTCGGAGAGCATCTCACCCCACGCAGTCTCAGCTTTCTAGGGCCTGAGGTCAGAAGCACAGCAACACTTTCATTCTTGAAGGGGGGAAAAGCAGGTTGATGGAAGACAAGGGTGACAGGAGAAGCTGTCGCCTTTGCTGGCTGCTGTTTATGTAAGGTTGTGAAAGTTACTCAGCCCACAGGCTCCGTGGGTGGAAAAGTCATGGCTTTCTGGATATCATTAGGCTCCAACTCCCATCATCCCTAGCCAGCATGACCAAAGGTCAGGGTTGATGGGAGTTGGAGTCCATTGGCATCTGGAGAGCTATCACATCCCCACCCCTGTTTTAAGGTATGGAAGGCCATGGGATGGCTTTTGATTGGAAGGAGACAAGCTTAGAACGTGAGGAGGTGGTTGTGGAAGTGTTGCTTAGCAACTACGCAGAGTGGCATGATTTTGTTGAGATAGCAGGTGCCCTGATTGGCTGTCTGATTCTGTGGGAGTTCTGCCTCTGTGTGTTTGATGGAACGTCTCCCTGCTTTGTACAAGGTGGATAATAAGAAAGATAAAGCCTCTCTGTTTATTTTCCCTCAAACTATACACTATTGTTGTTCAGTTTCCTCGGTAAAGTGGACTCCATCTGCATTATTTAAGTGACTTTCTTAACAGCGTGTGGTCCTCAAGAGCTTTCTACTTGGGACTTTTCTGAGGCCATGTCCCCTTCTCAGGCCACATCTCTCAGCAGCCCACTTCCACACCCTCACTGAGTACTATTGCCTGACTGGCGTGTGCACTTGAACTTGGTCAATGCCTCTTCCTTGCCTGGATGAAAGGCGGAGAGGGATGTGTCTTCAGAAACCACTGATTTATGTGCAGCTGAAATTCAAAGGTGGGAGTCCCATCCATTGCTTGGTCCACTTCTCCTCTGGCCCTGCCCACTGCAAAGGGCTGCCAGAAGGTTCCTCACAAGCGAATTCAGAAGCCTTCAGAATAAAAACTCCCCCAGCCCTGCTTTAAAACAAGTGTTGATGCAGAAAGATGCCATTGGGCACCTCTGGCGGCGGGGGGGGGGGGGGGAGGAATCCATACCCTCCCCACCTAGGTGGACGGTTCGGAAAGGCAAACTGAGTTGTATCTTGTTCTGTGAGGGCAGCTCACTAATGGACTATCTCACTTAGTGATTCCCATCCCCTTTTTTGCATGGAATAGCAAAGGTAGAAGGTTGCCCCTGGTCTCTCGGAATAATTCAAAGGCCGCCTGAAGATCCAGGGCCTTTGCAATGCCTGGGCGCAGCTGCCCTCCCTCTTTTGACACGCAGAGTCAGATCCCTGACCTTCCTTTCTCCGGGGCTGTTCTGAACGGCTTGAGTTTGCCCTCTCTGTCTTCAGGTGCATACTTACAATTTAGCAGCGTGTCTCCGCGCCGAGTTTAGCTGTCCTCTTGTAATTAATTTAACAGAAACTGCAGCAACTGAAGGCCAAAAGGGATTGTTATTTCATTTGTACTGAGTGGGAATTAAGATATCGTGTTTTGCTGGCTGCAGCCCGTAGTGTTAGCCGGGGCACTTCGGGTTTCACAGTGAAGAATCATCAGCATTAGCCTTGGATTAATTGGACGCATCCTTTGTCAGGCTTATTTCCTCTTCTTTCTTTTTCAAATGAAGTGGGGGGAGGCGGCGGGGGTTGAACTGTCTGCTTCAAAAGGCTGAGAGCACCAAGAGTTACAGTATAAATGTAGAGCCAGGACAAATTTCTGCATGGATCTTAATGGGATTCCCACATACCTGAGAAGTCCAGAGAATAATAGAATTGCAAGGTTCAAGGGAACTCAAGGAGTCATCTAGTCCAACCCCCTTGAATGCAGGAATCACAGTTAAATAATTCCTGACACATGGCCATTGGACCTGTTTAAAAACTTCCAGTGAAAGAGAGTCCACTATATTCTGAGTGAGTCCATCTGCTGTTGAACAGTTCTTACCATCCAATTTTCCCCCTCTTAATGTTTAGTCGGAATCTCCTTTCTTGTAATTTGAATCCACTGGTTCGGGCCTTGCCCTCTGGGGCAGCAGAAAACAACTCGCTCCATCTTCCACGTGACAGCACTTCAGGTATTTGAAGATGGATATTGTATCACCTCTTAGTTTTCTCTACTCTGGTCTAAACATACCTGACTTCTTCAAGCTTTCCAGATCCTTCATCACCTTGATCACCCTCCTTGACACATGTTCCAGCTTGTCAAAGTTGTCACAGATCATGGGGAATCTTTGGCCCTCCAGATGCTGTTGGATTGCAACTTCTGCCATCCCTAACCACTGGCCATCCCGATTGGGGATGGTGGGAACTGGAGTAGCATCTGGAGGGACACAGGTTCCCCACTCCTTTTGCAGCAGATCACACCAGTGCTAATTTTTCTAGAAAAAAAGGTGCCGGAACTCACCATGAACACCTCATTTGTTCTCTTAGAATGTCAATGGCGCCCACCTGAGAGGTGCCAGAACTGAGTTCCAGAGAGTGCCAGCTGGAAGTAAAAAGCCCTGGATCACACCCATCTCCTCACAAATCAAGCACTTGTGAAGAAAGATGTGCTGCTTTATAAGAGTTGGTGCAGGGAAAGCGATTACCCAACAAATTTGCAATTTTGCTTACTATACACATTTTTGTAAAGCATTTCCCCCAAATATCACTCATTTTTTGCAAGTTATTTTCACTGCATTTTGAAGCACACTATACGCCAGCATATACATTTTTGCACACGTTTACTTGGCTGGATTGCAAGATCTGGAGAAGTGTGAGTTCCAAAGTATGACTATATTTCAGCTCATGTATTGTTTCAGAAAGTTCAAATTAGAATCATAGAATTGCAGGGTTGGGAGGGACTCCAGAGGTCATGTAGTCCAAACCCCAGGTGGATGTGCAGCTGGGGGCAGAGGATATTGTAAGGGCTGAGTTGTAGGCAGCTGCCGAGTGAGAATTGGGGGTTTGAGGGTCAAATTAGGGACTGGTAAAGGGTTTGAGTCTGAAACTCTACAGAGTTGCTGACAGTCACTACAGAACACACTGAACTAAACAGATCCTTCACCCAATTTGGGAAAAGGCTGCTTCCTATGTCCCTGATTACCTCCCTGCCCTCTACAATGTCCTGTAGCCATTGCTTTGCATCTAGCGCTGCCTTCAGTGAAATATAGAACCGAGTTACTTTATGAGCATCTTTGTGCAGCAACCACTTCCTTTTTATAGCAGTGTCACTGTAAACATGGTTAAAATAAATAGACTCCATTCTTATGGGCGGCAAAGAGATAACTTAATGTGCAGAGCAAGCATATAAAGAAACGGTGATGTTCTTCTCGGATAGGAGGGGAGGCGTGGGAGAGTGATTCTCTCAACCTTCCCTGTGGTTGAGCATCTTTTTTAAAAAGCAGCTGGTACAGCGAGCTCAGGTGCTGCACTATGGTGGCCTAAGCTAGCAAGGCTAATGGTCAGAGTTCATGGGAGTTGTAGTTCAACACTGAGAGTCAGCGTCGTCTAGTGGTTAGAGTGCAGGACTAGGACCTGGGAAATCTGGGTTCAAGTCCCCACTCAGCCATGAAGTTCACTGGGTAACCTTGGGCCAGTGACTCACTCTCAGCCTGACCTCTTTTTTTTTTATAAATAATATTTATTAAGATTTTGAAAGTTACAGAAAGGAAGAAGAAGAAGAAAAAAGGTTAAACATAACAAAACCATATAATCCAATCCAATCAGCCTGACCTATCTCACAGGGTTGTTGTTGTGAGGATAAAATGGAGGGTAAAATGATATAAAGGTAAAGGTAAAGGTACCCCTGCCCGTACGGGCCAGTCTTGCCAGACTCTAGGGTTGTGCGCTCATCTCACTCTATAGGCTGGGAGCCAGCGCTGTCCGCAGACACTTCCGGGTCACGTGGCTAGCGTGACAAAGCTGCATCTGGCGAGCCAGCGCAGCACACGGAACGCCGTTTACCTTCCCACTGGTAAGCGGTCCCTATGTATCTACTTGCACCCGAGGGTGCTTTCGAACTGCTAGGTTGGCAGGCGCTAGGACCAAACGACGGGAGCGCACCCCGCCGCGGGGATTCGAACTGCCGACCATGAGATCGGCAAGTCCTAGGCGCTGAGGCTTTACCCACAGCGCCACCCGCGTCCCTGATATACACCAACGTATAATGATATACACCACCTTAAACGAAAGGTGGGATATAAATGCATTAATAGCAATGGCAATTGCTATTTGGGGGGTGAGAGCAAGGAAAGACCTTCTGCGGTAGCAGGAATCCTTGCACTGGCTTCCACTAGTGACTAGTGGAACAGGTTAGTCGTATCCAGCCTTACATCCATTGCACTTTTGCCTCTGGTATTGCCCAACCTGGGCATGTGGCCCTCAAAAGATTGCTTTCAAGGGAATGTGATCCACAGGCTGAAAAGCTTCTGCACACCTGCTCTAACCACTACACCACATTGGCTCAACAGTATTTAAAGGTCTGCAGGTTCCTTGTCCCTGTTTTAGCTGCCACGCAGGATCCTTTTTGCTCTCTGCTGCTCCTGGAGAAAATTGTCTCTTGATCTTCTTCAGCTGCTACTCTTGCTTTTGTTTCATGGAGGTTGCGTATTTAACATTGGTCTCTAACTGCGGCTGCTTCGTTGATTGATGATGCCCTGATAGCTTTTATGAGCTTCATTGCCATGTTGCTTTATAAGTATAGTAGAAAACCTTAAATATTCATAAAATACCAACTCACCAAGGTGTAGATATAACTGCTCATTAAGCTGGAAATCTGATTTATACTCTCAAGGACTGAGAAGAATTTCAGAACATTTCAGACAGAAGGGGGAAAGTCTCACTGCTGATAGACAAGCCTGTTAATTTCAGATTCTGCCCATTCTTTGTTTTCCCAATCTTAATTGAAATGTCTTTTGCATTCCCAGTTGCTGATGGCAACCATTTTTTTAAACCCTAAAACTTCCAAGGTAAGGGCAGGTTACCATCGCCCTCACTCTGACTGGGCTTCATGACAACACCACATGATGAGGCACCATCATGAAGTCAAATCAGAGTGAGGGCAATTCTTCCTGCTCTTGATTCCTGGTGGTGGTGCTGACGCCTACCATAAATAATACACACAAAGCTCTCAAGTCAATTAATCCAAGAATATCTTCTAATAGTTTTACGCTTTTATGCAATTTTGCCTACTATACACTTCTTTGCAAAGCTATTTCCCCCTAGTAAAATCATTCTAGTGTTATTTTCACAAATACATGCATTTTTATGGGCACTTTACTCTAGTGTATGCATTTATGTACACATTACTCGGCTGGAGAACTGCACTGCAAAATTCACAAAGATGACCGTGTTTTGGTTTTCATACAATTTCAGAAAGTGTAAAGTAGATAGGTTTGTCTTTAAATGCCAACTGAATCACATTTCTCCGCCATCCCTACTCGCCCAAATGCATTAAAATCTAAGCCAAGCTTTCTTCTAGGAATTGTGTTTGAAGATATGGGGAGGAGATCCAGGGGGACTGAAAGATTGTTCAAAACTTTCAGTCCCCCTGGATCTCCTCCCCATCCGCGACCAGAGGAAAGAGGCGGTGGAAGAGGACTGGAAAAAATTTAAAGTATATCTTAAAAACTGCTGCAAAATTGAGGACTGTTAAGATGTTAAGGGGTGAGAAACAGAGAATTACAGCTGTAAATAATAATTTTATGGAAACTTAAAGAGAACCAATAGAAAAATTGATTAAAGGGTTGCTAAAAAATCTTTTGGAATAAGGATGCAGCGAAAGGGAGGTATGGGGAAGTCATGTTTTATGTTTATTTGTTTTTTTCTGTGTTGTGTTTGTTTTCTTTTCTCTTGTTTATTGTTGTGAAAACTAATAAAAATTATTAAAAAAAAAAAAAAGAAAGAAAGATTGTTCAAAACTCTCCCCTGGCTAATTTTCTTCTCTGCTGCCATTTCCTGTTTAGTGGTCCTGGCAGTGATGCAGAGACACTTCCAGGAGACTTTCTGGTTGGTTGGTTGGTTGGTTGGTTGGTTGGTTGGTTGGTTGGTTGGTTGGCTTGCCAAATGGTCACCTGCTGTCATAAACTACCAATTGGTAGGTCAAGAGCAGGGAAATCTGGGGCCGCATTCATTTATATGGTAGGATGCACGCCAAGGACCTGCAAAGGACAGATGTTTCTACACACATGAGAGCCAGTGGTTAAGAGCGGTGGACTCGTAGTCTGGTGAACCGGGTTCACGTCTCCACTCCTCCACATTCAGCTGCTGGGTGACCTTGGGCTAGTCACACGTCTCTGAAGTCTCTCAGCTCCACTCACCTCACAGAGTGTTTGTTGTGGGGGAGGAAGGGAAAGGAGATTGTTAGCCGCTTTGAGACTCCTTAGGGTAGTGGTAAAGTGGGATATCAAATCCAAACTCTACACACATGTGCATATGCACGTGCACACACACAAAGACATGTCTCCGTCTCCATTTAGGTGAGCAAGAAGCATTGTCAGAGTTCAAGGACACATTCCAGTCAGGGAAAAGCATTTGAGGAGGATGCGACCTGAGGAATGGGGTGTGGCCTGGAGAGGGTTGGGAAGAGTCCTGAAGGCCATATAGAGAGACTTGAAGGACCACATTTGGCTCTAGGGCTGGAGGTTGTCGTATCCCTCTCCACCCTCGCCATGATATATGGTTGTCTGTATTCAACCCAATGTGAAACAAGATTGGATCACTTCTTATAAGACAATGCTGGTATGTCTCCTTCCTGTGGCCCTTCCCCACATCAGCCTTGCCTCGGTGCTTGAGAGGGCCAACCCTGGTTTGGGGAGGAGCCTCAGTGGATCTTGGATGGACCTTGGGCATCTCATGATGTCACGCATGAAGAATCCTCTCCTCCCCCGGTGGCATCAAAGGCAAGAAAAACAAGCAAGTTTGTATTTATGGGTTTTATTCAGTCATCTGGGTGCAAAACAAAAGAATCCACGTCTCCACGCAAGGGAAACGTTGCCTACTCTGAGTCCCTCCTCTTCTGTCCACAACAACATCCTGAGTCCCTATGGGAAGTCCCAGGAGCCACACGCCTTTGCATTCTCTGTGTTCTTCCAGACTCTCCAAGGAGGTCTCTGCGGGCTGCTGTCTCACTCCCCCCTCTTCCTCCACTATGTCATAACTTGACAGCTGTAATTCAACCCTGTCTCCTTCTCCTTTCGAAACTGCTGGAGAAAAGGAGGGTGAATTTCCCCCCTCCCCCTCCTCTTCCAAGAGGAGCCAAGGAGACAAAGGGGACAGTTCCCAGCCTTCCTGTTCAGTTCAGTCCCTGGCACATGAAATCCCTGCAGTCATGGAACTTAAGAAGAACAGCCCAAATGCCCTTCTACTCCCGCGTCCTGTTGTTACATTGAGCAGCCAGATGCCTATGGTGAGTCAGATAGCAAGACCTGTGCCAATGCAACCTCTCCACTTGCAGTTCCCAGAAACTGGTGCTCCACTGCATACTGCCTCCAGCAGCGATAGCAAAATATAGTCCTTGTGGCTAGCAGCCATTGGGGAGTGTAAGAAGACAGCCAGTGTTTCTACAGCAAAGTGACAACTGTATGAAGGTGTGAAGCCAATACAGTAAGGAAGGGATGGGGGACCTGTGGCCATAGAGATGCTGTTGAGCTCCAGTTCCCACCACCCCTGAACATTGGTCATAGTGGCTGAGGCTGCTGGGAGTTGGAGTCTTTTCAATGACATTTAGAGAGCCCCTGGTTCCTCACCCCTGCTATGAATGGCAAAAGGCTGAAATCTAAGACCACTGTTGTAAACCGGGATGAAGTACTTGCGGTCCTTCCAATGCTCTTGGACTACAACCCCCCATAATCCCCATAGTGGCAGGGGTTGATGGGAGCTGGGAGTCCAACAACATCTGGAGAGGCCCTGTTCCCTGCCATAAAGAATAATGTCCCGCCTCCACCCCTGAGAGAGGAAGAGACTCAACGGTGAACTTCTCATACCATAAGTGATTGGTACATCACTATACATCAACTTGTCCTGCCAAAAGTGACATTACAAACCTGACATTTTATTAGTTTCTTTTTGCCGTGATCTCTATTTTTTATTTTCAAAAAAAGGCTTTTTAAGATGGAAAGGCAGCAAGAAGAGGAGCATGGGAAATTCACCCGACAAAATCCATTAGAGAGTTTAATGCGCTCTGACATGACAGAATAAGGGATAGTCTCTGCAGTGTGCCTCCTGGTAAAGACTCCCAGGGCCTCCTGTAGATCCAGCAGACCGCAGCAGTCGTGGCTGCTGTGATGCAGTCTTAATTCGGAATCATTTTATTAAATCAGAGAAAGGCAACTAGTAGCCCAAGGGCTCCATCTGGCCTCCAAAATATTCTCATTTGGCCCATGGGATACCTCCAAATAGAAAAGATGCATGTGCCTTAATGCTTCTGTTCCTTTTGCTCTTTCAAATGAGGCAGGGGATAAGGGTCTTCAGTTCCAGCCTTCCAAGGGTGAATAGAACCCTCTGCCTCTCATGCACAGTAAAAAAGGTAAAGGGACCCCTGACCATTAGGTCCAGTTGTGACCGACTCTGGGGTTGCGGCGCTCATCTCGCTTTACTGGCCAAGGGAGCCGGTTTACAGCTTCCGGGTCATGTGGCCAGCACGACTAAGCCGCTTCTGGTGAACCAGAGCAGCACACAGAAATGCCTATTACCTTCCTGCCGGAGTGGTACCTATTTATCTACTTGCACTTTGACGTGGTTTCAAACTGCTAGGTGGGCAGGAGCAGGGACCGAGCAATGGGAGCTCACCCTGTCACGGGGATTCAAACTGCCAACCTTCTGATCGGCAAGTCCTAGGCTCTGTGGTTTTACCCACAGTGCCAACCACGTCCGTGTCTCATGCACAGTAGTGTACGGGGAAATTCAGAAGTGCAGGGTCCAGTTATAGCCATGGCCCCTTCTAAGATTAGACAACCTTCTAAGAGTATACAATAATCTTGCAAATAAACAAGATGAGGGATGTGTTGCAAGTATCAGTGCAGATCTCCATGTGTTGCTTTTCAGCTGTATCTACCAGTTCCTATGCATGTACATGGGCAAATTCCTAGGAGTGCTCCACTATCTTCTTTTGGGGTGACTTAAATCGTGTTTTCCTTGAAGTTCCATTCCACATAACAAAACTGGCATTCCGTTCTCTTGAAACTGAAGCACCTTGTGTTTTCAGCATTCTTACATGCTTTGCTTTGAAGCATATGAAACAATGGCTTCTCTGTGCTCTTCCCACATGCTTTCTCCAGAGTGAGCCTAGGAGCTAATCCGCAGTGACTGAGTCACCTCCTGTCACTGTGAATGGCTCCAATCAGCACAAAGAGTGAAAAGGCTTCTCCATGGCTAAAAATCTCCCCTTCCGTGCTGATTTGTTGAATATAGGAAGCTGGAGATAAGGACCCTGGTGCTGAAATAAGTAATGAGATCCCTACCCCTTTCACAACCCCAAATCACTACACTTCTGAATATGTACATTATCCAATCACACTGAGGAAAGGAAGCAAAATCCTCTGGCCCTCCAGATGCTGTTGAACACAAACTCCCATCATCCTCAGCCAGCTTTGCCAATGGCCCGGGATGATAGGAGCTGTAGTCCAACAGCAATGGTGATTTTCTATAGGTTAGACTACCAGTTCCTTCTCCATGTGGTCTGATGTAATGATGTAAGCAATATGTCTGCTTACCAGTCCAAGTTAAATCAAACCTGCCCATTAAGGATGGGAAGTTTTGGAACCACTGCCCTAAAAGCAGCCTAGAGGAGTTCTGTAGGGGAGACTTTGTCAAAATCTTCCCAACAGAAAGAACATTTGATGTGCTGCCTTTTTAATATACTCTTTGGCCGCCATCTGAGAACCCCTGCACTAGAGAGTTCCCCAGGATACAGCTTTTATGTCCTCAAGTGCAAAGGTAAAGGTAAGGTGGCCAGTTTTCCTCCAACCAAAAGGGCACCTCAGCAGAGTGACAGCTAGGTCTCCCTCTTGGAAATGGGCAACTGGGTGAATGCATTGATCACCTGAGGCAAGCAGGTCTAAAGCGCTTTGTTGCCAATCTGTCACCCCCATGTCAGTTTTACACCTTTCCTCCCAGTTAGCAGGTAGATGCTTTTGCCTTCCCCCCTGGGTTATTTATCCTTCCCAGGCAAGGGTTATTACATGCTGTCTCCTTTTCAACCGTGCTCTAATAAATTTTCTCAGCAGCCACGGTAAAACTGGGCCAAACGGATGGTGCGAGGGACTCATTTATCATGATTTCTGCCTTTGTGTCGTGCAGGAAATGAGTGGCTGAGAAGAGCCAGCTAAGGTGCAAGGAGAGGGAGATAGAATTTCATCCTCTTTCAACTGACCTCAGAAAACCCTGCTTGAGCGGGGTTATTTGGTTCTGCTTATTGCCATTTTGGAGACGACCATGGTCCCAGCCCCTTGCCCTTCCAAAGATCTTTTAAATAATAATAATTTTAAAACTCCTGAAGTTCCTACAATTAGGAAGTTAGTTCAGGATTTGTTCAGGCAGGAAAAAAATCCTGCTTTTGTCTGGTTGCTCCCTATTAACTTATGACAAAACAACAGTACGCAATGGGCTGTTTCAGACATAGCCCTGACCATAGTTTAGTGCAAGGGTTTGGTCCAAATGTTTTTGGACTCTTAACTCCCATCAGCCCCAGCCATCAGGACCAATCATCTGGGGTGAAGGGAGTTCTGGTCCAGCCTTAGTTTAGTGTTACAAGAAGGTCTATCTGTTTCAATTAGTTTGCTTTTTTAGCCACTATTTAATATGCTTTATTTTATATACCAGTGTGGTTTAGTGGTTAGAGTGCTGGACTAAGAGGAAAAAACAGGAAGGGGGAGAATCATGTACACCACCTTGAGTTCCTTAGAGGAAAGTTGGGATATAAAAGTAATAAATAAAAGTAGACACACTAATCGGTCCACAAATAATAATATCTTGGAGGTCCGGGGCCTCAAGGAGGTTAAACTGGCCTCAACCAAGGCCAAGGCCTTTTGGGCTTTGGCCCCAGCCTGGTGGAACGCTCTATCACAGAAGACCAGGGCCCTGTGGGACTTGACATCCTTCTACAGGGCCTGCAAGATGGAGCTGTTCCGCCTGGCCTTTGGTCCAGGCTCAGTTTGACCCCCCCCATGGGACCCTGTAAATTACCTCTTTGGCCCTTTTATCGGCTCATGTGGGACCAACATGAATAGCTGGCCCTGATGAATACTTGAGGTTCCCGACCCCTATGGTTGTAATTTGTGGGCAGTCATTTAATTTTATTCTGATTCTAATTTTTAATCTGTATTTTAATCAGTTGTTTGATTGGGTTTTAATGTATTTGATATTTGATGTTAGCCACCCTGAGCCCAGTCTTGGCCAGGGCGGGCAGGGTATAAATAAAAATACTTAAAGGTAAAGGGACCCCTGACTGTTAGGTCCAGTCATGGGGTTGCGGGGCTCATCTCGCTTTATTGGCCGAGGGAGCCGACGTACAGCTTCCAGGTCATGTGGCCAGCATGACTAAGCTGCTTCTGGTGAACCAGAGCAGCGCACGGAAACGCCGTTTACCTTCCTGCCGGAGCGGTACCTATTTATCTACTTGCACTTTGACGTGCTTTCGAACTGCTAGGTTGGCAGGAGCAACGGGAGCTCACCCCGTCACGGGGATTCGAACCACCGACCTTCTGATCAGCAAGTCCTAGGCTCTGTGGTATAACCCACAGCGCCACCCATGTCCCCCAATGTACTTACTTACTTACTAATCCTTTTTGAAGCCATGGCAGAGGACACAATGGAAGTGCCAAGCCTGCAGGAAGGCCATGCTCTTCTTGTAATGTTGAACCAGGAGAATGTGAGCACAAGGGCCACATTACTCTCTGGAGAACCTTCCAGGGACCACATCCCAGCCGTGGGCAGAGACAGAGGCTTAAGTGGATAGAGCCAGGGCCGTCTTTACCTGGGGGTGCAAGGGGTGTGGGGCACCAGGGTGCCAAACTCTGGAGGGCACTAGGCGCCCGTCGCTGAAGCTGTCTAAGTGTATTGTATTGAGCTGCTATGCAGCAGCAGGGTCAGTGCACCTCTCTGGAAAGTCTCGCCCACCAAAGCTGGGAGGAGGGGAAGTGACAGGAAGGAAGGAGAGACAAACAGACAGATAACGTGCTTAACTAGCGATGGGAGCGCGCACAGGCTCCGGAACCTTCCCAAGAAGAACTTGTATATGCGCGATCGCAAGGGCCCTCCCAGCTCCTCTAGAAATAAGGTTGCTCCCACAATGAAAGGCTGCCCAACATGGCTCTCCCACGCATGCACACAATGCCTGCCCGTGTCATCTTTCAGACACCTCCCTACGACCGTAAGCGCATGTGTGGAGTCTTTACACTGACTCCCAATGTGTTCTTTGTCTTCTTTAGAAAAGGTGGTTTTAAACAAAACACAAACAAAAAAGACTCCTTTTGGAGCTGCGTAGGCATGAGTGCTCTTTATTAAATGATAATAGTGACATAGGCATAATAAAAGTTAATTTGGGGGCTAAACTAAGTTTTGCCTAAAGTGCTAAATTTTGAAAGTGAAGAAGAATAAGAAGAATTTTGTTTATTCCTAAATGTGGATTTTGTGAAAGTATGTTTAGGTGGACATATGCTCTTTTTCCTTTCTGTTGGATTATTAGTAATTGGGAAGCAAGGGAAACAATAGTCTTAACTCTTCATTGCTTCATTGCTTTCCCTTGGCATGTGTGTATGTAAATTTCTTGGTTTAAGGAAATGTCTACTTGCATGGAAAATATTGTAATTGCTGGATCTTACATTATGTATGATTTTAGTACTCCTTTATAATTTTCTTTTGCCAGAACACCAGGAAAAAGAGTCAAGACAACCAAATGTGGCTAAATAGGTTATATTTATTAAATATAACAATTTGTGTATCTGCAAAATAAACTGACTAGTCAGGTTCAACCAATGCAACCAAATCAAATTAAGTGTGGGCAGATGTTCATTAATAGATGAGGGTGATTTCTATCCTTATCACCTGGGCAAGTTAGCAGCCACAGACTATGTTCACGCAGCAAGGTTTCCTAAAATTTGTCTCTCCCTACTGCATGGGCCTGAGTCACCCGCAGAGGTAGCCCCACATAGTCCTGATAACACTTTACTGAGAAAACTGAACAAAACAATGTATAATTTGAGGAGACAGAAGGAGAAAGGTTTTGACTTTCTTACTTCAGTCCTTATACATAGAAGCAGGGCATTCAAGGAAGCATACAGAGGGGAAATTCTCTCAGACTTGTGCAGCCAATCAGGGCACATGCTACATCAGGAAATATCCTGACATTCTGCTTGGTTGCTAAGCAACACCTTCTCCACTACTCCCTGGTTAGCTGACTTATGAACTACTAGAGAATTAACCTTTGAGTTATCAAAGGGATGTGCTACCTCTGAAGGTCGTAGACTCACCTTCATTGGGGTTTTTTAAAGAGAGGTTGGGTGGACATCTGTCAGGGGTTCTTTAGCTGTGGTGCAGGGGTTTGGACTAGATGACACTTTGAGTCCCTTCAACTCTAAAATTCTTAGAGTTGATCTTGCCTGCTGCAATTCCAACATGGTCTGGACAGTATCCCACAGGGCAGATAAAGGTAAAGGGACCCCTGACCATTAGGTCCAGTTGTGACCAACTCTGGGGTTGCGGCGCTCATCTCACTTTATTGGCCGAGGGAGCCGGCGTACAGCTTCTAGGTCATGTGGCCAGCATGACTAAGCCACTTCTGGCGAACCAGAGCAGCACACGGAAACGCCGTTTACCTTCCCGCTGGAGTGGTACCTATTTATCTACTTTTCACTTTTTGAACTGCTAGGTTGGCAGGAGCTGGGACTGAGCAATGGGAGCTCACCCCGTCGCGGGGATTTGAACCGCCAACCTTCTGATCGGCAAGCCCTAGGCTCTGTGGTTTAACCCACAGCACCACCCGTGTGTTTAGAGAGGCTTAGAAAGCTGTATTTGGCTCCTAGACCTGAGGTTCCTCACCCTTACAATTTTACAGCAGCAGCTTTACACTGCTCTTTCACTGGAAGTTAAAATGGATGTGGACTTTAAAAATCTGTTATATTTCTGTTCTTTGGTGTGAAGCCATAGATTATAGATGGGGGCTGGAGTTCCATTCAAATTGATTCATGCGATTTAAAGAACAATCAATCTACTTGAGAAACTTTAGAGGAACGTAAGGCTTTGATTAAAGAGTGTGAACTGCAAGCAGAGTAAGGAATACATTTTAGGTAAAAGCTTCCTAAATAAATGCATTTTGCAAGTTCTAGATTGCACAGGTCAGAGTTTTGTGTGCATTCGACTGAAAAATTTTATGTCCTCTGCTTCTCTGCAGCAGCAACTAAAACCAGCAATTAATTATATTCTTTAAAATGCACTTTGGAGGGGGGGGGGGGCTGTCCTACAGTTTCCACAGCCCAAGAAAGCTAAATCATCTGCCTTTATGTTGTTATGGGGAACTTTGAAGAAGAAAGCCACCTCCTCTCTCAGCTTAATGCCAAAATCTTCCACTGAATATATTTGCATCTCGCTATTATTCTCATAATGGTTGCTCTTGCTGAAACCTGCAGCGAAGGAAGAAGCAGCCGATTGCCACTAATACTCATTTTGTAGGCAGCAGACAAAGGTGCAATTGGATGGAAAGAAGGGAGACGTCCAGTGAGCTTCAGAAGGTAGTGCAAGAAGAGACACCTGGCATTTTCTCCCCCCCCCCCCGCCAACTCCTTCTAAAATAAATAGAGAAGTCAGAAAATTCTGACGGTTTATCAAAGGTTTGCAAGGCTCCTGAATTAAGCCTCTGCTGCTTCTCTCATTTGCAAAGAGAGAATTTTGCCCCTGCAAAAGGATGACCAAACTTTCTCTCTCTCTAGGTGCAGCCTAGAGGGTGGGTGAATTTTAGCTTCTCTCAATTTCTCTTTTTTTCCAGTTGAGTACTCTGCATTTTGACATCAGTTTCCTATTGACATTATTGCTATTATTATTAATAGGGTTCATGTTTTGTAACCTTGCCTTGTTTAACCATTATGTATATGTTGTAAACAGTACTATTCACTACTTTCCACACATTGACATATCTATGGTTTATTTATTTGGGTATTGTTTTAAGTCTGCATTTGTTCAACAGTGATCCATTATTGTATATGGATGGTGAATATTGTCACCAGATCCTGCCTGATAACATTGTATTTTGTAGAATCTTGTATAACCCATAGCTGTCAACATTTCCCTTTTTTAAAGGGAAATTTCCTTATTCCAAATAGGATTCCTCACAAGAAAAGGGAAAAGTTGACAGCTATGGTATAACCTTCTTTAAAATAAAAATAACATATTTTTTTTAAAAAAGTGTGTATTAGGAAGGTTTGCCTTTAAATGCAAATTGAATCAAATCTCTCCCCCTCGATTACACCACCCACAAATTCTTATTTTATGCAACTATTTCAAATCATGCTGCAATTGAATATTCACCAGTTTATGTTTCTAGCTCAAAGCTACCACTAGCCTTTCACACGTTAGGTACTGCTAAAACTCATCTCTCCCCCAGCACAATTTGATTCCAGTGTTTTCCTTCTCCCCAGCAGAATGCCTCTTGGTTGCTGGTGCTGCTACTTTCCCAAATTAGTCACATGAGTGACCCCACCCAGACAAGGATCATTCATCGAGTTGGATGACATCAGCAAATAAAATCAGGCTGTGTGATGATGTAAGAGAGAGAAAGTAAAGCAACTGAAAATGGAAGCAGTTTAAATGAATAGATTTGCTCACAAACACACACACAAACCCTAAAGAGGCAGTTCCATTTCAACCTTGCCAAAAATGCATTTTGAACCTAATCTTAATTCACACCAATGGCATCTTCTACTATGAAAATGGACCACTCCTTGGCAATTTCTGAGCCCAGTTCTGAAATTTAGACCGTGTTGCGTTTCTGATGGCAACATTGGAAGCTGAGTAGCACCCCAGATACAAGGAACCCAGTGTTTGTGTGTGTGTGTGGAGCTTTCAGAACAGTGCTTAGTATGGATGGGGAAAGAAATAGGGTTCACTTTGCATTTAACAGCCAGCCTGCCTAATTAACACTTTCCTAAACAAAGTGTGAACTGAAACACAGCTGTCCTTTGAATTTTGCACTTTCCAATTTTTTCTGCACTGTGTACTAAAAGCATGTATTGGGGGGGGGACGTGTGCATACAACTGAATGTATTGGTGAAAATGTCTGTGCTATTATTACCAATATATTCATTTCACCAATACAGTCAAATATAATGCATTTGCATATTAGGGGAACTAGCTTGCAAAAAAATTTGTGGATTAGTCAAAACTACATGCAAAAAAATATATTTACTAGAAGAAATGCTTCCTAAAATGCTGAGGAATTTACATGAGGCAGCTGGTTAGCTCAGTGGGTTAGAGTGTGGTGCTTATAATGCTAAGGTTGCAGGTTTGATCCCCGTAAAGGAAAGCTGCATATTCCTGTGTTGAAGGGAGTTGGACTAGATGATTATTGAGGTCCAGTCCAATTCTATGATTCCATGAGACAGTGTACACACACACTGTAATGTGGAAAACTGAATTTAAGATTGAAGTAATGAGAAACTGAGAGAACCAAGATTGGCAGATATCCCGACCCAAGACATTTTGCTTCTTGCACTATAGCTCAAATACTGCTCCTTCATACAAGGGCCAAGACCTTAAGAAGATTCGCTGTACCATTGAGACACCAGATCCTGACTTCACATTTCCTGTCTTCACATATTGTGCCACCTGAAACAAGGCCAGCCCCCACTTATATCCATGCTAAAGTGTTGGGGACCCCATGGAAATTTCATCTCCCAGGGTCCCCACCTCTGTGCCTTGAATGCTGCCGTTATATCATCTGAGATGCAAAGGAGGGAATGAGGACAAGCAGTTTCATTTGAAGACAGAGAAGAATTTTGTGGGGAAATGCCACAAACTGCTGAGCATTACCCCCTTCATGGATCACTGCCTTGCCGCGGCGAAGGGGCTTGAATAACTCAGAGAAGCTATGAGCTATGCCGTGCAGGGCCACCCAAGATGGACAGGTCATAGTGGAGAGTTTTGACCAAACGTGATCCACCTGGAGCAGGAACCGGCAAGCCACTCCAGTATCCCTGCCAAGAAAACTCCATGGACAAAGACAATAGAAGACAGGAGTGCCTGGCGTGCTCTGGTCCATGGGGTCACAAAGAGTCAGACACGACTAAACGACTAAACAACAGCTGAGCATTATGAGGAGGACAAGTTTGCATTCTAAGCCAGGTTAATTTATGCTTCAGGGAGATAAATCTTTAGCATTGCATAGAAATGGAAAGGCAACCCTCCTGCACTCTTACATTCCTATGATGGAGAAAGACAGTCCCTTGAAACCATTCTTCTTGCACTTTCTTCCTGGAGAGCAGCTTAGCAGTAGAGACCATCTGCTTTGCTTGCAGGATTTCCCAAGAGAGCCAGTGTGGTGAAGTGGTTAAGAGCGATAGACTCGTAATCTGGGGAACCGGGTTCGCATCTCCACTCCTCCACATGCAGCTGCTGGGTGACCTTGGGCCAGTCACACATCTCTGAAGTCTCTCAGGCCCACTCACCTCACAGAGTGTTTGTTGTGGGGGAGGAAGGGAAAGGAGATTTTTAGCCGCTTGAGACTCCTTTGGTAGATGGACCACTGGTCTGACTCAATAAAAGGCCACTTATGTCCCTTTTATGAAGCTGCAGCCCTGCAACCCACAGCAGGTTTTGGCTTGTCTACATGGAAGCTCTGGGACTGCCAATTAAAAGCCGGCCCTCCGCATTCCTTCAAGATTTCTGTTCAGCAGCAGCAGCAGCAGGCCTGTTTGCATTTTGTGAAGGTCATCGCTGCAGCCTGAAAGATCTGACAGCCGTGGATTTCCATCGCTGTGGATTAGCATATTTTAGATCCAGACTGATAGTTAAATAATGCTTGCATTCAAGACGCTGGGGGTGTTTGCTGGATTTTTAATAGTAAGCTCAATAACTCTGGCGTTCGTTTCATAAAGAAACTTTATGCCAGTTTGGCCTAACAGCCCAGGCGAGTTGATTAAAGCTTGGCAGGGCTCTATTGACGCTTCTAATAAAGGAAGCACAACCACAGCACTTTTCTCCATGGCTTAAAGCAACAGGAGGGAAGAGACTGGGGAGGAATGAAGCAAAGAGAGAAAGAGAGAAAATTGGAGGTGTGGGTGGAGATTTTTGAAGGCATTTTTTCCTGAAATAAAAAAATACCCTGAGTGCTTAGTGACCAAGTCGTTGCTGTTTTTCCCACCACTGCATCACATCAGAACAATAATTCCAGGAATCTCTGAGTCGTTTATCATTTATTTGCTAAGAAATTAGCAATGCAGATGATGTTCATGATCTGCAAAGTGTTATTGGCAAAAGAGCAGAAGTAGGAGGTAAGGGTGGGGGGGGGACATGAAATAAATGCCAAATAATGTTGGAAGGGACGCGGGTGGCGCTGTGGGTTAAACCACAGAGCCTAGGACTTGCCGATCAGAAGGTTGGTGGTTCGAATCTCCGTGATCCCGTCCACCATCACATCTAAGGAAGACTGTTTGAAATCGCTTCTTGTGGACGCAAATCCCCAAGTTTCACGTGGGGTGGCAATCTTTATAGTGCAGGCCTTGAAACCCAGAGCTACTTTGACTGGGTAGTGTGCCCTAGACCTGGACCTGTTTTAATTCTTTCATTACCTTTTTAACCTAATGTGCCGAGCCTATTTTGGGGCCATTATTTGTTTTATATACATCCGCATTCTAGATTCCCGGTGCCGGCAACTAAATCTTTACTTTATTGTCTTAGGGTAATTTAAATGTCATAACCCCAGTAATATCGCTTTGAATTTTGTTTGGTTGCTTGTCTATAGCATTTTTGTTCTATCCTGCTATGGCGGTATGCTAATGCAATAAAGGTTTGATTGATTGAATATTATTGAATCCCCGTGATGGGGTGAGCTCCCGTTGCTCGGTCCCTGCTCCTGCCCACCTAGCAGTTTGAAAGCACGTCAAAGTGCAAGTAGATAAATAGGTACTGCTCTGATGGAAAGGTAAACTGCATTTCCATGTGCTACTCTGGTTCTCCAGAAGCGGTTTAGTTTTGCTGGCCATGTGACCCAGAAGCTGTATGCTGGCTCCCTCAGCCAATAAAGCGAGATGAGCGCCGCAACCCCAGAGTCTGTCATGACTGGACCTAATGGTCAGGGGTCCCTTTACCTTTACCTTTAATGTTGGGAAAAACAGGAGTTAGTTTGAGCAGACATTTGGCTCCCTCTGTCTTTTGGGGAGCCCACACAAACTGACTGGCTGGGGGAGTCTGGTTTGGTCACAATCGGCCAAAGGTGAAAGACATGGCCAGAAGGCTTGGCAAGGGAAGCGAAGCGAAGACCATTCCTAGCAACCACTTGCTCAGATTAATGATGCATCCTGGCACTGAACGGGCTTAAAGACCCAGCATGTGCTGATGGGCTGACAGAATCAGCTGGCAGTGTGAAAACTGTCCAGAAGAGGTCACAGGGATGTAGGAAGGGGGGCGGGCTATGGACTGCCCCAAGTGCCATCATGGGGGGGGAGGGAAAAATTATCAAGGAGCCATTACTGCCCTACTAGGGCAGTTCATAAAAAACTTTTTTTTTGAAAATGCCTGCTCCAAAGGTTTTATCTTACTACACTAGGGATTATATAGCTATATATGAAATTTCATACGTATCAGTTAATATCTTGACCCTCCTCCATGAAAATAGCTGTTTACTTGGCCGTTTTCCTACGTAGTGAAGGCTGAAATTTCAATTCAGTGGAGCACTTACTTTTCCCAACCCTAACCCTGCAGAAAGCCATCTAATTAGACTTTAATTTGATTTTGACACGTTTTTAAGAGGTAATTTAATTATTGTTTGATTTTATACCAGTATTATGTACCTGATGTTAGTCACCCTGAGCCTGACTTTGGCCGGGGAGGGCGGGATATAAATAAGTTTAAAAGTTTATTATTATTACTTATTAGTATTCCTTTGTAAGAAAATATGAAATAACATAAAACCATTTTTGAAGGCAAAAAATAAAATAAAAATCAATGTGTGTGGGGGGGGGGGCGACAAGAAATTTCCCGCACTGGGTACCACCTGACCTTCCTACGCCTCTGAGTGATCAGCTGGAGCTGAGGCATTCTCTAAGGCCTGTTCTGTGCAGCCTTCTGAGGCATTTGAGTGCTGGCCACTCCCTCCTAGTGGTGTCGGTTTGACATTCACCCCATCTGCTGTACACTGGGGGGAAATTGGAGAGAGCCATTCTGCCTAGGCCAGTTCAGCCTGAGAGTGCATCTTCTGTTTCCCCCTCCTCCGTGTGCTCACTGTTTAAGCCTTGCAGCTTGCTTGAGACAGAGGGCAGAAGGGTCTCGTTCTGTCAGTGGCGTAGCGTGGGTTGTCAGCACCCGGGGCAAGGCAAGTAATTTGCGCCCACTAACCCATGGATTTGCACCCCTAACCTGTGGATTTGCACCCCTAACCCTAACCCCCAGATGTTGCGCCCGGTGCAGCCGGCCCCCCTGCACCCCCCACGCTACGCCACTGCGTTCTGTGGCTCTCAGCCAAGAGCAAGTATTTGGTGGGAACTGGCGCTGACATCTAGGACATCAGGAGCCTGTAGAAAGGATGCATGATTTCCACCATCTCTGGCCCACTCCCCCTGTACTTGATATCATTGGTGACTGAACGCATGCCAGGATATCTGGGCTGGGGGAGAGGTGGACAGGAAACCAGGCCCAGAGTTTTTTTACTTAGAGATGGGGGAGCAGCAGACTGATTTCAGGTGCTCTTGCAAGAAGGAACACAGCCCCACAGAGATCAGTACTGGGGTGAGTTCAGTAAACTGTAGAGTATGTGAAATACCCCCTGGCTACAGATCCACTGATGGGGCCCAGAATCAGAAGTATCTTAATTTTCTTTTTTTTTTAAAAAAAAATAATTTTTATTAATTTTCGACAAACAAAAGTACAAACAAAAACATATAAACTGACTTCCCCAAACCTCCCCTTCGCTGCATCCTTATTTTATCAATTTTTTTAGCATTCTTTCATCCAATTCTTAAATATCTTTCTTATTAAAGTTTATCAAATTCAAATTTTACAACTGTAATTCCTTGTGTCTAATCCCTTGACATCTTAGCATTCCATAATATTACAAACGTCCTTAAGATAAATTTTAAATTTTTCCCAGTCCTCTTCCACCGACTTTCTCCTCTGGTCTCGAATTCTGTCGGTCATCTCCGCCAACCCCATAAATTCAGTCACCTTGGTCTGCCATTCTTCCAGAGTAGGTAGTTCTTGCGTCTTCCAATACTTTGCCAGGAGGATTCTTGCTGCTGTAGTTGCATACATAAAAAAGGTTCTATCTTTCTTTGGAATTGTTTGGCCAACCATGCCCAAGAGAAAGGCCTCCGGTTTCTTTACAAAAGTCCATTTAAGGATTTTCTTAATTTCATTATAGATCATTTCCCAGTAAGCCTTAATCTTAGGGCAGGTCCACCAAAGATGATAAAAAGTTCCTTCACATTCATTACATTTCCAACACTTGTTATTGGGCAAATGATATATCTTTGCAAGCTTGACTGGGGTCATGTACCACCTATAGATCATTTTCATTATATTCTCTTTTAGGGCCGTACATGCCGTAAACTTAATGCCTGTGGTCCATAACTGCTCCCAATCAGCAAACATAATATCATATCCAATGTCCTGTGCCCACTTAATCATTGCTGATTTAACCGTTTCATCCTGTGTATTCCATTTTAGCAGCAAATTATACATTCTAGACAAGTTCTTAGTATTGGGCTCTAGCAATTCTGTTTCTAATTTTGACCTCTCCTTCTGGAAACCTAGTATCTTAATTTTCATCAGCCACTAGCCATAGCAATAAAATAAAATGTGCTGAAGATGGAGGTAAAAACTTAACTATACGAAATACATTCTGGAGGCTTACATCAATAATCAAATAATGGATCTTATTCTAATTGCTCCTGCTAAACATTTTGCAGTTTTTGCTGTCACCTGATTATCTTGATCTGCTAGAAGAAAGGACACAGTAGCAATGGTTGAGCGACCTGGTATGGATATTAGTAGAGGGGTAATAACCTCACTCCTCAGATCTTTATAAAGAGTGCAAGTCAGAAGCAAATGAGCAACTGATTCAATACTGCCATCTCCACAGGGACATAACTGTTTTTCCAGTGGAAATTTTTGAAATCAACCCTCAAGTACAGCTGAAGGCAGTATATTTAATCTTGTGTAAGTGAAAGCACATCTATATTCTGGAATTGTTAAATTAGGAAATAGGGTGCCAATGTGTTGAAATGACTAGGTGGAAAACAATCATACCATGGACAAAATTTCCTTCTCATGGCCAAATTATTCTGTCGCTCAGTATCATATAGGCGCTGTCTAATTAAATTATTTGCTTTACTATAGCCCAGTGTTAATAACGGTTGTGGTGATAAACCAAAAAAGTAAAGCTTTTGGTTGACAATTTTAGTCCAAGCCCTCTCATGACAATCTTGCGATACTAAAGATAGTAGACTGGTGGGGTTTAAATTTAGCTGAAGCCAATAATAAAATGTCCTACACCAAGTCTGTAATTCAACAGAGGGGAGATTGGCCTCAAAGTGCAATGAAGCATTTGGAACACAGGATGGAGCAGAAAAAAATTGCCATAGGAACTTAGATTGAACAGTTTCTGTAGATCCAAGGTGAGCGCCTGTCCAAATCTGAGCCCCATAAACTGGGCTAGGGGTTTGGCTTTAAACACTTCAAGTGCTGTTGGTATGTGATTGCTACCTTTTGTGTGGGGGAAAAAGGTCTGAATGTTAGCGCTTTGAGACGCCTTTTCCTTTGCGTATTTCTGATGTGCTCCCCACGACCCTTCGGCAGCACATATACTAAAATTGGAATGATACAGAGAAGATTAGCATGGCCCCTGCGCAAGGATGATACGCAAATTCGTGAAGCGTTCCATATTTTTTAAAAGAAAAAAGGAAAAAAAGAAAAATAAGGCCGAGGTATTTAAAGACTTTGATCAACTGATGGCAACACCATGGCTTCAGTTTTATTGTAATTCACAGCCAGCTGTTCTCTTTGGCAGTATCCTGAGCATGCCCTCATCAATCTTTTTAGGCCTACTTTTGTTTGTGATAGAAGTACCACATCATCTGTATATAATAATATAGAGATGGCTTTTGTGGCCAATTTAGGGACATGATACTCTGGGGATGTTAAACTCTGGACAATATCATTTATTTATAAATTAAACAGTGCAGGAGCTAGGATACAACCTTGCTTAACTCCCTTTGTGGCTGGTACGGATCCTGTGAGCTGCCCATTTGTAGAGCAACGCACTGTCATCACAGGGTTTTTATATAGACGTTTAACCAAGAACAATAATCTTTTATCTATACTTGAAGAGTTCAACTTATCCCACGGTCTTACTTGAGAGATTGAATCGAATGCAACTTTCAGATCAATGAAAGCTACATATGGCACACCACCTGGTTTCTTAACATACTTATCTATAAAATGGGCTAGTACAAAGCAATGGTCTATAGAGGATCTGCCTTGTCTAAAACCTGCTTGCTCGTCAGCAAGAATAGCTTCATCAGTTATCCAATCAACTAGCTTATTGTAAAGATGCTTTGCATATAATTTGCTAATTATAGGTAGCAAAGTAATTGGTCTAGAACTAGCCGGATCAGATGTAAGGCGCTTTTTGAATAAAAGAATGACTACTGTTGTGGCCCAAACTTCAGGAAATTACCTGAATGAATCAATAAATGAGAATATTGCTGCCAGCAGGGTGGCCCACCAATCGATGTTAGATTTCAGCAGTTCTGGGGGCAAATAGTCTATGCCTGGTGATTTATTATTGTTTGACTATGAAATAAGGTTATTATCCTCAGTTATAGATACTGGAGACCAGCCTGGTAAGTTTTCCAAAGATTCTGTTTTTTGGTTGACCTCACCATCCTGCCCATGATAGAGTGAATGATAACACTGCAACCATTCATTGGGTCCAAGAGTACACACTGGAACAGTACAAGCATTCTCCAGCAGACCTGATACTATATGCCAGAAGAGGCAGATATCCTTATCATGGGAGGCTTTTATTAAGATACGCCAAGCGTTTTTTTCCATCTTAGCGGAAGTTCATCCTTCTGTCTGAGGGAAACATATTCATTAATCAAGAGGGGTAAATTAGAGTTCCTATATTTTATGATAAACTCCCTTCAGCTGGCTTTTAGCCTGCTTTCACTCTTTGTCGAACCAGCTGGAAGATCTCATTGATCTTCTTGAGCCACTATTCTTGATCTCAGTTCTCAAGTTGCCTTGCAACCTGTCAGTCAAGATCTTAAATAAATTCATAGCCTCAGCAGCAGAGATAGCTAAGATGATAGCCCTGTGAATTGCCCTTAAGTCATCTGTATGAAGAAGGTGAGTCAGTGCTAGATTGAGTACTGGTGTCCATTTAATTCTATTGCCTGCAGTCACACCTAAGTTGGTGCTAGAGATAAACTGAGTTTGGGGGAAGAACTGCTAAATTCTGGGCCTACTTGTACCATTGTTAGAGGTAAATATTATGGCCCACTTCAAACTCCATGACAAACTTATATGCAAATTGCGAGATTGCAATATAATCTATCACATTGCCTCCATGCTTTGTAAAGTGGGTATATTCCCCGGGCTGATCTCCCTCTATAATGCCATTTAATATTAACAAGTCCCTACGCCTTACAACTTGGGCTAAACAAAGCCCTGAATAATTACATCTATGATCTTTAGACAAATGGAAGGTACCTCCAGCTCAGTAAATATCTGGTTCCAGAATCTGATTGTAATGAGTGTACAAATTTACATCCCATACGTGTGTTAAAATCCCCTGCAGTGATAAACACTGAATTAGGATATAGGGATTCCAGGGATTCTGTATAATTCTCTAGTTCTGTCCAGATAGCATGTACAGTAGATTTTTGACAAGGTGGTATAGAGATGCTAATCAGCATTAAACATACTTTCGAAACTAAAGCCAAGACAGCAGTTGCAAACGAGTCACATGGAATCATGGCTGTTGTAGTTGCATTCAACTTTGTGGAAATGAAACGTGCTAAACCCCCACTGGCTCTACCACCTTTCACTGAGGGATTGGCGGCCAATGAGGGACATTATAGAGTCATTGTACCATGTTTCTTGTAGCAGATGAATATCAAATTGCTCAAAATAGTTCAGCAGCTGTTTATTATTCTGCTTTGAATGCCAACCTGCTATGTTCCATGACATCAGTTTTAGCCCCAGTTCCTTTAAGGCTCTGTGCTTGTCATTTCCACTTTGTACAGGTACCCAGTTTTGTCTAAAAAACAGCTTCCATTCCTCTTATCAGTGGGAACCCATTCAATGGTGTTAGTATCCTTTTTGATTCTAGGGAGAGGACTACCTATTTCATTTGGAGCTAACCTCTGATAGCTCAGCCAAGTATCTGTAGTTACGCCATCTGGATTGTCCCTCACCATATCATATTCCAAGGGAGGGGGTGAGTTTGCAATTCTGCATCTATGCACTTAAAAGTTCCTCTGGCAGCCCTCTTTTAAACTATGCATTTTGGAGAAACAGCTTGTGGGTGAAAGGTTTGTGGCGAAAGGCTCTTTAGAGGGCAGACGTGGGAGATACTAAAGAGAAGTCATCCCTTTGGGCGAATCCCTAGGGGAACATCAAGGGCAAACTTCTCTGTTTTTGAAAATTAATAGTGTTAGGGTGAGAGACTGGGGTGAAGACATTTTTAATATATATATATATATATTATTAATTTTAACATATAAATTATAAAGTGTACCACAAAACTTGTCACTTATACAATCTTTTTAGACTTCCATCAGCACCTCTGATGATCCACCGTTTTAACCACTTCTTATGCATTTCTAAACTTTATATTGCCTTTACATCTCTTAACAGATCATCCTTCCCCTTTTCCATTTTTGCAATAATTCCATTAATACTCCTCACAAAACTTCTTGCAAACCTACAAACGCTGTCTGCTCTTCACAAATACTTTTCAGATAGTCTGTAAATTTACTCCAGTTTTCCGTGAATTTCTGGTCCCGCTGGTTTCGAATCTTTCCTGTTATTTTATCTAGTTCTGCATAGTCCATTAACTTCATCCTCCATTCCTCAATCGTCGGTAATTCTTCTTGCTTCCATTTTTGGTGGGGTGAAGAGTTTTACCCCAATGTGAGAAATAGGGCTGGAAAGAACATACCAGATCCAGAGTGAGAGGCTAGCTAGGGAGGATGGAGTTAGAGTGGTGTGTATAATTTCTGAGTCCCTGGTCATGCTGGTTGGGGCTTATGGGAGTTGGAATCTAACAATTTTTGGAGGGCCACTAGCCCTTGGGAAAATTGCATTTCCTGTGATCCCCAGGATGTTGTGTCTTAAGCACTGGTGGGAATTGGAATCCAGCAACATCTGGAGTACCACAGCTTCCCCATCCCTGTATTAAAAGAACACCAGGTGAAATATGCCACCCTGTTGTTGATGTGGCATTAAAAGAACTCAGCGTTTAAAATCCTTTCTCTTTTTTTTACACTCGTTACCAGCTTGGCCCGGCTTGTGTTCTCTCCTCCCATATTTATGTTCCCAGGGTACTTTAGCAATTTCTAGGTAAGTTCATAATCAGAGCTGAACCACCCTAATGCTTTCGCTGGGCTGTGCAAAGAGATTTATAAACCCTAAAAGAGCGAGAGGCAGTCAGAGTTGAGAAACAGTCTTGCAAGCCATGCTATTAAAATCAATATAGTTTGGCTCTCCTCAGCATTCAGTAAAGGTTAAAGAACTGGCTAGACGTCAAAAAAAGGGGGGTGTCAGATTTATTTGATCACTAATTTACATTGCAGTGGACTTGTTGAGGTTGGTGGTCATGGAGGGATGGTCAACTAAGAGTTATTCCATCCACAATGTGTTGTTCAGTATAAAGATGCCACAAGCTTTCTGGGACAAGACTGACCCTTATTGGCCTTGCTTATTGTCTGATCACTGCAATGCCATTCCCTGGCTGTCTGCATTGGTGGCACTGCAGAGCATCAGACCCACAAAGGATTAGCTCAAAGGATATGATGCCTGGGTCTGACCAGATCCCTGGTGGAGAAGTCCTCCTAAATACTGTACAAAAGCTGGAAGACTTTGTAAACCAGGATGTTTTAGAGCAGTAGTGCCCAAACTTTTTTCAAGGAGGGCCAGATTTGATGAAGTGAAGGGCCGTGAGGGCCAATCAAAGTTGTTGCGCTTTTTTTAGGATTGAAATTGTTGAGCTTTTTTTTTTAGGGTTGAAGTTGTTGAGGATTTTACCCCATAAACTGCCGAAGGGGCCGGATTAGGCCCCCGAAACGGACTTTGGACATGTCTGTGGTAGAGCCTTTGGCCATCAAGGGAATCAAAGGTGTGCTAAAGGTGGGAAAGGAGATTGCAGAGGAGCTGAACGGATTATTTGCATCTGTCTTCAGAGCAGAAGACTCGTGAGTAACATAAAAGTAATAAGGTGAAACAGGAGAGATGCGAGCCGGGAAGGGCGACGGAAGGGCCCGGCCGGGCGGCGACTCACCTCGCAGGCGGTGCGCCATCCCTTTGGCCCAGGCGAGGCAGCAAGGCGGCGGCAGTGGCTGCTCGACGACCTCCTCGCCCGTCTCCTTGTGAGGGAAACGCGGCATCGGGGCGCCTCTGGCGGAGCAAGGCCGCTGGCCTTCGCCTTCGCCTTCCCCTCCGCCTTCCTCCTTTTCACCGCGCCGCCTGCACCTCCGCTGCCTCCCGCTCTCGGCCGGCCCTCCCGGGTGTCGGGCATCGGGCTCCGAGGGCGAAGGCGCCGCTCCTCGGCCCCACGCCCATCTGCAGCACGGGCCCCGCCGCCGCGCTCCCACCAGCCGCCCTGGCCGCTTCACCCGCCTCCTCCTCGGGCTCAAAGCCCGGGTTGTCCCGGCTCCAGGCCTGCCTTGTGCAAGACGAGAGCGGCAGCGACGGCAAGCAAGATGAAGGAGGAGGAGAAGGAGAAGAAACGTCGACGATGACTCCACCGCCGCTGCCCGGCGGGTCCTGCAGCCGCCCCAGCTCCAGATGCTCCAGGCTGCTGGGAGGGCAAAGTCCCACCATGGCCCCCCAACCCTGGACGAAGGCCGCCGCCGCCTCAGAAATTTTCTCTCAGGCCGGCCGAGTAACAGCGCGGGAAGGGAGCGCCTTCTCTTTCTCCACCACCCGCCTTCCAGCCCCCCATCCCTGCCCACAGCGTGCCGCCTCGCAGGGGGAAGCGAGCAGGCCAGGCTGGCAGCTACACGGGCCACATGACGAGGTCTGGCGGGCCGGATTCGGCCCGTGGGCCTTGTGTTTGACACCCGTGTTTTAGAGGATAGTGTGTTAGTCTAGGGCCAATGGGTTGTGATATGAGTCTGTGATCACACGACTGCATCTTAGCTTCAGTTCCCCTTCTGTGAAATGGCAAGATTAATGAGCCCAGGGGGAGATTAATTGGAAGGTTGTATAGCAGCTTTTACACTGAATTGGCAATGGGTGAATAATAACAAGTAATTATCAGTAGAGTAGTCAGCTGATTGGCAAATGGTTTGGGGAGCCATTGAGGTTAGGAGTGTATATTTTGGGATTAGGAACCTGTGGCCTTTCAGAGTAGAATTCCTCTCATCCCTGAACACCACCTATGTTAGCTGGAGCTTGGGTCCAACCTCTGGAGGGACATTTGGTTGTCCATCCCTATGGCAGTCAAAGAAATGAATCACATACCTTTTTACTCAGTATTTTATATTTATTTATTTATTTATTTATTTATTTATTTATTTATTTTACCCTGTCCATCTGGCTGGGTTTCCCCAGCCACTCTGGGTGGCTTCCAACAGAATATTAAAATGCAATAGTCCATCAAACTTTAAAAGCTTCCCTAAACAGGGCTGCCTTCAGATGTCTTCCAAAAGTCTGGTAGTTGTTGTTCTCTTTGACATCCGATGGGAGGGCGTTCCACAGGGCGGGTGCCACTACCGAGAAGGCCCTCTGCCTGGTTCCCTGTAACTTGGTTTGTTGAAGTGAGGGAACTGCCAGAAGGCCCTCGGCGCTGGACCTCAGTGTCTGAGCAGAATGATGGGGGTGGAGACGCTCCTTCAGGCATACTGGATCGAGGCCGTTTAGGGCTTTAAAGGTCAGCACCAACACTTTGAATTGTTATATTGCATGTAAGTCAATGTGCACAGCTGCAGAGCTTCATTCAACATGTGCTTTTGAGATACAGTGATGCCTCTGGTTAAGAACTTAATTCGTTCTGGAGGTCCGTTCTTAATCTGAAACTATTCCTAACCTGAGGTACCACTTTAGCTACCACTGCCACCGTGCCACTGCCACGCGATTTCCATTCTCATCCTGAAGCAAAGTTCTTTTAAAAATAAAAAATAAAAATAATTTTCATTGCTCAATTTCCACATAACAAATTGTCAAATCATATAATCACCTACATAATTCCCCCCCCCACCAAGGACTTCCTTCAGTTCCTCTCCCTGATTTCGCTGCACATATTTTCTCTGCATATTATTAAATTGTATATCTCCTTACATATCTATCCATCCTATTATCAACTATAAATTTGTGTATGTTTATTCAAAACCTGCCAAGGAGTCCAATTCATTTTGTTGTCTTTTTAAAGTAATTTGTGAAAAGTTCCCATTCTTCCTTAATGTCACGGTTGTCCTTATCTCGCATTTTGTATGTCAGAAGCAAAGTTCTTAACCTGAGGTACTATTTCTGGGTTAGCGGAGTCTGTAATCTGAAGCGTCTGTAATCTGAAGCGTCTGTAATCTGAAGTATCTGTAACCTGAAGCGTCTGTAACCCGAGGCACCACTGTATTGTAGGGAGGAAAGGTCATCTTCCATATTTTCCTTCACGTTGCCTATTAAACTATGCAAGGAGGGGACTGTAGTTCAGTGGTTTCTCTGCAGGGTGTGCCATATTCATTTCCTGGCATCTCCTGCCACTGTTGGCAGCAGGATGCTCCCTGAATACCAGTTGCCTAGAATAGCAGTGGGGAAGCTTGTGGGCTTCCTCTAAGCATCTGTGAAAAGAGAATGTTGAATGGGCCATGGGCCTGAGCCAGCAGGGCTCTTCTTTTGTACTCTTAATTAAAAGGATCAGGTAGCAGTTGACCAGCAAGTGAACTTGTGCCTGATACCCCAGAGCAGAGCTTTCCAAACTTTTCATGTTGGTGACACACTTTTTCGACATGCATCATTTCATCATTTCATGACACAGTAATTCAGTTTTACTAGCAAACTGGAGGTTAAACTAACCCCTTTCCAGTCCCAGGAAGAGTGCAGGGAACCTACGGCAGACACACTAATGTGTCACGACACACGGTCTGGAAAGCTCTGCCCCAGAGCAGTTGCTAGATCAGGGATGGGGAAGCTCCAGATGTGCCCCAGCCAGTGCAGCCAATTCTCAGGTTTGATTGGGGTGGGAGCACAGCAATATTTGGAGGGCCACAGCTTTCTCCATCACTGCACTAGATGGAAAAAAATTAGATGGTGTTTCTGGGAGAAACAGGCTGCTCTAGACTCAGGAAGCTTCCTGGTTCCTAAAGTGATTCATCAGAACTGAGACATCCCAAAAACAAGCAGGTGAGCTCCATGAAGTGGAGGCCTTGTCAATTAAAATTAGCCTTCAACAATTAAATTGACTCCAGCAATTAGCTGATGGAAAGATATTTTTTTTAAAAAAAGTCTACTAATTAAACTGATTGTAGCTTACAGTCCCAATTACTAATGATGATGATGTTAAAGTCGGGGGGCTTGTGAAGCAATCACAGTGTTGGTGAAATGTAGGGATGGGAAAACTTGTCAAGTTCAATTTCTCCCAGTTTCTTATTTCCCATTCTTTAAGTTCTGTTCTCCAAATCCATTTGAGGTCTATATCTATCATCTATATCTATCTATCATCTATCTATCTATCTATCTATCTATCTATCTATCTATCTATCTATCATCTATCTATCTATCTATCTATCTATCTATCTATCTATCATCTATCTATCATCTGTCTATCATCTATCTATCTATCTATCTATCTATCTATCTATCTATCTATCACCTATCTATCTATCTATCTATCTATCACCTATCTATCTATCTATCTATCTATCTATCTATCTATCTATCATCTATCTATCTATCTATCTATCTATCTATCATCTATCATCTATCATCATCTATCATCTATCTATCTATATCTATCTATCATCTATCTATCTATCTATCTATCTATCTATCTATCTATCTATCTATCTATCTATTCTATCTATCTATCTATCTATCTATCTATCTATCTATCTATCTATCATCTATCTATCTCTATCACCTATCTATCTATCTATCTATCTATCTATCTATCTATCTATCTATCATCTATCTATCTATCATATCTATCTATCTATCTATCTATCTATCTATCTATCTATCTATCTATCTATCATCTATCTATCATCTATCTATCTATCATCTATCTATCATCTATCTATCTATCATCATCTATAATCGTCATCTATCTATGATTCTGGAAACGTATGTCCAAATGCTTGTTAATGTAATGCAATGTGTATGTGCTGTAATGAGGCACTGGGCCAGCAGTAAAGGTCAATATGTTTTCAATTCTACTTGACTTTGGGGTCGGAAGTGCCAGTCACTCAGCTGAGGCCAATAACTCCCATCAGAGTCTGTGAGACATCGAGCATGAATTGAAATGTGGCCGTGCCTAACAGGATAGATGTGCACTTCCAGGGGAGAGAGCACCTTGAAGGGTGAGTCAGCTGGGCTGCCTCGAAATATCTTTCTGAAGTCCAGGATTAAAAGAGGCAGCAGCTTCTCATACTGCTGCCCTACCCACCCCACCCAAACAACCAGATGAGAATATTTTTTGAGCTTCAGATGTGGAATGGGGAAATTAACACCCCTGTCCAACTAACCTTCAACTTTCTAGCTCAGCCTTTCCCAGCATGTTATCCTCAGGATGTTATTGGACCACAACTCCCATAATCTCTTATTAGCCATGTTGGCTGGATAAGAAATGGAATCCATCCACATCTGGATCATGGATTTCCCATCCCTGCCTTTAGACATGAACTGAGCAGCCTAAATCCATCCTATTTCAAGTCTCGCTGGGGCTTAATCATTGGTCCTTTCCATCCCATTTTGTGAAAGATTGTACAAAATGGCAACATTTACACTGTTCATTTTTTATATGCACTGTTTATATGTAAACATGCACTTTTGTGCAAAAACATGTACTTTTCAATGCATTCTTCCATAAAACATGCATCTTGAGTGCATTTTGATGTGCCCTGAAAGTGTATCAAAAAATCCAAAGAAGTGTGTGACACTGCCTGGCAGTTGCGCTCCCGTATGTGAGTTAGTTTGGGCATGTGACATGGGGGTCATCAGCTGCAAAAAGCAAATACCAAACACATTCCTTCTTCGTCCTTCATTTCCATAGTGGACAAAGAAGAGGGAGCTTTCCCTCATCTAGCATGGAAACACAGCCTTCCACCCTCTTTAGTCGTTTAGTCATGTCCGACTCTTCGTGACCCCATGGACCAGAGCACGCCAGGCGCTTCTGTCTTCCACTGCCTCCCACAGTTTAGTCAAACTCATGCTGGTAGCTTCGAGAACACTGTCCACCCATCTCGTCCTCTGTCGTCCCCTTCTCCTTGTGCCCTCCATCTTTCCCAACATCAGGGTCTTTTCCAGGGAGTCTTCTCTTCTCATGAGGTGGCCAAAGTCTTGGAGCCTCAGCTTCACGATCTGTCCTACCCTCTGTCTACCCTCTTAGCAGGCCGGCAAAGATGCTTACAGACTAGTCACCTTTGCAGGTTGATTTGCAAGGCTGGCCACATGCTGCTCCAGGTGTTCTTTGAGCAGAAGAGGTGAGCTGGTTTTTGCAGCGGCGACAAGAACTGTGATACACAACTAAGATGGGTCACAGCTGCTTGACCCCATTTCATTAAAAGGGATTGTGTTTGAGGTGGTGGCAGGTGAGAACGCAAGTTGCAACCGCAGCCTTTGAAGCGTGACGGGGGTCATTCACACTTGAGCTGTCACTTCATGTGAAAAAACAGGCACAACACAGGAAGCCCATGGCGGCGCCATCACTTTCAACTGCATCTCCCAGTTTGCTTCTGACTTCCAGATGCTGCTGCCTTTTGTTCTGAGTGCTTTTTGGAGTTAGGATTTTGCATAGGGGAAGTACCTCTGTTCTCTTTGTTTTCTTCCAGTCATGATTTTCACCGAGGTTGGAGAGTCCAAAACTTTGTTTTTGGTGTTGTTTGTTTGATTGATTTTTGGAGCAATATAATTCTTGCATGATTGTTTTGACTTATTTGTTTGGACTGATTTAATTCTTTTTGGGGAAAGGCTGTATCTCAGTGGTAAAGCATGCAGAAGATTCCAGGTTCCGTCCCTGGCATCTCCAAGACTCTTCCAGGATCCAGAACTAGTTTCTCTGATGTAGCATCATAGAAGTAGGTAAAGAAAGACCAAATTTTATGTGTTCTTTTATTTATTTTTTGGAGATGAGGAACCTGTGACCTTCTAGACCAGGCATCCCCAAACTCGGCCCACCAGATGTTTTGGAACTACAACTCCCATCATCCCTAGCTAACAGGACCAGTGGCCAGGGATGATGGGAATTGTAGTCTCAAAACATCTGGAGGGCCGAGTTTGGGGATTCTTGCTCTAGATGTTGTTGGACTCTGACTCTCCCATTGCCCCCAGCCAGCACAGCCAATGGACAGAGATTATGGGAAGGGTTGTCCAAATACATCTGGAGGGCCACAGATTCATTCCCCCTACTTTAAACTGTTCTATGCTCTTCCCCTGTTTTGTTTTTTTGCACAAGGTTGGGAGCGCAGGCATGCACACACATTCCACCCAGGAAGGATCGTAGCTCAGTGGGAGAGCATGTGTTTTGCATGCAAAGGGTCCCAGGTTCAAATCCTGGTTTCTCCACATAGGGCTAGGAAAGACTCATGTCTGAATGTCTGGAGAGCTTACCCTGGCCAATTTTGACACTCCTGAACGAGATGCACTAATAATATGACTTGCTACAAGGCAAATTCCTATGTTTTCTCCTATGCATTTTAAGAGAGGAAGTCTATCCTTTGCAATGGAGCACCCATGAGGCTCTGGGTTGTGCAGATGGTTATAAATCAATGCCATCAGCACGCACACCCAAAAATCCTTTTACATGGGGTGGCTCCAATTAAAAGTCTGATTAAAATCTACATTGTTAATCTGCAAGTAATAAATTAATGGCGCCAATTATTCAATTAGTGCCTTCTGTCTTAATTGGGATGCTCTTCCCAAGTTTTCCTTTTGTTCCAAGTGTGGCTCCTCAGATGAACTTTCCACTCCAAGCCTGGCTCTTAGCCAAGAATGATTAAAACTTGAAATTTGTAATCATGTCAGCTCTGAACGAATGTCAACTCCAAACATTCGAAACACAAATTGAAACAGGTTACATCGTCCATCTCTCCTGCCCCTCTTCTCCCCCCCACCAAAAAATTACTTTGCTGTTTCTTTTTTAAGTCCAGTCCACACACTGTATTCCCCCCTCTTTTTTGTTCTTATAAACATCATTCCTATCAAAGATAAGAAGCTCAAGAGTCTATCTTTATTTAATCCAAAAGAAGATTGGAAGCCAGACAGCATACTTAAACAGGAGATGGAGGGGGGCAGGAGAGAGTGGAAGATGACTCCTGGGATTTGCATGGCAAGGTCTGTGAGCAAGTCAAACATGAGGGAACAGCCAGCAACAAGCAGACAGAAAACAACTCAGGGCCCAGTTTTAGCTCCAGCTGGGCAACAGAAGGATTTCTTGGAGTGGCAGAACTGCCAGGGTGTCCACAGCTCCACCAGTCCTACCAGCAAGGAGAAAGGTAGTTTTGCTATATGAACTCCATGCTGGGCACAGAAAATGCGTCTCGGTGGCTTCTCTCTCCCTCTCCCCCCCCCCTTGCACACACACCTCTTGGTGCAACATATGGCTGGGGGACTTCTGTGTATAAATTTGATTCAATTTGCATGGAAAGGTGAGCCTATAACCAATCTGCACTTTCTGAAAACAATTTTCAGCTTGAAACACAATGGCATCCTTCAAAATTCAGAATGTGTGTGTGTGTTTTGCCATTGTACAATAGGCTGGTTTCTACAGACACTCACAAAGGCTGTCATTGATCTCTGATAATGCATCTTCCTTGTTTTGATAAAGAAGAGTAGAAAGGTGTGTGTTTTGCGTGTGTTTATGTAAGCCAGCCTGCTGTACAAAGGGAAAATTTACACCTGTTTCACCACCTACTTTTGCTTCCTGCTCCCTTCCTGGCTGGCATTTGGCCCCCAGAAAGTTGTTTAGAAGAGAATGTGGCCCTCAGGCTGAGAAAGGTTTCTACGCCTGGGATAAGGATTCCTACTGCAGTAACTTGTTTCCTTGTACCTACCAGATGGTAATCACTCTCATCTTTAACATATACACAAAAGCTGTCATTTTCTGAACATATATGGACCAGCTGGTGTACAAGACAACATGGGCATATGTTTTGCCATGCATGTGTTGAAACAATGTGCAGTGAACGGTAGTTCCTACTTACTAGCCTCAGACAGGGAATCCCTTGATGCACAGCTCAGCAAGGGCTGAAAAATCTGAAAATCGCTTTGAGGATGGATGTAAGAGACTTGCCAGATGAAGTACTCCCCCCTGTGGAATTTCTGCCGGAATCTAGCCTGGGGTCCTTTACAAAGCAAGATTGTTTAATTCGTCTCAACTCCTCATAGACACCGAGAACTACGACATGCCCATTTGATATATAATTTATCCTTTTCTTTAGCGAAAACACAAAGGGGAACTTGCATTTCCTGGGCATCTGTGCCTTAAAGGGAAACGGCTTAAAAAACCAACAATTTACTCTGACATTCTCCTCTGGGGGAGAAGATTAACAACAGCCACAGGGGTGGAGAATGTCAGGTCTAGGGGCCAAATATGATGCTCAGGCTTCTCTGCCTGGCCCCCAGAACTCTCCCAGCCACACCATCTATTGGACCTACTTTTTCAACCTTGAGTGCTTTTGCTTGGCTGGAAAGTGTCCCTGAACACTAAAGATGTCTTTTGTGTGAGTGTCCCTGTGTGTAGAAACAAGCCTCCCGTACAGAAATAGAATCCGCATATCCTGTGCCTCCTGCTATTGGCTCTGGCCCCAACCAATGCTAGCATATGGCCTCTGGAAGGTATCCCAGAAAGGAATTTGGCCCTTGGGTTGCAAATGATTCCCCAACCCCAGGCTAAGGCAGTGGTGTTTGCCTTGTGTGTCCAGACTAGTGATACTACTAAAATTCAGAATTTCTCAGGTTGGAATACAAAGCAGTTGGGACCTGACTTTAGTTGAGGCTGGCCTGGTTGAGAGGCAGGGAGGTAACATTCGGAACCGCCGCCCCATTCAAATGTTCACCAAATCCCTGGCCATGTTGGCTTCAGGATGACTGTGTGCTTGCCTAGCATGCCATGCTAGAAGAGCCGCCCAGAGCACCAGATTCTGGTGAGTGCCTGGTTTGGTTCTAACTTGTTGGAACAGTCCACTGTTTTGGATGACCGACTGTTTTTTACTATGAGTTGAAATAAACACAAGAAAACTGATGGCTCTACGCTGAGTTTATTTCAACAGGTTTTCCCACTAAGCCAAGGGGGCAGGTAAGCAAGGCACTGGGCTTTGGGAAGGAGGCATGAGTTATGACGCAGTCAAAAAAATGGTGTCTCGCCAAGACAGGCTGCAGGAGAAAAGGGAAAGATGGGGGAGGAGTTTCAGGAATGCAGGAAGGAGAAGGAGTACGAAACTGAAGTTTGACCTGACAGAGCCCCCTGATCTATTTGATTTATTCTGCTAGCCTGGAAAAATAAAGGACAATGATGATTAATTTTGTCTACGGAGGTGCCGAACAGGGCTGTCCTGGACTAAACCCACACAGAGAGAGAAACCAGCTTTTAGTCGGCTTATGAGAATCATCAGAGATCGCAAGGAAAGGAATACGATAACAACAAGATGAAGAAAATATACAAAGAACTATCTGGTCTGGACTGGATAGAACTGATTAATGAATGCAGTAAAATAAGTGAAGGCTGGAAATAGCCGGAATTTTGGACTCGTGCGGAGCTTGATATATGGGTACTCCCAAAAAATTTAAAAATTTGGCTGTATAATTTGGAACCAATGTGATTTGAATAATATGATGTGATTGGCCTGTCAATAAAAATTATTTTTTTTAAAAAAAGGGAAGGAGGCATGAGGCTCAACAGGGTCCTAGACTCGTCCCCACCATCTCCTTCCCAAAGCCTAGTTAGCACTTTCCCACCTTTGGGAAGAAGGTGGGTGGCTCTAGGACCCCGCCAGAACCCTTGTGCTTCCTTCTCAAAGCCAACTGCCTTCCCACCTACCTTTGTTCCCCCATACCTGCTGATCAGATGCTTCCAGGAAGCCCACAAGCAGGTGCAAAGGCAATCGCCCTCTCCCACTGTGGTTCTTCTGAAGCCAGTGTTCAGTGGCGCAGGATTGCTATTCCATGAGCCAGTCAGAAAGGAAGAGCAGGATGCAGATGGGGAGAGCAGTTCACAGCCCGGCCACCTTCCACAGACAAAGCTGACTACTGATGCCCAGAGGCCTAGAGTGGCTGATATCACATACAAGCTGCCTTTTCCTTTATATCCCCCCAAAGAATATTTGTTATTCTGCAAGTTGCCGCCAGCAAGACGCTCAGCTAACACTCCTTGTGTCTCCCACTCTGCTAGATATGTTTCTTTAAACTGTTCCTTAAGAAGGTGTTAAAAAACACCCCCGAGCCTCTGAAAGTTGGCATTTGATCTTAAATTCTGACACATGTGTGCAACATAGGCACTGATAAAGATGGAGCTCTCTCAGTTTCCCCCAGTGCATGTTTAACAATTTCGCTTGCTTGTTTCTAAACTGTTTTTGAGTTCCCTTGGATGCAGCTTCAGTGGAAACCTTCCATTAATACAAGCCACTTTGGGGTCCAAATATCTCACCTAGCAATACATCTCTGCCAGTGACCAGCAAAATGCTTGTCACATGGAATCTCAACAGCGGAGCGAGTTGGCAATAGCACTCTTCAATTGTTGGCCCTTGGTTTCTGGAAGTCTGAGATATACTGCCCCTAAACTGAGAGGTTCTATTTTGCTGTATTACATATTTTTAAAAATCTGTGCCGCCGTTTTACGTTGCTGCACTCAAGAGAGTTTGCAACCTGAGAATATAACTAAAAACGCATTAAGAAAATCCAAGGATTCATTTTGCATATACTTTGAAAAGTGAAAAACAAAAGCAAACAATAAAACAAGACACTCACCCACCCCGGCAGTTACGTCTAATTAATAATTGCAAGACAACACCTTGATTTGTGTATTTCTTTAAGAAAAGTAGATTGATACATAACATACATTTTTTCAAGGTAATTATGAAATGTGATATCAAAGGTTTTGCATTTAAGATCCTGTGGGAATACTGGAAGGCTTAAATAACATGGTGCACTGCTTTATATGATATTCTTATTAATATGCGCATTATCATTTGGAGTTTGTATGGTGTGTGTGTGAAGTTTGTATTCATTAAATAATCCGTGATTTTTAAAAACGCATATTTAAAACACATATTTTAAAGCAGATTCTTGTATAAAGAAAAATCACGGATTAAGGCAGAAATTGGCCAGCGTGTGCAAAAGTGGCACAGAAGAAACTGACTGATGCATCCAGCCCAATTCTTTCCCCTTGAAACTGATCTGACTGGGGGCAGGGAGAATAATTTGTGGCTTTATTACGAGGGTGTTAAATGGGAAAACCCCAGTCCCAACTCCACTTGAGATGGATGGACCTACCGGAAGGAAGGAATGGACCTTCTCATTTTCAGTTCTCTGTTTCTCTGTTTTCCCAAACCTAAATCCAGTTCTCTACATTTCTGCAGAAATTAGTAATGTTATTATTATTTCTTTTAAAAAAATCTTCAGGAGAATTCACAAGAATTTTAGTCCCATTTTCTCATAATAATCTCATTTTTAATGCAGTTCTGACTCATGTACACCTTTTTGCCAGCCATGTAGTGCATAATGAATGTGGTTTTCATGAATATGCTCATTTTTATGAACGCTTTCCCCTAAAAAAATGGAATTTTTCAAACATAGGTTGGTTGGAGAACTAGATTGTAAAATTCAGAGATGTGCAAATTTAAAAGGAAGGTGATGTTTCAGTTCACAGATTGCTGCGGAAAGTAAAAATTAGGTATGTTCATATTTAAATGCAAGCAGAATCTAATTTCTGCCCCATGCCTACTGACAGGACAGAGGCAGGGGGCAAGCGCCACACAATATCTGTTCTAGTTAAAAAGGTTGTGTAGCTGAATCAAGATGGAACATGCTTATTACAGCAGCAAGGATTCATATTTCCAGCACAGATGTTTTTCAGCATCACTAAAAATGATGAGTGGTTGGCAAGTCTATTCGTTTTGGCTTAATTTTGCAATTATTCTCTCCACTCGTCTAGGAATTGAATCCAGTGGAAAGTTCACAGAGAGTACTGTGTTGACCTTCATTCCTTAATCTTTTTTCATATCCTTGGTTAATGGGCCTTACATCAAGCTTTTGTAGAACCTGATTGTAAGACGGTTGCATCCAGAAATACTGAGCTTTGGCTGCAGAGACACCCCTGTTCCACTGTCTTGAGCAGAGGCAGAGTTGTTTAAAATTGTGCATCTTTTAAACAAATTTATCTATATTGAGAGTCCCATGCATTTTATGAGCCTTTTTTTTTTTTTTTACAGTAGAGCATATTGTTTTCCCTGTAAGTCTGTAGCATCCATGCTGTTCTCAGGGGAAGCTAATGGAAGACAATTACTCAAGTCGCAAAAAGGTTTTCCTGTCCGTTTATTCTCAATGTCTTTTTAATGCTGTGCACTGTAACTCAAGGCAAGTCCCGGGCACAGCTCTTGAAAGCTTAAACAGCGTGGAAAGGAAATTGACCTCCTCGGATGCCTGTCCTGGGTGTACCATGGCAGATTCTCTCTCCTTTTCTCTGTAAATAGTCATTTAATTCACTCAGAAGTGGTGCACCTTCAGCAGATCTCGCTCATTCCTTGAAGGTTGCTGACCAGGCTGTTTAGAAAATGAAACAAAATAAGGTGAACTGAGAAGACACAGAAAACATTTCATGCTTCATTTGGAGTGGACAAAACATGGATACGCTTTAAGATTATCTGGAATATTATTTATTAATTTGAATCCTTCTGTGGATTACTTCCAGTAAAATACTCAGAAGCTATTCCGTGGGGGGGGGGATCAGAAAAAAACAACAATTGCACAGGTTCACATATTTAAAAAATATTTATAGCATTTCTAAGAAATGTAAAGTATGGTTTGAAGCTCAACATCAAAAAAACGAAGATCATGGCCACTGGTCGCATCACCTCCTGGCAAATAGAAGGGGAAGAAATGGAGGCAGTGAGAGATTTTACTTTCTTGGGCTCCATGATCACTGCAGATGGTGACAGCTGTCATGAAATTAAAAGACGCCTGCTTCTTGGGAGAAAAGCAATGATAAACCTAGACAGCATCTTAAAAAGCAGAGACATCACCTTGCCAACAAAGGTCCGTATAGTTAAAGCTATGGTTTTCCCAGTAGTGATGTACGGAAGTGAGAGCTGGACCATAAAGAAGGCTGATCGCCGAAGAATTGATGCTTTTGAATTATTGAGAGTCTTGAGAGGCCCATGGACTGCAAGAAGATCAAACCTATCCATTCTGAAGGAAATCATTAGATGGTTGGATAGTGTTCTCGAAGCTACCAGCATGAGATTGACCAAACTGCGGGAGGCAGTGGAAGACATGAGTGCCTGGCATGCTCTGCTCCATGGGGTCATGAAGAGTCGGACATGACTAAATGACTAAACAACAACAACAAGAAATGTAAAAGGTTTTAATACGTAAAAAGCATTTCAAACCTAAAACAGATACAAAATGGGATAAAGATATTCACTTAGGAAGATAGCAGCTTCCATGTCCTGTTTCAGACCAATAGTCCATCTAGCTTAATACTGTCTACACTGACTGGCAGAAACTTTCAGGTTTCCAGGTAGGAGCCTTTCCCAGCCTTCACCTGGAGTTACCAGTGGGTTGAACTTGGAACCCTCTGCATGCAAAACAGATCTCTACCACTGAGCATAAGAGAGGCTTGATAAAAGAGGAAGTTCTCTAAGACACACTGAAAGGATACCGTATTTACTTGAATCTTATGCTTACCTTATTTTCACCAAATAATGTTGCGAAAATTAAGGTTCGCCTTAGATTTGATGGCACATTTACATATGCCAGTAAATCCTTTTTTTTTTTCTTTCAAGGTCCTGAGAATTGAGGTGTGTATTAGATTCTATGGCACATCTTGTTGTCGTTTAGTCGTGTCCGACTCTTCGTGACTCCATGGACCAGAGCACGCCAGGCACTCATGTCTTCCACTGCCTCCCACAGTTTGGTCAAACTCATGCTGGTAGCTTCGAGAACACTGTCCCACCATCTCGTCCTCTGTCGTCCCCTTCTCCTTTTGCCTTCCATCTTTCCCACCATCAGGGTCTTTTCCAGGGAGTCTTCTCTTCTCATGAGGTGGCCAAAGTATTGGAGCCTCAGCTTCACGATCTGTCCTTCCAGTGAGCACTCAGGGCTGATATCCTTCAGAATGGAGAGGTTGGATCTTCTTGCAGTCCATGGGACTCTCAAGAGTCTCCTCCAGCACCATAATTCAAAAATGGCACATTAGACTCAGGTAAATAGAGATGTTGCCTGTCCAATGTATTCCTGGAGAGACTTCCAGAAGTGCACACTTCTAAATGCTAAATGGCAGGGTCTAACCACACGTACAATGGGCCTCCTCTTGAGATGGAATGTACAGGATTGTGGCAATAAGTCTGCTCCTGTGAGCAATTGAGCTGATGTGTTCAACAGGGAATCAGTCTAGGTCCAAAACACGATCCAGAGGAAAGGTCAGAAAACAGTTGGAGTCAATAACACCAGATTTTTAGGAAAAGCTATCCACAGCAAGGAAGTGGGCCTGAAGTACAACACAAGAAGTCAAAGATTAGCATTGTTTCCAGCACTTGTAAACAATAAGAAGCAGCCTATAGCCTCTTAGACCTCACCCAAATGCCATCTGCTACTAGTAAATGAGTTCCATGGACTGCTTACTCATGAGTAGACCCCTTATTCAGGAGCTACTTTGGGTAAGTAGATACCTGGGTGAATGTATCTTCAGTTCAATTTCCCACATCAGCTTGTGATTAACATCATCATCATCATCATCATCATCATCAACATCATTATTTGTAAAGGTCTTTGTGATATTTATCAACACTTGAGTACCAATTTCTCTGTATACAGACATTTTTGCAAAGTATTTTTTCCCCCAAGGCAATGTATGTTTGTATTCTATTTTCACTAATATATGACTTTTAATGCACATTTTATGCTGGTATGCTCATTTCTGTACACATTCCTTGGCTGGAGAACTGCATTGCGTAATTTGGAGCAATTTAAGTTTGGTAGGAAGGCACTGTTTTTGGTTCACATACTGTTTCAAAAGTGTGCATCAGGTGGATTTGCCCTTAAATGCAAACAGAATCAGATTTCTTCCTTGCCCCTAGTCGTCCTAGACTTTTCTCTCCATTCTGGCAGTTAGAGAGCATAAGACCTTCAAGCTCAGTTCCTTTGAACCAACAATGACTACCGAAGCCTTGGTTTTTGGAGAGGGAAGCCTATTGCTTCACAGAAATCATCAAAGGGGAACCTAGGAAAATCCTGTTGAAAAACTAAAAGGGCAATGAATATTATAAAGAAATGAATATTTACCCAGTACCTGGCAAGATTAGTTGGGTGTGGAGGGAGGGGTTTTATGATTATATTTAGCTGTCTTGTTATATTTTGTAACACTGCATGCCTATGAAATACAAATACAGTACACATTTACAAAGGAAAAAACCCCATGATGATCAATTTCAGTGACTCATCAGTCAGTTGCAGCTGGCTTCATTGTCACAGTGCACCTGAAATCAGCACCCAGGTTTCCTTTCCTTGATTCCGTCCGATCTTTGCAATAACCAACAGAAAAGAAACAAGAGGAGAAAAAAATCAAAGGAACAATAATAGCATGGCTGACATGTAGGAAGACTCCACAGTGGGGCGTATAATTGACAGTAATGGTTGCAGGAACAAGTCCTCAGAGGGGAGAAGTTTCTTTTTCTGTGTTGTTTTTCTGTGCGTATATTGCAAAAGCCATCACTCTGGAAAATCCAACTCGAGTGGTGACTCAGTATTTTGAGCTCTTATCGATCCATATAAAAGGGAGTCCCACGGATTCCATCCTGGGGACAGACTATAGGTCATTGTTGTTGTTGTTGTTTAGTCATTTAGTCGTGTCCGACTCTTCGTGACCCCATGGACCAGAGCACGCCAGGCACTCCTGTCTTCCACTCCCTCCCACAGTTTGGTCAAACTCATGCTGGTAGCTTCGAGAACACTGTCCAACCATCTCGTCCTCCACCGTCCCCTTCTCCTTGTGCTCTCCATCTTTCCCAACATCAGGGTCTTTTCCAGGGAGTCTTCTTGTCTCATGAGGTGGCCAAAGTATTGGAGCCTCAGCTTCAGGATCTGTCCTTCCAGTGAGCACTCAGGGCTGATTTCCTTCAGAATGGATAGGTTTGATCTTCTTGCAGTCCATGGGACTCTCAAGAGTCTCCTTCAGCACCATAATTCAAAAGCATCAATTCTTCGGTGATCAACCTTCTTTATGGTCCAGCTTTCACTTCCATACATCACTACTGGGAAAACCATAGCTTTTACTATACGGACCTCTGTTGGCAAGGTGATGTCTCTACTTTTTAAGATACTGTCTAGGTTTGTCATTGCTTTTCTCCCAAGAAGCAGGCGACTATAGGTCATAGCTGTCAACTTTTCCCTTTTCTTGAGAGTATTCCTGTTGGGAATAAGGGAATTTCCCTTATAAAAAGGGAAACGTTGACAGCTATGCTATAGGTACAGACAGCCTTCCAGGCTATGCCCCCATCATCCCTGCCCACTGGCCTCAGGAAAAGACAAATAAAGCTGAATGGAGAGGGATGAAAGATGCTTTATTCTGAAGTGTTGGCGGACTTCCGGGTTGATGCGATCGGTGTAATGGCGGATTCCCTCCGAGCTCCGGAGGGAATCGGCTCCTCTGAGGACGGGTCTTGCCGCGACGGCGACGCGGGGACCCTTAGAAACCACAGGTGCGGATACCTGTGGACCTGGTGACTCGGTGGGCACCTTAAGCGCCCCCCTTGACAGTCGAAGAGCCTTTTTAAAGGCTGCGGAGAAGGTACGGGGGGAGGCGCGGTGCTGAGAGTAAACCACTACCTCAGTGGAGTGAAGCCGCAAGCCATTCACCGGAGAGCGTCAACTTTCTACCTGAAAATTCGATTGGATACAAACACCCCGTGAGTAGAAGAAAATTTGGACTTAAAAAAAAAAAAATCGTTATTTTTAAATCGGGCAAACGGGGGGATGTGCTAAAGGGAAGTCCGCACCCCCCCTTCATACAGGCAATTGGAAGCAAGGAGCGAAAATCTAAGATCGGAAAAAAGATTTTATGTTTACGGAAACTGGTAAGAGACTTTAATAACTTTTAAGAACAAGTTTTATCTTGTCAAGTTGTGCTGGAGGGAAGAGACGAACTTTGGAAACTTTTGTGACCCCCCCCTTGGACCTGGGAGCGTCCTGCACCAATCTAGCCTTAAGGAATCGGAGTTTGACAGCTGTCAACTGAGCTGTCAAACAGCTGAACAAAGGACAAAACTGTATTACTATATATCTCTTTGGTTTAAAGGTGTTACATATAAACAGACGTGATTTGAAACAAAGTAAATAAACAATAGGGTAAAGGATTGCTGGCGTAGAACTTTGAACAATGGCAATCCCCCTAGGGGAAACCAGTGACATTACAATGGCTGCAGAAGGAAAATTACTAGCACAAATAGAGAGAGCCTCTTTTCTCGTGGGAATCCTACAAGAACAATACACGACCTTGATTTTCAAAACAAACAATCTTGCTGATGGAACTAGAGACTTGTTCTTGAGAGACTCTGTAGCTCAACCAAATATGACATCTTTGGAGGGGGTGAAGGAGGAAGTTGGAGAAGAGAAAGTGTGGAAACCTATGTTGCCAGAGAACAAAGAAACCTTTTGGATTACAAAGTATGAAGACATGAGACTGAGGAGAAAAGTGAAGGAGGAAGCCCTTGGAAACTGTGGAATTATGAAAATTAAAGGAGTAAAGAAATATAACTGGGACTTCCTCCTCTTTTCTGGCCTTTATTATCTGCAACCTGGAGGACTTTTGGTAGAACCCTGGCAACAAGTTTTCTCAATTAGGTTTGAATTGGGAGAAGAGGAAGTAACTGTAACAGACACCCTTCGAGACCTGGAAACCAGCAAAAAGGAATATCAACAGAAAAACCGGAGAGAGACTGAAATAGACTTGAGGGCTGGAGATGTGAGGAATCCTGGCTAGGAATTTTATGGAAGGATAACTACCTGGGAAGGGACAGATACCCGGGCAGGGAGGGAGGGGGGAAAACAGATTCTTGAAAAACTTTATGATTTTTGGTTATTGTAAATTTGATTTATACTTTAATATAAAAAAAAGGGGAGATTGGTATAAAAATTTTGATTGATCTTAGAAAAAAGGATTTATTGCATATAAGAAGATAGGGTAATAATATGGGGTTTAATAAGATGAACTAAGTTGGAGAATAATGAGATTAAGTTTAGAGAGAGGAATAAGAACTTGCTGAATTAAATGGGGGAAGTGGGATGTATGTGGGGGGGTGGGGGGAAGTCATATGTGTTGTTTGTTGTTAAAAACTTTGAAAACCCAATAAAAATTTATTAAAAAAAAAAAAATATTCTGAAGTGTTGGCAGTGGGAAAGCTTAGACTATGCTTCGCCTCGTGTCCTTTATTGTTTTGCTCTTAAGGGTTAACTGTTTCAGAGGTTGAAAGGCTGGCTGGTGGAAGCAGAATGAGGAGGAGAAAGGAGGGGATGAATTAGCTCAAGGATGAGGAACATGTGGCTCTCCAGATGCTGTTGGACTATAACTCCCATCATCCTTGGCCAGTGGCCATAGTAGCTAAGACTGATGGGACTCCAGATGTGGACTCCAGATCACTGAAGGAGGAAGAGGGGGCGGAGGGAGTGCACCGCCCCCAGCAGCGCAATCCCAGTGGGGTGCCATTGCAGCTGACCCCCCACCCGCGCTGGGCGCCACGCCCCTGGGACACGCACCACACCCCTGTGGGTAGCATGCCACATCCCTGCAGGTGCATGCCACACCCCCAGGATGCGTGTCAGCCATGCCCCCACCTGCTCTCCGCCCTCTGGTGTAGTAATAACAAGAACAACAGGAGGTTGGATGCAATGAGCTGTGCAGGAGCAAGCTGGCAAGCAAGCTCCAAAACAAGCTGCCGGCTAGCTCTGTAGAGGCTCCTTTTATTAGCAGAAGTCAACAATAACAGTAGGGAAACCACCCTGAACATGACATATTTCCATCTAAGCACATTTCCAGCATTAGCAAATACACGTGTTAGCAGGTGTTTTCCTAAAATGTTCCCCGATACTTGATTACGTCTGTGTCCCTGGTCATGCTCCAGCCAAGCATTATGTCTAGTAACCAAATCTGTGAGAGGACAAACGGTCAGGGGAAAAACCCTGTTTTCTAGCCAAGAAGGCAAAAGATCTGGGAGCGTGGGCGCAACACTCCTTGGCACACTGTTGCATGCCTGGTGCCAGGTTCGCCTCAGCACAAGCGGAGCGTCACCTCCACACCCTGGTGCTGGAGCATGAAGCTCCACCACAGCTCCAGAGGTGGTTGGACTCCAGCTCCCATCAGACAACTCCCATCAGCCTGAGCCAGCATGGCCAATGGTGAGGAATGATGGGAGTTGTTGCTAGCATTGTTTTATATGTTGGAGCTCAAAGAAGATGACGAGTTCTTCCTTTGTAAAGTACCGTTAGATTGTTTCCCCCTTTCTCTTGCCCTCTTGCTGTAGTCCCGTGTATTTTTCATTGCTTTATTTTATTTGGTGACAGCCACTAACTTGGATTGTTTTAAAGGCGGATTAGGCAAATTCCTAGAGATATGCATCTCCCTCCAGTGTCAGGGGACTGGCTGGGAATAACCCATGGCTAGGAATCACGGATGGGGGAGAGAAGCAATTGTGCTTGTGGGCTTCTGAAAAGAGACTTCCACTTGGCCACTGTGAGAACAGGATGCTGGAATACATGGACCTTTGTCTTTTTTTTAATAATAATAATAATAATAATAATAATAATAATAATAATATTTTAAATTTTCTTTCCTCAAAACAAATATCCAATATCACTGTTAAACATACATTTTCCAATTCCCCCCCCCTCCCTGTTGACTTCCCTCAACTGCCATTTCTGGTTTATTACATCAAATGATACATTCTGCTGTTTATATACAATATTATGCTATCACATCATTATACTTCTTGTTCTCTGTAAATAAAATTGTAAATGTTTATTTAAATCCTGCCAGCGAGACCGTTTCTTTCTGCTGTTTCTGCAAATATATTGTAAAGAGTTCCCATTCTTTTTCAAAGTCACTATTGTCCTTTTCACACAGTTTGTCCGTTAACTTGGCATACTTCATCAACTTTTCTTGCCATTGTGCTTTTGATGGTACTTCTCCAGTCTTCCAATTTTGAGCTATTAAGATTCTTGCCGCTGTTGTAGCATACATGAATAATGTCTTTTTTTCTTTTGACAACTCTTGTCCTAAAATACCTAACAAAAACGCTTCTGGTTTTTTAACAAATGTTATTTTAAACATTTTTTTTTAGTTCAGTGTTGTCAGGGAACTGCGATCGGAGCCAGAGGCGGAGGGAAGGCTCCAGAGGGATGCCGGAGAGGGTCCCAGTAGGGAGAGAGGCAGCCCATCCGCTGGGGAAGGAAATTAGCGTAGCACCAGTGGAGGAGGGGGGAAGATGGGGGAATCGGAGAGAAGGCTCCAGGACTCCCAGCGGGGAGAGCACGGGTCCTCCGCTGCCCACACCCTCCCTTTGCAGAAGACTTCCGCACAGGGAGAGTAGGAGGAGACTGGGCGTCAAAGAACTTCTTTGCTGGAAGAAGTTCAAGAAATGCCCACTGACGGATTCTGCCAGCGATTGAGACAGCCATGGATGGGTGGCTGTCCAGACAGAAAGGGTACACCCAGGTAACCCAGCCAGGTGTGGCGCCAACTTACGCATGAGCAACCCCAGAACCATTACAAGTGTATATCATTTCCCTTTTTAAAAAAATAATCTTACAATCCCACCACATATGATAAAATGTTCCTTCCCTTTCTTTACACCTCCAACAATTCTTTTGTTCTGTTCTATACATTTTTGCCAAATTTTACTGGTGTAATGTACCACCTATACATCATTTTCATGTAATTCTCTTTCAATCAACAATATGCAATCCATAAATTTCAAATTCACTTTCCAGAGCCTTATCCAATCTTCAAATTGTATATTATGACCTAAATCATTTGGTCATTACCGATTTAATGATTTAACTTCTCCATCCTTACTTTCCCATTCTAACAGCATAGCATATGCTTTCTTTAATAGTTTAGAATTGTCGTCTATTATATCTTTTTTTAAAAAATTATTTAATCATTTTTTGATACAAGCAACCACAAAAGACACATACAACAAAAACCATAATAACAATAATAACACAATTTGACAATTCAGATTGGAATACACTGATATATCTATGACTACACCTTTTTAAACAATATTTTCCCACCTCTCTCTCCTCCCCCTACTTCCCACCACTATCCGCCTTATCGCTTAAATATTCATTCCAGATTTCTTCATATTTATCCATTCTTATTTTGCGTTGACATGCAATTCGTTCATATGTAGCTAGTCTGTCCATATTATCAATCTATGTGCTCAATGAAATCTTTTTGCGGCTCTTCCAATTCATCAAAACAAGTTTTTTTCCTTCTAATATAGCACGGTAGGTCCATTTTTTTGACCCCTTGAAATCCCCCATTTTTCCGGAATATAATTTAGAATTAAATTCAATTCCCCTAAATAACAATTTCTTTTTATTACTCTTGCTATAAATATCCTCACCACGCACCAAAATAATCTTATCATCTATTATCTCTTTTGGACCTTTGTCTTGATCCAGCCTGCTCTTATGAACACTTTCATTCTGTGGTATTTACATTCTAAGCACCACAAAAATCCAAGATTCTAAACCTGTTTTTGGTTCATTTCTGTGTATCTGCATATATGGAAACGAGGAGATGTTTTTGAGAAGGAGCAGTAATGCAAACAAATTGCCCTTGACTTAAATATTAATATCACATGATAATTGGGCCTGAATAAATATTTCAGCAGCCCGGGAAGTGGAATGCATTGTTCAAACACTTGCAGGCCAGATTCTACTGCCTCTTATTTGTCTTTCCCAGGAAAGTGCTCAATATGGTTTAAAAGCTTTCTCCTGCTCTCGCCATTGCCCATCTGTCACAACCGATTACCAAGAGCCAGTGTGTGTGATGGACACTAACCGAATAAATTGTGGGGTGGAGGGGAAGAGATGTCACTTTGTTACTGCCTCCTCTGTTGGAATTGCTTCAGCTCAATCGCCACGAGATACATCTTTATCAAGTGAGTGGCGCTGGAGGCATTGGCAGGCTGTAAGGCTCTGGGTTGTTTAGAAAGAAAAGGGTATTCGAGAATTTCATTATACAGGACTGCGGCTGCCAGGATTTCAACTTCCCTAAAAAAACCCCCTGAAGTCAGTTCCTCATGCACAGCTTTTGTAATTGGTCAGTTGCAAATAAAGGTCAAGGGAAAGGGACCTCTGACCGTTAAGTCCAGTCTCGAATGACTCTGGGGTTGCAGCGCTCATCTCACTTTACTGGTCAAGGGAGCCGACGTTTGTCCGCAGACAGTTTTTTCCGGGTCATGTGGCCAGCATGACTAAGCCACTTCTGGTGAAACTAGAGCAGCACACAGAAACACCATTTACCTTCCCGCTGGAGCGGTATCTATTGATCTACTTGCACTTTGACGTGCTTTTGAACTGCTAGGTGGGCAGGAGCAGGGACTGAGCAACAGGAGCTCACCCCGTCACGGGGATTCGAACCACCGACCTTCCAATCGGCAAGCCCTAGGCTCAGTGGTTTAGACTAGGGATCGGTAAATCGGTCAATTTCAGTTTTTCTCAGTTCCTCATTTTTCCCCATCTTAAGTTTAGTTCTCCACTTTTCCATGCCAGGTTGCATATTATTATTGATATTAATAATATGTGATTCCTAATCAGAATTCACCAGCATTTTAGTGCTGATTTCTCTGCAATTTTGTCCAATTTACACATTTTTGCATAGCAATTTCCCCCAATAGAATGTCTTTTTATATATTATTTTCACCAATATGTGCAATTTTTAATGTGCATTTTACTCTAGTAAATGCACCTTTGCACACATTACTTGGCTGAGGAACTGCACTGAACAATTCAGATCAATGCAAATTTTGAAGGATGACTCTGCTTTGGGTTCTTGCAATTTCTCACAAAGTGCAAATTCACCTTTAAATGTGAACTCATTCAATTTTTTTTTTCCTGCATCACTAGTTACTAGTGGGATCAACAACAAAATGTGACAGTGTAGAGTGTTTCCTTGCTGAAGGAAGATGAACTACACTTTGCTTCGGATCGTGCCCACTTTTGTCTTTGCCCCCACCAACAATTGGCTTGAGGCCCCAGAAGGCTCCATAGGAGGGAATGCATCCCTCAGACCAAAAAGTGGTCCCCACCCCTGTTGTTAAGCTAGGAAACTGCTTTGTATTGATTTGGTCCATCTTGCTCAGTCTCATCACCAGGGCTTCAGGTCCTATCTGGACATGCCAGGGGTTGAATTTGTGGCTCAAAGATGCTTGGTCACTGATTTAGTGGAATGTCTTGTCTAACCCATGATTGCCATTTGAGTGGGTTGTCTTGTGTAGCACACAGCTGCCAACCAACAACATAATTCTTGTCACTTCAAGCCCTATTCTTTCTTTTCTTTAGAAAAACAAAATAAAATCGTTGTCACAAACAACATAAAAGCTCCATTCATAGTGAGCCTTTCCAATGGAAGCATTGATCCAACATAGCTAGGGAAATAGAAGATGGGGTATTGTATAAAAGGGACAGTGGCCCTTTAATAATTATCACCAAGAAAAGCAGTAACACACAAACACACACAAAATCGTTAGCAATTTTCAGCTGGTTCATAAATTATTCCTTTCGAGGTGTGGTAAATGGAGATCAATTTCCAGTCGGTGTTTTTCCCCCAACAGGGATAAAGTGCATTGAAACGTTGAGCACTTGAAATGTGGTTGTTGAAAAAGGAGCTGAGATCAAGATGAAGGGTGAAGAAGTCGTGCTTCAAGCTCAGGTCGAGTGTTGTGGGTGGGGGGAGGTTGTGATCACCACCTTTGTAAGAGAGCTTCAGGAGATATTGACTTCCCTTTGTTAAAAAACACTCTGACGGCTATTGTGCCGTTGCCTTTTCTTCTTGAAGAAGTCCAATCTTGCAATGGGGGAATTAATTGAACTCGGCAATACTTTTCCCTGACATCAGACTGCAGCGAAACCATACAAATCCTTTGACTGCGAAGCAGCTATGATGTTTTAAAACCCTCACAGCTGAGCCAGAAAAGAGATGTTGAAAGGCAAACGTCCAAAATCCTTAGAAAGCCATTGTTGATTTTTGGACAGGTCTCACAATTGAATGCCAGGATTGAGAACCCTTAAATGATGTGCAATGGTTCTTGTTGTCTCCATCTCAAAAAGCAAAGTGTAGGGATGGGGGGGGGGAATCTCATTCAGTTCACATTTAAAGGTGAACCTACATCATTTGCACTTTTCACAGCAGTACACAAACCAAAACACAGGCATCTTTCAAAAACTGCACTCCTCGCAATTTTGTAGCCAAGCCGTGTGTACAAAATGCATATGTTAGGATAAGGTGTGCATTAAAAGGTAAATACCAGTAAGTGTGGGTATATTTCTGGACATGCAGAAGTGCATTATATTAAGGGATAAAAAGCTAAAGAGACCCCTGACCATTAGGTCCAGTGCTCATCTTGCTTTATTGGCCAAGGGAGCCGGCGTACAGCTTCCGGGTCATGTGGCCAGCATGACTAAACTGGTTCTGGTGAACCAGAGCAGCACACGGAAATGCTGTTTACCTTCCTGCCGGAGCGGTACCTATTTATCTACTTGCACTTTGACATGCTTTCGAACTGCTAGGTTGGCAGGAGCAGGGACCAAGCAACAGGAGCTCACCCCGTCACGGGCATTCGAACCGCCAACCTTCTGATCGGCAAGTCCTAGGCTCTGTGGTTTAACCCACAGCGCCACATGTGTCCCTGTATATTAAGGGATTTTGCTTTGCAAAAATGTTAGAAAAAAATGGCATGAGAACATGTGCATATTAGGAGAAATGCTGGTGAGTTTTCATAAGGACTAAAAAAGACAAGAAAAGAATCTCAAACTCTTGTGGAAAATCTGGGAACTGAATTTAACACTGGAAACTGAGAGAAAAGGAAATTGATCCACCCACCCCTACAGCAGAGGTCCTTGTTCTCTGACCCCAGCCCCAATTTCTCATTTGTCCCTTGTATTCCATACTGCTCCTAAGTCAATTTCCCTACGCCAGGAATCATCTTACCTTACGAAAAGTTCAAGACACCTGTGACCCTGGATATGCTCTTGAACTCTGATGCTGCCAATTACTTTCTGGGCCCAATTCAAAGTGCTGAGTTTGACCTATAAAACCTTATATGTCTCAGGACCTCAAGGACTGCCTCTCCCCATATGAACCAACCCAGACCTTGGTAATCATCACCTGAGGCACTTCTTTGTGGGCCTCTTCCTTGGGAGGTCTGGAGGGTGGCAACACAAGAATGGCCCTTTCCGCAGTGACTTCTCCCTTGTGCTGTGCTCTCCCCAGGAAGACCCACCTGGCGCCATCATTACATAGCTTTAGGTGCCAGGCAAAAACATTTCCTTCTCACCAGACCTTTGGCTCTTAATTATCTGCAGCTTCAAGTGGGTGGAATGTTTTAATCCTGCCTTTTTAAATTGTTTTTTGGACTTCTTTATTTTATTCCTCCCTCCCGCCCCAACTTTTATGCTGCTTTCAGTGTATGCGATTGTTTGTAAGTTGCTTGTTTTGAGTTATCTTGGTAAAAAAATGACGAATAAATACCTCACAATAATAACTCCAGCTTCCAACAGCCCCAGTCAGCATGGTCAAAGGTCAGGGGGAACAGTATTTGCAGGTATACTGGTGCAGGTATACCTGTTAAGCTGTGGGTGAACATATCAGACAACACAGCGATTCTTCAAACAGCTCTTGTTTATTCACAGGCCAGAACAGAACTGAACTGAAGGGTTCAGTCAGCCTGCTTATATAGAGCTCCAGTACAACGTTACTGTAACAACTTTCTAAAACTATCCAATCACTGAACGTCACTTTTGATCCCTTATTTGCATAACTATCTGCAGTATCCCCCTGCTGGCCCAGGGTGAGAACTTCAGTACATAACACCACCCTTTCTGTAAGACAAGAAGCCATTGTGGTTGTGCCCCATCCTGTGGATGGAAGGAGACTGTCACCGAGAGAGCTTGACTTGCTTAAGCATGCCTAAGTGAGGTCATGGCAAAGGCAAAATCCAATCCAAGGACTGCCTGACTCTCAACAAATGTCTCTTTGCCACCATCAGAGTGCTCAAAGCTTTTCAGAAACATTGTCCTGTTGAAATCCTTACAACCCAAGGCAGTGGGTTTCATAGCCAAGAGGGGGATTTGAACCCTCGCCTTCCAGGTCCTAGTCCAATGCTCTAACCACTGCCCCATGTTCTGTAGATGGGTAGGGGGCTGAGGCTGTTGTCTTGGCTTGCCTCATGCGATTTGCAGGGAAGAGAGGGAAATCAAAATGCAGGCACCGATTTCTAAGCTGTTGATCTCATCGTGACCAAATGGCACAGTGCAGGGGCTGGAGGTTCCTGATGAGGCCAGGCCCTCCAGCAAAGCTGATGAAGTGAGCCTTCTGCTTCTGTTAGAGAAATCATTGAAATTTAGAGAGAGAGAGAGAGAGAGAGAGAGAGAGAGAGAGAATGAAAACTGAAATGTGTGAGTGCAGGGCTGAGCAAGTGATGGCTGGGATATGAAGGCTGCATTTGTGAGAGAACCAACAGAGAAGGGTGAAGGAGCACATAAACAGGAGCTTTTTAATAAAAAGTGTTGTAGGTGAAGAGATAAGGACATGAGGAGAAAGTTGCCTTGCCTCGTGATTAAACCAGTAGAAGCTAGTAGAAGGAAGTATTGCCCTATACGGGAATAACTGCCCTTGATTGAAAAGTTTATACATGCCGCTGTTTGAAATATTTGGAGGAGATAACAGAAATCACTAGGCTAAAGCTCACTAAAAGTCCAGAGGTAGCATTATTATCAATTTGTGATGGGGTGGAAGATTCACAGGCTATGAAGGACTTGCTCACAGATTTATTGACAGCTGCATGAATTATGAGAGCTAGGAAGTGGACGGGGCAAGCAGAATATAAAATGAAAGAATGATATAAAGAGGTGTGGGATATAGCTATTAATGATAAATTAGCACGCACCATTAAGGTAAGACAGGGAAGATGCAGGAGAAATTATTTTGAGGAGATATGGAGGCAGTTTGGGGAATTTGTACTGTTAAAACGGAAAGGGGTCAAACCATCACAAGAGGTGTCAAAATTTTGGGAGGTTGGATAGTTACAGTAGAATGGTCTTGGTGGTGGGGTGCACTTTTTATTCTTATTTATGTACGATTATTACTTTGTCAAAAGAAGAAGAAGAAATATTTGGTGTAAGCCACTCCCTCACACTGCGTTGCAACACTTTAAATCAAGACATCGTGTTGGACTGACAATTGGTGTCTGGATTCTATTGGCTTAAATCCTGCCCCGATATTTCCCTGACCCTTCCTATCTGGGGCACTGAAGCAGTCTGATGGAACGGCTGCCCCCGGGTGAAAGGAGGAAGGAGAGGAGAAGAGACCTGATGGAGCTGGCCTGTCGCAGCCGAGGGGGTGGCTCTGAGTTGTGCTTCTCAGCTCTCCCACCGCTGGAAGCAGGCATTATGACTGAAGCCTTAGTGTGTTCGTGGTAGATGTAAAATCCCAAGATGGGACTTCTTGATTCCACGGCACAGTCTTTCACCTGCAACACTTGCACCAACTGTCACCGGAGTGACAGAAGATTTTGTTAAGGGAGTGGGGGCAACTGCACATCCAATGAATTTGGGGGGGTGGGGCGGAGAGCGAGATTGTCTGCAAGCAGCCATAACTGGATGACTGGCAGAGAAAATTCAATCAAATATATTCCGTTGCGACAGCAAAGCTAGATGATGGGGGAGGGGTGCTAAAAATGGTTCCTCTCTACTTTGTCTGCCAGCTTTTAATAATTCAGGGCCTTTAGCATTCGCCCGCAAGGGAAACAATATCGGCTTCTGTGTGGAAGTGTAATAAACGGAGCAACGTCCAAATCGACTTGCTCCTGAGAAAGAGGTATCTGATCATAAAAGCAATCAAGCTCCGGTGCCCAGACTCGTGCTGCATCAGAGGCCAAACTGAGGACAGACACACGGTTCAAGGTTTCATCTCTGGATGGCTGCGTTGCAAAATGTGAGCCAGGAAGGCCGCATGTTCTGCCACCGCTGGATGGCACTGCTTTTTCTCTAGGCTGGAGACAAATGGATCGCCCAGCTGCAAACGGAAGCTCTTTGCAAGTCAGGATGCTCCCCAGATCCGTCACAAGGCAATTTATACTGCATTTTCTTTTTCTTTTGATGCATAATCGGTTTTGAGGCTCCTATTCCTGGAGAGGTGCAGCCACCTATAGCAGGAAACCAAACTGGAATTCCTATTCAGGAACCTGCCCACTCTGAAACGTCAGTGGGCTTTGCTGAAATACTTTAAAGCATTTTATAATTAACCAATTAGCAATATCTGAAGCCACGAGGTCTAGAAAACTTGCTTTTCTAAGATTTAAAACATTTATAATACTGAATTAAACAGCTTGCAGAGCTCTGGTGCACAAACACACATAGCCCTAATTATTGGTTGTGATGAACATTGTTATGTACTGAAGTTCTCACCCTGGGCCAGCAGGGGGATACTGTAGATAGTTTTCACTCAGGTCCTCATATGCAAATAAGGAATCGAAAGTCACGTTCAGTGATTGCATAGTTACAGAATTGCATTGTAGTGGAGCTCTATATAAGCAGGCTGGCTGAACCCTTCCGTTCAGTTCTGTTCTGGCCTCTGAATAAACAAGAGCTGCTTGAAGAATCGCTGTGTCGTCTGATATGTTCACCCACAACTTAACAAACATTTTCTTAGGAGTCTGAGATTCCTAGGAGCAGATCTTTTGGCCAAAGCAAATTCTAACTCCACTTTCCTGCTTCACACCTCTTGTGCATCTCTTTCTCTCTCACACACACACTCTCAACAACCACACTAGGGAGAAGATACCTTTGCATGATCTAGTCTTCCCATTAGGATCACATTCCCTTCCAGCAGCGACAGACCTGGGGGTCTCAAATTTCAGTGGCTCCCTGTACGACTCTAAATTCTGTGTCGTCGTCGTCCTGCCTCTCTCCTTCCATTCTACACCACAGTTGTGCAGCCCCCTGCAGCACCGTAAATCTGGAGAGCTGCTGCATAAGTTCTCCAGGGTTTCAATCAGGCCATTTATTTTTCTTTTTTAAAAATAATATTTATTAAAGTTTCAAAAATTACAGAAAGAAAAAGTAAAAATACCACATTAAACAAAAACAAAACAACACATCGCAATATAAAAAAAGAAGAAAAAAGAGAAATAAAACCCACTAAACAAAAACAAAAACACAAAGAAAAATGCATCAAATCTCCTCATTACTAATCTTTCATTAGCTTATTTCCTTGACCTCCTCACACCTCCCTTTTTTGTATTCTTGGTCAATTATCCATTTCAGCAAACCCTTTCCCTCTTTTAAAATTTTTGTCCTGTAAATTGTCTTAATATAACGTAACTTTACTTTTCCTCCTTTCACCAATTAACAGTCAGTTATTCCCAAATCCTTTATATCATTCCTGCTAAAATCATATAATATTATTCCAACATCCTTCTAACAGATAATAATTTTACAATGTTTCTGTAAATAGTCTTTAAATTTCCTCCAATCTTCCTCCACCGACTCTTCTCCCTGGTCTCGGATTCTGCCAGTCATTTCCACCAGTTCCATATAGTCCATCACCTTCATCTGCCATTCTTCCCGGGTGGGTAAATCTTGTGTCTTCCAATACTTTGCAATAAGTATTCTTGCTGCTGTTGTAGCATACATAAAGAAAGTTCTGTCCTTCTTTGGCACCAATTGGCCGACCATGCCCAGGAGAAAGGCCTCTGGTTTCTTCAGAAAGGTATATTTAAATACCTTTTTCATTTCATTATAGATCATCTCCCAGAAGGTCTTAATCCTTGGGCACGTCCACCAAAGGTGAAAGAATGTACCTTCGGTCTCTTTACATTTCCAACATTTATTACCGGGCAGAACAATCAGGCCATTTCTTGCCCTACCTGCAAGTGACAGGGACTGAAGCGGGGACTTTGTGCATGCAAAGCAAGTGTTCTGCTACTGACTTACGGTCCTTCAAATGTGCTGCAGGTGAAGCCCCTAAAATTGTACCTTTTGCCCAGGCCATCGAGCAATTTCAGAACAATACTCTCCTTGCAAAGAGGGATGACACTCCAGAGCTGTGGGCTTTGCTCTTTTGCAAAACTGAGAAACCAGTTTAGTAACTTTCCATCAGTCCAACATCGAGCCAGAGGCAGCTCCTGAATTCCTGGCGCCCCTCTTGAATCCATCTGGGGGAGAGGCTGGCAGAGACTGGCATGCTTTTTTCAGCTACTAGGAGAGTCGAAGCACGTTTGGCCATCTGGCACTTGCCCACAAGAACAGTTTGGCCCACACCCTGCCAGGTACCTCCTGTTGCGATGGATTCCCTGCACTAAAGTGGGAATGAATGAAGTGGCCGTGCCAGTTGATTACAAAAACTGCCTGTTCCTTCCCCCTTGCAGGAATGGTGAGCGGTACAGTTCCTGGCCGCTTGGTTTCATTCCTCCCTCTCTCTTTTTAGCCCATCTCTGCAATGCCAGCCATTCCATTTTCCCGGGGAAAATGCAGCCGACACAGGTGGTGTTGATTAAATAGATGACTGTGTTTCAAAGTGGTCCGCCGGGTGAAAGCCTGGTGACCCTCCGCGCCTCGCAAATGGAATTCTGCCACCGACTTCGATGGAAAATGGAGGTGGCAGATTTCTATTTAGAGCCGACAATCAGTAGCTATTGGTTTTGCCGTAGGGCCAGCGGCCCTGAAAATGGGATTGGCAAAGCCCCGGGAGAGATCCCCATTATTGAATTTCCCGTGTATTTTAGTAAGAGCTGATTTGGTGCTGTGGCCCCCCTCTCACAGCACCTTTGCTCATCCTCATCCTTAGTTCTTTTCATTCTCCAGCTGCCCCTGAAAACTACTAAACAGCCAAAGGGTTGTGGATGAATTTACAGAGAAGCAATACTCCTATCACAGAGACTTAAAGATTTCCGCCAATTAACCTTGAGCGCACGACAGGCTGGGCAAAATTGCTTCCTCTTTAGGAGAGTGTAAGCTTGCTTCCTACTAGGTTCCTTACTGACAGTCACTTAGTTGCAATCAAGATTTCTTTTTTTTAATCCTGTGAAACTCTCTTCTCTCTACTATGACCTCTGCTAAGAACCTTCATGTTCTAGGAGGTCAAACATGGGGAACCTCAGGGCCAGTGGCCCTTGAAGGCGCCTTCTCTGGCCCTCAAAACCCTCCTTGCAGTACACTCCCTTCCCAACCACTTTGTAGGAACTTTACAAAGGTAAAATTTGCATTTGTTGCTCCGCCCACTTGCTCCTGGCCCCACCCACCACTGGCGTGTGGAGTCTAGAGGCATAAAGCGGCCCTCATGCACTTGTGTGTGTTCTCCTGAATATTTGGAGGTCATACCTTGATGCGGAAAATTGATGGGAAGAGTCATATGCATGATAAAATAAATGTTTGATGTTAGCTGGCCTTTCAGTCTCACTCTGATATTCGAAACATATGTTTTGGGATTTACAGCCTGCTGCTATATTTTGTTTTATGACAGCCACAAACATTCTAATTGTACATTTTGGAAGCAAGCATGTGAGATGCCTCCAATTAAACTTAGGAAGAGGACACAGTGATGAAGGGAACCTGTTATATTAGAAAGGCAAACATTCTTTCCTCCCTCTCTCCCCCCCTCTGAATGAGTAGTAATGGAGACTGATGTTTTTTGGGATGGGATGTATTAATTTAGAAAATGAATGTCTGTCCCCTTTTTATTAGACAGAATGGCCTTGGGCCTCAACCTCCTTGTCTGTAATATGGGGTCAATATGTTGCCCACCTTTCAAGATTGTTAGTGCTGATTCAAATATTGAAATACAATATTGGCCCGAATATAAACTACACTTTTATTCCAAATTCTGCCCCTCCGGAATATCAGTGTGGCTTATATTTTATGACCTTATGCTGCACAACACCCATCCGCCACTCCCAAGCCTCCCCCGAGCCATCGGGGTAAGGGGAGAGGCTGCCAGCTAAGAGGTGTGGCTCCCCCCCCCCCATGAGAGCAGCCAGGAGCACGGGGCAACCATGCGCATCCCGCCTGCCGCTCCCAAGCAAAGTGGTGCAGCTCCCCCCTCCTCCAGGAAGCAGCCAAGTTATTTTCTTTTTTCCTCCCCCCCCCCTCAATTTTAAAGGTGCAACGTATTTGCGGGTGCGTCTTATATTCAGGATAATACGGTAAAAGATTGCAAGGTGGTGTATAGACTAGAAGCACAGTACAGCAGAGCTGCAACTTACATGCATTTAAGTCGTGCACATTCAGCTTTACATGCTTGGCAAAAAAAAGATTAATAATAATAATAATAATAATAATAATAATAATACCCTGCCCATCTGGCTGGATATCTCCAACCATTCTGGACAGCTTACAGAATATATCAAAGCATCAAACATTAAAAACATCCGAATACAGGGCTGCCTTCAGATGTCTTCTAAAAGTTATATAGATTTCTATTTCCTTGACATCTGAAGGGAAGGTGTTACACAGGGAGGGTGCCACTACCCTAGTTCCCTGTAACTTCACTTCTCACAGCAAGGGAACCACCAATGGACCTCAGTGTCTGGGCAGAACGATGGGGGTGGAGACGCTCCTTCACGTATACAGGACTGAGGCCGTTTAGGGCTTTACAGGTCAGCACCAACACTCTGAATTGTGCTCGGAAATGTACTGGGAGCCAATGTAGGTCTTTCAGGACTAGTGTTATATGGTCTCGGCAGCCGCTCCCAGTCACCAGTCTAGCTGCCGCATTCTGGATTAGTTGCAGTTTCCGGGTCACCTTCAAAGGTAGTCCCACGTAGAGCGCATTGCAGTAGTCTAAGTAGGAAATAACCAGAGCATGCACCACTCTGGCAAGACAGTCTGCGGGCAGGTAGAGTCTCAGCCTGTGTACCAGATGGAGCTGGTAGACAACTGCCCTGGATGTAGAATTAACCTGCATGGACAGCTAGGGGGTAGAAAGTGGGCAGGTGGGGGGGGGGACTTTGTCAGTCTCACCAGCCATTTCACTCAGTGTGGAACAGACTCCCTCAGAAGCTGGAGGACCTGCCTTCATTGGAAGTTTTTAATCAGAGGCTGGATGGCCATCTGTCAGGGACTTTTAGCTGTGATTCCTGCATTGCAGGGGTTGGAATGGATAACCCCGGGAGGTCTCTTCCAATTCTGCACTTCTGTGGTTCTGTGATTAATATCTTTTTTCTTCAAGGACTTGGAAGGAAGTGGACTATAAATGGAATGGAATGATTAAACTAAGCCATCATTCCTTGCTACGTGGCTCTACCTGTGAGCTCTGCAGATCCTCGGCTATTGGACACAGCCCTCTAGACAGCTCTTTTTAAAAAGACAGCATGGCCTTCTGTGTTGTGATATGAAACATGCACTCTCAGCATGTAATTAATTGCATTTGCCTGAAAACTAGTATGGAGGCACTGATAATCACAACATAAAAGGGGGATTTGGTTGTAGCTCTCACCTTGGAGATGTGGATAAGAATGAAGCGACAAGATTAGACCTTTCTGCTCTGAATTTAGCACCACAATAAACTGGCTCCAAGATCATTCTGGCAATATATGGCATCATGCCGTGCAGCCTCAAAAAATAGGTAGCATAAGTGGGGGTGATGCTTGTGTGTTGTGACAGAATTGGGCCCAAGATGGTTATGAAAACTGGCAGGTCAAGGGCTCTCTGAAAATACAGGATTGTAGCCAATCTAGCACTAAGCTAAAGCAATGCTGCAGTATACTTGATGTGCTGTCACAATGTTTCACAAGGGAAAACACCAGTACATTACCCAAAATCATTGTGCAATGGATTGTACAACAAGAACCAGCTGTTTCACAACAAGTGGCCACCAGTACACCTGTTGCATTGGATTCCTTTGTTGTGCAACCTTTGTTGAGCACCTGCCATCAACTAGCAAAAGGGCTTTTGTGCTAGAGGGCAGAAAACATTGGATATGACCCATGGATTTCACTGAGTTGGTGCCTCGGGTCATTGATGGTCTGCTGAGTCAGGGAAGGGCAGATTTCAAGCTTGTAGGATTCTCTCTCTCTCTCTCTCTCTCTTTGCAGAGTGCCTCTGAGCCTGGGGATTTCCTTTCAGCAGGAGAACTGAACTGAGCTCACAGTCCCTTCACACAAAAGTCCACTCTCGGTTATCTTTTCCTTCATTTCAGCATCCTAACTTAGGTGGGAAGTTGTCTTGCTGTTGCTATTGTTAAATAGTTTGGAGCCAGATGCCCTGCTGATCTACTACAAATTGCCCAGAGACTCCAAAACCAACTTCAAATGTCAAGCTATGGTGCAGAATACAAAGCCTCCGTATTCCCACCAATGATCTGCTTTTGCTTGTCACCAATGCAGCTGCAAGCCTAGTGCCATGAAGAAGAAAAAAAGCTTTCCTACTTTGTTTTAACCCTTCTTTGGTACAAACATGGCAAGCTCTGTACTGAAGGGTGAGGCAGGTGACTCACAGAGCAGCCACTGAAAACAGCATCCCTGAGATTGGTTCTGTTTGAGGGGAAGGTCAATAGCTCAGTGGTAGAAGATCTGCTTCACATGCAGAAGGTCCCTGGTTCAATCCATGGTGTGCTGGTCCCATGGGCTAACCGAGAGGTGAGGTCCGAGTCCGGTCTGAGGTCGAGGGTGCAGTATGGAGGCAGTCCGTAAAAGTTGAAGCTGGATGCAGGGCAGGTAGTCAGGTGAGGTCAGGAGCTCCGGCAGGATAGCAGGACATGGTTCAGGCAGGAACTGACAACCAACGAAGTTGCTCCTACAACTTGGGACTGGGGCTGGCTGGCTTTTATCTGCCCCGAGGCACAGGGTGGCCCCAATCCTCAGGTGACTCACCTCTCCTGGCCTGGAGGCGAGTACTCCTCCTGCAGGAACTTAGTTCCCTCTGCCTCTCTGTTCTGAGCTTCTGCAGCTCAGGTGAGGCTGGAGGGTTACCGGATCCAGAGGCAACCTCAGCTTCCCCTGACAGGGCTGAGAGTGGAGCACCTGCAGGCAATGGGTCCTCCACCCTCCACCCCCTCAGGAGCCCGAGCAGATTCAGCTGGTGCCTGCACCTGAGGATCCAGCACAGGTGAGGACCCTTCAGGCTCATGCCCCAGCCCCGGCTCAGCTGGTTCTGGAGGCGGGGAATCCTGTGCAGACTGGGATTATTCAGGTTCAGCATCCGAATTTGAATACCAGGCCATCACACATGGCTTCTTCTGATAGAACTGGGAATGTTCCCTGATGGGAACCTTAGGGAGCAGTGTAACCAATAGTGAGCCAGAGAGACCAGTGGCCCTGTAATTTGCAGGATCATATTTTCAGCCTAAAGGTTGCATACCTTTCTGGACCACTTTCCAGGGGCTACATACCAGTGGTGGGCAAGGCCACAGGCAAAAGTGAACGGAGCAATGAATGTAAATTTTACCTTTGTGACGGTAGACGAGTTTCTGCATACTCTTATGAGGAACGGTTGTAGGAGTTGGGTATGTTTGACCTGAATGAGAGGAGACTGAGATAGCCACCTTCAACTATCTCAAGGGCTTCAACATGGAAGATGGAGCAAGCTTGTTTTCTCCTGCTCTGGAGGGTAGAATTCAAACCAATAGCTTCAGGTTACAAGAAAAGAGATTCTGGCTAAATATCAGGAAGATCTTCTGATACTAAGAGCTGTTTGACAGTGGAATGGTCTCTACCAGGAGGTTGTGGACTTTCCTTCCTTGGAGGTTTTTAAGCAGAGTGTCAGGAGTGCATGCAGGAGCCAGGCCCTGTGATCAGTAGGGCTTCACAGGACTGGGGCCTTCCTAAGTTTGTTCTGAAGAGGCAAGGCGCAGCTGCACAGGTGAGGCCACTTGGTAACTCACCGCACCTGGTGGCAAGAGCCGGGAAGGTATATAAGGTCAGCATTTCCCTTCGGCTCTTTGCCACAGCAACACGTTTTCTGCCTTGCTGCATTTGGCTTCTTGCTTCCTGATCCTCGGACCTTGGCTTCCTGACTCCCTGCTTCTCGCCCCTCAGACCCTCAACCTCGTGACTCCTTGTTTCCTGACCCTCGGACCCCTGACTTCTGGACTCTCGTTCCTTCTCCCACCCTGCCACCTTGCCACCGGTCCTGACATTGTCAGCTAGGACTTCGATCACCTGTAGATCAGACCGTGACAGAGGTTGGATGGCCATCTGCCATGCATGATCTAGTTAAGATTCCTGCACTGCTGTGGGTTGGACTAAATGACCCTTGAGGTCCCTTCCAGCTATACAGCTCTATGATTCTATGATAATGCTCCCCTCTGTATTCTCCACCCAGAAAAGGGAAAGGCATTATCAGAATTCAGTGGTACATTTTTAACCCTGACTTCATCTTACTGTACATTTTCTTAGCATAGCTGCTATAGGACAGTGATGTTGTTACAACACAGGTGAAGTGATCCTAAGCATTAGCAGCAAGGGGCAAAGGATTTGTTTTCTGCAGGTTCAGTGCTGAGCAAAATCCTGGAAAGGTCTCAGTTAAAAATTTAAGTTGCTAATACTCATGATTTTTTAAAATGGCAAATTCTTATGCCAAGTTTTAGTTTGCTGCTGGCCTAGCAGTATCAGTTAAACAGCAATGAAGCCTCATAGCGTATTCCAAACTTAACAGCAGCACCAATTTGTCCAGCTTCATGATTGAGCAGTTTTGAAAGCACTGACTGGATGTTTACTGACTCTTTCTTGAATAATTTATTGGGTTATTATTAGATTGGGCGTAATAAATTCACCGCTGATTTATCACTTCCTTCACATAACGTGGCAAATTACGATCAGATTTATCACGTCAAGAGATGTTCAGGGCGATGGCTGAGCCCTGTAAACCAAGGAACGGTTTTGACGGGAAGTTTGCGCTCTGAAATTTATGTTGTTCTAAATGCTCCACTAATCTTGAGGTGGGGGTGGCGGGGGGTTTAAAAAATTAGTGGTTTTTTTAAGGAATCTTGAGATGGGAGGGGCACAGAAATGCTGAGCCACATCTTGGTGAAGAAAAAGGTGTGGAATTATTCATTTGGTCTTAAAACTAAATCTCACATAGGAGCAGTGTTTCTGGGCAAAAAATGGACCCAATATAAAATGTGCTATGATAATCAAAATGTGGGGTTTTTTTGGGGGGGGGGGCTTCTTGTTTAAAGCAGTGCTGGAAATTCTAGGGCAGGGGTTGAGTGTGCCCCCCACAATCCAATCTCTATCCAGTCTTGCCAACTTTCTCTGAGCTCATACTCTCACCAGGTAAAAGGTAAAGGACCCCTGGCAGTTAAGTCCAGTCAAAGGCAACTCTGGGGATGCGGCACTCATCTTGATTCAGGCTGAGGGAGCCAGCATTTGTCCACAGACAGCTTTCCGGGTCATGTGGCCAGCATGACTAAACCGCTTCTGGTGTAATGGGACACAGTGACAGAAACCTGAGTGCACAGAAACGCCGTTTACCTTCCCGCCACATCAGTACCTATTTATCTACTTGCACTGGTGTGCTTTCAAACTGCTAGGTTGGCAGAAGCTGGGAGCTCACCGCTCAGGCTTTGTGTAGCTGGACTGTAGCCTATTGTACAGAGTTTAAAATGGCACCCATTGTTTGCTGATTGATTGATTGATTGATTGAATTTATTATCCACCCTTCCCCCTAAAGTCCCAGGGTGGGTTACAACATTAGTAGTTGTAAAAGGTGCTGAGAGTTGTTAGGAGACCACTGCTCCCCTCACAGAGCCATAGTTCCCAGAGTGGTTTCAGTCATTCTCCAGAGGGAACTATGGTAATTGTAGCTGTGTGAAGGGAATAGGGAGTCTCCTGTTCCTTTTTCTGGTGGATTTTCATGAGGGCTTTAAACAGGGATTTGCCAACTGGTGTGGGAATATGGAGAACAGAAGTTTGGAAAACTGAGAAACCAAAAATAGATAAAGTTGCCTTCCCTAACCTCAGCTTCTATCTCTTCCTCATCTTCATTGCCTCTCTCTCTTCTTGTTTTGCCTTCTTCCATCTCTCATCTCAGTTTCCCACCTCTGAATGTGCCCAGTAGCAGGAGAGTGCCATTGCTAACATGTTCCCACCATCAGTTTGCAAACAGCAGCACTCAGCACTAAGTCCCCCTGGGGATGTTGTGCCACAATGTAGAAGCAGGGGGCTAATTTTGTTTGGCTGCAGAAAAGCTCAAGGGAAAGGTGAGAGACAGCTAAGTAGGCAACAACCAAAACAAAACAAACAAAACAAAACCACTCTGGGACAAAAAGCACAGAGAGACTCAGAAATGAACAGAAAGAAGTCCTTCACTTCCACAGTGTGTGTGTGTGTGTGTGTGTGTGTGTGTGTGTGTGTGTCTGTGTCTGTGTCTGTGTCTGTCTGTCTATGGGCTATCTGTCTGTCTATAGGTCCAGATCCAAGAGTTTTTTTCTATTGCCCAGGTGCTTTCCCCAGGAAAATCTGCTGAATTGTAACAGACATCAATTGTGTTTTCAGCAGATTGACGTTTGTTCTGATTCAGTGGTAAACAGTGGGGGTTTTTTCAGGGAAAGTGGCTGGGCAAAAGAAAAGCCTATCAAAAGCACAGGGCAAGTGGAAGAAACATGGTACAAGTTGAAATGTGAATGAGTCCTGTGTGTAGAAACTCAAGTTTCTCTGAGCCCAGTTTACAGCAGAAGTGTGAAGTTGCTTTTCCTCCTGGCAACACATAGCCAGATGGTGATGAGCTTGAAAGAAAAGAGGAAGGGGAGCCTCATCGTGGCCCACTTGCCAAAGGCTGCAGCAGCTGCTGACTGTGATTTTGGTGGCAGAAGGAGGACAGGAGATAGCAGCAGAATCAGGACTTCTTCCTCTTCTTCCTCTTCTTCTTTATTAATTAAATTTGTATACTGCCCCTCATCCAAATATCAAATCAGAAAAATACAAAACGAGAACACACCATAAAAATCATGGAAATAATATACATCATAACATAAAACTAAAAAATGTAGGAGAGAATACTGATAACGAAATTTGCATTTCAGTCATTTAGAAAACCTGAGAGTTAAAAAGGATGAAGTGGGAAAAAAAGCATTTCGTGAACAGAATTTCCAAAGGACGCCTAGCATCCCATAAGTATTCTCCTTCCTCAGAAGTCTGTATTTTCTTCCTTCGGGACACTGGCAATCACTCTTTGTTTTTAGCCAGACAACTCCTGCAGTGGTTCAACATATTTCCAAGAGTAAAAAATATTAAGCTCAAGTGTCAATAATATTAGTAATATTCATAATAATTCTTCAGCCAATGTTGTGAAGAGATGCAAAACTTGATTCAGCGGCAGATAACCATTGCTCCGATTCTTTCAAAATTGTTTCTGCCCTTCCTAGTGACTGTTCTAAAGTAGCTTAACTTTCAGGGGTTCAATTTCCTCTTTTTATTCCAATGACCCTAGGGTATAGCTTTCAAGAGGGCCAGCATTTAAGCAAAATAAATGTATTTTATAATCAAGATGTTTTGGAGCGCATCTGCAAATGGTCCCAAGCACCCAGTGCAAACCAAGGTTTCAAATATGCAGCCATAGCTGCCTGATCAGCTTGAAAGTTTTTGCTCCTTGTCCACTGAAATGTGCACACGCATCACACTGGGAGTCGAAACAGGCCTGCTGGATCAGTCCAATGGCTCCATCTAGTTCAGCACCCCATTCTCACTGTGGCCAAGCAGATGCCCATGAGATGCCATCAAGCTGCACCTGAGCATAACAGCACTCTTCTCCACTTGGGATCTCCAGCATCATGGCCAGCATCCATTGATACCTTATTCTCCATGAAATTCTCTAATCCCTTTTTAAAGGCATCCAGGTTGGCAGCCATCACTGTATCATGTGGGTGCAAATTAGATTGTTTCAATGCTGTTCTGGGTGAAGAAGCTCTTTCTTTTGTCTATCTGTAATCCTTCAAATTCGGGACGTGGGTGGCACTGTGGGTTAAACCACAGAGCCTAGGACTTGCCGATCAGAATGTTGGCGGTTTGAATGCCTGCAATGGGGTGAGCTCCCTGGTCCCTGCTCCTGCCAACCTAGCAGTTCGAAAGCACATCATAGTGCAAGTAGATAAATAGGTACCACTCCAGCGGGAAGGTAAACAGTGTTTCTGTACGCTGCTCTGGTTCATCAGAAGTGGCTTAGTCTTGCTGGCCACATGACCCGGAAGCTGTACGCTGGCTCCCTCAGCCTATAGTGCGAGATGAGCGCCGCAACCCCAGAGTCGGCCACGACTGGACCTAATGGTCAGGGGTCCCTTTACCTTTACCTTTAATCCTCCAAAATTCAGCTTCATTGGTGTTCCCCAAGTGTTATGAGAAGGGGAAGGGGGAAATTGTCTCTATCCTCTTTTTGTATGCCATTCCAAATTTTACACACCTCTAACATGTCTCCTCTCACTTCCCTTTTCTCTAAACTGAAAAGGCCCAAATAGTGTAACATTTCTTCATAGGGGGATTGTCCACTTAATAATTTTGGTGGCTTCCAGCTCTACAATATCCTTTTTAAGGCAAAGAAACCAGAATGGTACACAGTATTCCAAGTGTGGTCACACCATATGGAGAATAGGGGTATATCCTGAACAACTTGGGTCCCAGACACCTTAGGGACCTCCAATCACAGAGTACAGAGGAGCACTGTTAGTTAGTTGTCCCTCGTGTTACCAATGCCTGACTAGTCTCACCCAGAAGTCAGGCATTTAGTTTCATCAGTTCCCTGCTGTGGGACACTCTTCCAGCAGAGATCTGGCAACCATCCCCACTTTCAGTGGCGTAGCGTGGGGGGTGCGGGGGGGGGCGTCCACACCGGGCGCAACATCTGGGGGTTAGGGGGCGCAAATTACTTGCCTTGCCCCGGGTGCTGACAACCCACGCTACGCCCCTGCCCACTTTTCACTTCCATGCATCTCTTAAAAACTTTTGTAAGCTGACAGACCTATGGAATTGTTTAAAAATTTCTTAATGCATTTTAATGTACACTCTGCACTACTTTTAAGCCTAAGGCTTGCCGATCAGAAGGTCGGCGGTTCGAATCCCCGCGACAGGGTGAGCTCCCGTTGCTCGGTCCCTGCTCCTGCCAACCTAGCAGTTCCAAAGCACGTCAAAGTGCAAGCAGATAAATAGGTTCCACTCTGGCGGGAAGGTAAATGGCGTTTCCGTGTGCTGCTCTGGTTTGCCAGAAGCGGCTTAGTCATGCTGGCCACATGACCCAGAAGCTGTCTGCGGACAAATGCCGGCTCCCTCAGCCTATAGAGTGAGATGAGCGCGCAATCCCAGAGTCGTCTGTGACTGGACCTAACGGTCAGGGGTACCTTTACCTTTAATGTTGCTGTACAGTGCTATTTTTCTAGAAGACGAGGTACCAGAACTCACCATGAAATCCTCCCTTGCTGTCTTAGAATGGCGATGGTGCCCACCTGAGAGGTGCTGGAACCAAGTTCTAGTGAGTTCTAGCTGGAAAAAAGCCCTGCTGTACACCATCATAAGAGGGAAGCAGGGGTGTCAACCTGATTATGATATTGGGGGGACGACGGATAATCAACCAAATGGCATACATCATTTAAATGGCAATGCCCATTAACTTTGGGGGTGTGCCACCCTCAAATATTTTTGGGGGGGTGGGCAAAGGGACTTGGGCCCTTTGGAGTTGTTTCCTATGGTAGGAAGTATAGAACTACATTTATAAATACATAAACACCCTTATTAGGGATGCTTAAGGGACAAGTTGTGGGACGCGGGTGGCGCTGTGGGTTAAACCGCAGAACCTAGGACTTGCTGATCAGAAGGTTGGCAGTTTGAATCCCCGTGACGGGGTGAGCTCCCGTTGCTCGGTCCCTGCTCCTGCCAACCTAGCAATTCGAAAGCACGTCAAAGTGCAAGTAGATACCGCTCCGGCGGGAAGGTAAACGGCGTTTCCATGCGCTGCTCTGGTTCGCCAGAAGCAGCTTAGTCATGCTGGCCACATGACCTGGAAGCTGTACGTCGGCTCCCTCGGCCAATAAAGCGAGATGAGCAACCCCAGAGTCGGCTACAACTGGACCTAATGGTCAGGGGTCCCTTTACCTTTAAGGGACAAGATCTTTTCAAATTTTGATTTAAAAATGATTGCATCCACACCTCCCAAACTAGTCCACCAGTGTCGGCCCATCTCAGTTGCTCCAATGCAGTTCTCAGGTCAAAAACACATTTGTAGAGAAGTTTAAAAAAATTGGGAGATGATATATAACGAATGGAAAAAAATGTTTAAAATGACATTTGTAAAGAAATCAGAAGCATTTTTGTTAAGGATTTTAGGACGAGACCTGCCAAGAAAAACAAAGAATTTATTTATGTATGCAACAGCAGTGGCAAGAGTCTTGTTAGCACAAGGATGGAAGAATGAGGAAACCCCCCAAAAATAGCAATGGCAACAAAAACTGATGAGTTATGCGGAGTTGGCAAAGTTGACCTAAATTAAGTGAGAAGGACAGTCGTGACTTCAAGGAAGAATGGGAACTATTTACCAAACTAGCTAAAACAACAACAAAATGATTTGGACTCCTTGGCAGATATTGAATAAACACCCACAAATTTATTAGTAGAATATATGGCAGATAAGGCAATGATACGTACAATTTTTAAAATGCCGAGAATAATATGTCCAAACAAATCAGAGAGAGGAGCTGAGGGAAGTCCTTAGCGGGTGGGAGAGGGAGAGAAAGGGGGGGGGGACAAAAAGGGGGGAAATGTAATTGGTTATTTTGATTGATAATTTGTTTTGTTAAAATTGTTTAATAAAAATATATTTTTTAAAAAAACCAAAAAACCCACATTTTTAAAATGTGTGTTTTAAGAGAAATTACATTTGGCAAATGTGTACTTAAATGCAACTTTTTGCTCTCTCTCTCTCTCTCTCTTTAGAAGAATAATATTAATCCACCAGATTAATATGGAAATGGGATTGAACAGATTTATGAGTGAACATATATTTAAATGAGAAGGAACAAAAACAGCTAGTCCTTTTATTCATCTATAAATTGTTGGTGGGCATGTAAGTGGAGAATCAGGTTTGGTCCCTCCACCTCCAACATCTATGACTGGTTTGTGTTGCCTTCCTCTCCACATGAGAAAATGTAGCATGGTTTCAATAGCAACCTACTCCGAAAGCATCTTGTCTCGAGGTCAAGAATCATGTTGCACTCAATTGTAGTTTGCAAATTGCCCCTTTCATATGGTGTAGTGTACACCAGTGTGGTGTAGTGGTTAAGAGCGGTAGTCTCGTAATCTGGGGAACCGGGTTCGCGTCTCCGCTCCTCCACAAGCAGCTGCTGGGTGACCTTGGGCCAGTCACACTTCTCTGAAGTCTCTCTTTTTTTTTTTTTTAAATAATATTTATTAAAGTTTTCCAATTAATTACAAATTAATAAAACATCCAATTTCAAATCTTTTTCCAATTACATCCTTTCAGGACTTCCCCTTCCCTCCCCCCCTTGTATTCCAAATCTCTCAAATGATCTCAACAAGTTCTTCTCCTCAATTCAAACTTGTTATCCTTAACCCAATTTTTTTTTAAAAAAAAAAAAACATTATTTTCCATTCCCCTAAAATCGGTTTATTCCCACCACGAGTTCCCCACTTTAGAATACCATGTAGATATATATAGCCTAAATAAAACATAGTTTACGCCTTTAAGGATTCCACATTTCCCACCCCCCCTTTTCCCGGTTGCGTTCCCAATGTTCCTCAATGTCCGATATTTCCACGTCTCTCTAAATCATAGTCCTTTGCCAGTCCTCTTTAGTTTCGAATGTCCAATCATGGAAGGATTCTGTCTTAAAGAGAGGCCCATTTTTTCCATCCAGATTTTTATATCCAGGAGTGAAAAACTCCAAATTATAATCCTTAAGCTTGTCAAATCTGGATGTCCCAAATGTCCCCACTTTTGACTTGGTCCAATTCTTGTTATTTTGTTATTCTTATTGATCACACTCCTCTTTCTATTTCTTTCTGTCCCTGTTTTCCTGCACAAATGTCCTAATTCCAAAAGTTAGTTCCTTTACAGAGGCTTGTTATTCAGAAACAAAACATTACGTCAAGTTCCTTTCATTCCACAACAGATGATTCCATTGTCTTCTTCGGTGTAGTAGCCTCTGTAGTCATAATAATGTTCCATTTCTGCAGTTTCCCAGGAGATAAACAGTTCAGTTCCAATTTCCAGCTAAAACTTGTAATATCCCTCGGCTCCTCTAGGTGGATTGCAAAAACTGAGTTCTCTTCCAGATCGCATCCATTAGCCCTAGTAACTTTGTAATCCTTATTTAAAACAATTTGTATCCAATTTATAACAAATATAACCAGCAAAGTCCTTGTAACATAGTCTCTATCTTGTTTTCCGCTTTGACAGCTCTTTGACAGCTGTCAAAACTTGCCTTTCTCCTCTCCAAGCTCCGTCATCAATCGCTCCCGGGGTTCCAGGGGGGGTTGTTTTTAAGTCCGAATTCTACTTTCCTCCTCCAGCTCAATCTCATATTCTTCACTCGTGAGGTTAAAAACTTGCCAAAATGATGTTACTCCGATCTTAGTTATCAGATCCTTTGCTTTGACCCTTCTACAATGGAGGGGGTGGCTGACTTCCTTTTTTGCGCCTCCCCCGCTCGCCCCGAAATTTTTTAAAATTTTTGTCCCTCTTTTTAGTCCAAGTTCCAATTACTTACAGGTTGTTCTTTTAGGTCCGAATTTTCAAAGGAAGAAGCCAGCGCTCTCCGCCGAATGGCATGCGGCTTCGCACGGCAGGGATAGCAGAGGACTCAAAACACCACGCTTCTCCCCGGCACCCGATCCGTAGCCTTTAAAAAGGCTCCTTCACGAGTCGGGAGGGCGCTAACGGTGTCAGCCGAGTCTCCATGTCCACGGCCCCCGTGGCCGTGGTTTTTAAGGGTCCCCGCATCGCCGGTGCGGTAGGACCCAGCCCCTGCCGTGCAGGCTCCCTCCGGAGCTCGGAGGGAGTCCGCCATTCGGCGATGGCGCCGACCCGGAAGTCTCCACACTTCTCTGAAGTCTCTCAGCCCCGCTCACCTCACAGTGTTTGTTGTGGGGGAGGAAGGGAAAGGAGAATGTGAGCCGCTTTGAGACTCCTTAAAGGGAGTGAAAGGTGGGATATCAAATCCAAACTCCTCCTCCTCCTCCTCCTCCTCCTCCTCCTCCTCCTCCTCCTCCTCCTCTTCTTCTTCTTCTTCTTCTTTTGTTGGCTTTGACATCAAGCGGTGAGAAAAGGAATGTGATGCTTTTTATAAAAAGAAAGCAAAGCAAAGCAAATCGTTCTGTGACATTAATTCAACAGGTTGGAGTAGATGGTGAGGTTTCCTTTTTTTAAAAAGTAATAATAATAATAATTCTGTGATGCTGAGTATCCACCTTTTTAGTCCATTGCAGTTCAATCCTGTGCAGTGGGGCAGGGGAACTCTTCAGCCCAGGGGCCACATTCCCTCCTGGGTAATCCTGTGAGGGCCACATGCCAGTGGGGAGTGAGGCAAGAGGCAGAAATCAGCAGAGCAGCAGATTCCAGCCATGCAAAAGTCTACAGACACACCCACATATCTCTCTCATCCAGGCAAGCAAAATGTATTGTCACGGTTTAAAGACACATCCCAACTAGAGAGAAATGCTTGAGGCGACAGCAGGGTCTAAGGCAAAGAGGTGTACATAAAAAAGCTAAAATTCACAGCAGAATTAAAAAAACCAAAAACAAATATACATAAAATAATTATCCTTCAAATACAGATAAGATCAGTATACAGTGGTACCTCGGGTTACATACGCTTCAGGTTACATATGCTTCAGGTTACAGACTCCGCTAACCCAGAAATATTGCTTCAGATTAGGAACTTTGCTTCAGGATGAGAACAGAAATCGTGCTCCGGCAGCGCAGCAGCAGCAGCAGGAGGCCCAATTGGCTAAAGTGATAAGAACAGTTTCAGATTAAGTACAGTGGTGCCTCGCAAGACGAAATTAATCCGTTCCGTGAGGCTCTTCGTATAGCGGTTTTTTCGTCTTGCGAAGCAAGCCCATTGACAGCTTAGCGGATTAGCGCTATTAGCGGTTTAGCAGCTTTTAGCGGATCAGCTGATAAGCGGCTTAGGGCTTAGGAAAAGGGGGGGGGGAGGGAAAAAAAACCCGCAGGAACTCGCAAGACATTTTCGTCTTGCGAAGCAAGCCCATAGGGAAATTTGTTTTGCGAAGCGCCTCCAAAACGGAAAACCATTTCGTCTAGCAGGTTTTCCGTCTTGCGAGGCGTTCGTCTTGTGGGGCACCACTGTACGGACCTCCGGAATGAATTAAGTACTTAACCTGAGGTACCACTGTACAATGAATATAGGTAATGAAATTATATGTCTTAAGTAGGCTTACTGAAATACTAATCATAAAAGTTGGTATGACCTGGTATCTAAAACAAGATATTTGGGGCACCTTCCTTATGTCAATACGCACCTGTGGTTGTTAATGAGTTGTTAGGGTTACTCTGCATTTCCCTACCGACTAAGATATTCTCTCTCTCCTCCCAGGGGTATCTCACAGCACCATGGCTTCACAGTCCTTTTTTTTTTATTGAATTATGTTGCATACACAAACAATTTGAACTAAACTTACAGACGTCAAATAGATTAAGTAAATAAAAGAAGAATCAAGAAGTAATCAGTAAAAGTAAAATTATAATATAGAAGAAGAAAAAAGAAAGGAGAAGTATGAAAGAGAAGAAAAAGAGAAAAGAAAAAGAAAATAGAAAATGTTTGTGTGTGTGTGTATAAATAAAACTAGGATAACAGTAAATGATTCATTGTTAGACTAATATTTTAGAAACAATTCTTAAATTAAAACACAGAAGTCCTGATGCGTCCATCACTCCTAGAGCTCTCAGTAAAGCTGTTTAGATTATAAGTTCCTCTCCCCTCTTTCTCCATTTCCACCACTCCTCTATTCCAGGTTTGCCAGCATGTCTGCTGCACCAAGACTTTTATCTCTTTTTCATGCACTTTACAGTGGTACCTTGGTTCTCGAACTTAATCTGTTCCAGAAGTCCGTTCAACTCCCGAAACTGTTCAAAAGTCAAGGCGTGGTTTCCGATTGGCTGTAGGAGCTTCCTGCACCCAATCAGAAACCGCGTTGGATGTTCGACTCTGAAAAACGTTCACAAACCAGAACACTTACTTCCGGGTTTGCAGCGTGCAGGTTCCGATTTGTTCAACAACTAAGTCATTCGAGAACCAAGGTACTACTGTGCATTATTAATTTTTTGTCCGCCCCAGGCCCCTTTTGACCTCCAGATCTGTATTCACCGCTGCACAGCTCCATCAACCTTGAAGGAAACCCTGGTTTTAACCTTCCCAACACTGGGTCATATCCAATGTCAGTCCAACTCTGAGTAGACCCATTAAAATGAATGACAGCAACTATCTTGGCTCCATTAGTCTCAGTAGGTCTACTTCGAGTTGGACTGTAGCTCAGTCCTACTCAGAATAGACCCACTGAAATCAATGGACCGCAGTTAGTCCCAGCTGGCCTACTCTGAGTAGGACTAGCATTGGCTCCTACCCGCTGAAACCTGACATGGTTCTGCCCTTGCATGCAATGACTTGCCAAATGCACACAAACCCATCTGTCTGTTTGAGTGCGTTTAATTTTAATTACAGACTTGCATTATTATTTTTTTCTTCCTTCCTTGATCTCAAGCCTCCTTTGGCCATCTCCTGTCACTGCCAATTCATGCTCTCTGGCGCATCCATCTGGCTCAGAGCTCTGCGCCACAGGCACACAAACTCTGAGATCTGTAAAACCCCAGTAATTGGCGGGCGTTTCTAAAGTGTTGCCAGACAAGGCAAAACTTCCCTGTCAAACTCTTCCTCCCCTTTCGCTGTCCCCCCCCCCCCCGACTTCCCTATAAAAGTTGCCGGTTGAGTTGAGTTCGCCTCGGCATGGATGTACTGTTGAATCTTTACAGCTCTGCTTCCTACATAGTGGCTGGTTTTTATTATAAAGGTTTACAAGATCAAGCCCTTTAAGGCTCACGTAGCTCCCCTGCCTTAAATCTCTCCTTTTTCATGGCATTCATATTCCCTTCTGGTTGTGAATCATTTTTGAGCTATAAAGGATTCTGTAGCATCACGCCCGCGAAGGACACATATGAAAATGAGCAGGATAGGCTAGTGGAGCCGGGCGGGTAACCCTTCAGCTGCCGAGAATTCAAAGCAAATGAAAATGTTGCATATTCATACATTGCTTTTGGGTTAGACTGCTACTGAAACATGCTCTGTGTAGAGCAGCCCCTGGAAAGTGTCTGGGAATTGCAGTTGGTGCAAAAGGAGGCAGCAAGGCTGCCGCTGAGAGCCCAATCATATGGCAATATATTGCAGGAGCAGGGAGCCTGAGGCCTTGTGGCCAGACATAACTGTCAGGGATGTGTATGGTTGCTCATGAGTAAACAGCCAGGACTCCGGCCTACCTTTTTACAGGTTTTATTAGGTGCAAACTATGTACAGTGCAGGGACGTGGGTGGCGCTGTGGGTTAAACCACTGAGCCTAGGACTTGCCGATCAGAAGGTCGGCGGTTCGAATCCCCGCAACAGGGTGAGCTCCTGTTGCTCAGTCCCAGCTCCTGCCAACCTAGCAGTTCAAAAGCACGTTAAATTGCAAGTAGATAAATAGGTACCGATCTGGCGGGAAGGTAAACAGCATTTCCGTGCGCTGCTCTGGTTCGCCAGAAGTGGCTTAGTCATGCTGACCACATGACCCGGAAGCTGTACGCCGGCTCCCTTGGCCAACAAAGCGAGATGAGCGCCACAACCCCAGAGACGGCCACGACTGGACCTAATGGTCAGGGGTCCCTTTACCTTTACGCTATGTACAGTGCAGAAGTCCAAAGTTCATGTCTGCCTCAGTCACTAGAAGATTCTGAGAGTGGGTTCTTCCTGCCCCCCCCCAGCATAAGAATCTCGACACCTCCAGTCTCTTCCTCTTTTCCTTACATTTGACTCCCTTGTAAAAACTAGGCAACGGAAGCTGCATGCCTGTTTCCGCCTGCCTGGGAGCGGTGCTGGCGCTCGCAGTAACCTCTGTGAGCCTTTGCCTCATTTCCCCCTCCTTTCCTCCTCTGTTTCTCCTGAGGCTTCGCTCTCACCAGTCTCTGACGAGGTGTTTTGTTGTTGTTGTTTAGTCGTTTAGTCGTGTCCGACTCATCGTGACCCCCTGGACCAGAGCACGCCAGGCACTCCTGTCTTCCACTGCCTCCTGCAGTTTGGTCAAACTCATGCTGGTGGCTTTGAGAACACTGTCCAACCATCTCGTCCTCTGTCGTCTCCTTCTCCTTGTGCTCTCCATCTTTCCCAACATCAGGGTCTTTTCCAGAGAGTCTTCTCTTCTCATGAGGTGGCCAAAGTATTATAGCCTCAGCTTCAGGATCTGTCCTTCCAGTGAGTACTCAGGGCTGATTTCCTTAAGAATGGATAGGTTTGATCTTCTTGCAGTCCATGGGACTCTCAAGATGAGGTGTTACTGCTCAGCAAAGTATGTGAGGATGTTTTATAACTCTTTGTTTGAACTACTATATAAGCTTTTGTTCTGAAGTGCCTTGGGGCAGACCTTCTCCACTGGCAGGTTGAGTTGAGTGAGCTCTGTCCTATTGCAATAGCTGTAACAAGCGCTGGGTTCCTAAATCTGGATGCTGGACTTGAAAATAATTTCCTTGGTCCTGTGGTTTATTCAAAAGGTTGGTTGTTCCTCACCTGGATAACAAACAAGGTGGTGTAGAGGTGAATTCTTACCACAATGTACCATGCACACTGACAATGTTTTCCCCTCCTCTCTCTTCCTTCAGCACCAATGTTCCACCCTCTGAGATCATGCAAATTGATTTTGAAATAGAAGATCTTAGTGAATTGCCAGAAACCCAACTTATTACGTGGCAAGTTGAGTATCCGGGAGACAGAACATCTGACCTTGGCATCTCCAAGATCTACGTAAGCCAGAAAGATCTAGTTGGTGTTCTTCCACTGGCGATGGTAAGAGAAACCGTTTACTGCCCCGGTACTGTTTAGTGTGCAAGCACAGTTCTAGACCATATTGAACAGAAATGTGACCGTTTTCACATTTGTACTCTCCACAGCCTGTAGTTTTGGAAATCAGTCAAGCATTCGGATAAAGATCTTGACAGCATGAGCAATTTGATGATGGAACCCGTTACCTAGTGAGGTAGTAAGTTCTTGTTGACTGGAGGACTGCAAGCAGAGGCTAGCCGGAGAATGTTCTAACTTTGGATTTCCAGAATTGAACTAGGTGTTGGAACAGGCAGCTTACAAGACTCTCTCCAGGTCTAGAATTCTACAGTATGATTCTACTAGCCAGCGGTGGGAAATGGGAAGGTGTCCCCTTCTGCTATCTGCCCACCACCAAAGCCTTGCTTACAGGGGTTATGGAAGATCTTGCAGGAACCTGGAAGTCACTCCTATAGCCTCTTATCCTCATTTTTCCAGCAATGGCGGGCAGGGTGCCACCACCCTTTAGACTCTGCCACCCAAGGTGGCTGCCTCAGTCCACCTCATGGATGGGCCAATCCTGCCATTAGCTGTGAATGCAAAAGTCAATGGTCTACATACAGCGTACAGAAGACTGTAAAAGTGTGTCAGGCTATGGAAGATATCTGTCTCTTATGTATAGTTTATGTAATTCCACGTTCAGACGATTGGTCCAAACATAATCCCAGTGGATTAATCCCAATATGGGCAATTTGGGAGCTGCCCCAATAACCTCAGCATGCTCTTCCCCAGCCCCCACCCACCTGCCTTCTTATTCACAATCAGCTACTGCCAGTCAGTGTAAACAATACTGATGAGTTAGCAAACTCCCTATTCCCCTCACAGAGCTACATCTCCCAGAGTCCTCAGAGAAGAGTGTTTGACTGTGAAACCACTCTGGGAATTGTAGCTCTGTGAGGGGAATAGGGAGTCTCCTAACTCATCTCAGCAACCGTAAGTGACGACAGTCCTCAATATTCTTCGGGAGGAAGCCATGGCTGTTTAAAGTAGCCTGCTACGGCTTTGAATGGATAGTGCAGATCGCTGGAAGAACACACCATGAAAAGATTGAACACTTGGCATTGTTCAGCAGTTTCTAAAGGCTGTGAAATCAAATCCCTCTTTTTCATAACACCACGTACAAGGATGGCTCTGTAATTGTGGGGCAGGCGAGGGAGTTGTTTAATAAACGGACTTTTTGACCGTGGCTCATTGGATAAGACAATTGGACGCCCCCCGTTCTCTCTAGTGTGTTCTTTGGCCCCAAATTACTGTGCTGGCTGGAACAAGGGATATCATCTTCCAAGATTTTTTATGCCCGGAGCTTACTCTTTGACCCATTTATTAAAAATATTGACACATGTTATTATTTGGAAAGAGGGAAAAAATTAGACTATATGGGGGAGAGAGATAATTAATATTTGAGTAAAAAAAAATTTGGGGAGGTGAATAATAGGAGCCAAGTGGTTGCCTAGTGACAAGCAGTTAATTATTATACCATTAGTCAAGGTTGAAGAGTGGTTTGTGCCATGGCTTTAATCTGTCAATTTCAGACCAACTCGCATGTCACATTGGCACTTAATGGTGCCAAATGCTATTGCATTTCTCTCTGACAGCTGTATCTTTACTTTTATTTTTTTAAAAAGAAACAAGAACAACACAACACTCTTTTCTTGTCTGCTGGGTTACCAAATAGAATTGAAACGGCAGTTTGAAAAAAAGATAACTCTGCAATCAGGGTGTCAGAAGGTGAAGAAGTGAGAACAGCATCTTTAGATCAGGGGTGTTAGGAAACTATTTCTTTCCTGGAGGGTGGCCACATTTCCTTCCAGGCAGCCTTCTAGAGGCCACATGCCAGGGGTGGGGAGAGACAAAAGTGGGCAGTGCAGCCAATGTAATTTTTCCCTTACACACAAACGCCCACACCTTTGTCCCCCCCCCCCAGGCCAGCTAGAGGCATTATAAGAGTTCAAGGACACATTCCAGCCAGGTGAAAATCACTGAAGGTGGGTGGAAAAATACATTGGGGAGGGGTCTGAATGAAGAGGACAGGCGGGAAACATTTGGCCTCCAGGCTGTAGGTTTCCCACCCATGATTTAGATGGGGCATCCTGGAGCCCTCTAGATGTTGTTGGACTACAGCTCCCATCCTTGACCCACTGGCTGTGCTGGCTGATGGGAGTCGGAGTCCCCCAGCATCAGCTTCTGTTTCAGATTGATGCTCTGCTCAGCCCCCTGTCTCAAGTCATTCTGGGGTGCTGGTTGTTTGATGTGGTTGATGGTGGCTCCCCATTCTCAGAACGCAGAGGCTCACCTGGCACTATCATTATCAGCCTTCAGGTGCCAGTCAAAAACTCTATAACCTTTGAGAAGCGGGTGGGGTGCTTGTAATGTATTTTTATTTCCTCTTGATTTTAATGTATCTAAAAGTAAAGTTAAAGGGACCCCTGACATTAGGTCCAGTTGTGGCCGACTCTGGGGTTGCGGCGCTCATCTTGCTTTACTGGCCGAGGGAGTTGGCGTACAGCTTCCGGGTCATGTGGCCAGCATGACTAGGCCGCTTCTGGCGAACCAAAGCAGTGCATGGAAACGTCGTTTACCTTCCCGCCGGAGTGATACCTATTTATCTACTTGCACTTTGACATGCTTTCGAACTGCTAGGTTGGCAGGAGCAGGGACCAAGCAATGGGAGTTCACCCCGTCGCGGGGATTTGAACCACCGACCTTCTGATCAGCAAATCCTAGGCTCTGTGGTTTAACTCACAGTGCCACCTGTGGGATTTATTGTCTGTTTGGTACTTTGGGCTGCCATGGGCAGGAAAAAACTAGCAAATTTAATAAATAATAATGCTAATCATAATAATGTGTTGTTAAATCTTCCTAACCTCCAGGGTAGCAAGCAGTTGGGTATAAGAACAACCCTTCTGGGTCAGATGTGGCCTATGCCAGAGCTAAATGTCCTTCTGCACCGGGTTGCTGTCTGACCAGTACAGCCTTCCTGGCTTCTATGTGCTTTTGTGTGTGTCCATTAGCGCTGACTCAAAGCTCCTGCCTCCCAGTTCCTTGGTTTCCTCCAATAGCTCCCTATGGTTTACTCTTGGCACCCTGCTTGGCTGAGGGGCTGTGTTTGGTGCACCGGGTTCCATGTTAAGCAAACCTGCTCCTTGGCACACTTTAGGGAATTTTATACTTTGGACTTAAAGCATCTAAGAGTGGGGGCTCCTGGGGAGGTAAATGGACCTCCTCGCCCCATGTACCCATGCCTGGCAACTCTGCTTCTCAGGTGACTCATTGCTAAGAGTACTGCATGCCTCAGTTGTGCACTTAGTATGCACTAAGTATTGAGCTTTTAGTGTTGCACCTCCAGGCCTTTGGAATGAGCAACCAATAGAAATTAGCAAAGCTCCTGCTGTTTTGATATTTAGGTGGCTTTTGAAGGCTGTTGCAGATTTATTTCTTATTCTACAATTGTGCACATGGTTGTTTTGTTTTAATCTTGCTGAGTTTGCAATTTAAAAAAAAAAAAAAAATTTACACCTCTTCAACAACATTTGGCTATGAGACTGTTAGGGGTGGGTAATAATAATAATAATAATTTATTATTTATACCCCGCCCATCTGGCTGGGTTTCCCCAGCCACTCTGGGCAGCTTCCAACAAAAGACTAAAAATACATTAAGACATCAGTCATTAAAAACTTCCCTAAACAGAGCTGCCTTCAAATGTCTTCTAAACATGAGATAGTTGTTTATTTCTTTGACATCTGATGGGAGGGTGTTCCACAGGGCTGGCGCCACTACTGAGAAGGCCCTCTGCCTGGTTCCCTGTATCTATCAATTTCAGTTTCTCTCAGTTTCTCATTTTTTTCCAATCTTCTGTTTAGTTCTTAACATTTCACACCAGTTTGAGACCCCCCCCAAAAAAGTCCTCATGAAGATTTACCAGCATTTTAACATACACATTTTAAAAAATGCAGTTTCCCCAACAGACGCATTTTTGCAAAGCAATATACCCTAAAATAATGCATTTGTGTGTGCCATTTTCACTAATATATGCATTTTTGCGGAAACTTTACCCTGATATATATGCATTTTGTTCACATTACCTAGCTAGAGTAGTGCATTAGAGAAATGCAAATTTTGGAGGATGGGTGCGTTTTGGTTCATGCGTTGTTAGGAAAGTATAAATGAGGTAGGTTTGCCTTTAAATGTGAGCTGAATCAAATTTATCCCCCTTCCTGGAGGGACTTTATAAATCTCCCAGCAAGTAAATAGATAAAACATATTATTTTCTTTTAGTGTTGTAAGTCAGCCCTGATGCCATCTGCTTAGTGGGGCCATGAACCCCTGTCCCAAAATCCTGTCTTGATGGACCTGCTTTAACTTTATTTCATTTCCTTACAGCAAAATGGGTGTTTTGCTGTGACTGCTTTGTCCCTTCGCCTTCCACAGCCCTTCTTTCTAGTGTTTGCTCTCTCTTTTATCTTCATACCTGAGGATTATTGAGATGCAAGAGGTGGAACCAGATGGCAGCAGCTGTTGATGTTCTGGCACTCGGTTGATCCCCACCAGAATTGTTGGCCGATGATAAAGAATGGGGGGGGGAATCTTGACATGGTTTGCAACCTTCCTGCATTAACAGTGGATAAACACACCAAGGTTGGGACATTCAGGTCAAATTTACTGTCTGCAAAGGTGTGTTTTGCTCAGATAAATCACTTCCAGCTGCTGGAGATAGAGCTGAATTATGATGGCCTGCCCAACTTGAGCGTTTAGGATAAATGGCCCATTGTTTTAAATTGGAGGACATCTTGGCAGGGTGATGAGTACATAGATAGAAACTGCGGGTCTCTTTCCCCATCATATTGACAAGATCTCTTGTCCCTTTACTAAGAGGAGGCTATACTACCAATAAAAAGTACCCCATTTGGACTACAATGCTATCTGGAATGGGTGGGAAACATTTTTTCATCCCAAGGGCCACAGTCCCTTCTAGGCAACCTTCCAGGGGCCATATGCCAGTGGTGGGCAGAGCAAGAGACAAACGTGGGGGGAGTGATTAATTTAAATGTTCCCTTTGTGCAGCAGGCCTGATACTGCACACACTGCACACCGCACACACACTCACACACACTTTTCTCCAGGGCTGGCCCAAGACATTTTGGCACCTGAGGTGAACCACTAAATGGTTCTCTCCCCACCAGTGAAGAAGGTCTGAATGAAGGGGTGAATGAAGACCTACATCAGGAACACGGGGGAATAACGATTTACATTGGGATCTGCTGCCCCTTTGGATCCTGCTACCCAAGGCAGTCGCCTCATCTTGCCTCATAGGTGAGCCAGCCCTCCACCGTGAAAAGGAAGGCTTATCAGAGTTCAACAACTCATTCCTGCCAGAAAAAAAAAATCACTGTGAGGTTGTGAAGCAAGGACCAGTGAAGGTGCAGCATGCAGAGAGTTCTGAGGGCCAGGTAGAGAGGTGTGGAGGGCCACATCATGTCCCCAGACCTGAGGTTCTCCATCCATGTTATAGACTTTTCTCTAGAGGCAGGTGCCTTTGAGCTCAGTGGGGCCTAGATATGTCAAAGATTGCACTATGAACCATATTTATTTCCTATTCGGGGAATTTCTCTAGACCACACACCTCTATACCATCTTTCAGAGTTGGTACATGGGCCTGAAGTGCACATGTGCTCGAAGTGTTATAGAGCCACTTTCTTGCCTGGTGGAAGAGATCTGTGCATATAAACCTGATTTATACTGTGTAAAGGTAGACAGTTCCTCCACCCACTTCCCCCCCCCCCTTTGGTCCCACCTAATACCTCATGTGGCCATTGAAAGGCTCGACCCAGAATTAAATCACACAGAATAAGTGAAGTTAACTCTTTATTAGAAGAATCAAGGTGTGCTCAGGAGTGCTAGGGCTAATGAGCACAGCAACTCTTCTCAGTAGGTCTTGCCCCTATGAGACAGTTGTGGACGCTGAAGTTCCCCACAGCTGCCTAAGTCTCCTTCTCCCCCAGGTCCTTCCCAAGCAATTTGAGACTACGCTGGCATGTCTGTCTTGGGTCCTCCCACTTCATAACTCTCCTGGTCCTGTCGCAGCAGTGAGGAGAGATGCCCTAGCTTCTTCTGCCACAGACTCTGCCTGCTCACTAAACCCTTTTACCTCTTCAGCTTCCAACACCTCCTTCTCTCCCCTGCTATATGGAGCTGAGGGTCCCGCCCTCCCTTGCATTATCTCTTGTAATATATAAATGTTTGCTTTGCAAATGTATTATCCTTTCAGAACCATGCTATATAGAAACATTGCATTTACAGTATATGCTTTATTGGTGAATCGCTTCCCACAAAAGAACTCAAAGTGATTTCATAACGAAAACAGCAATAATGAAAGCAATTGAAAACAATTCCACATGGAGAAAAAATTCAAATCCAATACAGATATCGCTTGCTGAAAAGGGTCTTTAATACATTGACCCAAAGTACAGCTAGCTATCCTTTAAAATTCACGCTTCTCTGAATTTTTGCCAGCTATGTAATGCATATAGTGGGGGGAATGATCATTAAAAACATATATTAGTGGATATTGTTACAGAAATGCATTATATTAGAGTAAATTGCTTACACAAATGCGTATATTGGTCAAACCGCATACCCAAATGTGCTTAGGAGAAATTTGCACTAAAACACCAACTAATTTTCCTGGGATTTTTTAAAATGCCAAATTACTGCAGAAATGTATAGTACCGCATGTGAGTTTGGAAAAATGCTAAATGTAGAGTATTGAAACTGTCAGCATCTTCCAACTTGCTGGGCTTCAACCAGCGCATCAACTGGCCTCAGGAATGGTCCCAATTTCTTCTTTCTTCCTGCATTGCAAGTTGTGCTCAGGCCTTTCGCATCTCCTTGGCACCGACAGCGCGATTCACATTTCAGCCTTGATAAGCAAGCCTTGTTCTTTGCAGGATAATTAAGGTTGCTGGAAAACAAAGCCAAGCCAGCTGGTCATTCAGCCAAATTAAGAGCTTTCTTTCTTTCTCCCCCGCCACCCCCTACAGACAAGTGGATTTTTTGTTCTTTCGATCTTTATCAGTGCAAATTCCCAGCCGGGATTTATTTTGTTCTCTTTCCCACTGGCCCCTCATTTGTGGCAGGGTATATATTGATTAGTTTTCTCATTTCCCCCACCTCACGCACCCCGCACACACTTTCACTGAACGGACCGGGGAGGTTTGCTTACAGTGCAATTGATGGAAAATGAAAATTAACCTCGTTACTAATTAATTGGAGGCATGCTGGGAGGAGGATTTAAACCTCAATTAACCATGTGCAGAGCCAAGATTGGCCCTTGCCTAGGCAAGGAGCGAGGGCTGTAAATTCCACTTCTGGGTGTTCTGTTCTTTCTCTCTCTCTCTCTCTCTCTCTCTCTCTCTGTGTGTGTGTGTGTGTGTGTGTGTGTCCTGCTTTCCTTTTTAACTTCTGTTGCTTCTGAGCCCAAATGAACAAACAATACAGTCGTACCTTGGAAGTCGAGTGGAATCTGTTCCAGAAGTACATTTGACTTCCAAAACGTTCGGAAACCAAATTGTGGCTTCTGGTTGGCTGCAGGAAGCTCCTGCAGCCAATCAGAAGCCACAGAAATCCTGTCAGATGTTTGGGTTCCAAAAAAACGTTCACAAACTGGAACAATCACTTCTAGGTCTGCGGTGTTCGGGAGCCAAAGCGTACGAGTTCCAGGGTGTTCGACAACCAAGGTGTAACTGTACTGTTTTTTATTTGGGTTTTCTGGTAGCAACTTTCAAGTACTTTCCTACCACTTCACAAGTATTATTCTGGTTTGAAGCCTCACTTCTGAATTGACCCCTTTCTAGGGATGGGAGAGAAAGGTGTTTGGTCTGCTTTTCAGCATCCAATGAGCCAATGATCCAAGAATGTTTGCAAGGAACAGAGCTCAGCTTCTAACTGGCACTTCTCCAGATTCCACTGTGCATTTTCAGTGTGTGAAACATGCTCATAGCATTATGAGCTATAATGCTCATAGCATGATGAGCATTTAACGACTTTAATATTAAAAAGATGCTTGCAGTTGCAGCCAGGAAGTGGCGGCATGCAATGGGTTCGAACAGGATAGAATTGGTGGATCATCTCATCCCTCCCCTTTGTGTTTCCAAAAAGAAAGAAATGTTTCACTCCAGAAAGGGAGAAGGGATGCACATTTGCATTCCATTTGCATATGTTAATTTATATGTGCAGGTGGAAAGATAGGCATGATTACTCATTTAAATAGAATTACAAAATACAACTCCCCCTAGTGGGGAAGACTGTGACCAGATGAGCTCTGTACCTGCTCAGTGTGCTATACAAATGCTACCTGCTGGTGGGCAGCTTCAAGGCACCTGCTGCTCTCATTTCTTAGGCTTCTTTAGCTTTAAATCAGGCTGGGTAGCATCTTTTCCAGAAAACTCCTCCAGATAGGGAACTGTCATCTTTAAAGCATCTGCTTTAATAGTAATAATAATAATAATAATAATAATAATAATAATAATAATAATTTTATTATTTATACCCCACCCATCTGGCTGGGCTTCCCCAGCCACTCTGGGCTGCTTCCAAAAGAATATTAAAATACTGTAATGCATCAAACATTAAAAGCTTCCCTAAACAAGGCTGCCTTAAGATGCCTTCTAAAAGTCTGGTAGTTGTTGTTCTCTTTGACATCTGATGGGAGGGCGTTCCACAGGGAGGGCACCACTACCGAGAAGGCCCTCTGCCTGGTTCCCTGTAACTTAGCTTCTCACAGTGAGGGAACCAGCAGAAGGCCCTTGGTGCTGGACCTCAGTGTCCGGGTAGAATGATGGGGGTGGAGACGCTCCTTCAGATATACTGGACCAAGGCCGTTTAGGGCTTTAAAGTTCAGCACCAACACTTTGAATTGTGCTCGGAAACGTACTGGGAGCCAATGTAGGTCTTTCAAGACAGGTGTTATATGGTCTCAGCGGCCACTCCCAGTCACCAGTCTGGCTGCCGCGTTCTGGACTAGTTGTAGTTTCCGGGTCACCTTCAAAGGTAGCCCCATGTAGAGTGTGTTGCAGTAGTCCAAGAGGGAGATAACCAGAGCATGCACCACTCTGGCGAGGCAGTCCGCAAGCAGGTAGGGTCTCAGCCTGTGTACCAGATGGAGCTGGTAAACAGCTGCTCTGGACACGGATTTGACCTGTGCCTCCATGGACAGATGTGAGTCCAAAATGACTCCCAGGCTGCGCACCTGGTCCTTCAGGGGCACAGTTATCCCATTCAGGACCAGGGAATCCTCCACACCTGCCCACCTCCTGTCCCCCCAAAACAGTACTTCTGTCTTGTCAGGATTCAACCTCAATCTGTTAGCCGCCATCCATCCTCCAACCGCCTCCAGACACCGCCTCTTATGGGGCTTTGCACACAGAAGGCCCCAGGTTTAATCGCAGGTATCTCTGGGAGAGAACTTAAACTTTGGAGAGTGACTGCCAGTCAGTGTCGGCAATGCTGAGGTAGCTGACCAGTGAGAGCTTCCTACATGGCCACCTTGCTTACAACAACCCCATAAGGGTGGCCTGCATAATTATTCCCATCTTGCAGATGGAAAAGCTGAGGACACCAGCTGAAAGACACAGGTTTGCCTGTCGCTGAGTTCATGGAAGAGGTGAGATGATCTATAGCCCAGGCAGTAGCTTACGTAGGATTATGAGATAACAGGAAAGAGAGTAGACCTATGAGCATGGATCACTCAAGCCAGCTCACTTGTGTCTTCGGTAGAAAATTCCAAGCTGATATCAGAAGGAAGACAGTCCAAGTCAAAAGGACATGAGTTAGCTGAGTGGTAGAGTCTCTGATTTCCATGCAGAATGTCCCAGGTTCAAGCCCAGGCATCTTCACTTAAAATTTAGAAGGGAGCAATTGGTGTGAAAAGCTCTTCTCTGCTGCCACTCAGTGTAGACTATACCTGGTTAGATGAGCACAGAGCCTGTGCCTGATGTAGTGTGGAATGAAAGAACTACTTTTTCTCTGTCTTGAATCTTCTGACACTGATCACGTTCAGATTATCAATCCTTTGATTATTAAACCAATATATCCTTAGCTTATCCCACCCACCCACCCACACAGTGCAGTTAGTGCTGGTGGACCCCCCAGAAAAATTAGCTTGATTAGTTGTATTTGGTCCTTAGCAGGGGGAGACATCACCTTGCCAACAAAGGTCCATATAGTTAAAGCTCTGGTTTTCCCAGTAGTGATGTATGGAAGTGAGAGCTGGACCATAAAGGCGGCTGACTGCCGAAGAATTGATGTTTTGAACTATGGTGCTGGAGGAGACTCTTGAGAGTCCCATGGACTGCAAGAAGATCAAACCTATCCATTCTGAAGGAAATCAGCCCTGAGTGCTCCCTGGAAGGACAGATCCTGAAGCTGAGGCTCCAATACTTTGGCCACCTCATGAGAAGAGAAGACTCCCTGGAAAAGACCCTGATGTTGGGAAAGACTGAGGGCAGAAGGAGAAGGGGACGACAGAGGACGAGATGGTTGGACAGTGTTCTCGAAGCTACTAACATGAGTTTGACCAAACTGCGGGAGGCAGTGGAAGACAGGAGTGCCTAGCGTGCTCTGGTCCATGGGGTCATGAAGAGTTGGACACGACTAAACGACGACAACAAGGTGTGTGTTCGGGAAAGGGGAAAGTTTGGCACCCTGAGACACTTATCAGGTGAACATTGTGGTTTTAGAAACTTGCATAAAGGGCCTTGGGGAGCCACAGGGCAGGGTGTGGATTACTTCCAAGGATCGCATCACTCCATGGGAGTTGTAGGCACGTGGATTGGGAAGACCTGCAAGAGGTGTGGCAGGGAGAAAGTTTAACACTACCTGGTCACCCTGCAAGTTAGGCTTACCTGATCACTGCTGGCTTGGGAGCTGATAGAGGACTGAATATTTCCCGCGTGCGGTTTTCCCAATGCAGTTCAGAAATTCTTGATGTTGCAGTTGAATAAAGTGGCCCTCGTTATACTCCATGCCGTCTGACTTGCCTCTTTGTTTCCGGTCTCTTGACACAAAATGAATCAACCTCAGAGGTTGTTTGGTTCTGCAGGGTGTCCCCCCCCCCCCCATTTCCCTCCTAAAGGGTAAAAATCCTATCCTAGTAAGTCAACTGAGCAAGCAAACACATTTGTTCAGAAACTAACCTTTAGCTTCTTAGATCTTTAAAGCATTTGTTTTCACCCTAAGCAAATAATTACGTAATTATCCATCGGGGGTTTATTAAACTTCCGATGTGTCTAGTGTCTGGCAGATGGACTTCCACAATGACGATTTTACCAGAGACAATGTATTCAGACGTTCTAGTTATGAGAGGCCACTTCTGGAAAGGATGGAAATAGAAGGGTCTGTTTTCAATACAGGCTTCTAAGAGGAGAAGATTGTCTTCAACTAAGTAGTATGATGATAATGATAATGATGATAACTACTACTACTAAATAGTACCCAGAGTGGACCTATTGAAAGCAATGAAACCAAGTTTGTCATGTCTATTAACTTGAATGGGTCTACTCTGAGAAGGACTCACATTGAATAACACCCAGAAAATAAACATATATCACATTATATTTCATCAGCATTATTCCTATACTGCCTTTCCATAGTAAGCTATGCTCAAAGCTCCTCACAGTATCAGAGCATTTAACATAATTCACTAACAGTTGTAAGACATAACATAATTTGTATAGCCATATGAACAATGCACTATTGGAACAATGCACTAATGGAAACATCTCTAGTTAACAAATGTGCAATAAAATTAAACAATCCTCTGATAATTCACAATAAGTTCCAACAAAAAAGGGGTAAGAACATGATATAGGTATATAGAAAAAAAAGAAGAAGAATGCATCTCCACAACTCAAATCTTTCCCCCAAAACAGCCCCTAAACCACTTTGGTGGTCCCAAGACATTGAACACAGCAGAAGCAGACTTTGGGGCTTTAGGCAATCAAGTCCTGGACCTCCAGGCCAGCTGGAAATGGTCCAGACAAGCAGATCTTGCAGGGCTCACAGGACTTTTCTTCCTTTCTTCATTCTGATTCAGATGCCAGTCACTGCTTTCTTCCCATAAATTTGAAATCATTTCAGGAGACAGTCAGGAGTAGAGTGACCGTTTATGCATCAGCAAGCAAGAGGACAAGAGAAGGCTCAGATATGCACAGAATCCTAGAAAATTGCTATGACCTACAATACTTCTGATAGCACCACTGTTGTGCTGGATTTCGTATTGCACAACAATCATTTTCACCCTTACCCTACCATGACGGCCCTTCTGCTAAGAGGTCAGAGAACATCAAATCTGGCCCAAAATTTCCAGTATGTGCCTGAATCCCTCTTGCAAAATGCTGGAAACCTGGAGGTAACCTGTGAGCTGATCTGTCTAACTGGAGAAATGGCAGGAACTGAACCTGTGATCTTCTGCATGAAGAACCACTGACCTAAGGCTCTTCCCCATTGTAATAGAGAAATGAATAGGTCACCCAAAGAGTTTGGGCTACAGCTCCTGCTATTCCACATTGGATGAGGCTCTTGGAGTCCAGATTATCTGGTAGGCCCCATGCTGGGGAAGGCTGGAATTAGGATGGGAGAGAAATTTAATTCAGCTTGCATGGAAAGTTGAACCTTCCCAATTTGCACTTTCTGAAACAATCCTGCAAGTGAAACAAAAAAGCTATCTTTTGAAAATTCGCATTTCTCCCAGTTTTGCAGTGCAATTCTCCAGCCACATAATGTGTATAAAAATGCCTATACTTGGTGAAAGTGTGCATAAAAAACTGTATACCAGTGAAAATAATGTGCACAATTTATATTAGGAGAGGTTTTATTAGAAAGCTGGTGAATTTTCATGAGGACTTTAAAAAAATCAAATCAAAGCGCAAGCAGATGTAGAGAACTGAAGACCGGGAAAATGGGAAATGAAAACTTGGCAGATTTCCTCAGTCTCAGCTGCAATACACCTTAACTTTGCAAGAATGCATTACCTCCATCTCCTCCTACTCTTTAAGATCCGTACAACAATGTTTTCTTTTAGAAATACAAGAGTCTGGCCTACAATGAGGGCCTCCATTGCAGCCATCCCTGAAAGTTCACCAGCAGATTTAACTACAGACCTTTCACTGCCTCTGCTAAAATGTGTCTTTTCCATTCAAAGCGGTCCCATCAAAGGAAAAGACAACCCCATCACCACAAAAAACCCTGTGACTTTTTCCGTCTTCTTATTCCATCTTTTGGCCTGGGGACAGTACCACTTGGGGTCATCCCAGAAGATTAAAACCTCTTCCCGAATTATTTATTTACAAGCCCTGACAATCTTCTCCAAAACGGATTTGAACTAGTGTTTAATTGGATAATTTGCCAACGAGTGAGCCAGACCCCCAGAGATATGGAATTACACTTGCTTAAGAAAAAGGTCGTTCTTCGTGTAGAATTAATTTGATTTCCTCTAGATTACAAGCAATAACCAGAGTAGTCAACGGAGGAATTATTGTCCTGACTTTTAGTATCTTTCTTTTAACTGGGGTGTGTGGGTGGGGAGTAGGTGTGGTGGCACAGATAGATTTATTCATTTGTTCGTTCCGCTTTAGGGGGCTGGTCCTTCGACTGAGATCAGCCCCTCTTGAGAGTGTTTGCAAATGCAACAAGAAAACATTAGTACCCCATAAAAGCAAATTATATGGGCAGCAGGCATAAAAACTATCTTAAATAGCCATGCAGAAATAAAGCAATAAAGGATCCCCACCCCCAATAAGCACTATCCTGCCAAAATTCCTGAAGCATGTTTGGGTTTGGATTGTCAGGTTCTGATGCAGGAACAAGAGAATAAATTGGGGGGGGGCTGAATAATAGGAACCTGAGTTGAAAGAGGGTAGATCTGCCCTGTCCACTCCAACCTCAGTCACTTGGGAAGAGGGAGCAGGGATGCCCGGTCTCCCGAATTTCTTACAGCACAAAGAGGCTTGGGAGAGCTTGGAGTTGTCAACGGTGGGGGCAGAACTGGAAGTATCAATGGCTGAACAGGAGGCTGAACAGGTGGGTGCAGCCTTGTCACCTCAAACCAAGTGCTACCTTCCAGACGGGAGGGGATCCACTGTCAGGATTGTCCTACACGCGAGTAGGAACCCGGCAGAGACACATGCCCAACTGGCATGTTCTCTCCCTCCTGGTCGATCGTTTGGGAGCTTCAAAGTCTTTCTCCAACCCGAATATCACAGCGACTGATACCTCTGAGAGGCATCAGCACACTTCACGATTCTGCAGAGTATAACGTCCTGTCTCCATCACTTCCCACACTGTGGAATGAAAACATACACCGTCATGTGCTAAAAACAATCCCATGACTGCCCCACTCTTGAAGATTGGCAGATGCAACCGATGGAGTACATGGAGATGGCGGAAATGACTGGCAGAATCCGAGACCAGGGAGAAGAGTCGGTGGAAGAAGATTGGAAGAAATTTAAAATGTATATACAGAAACACTGCAAAATTTTTGAATGCGAATGATGTTGAAATGAAATGAAGTGGTTCTAGCAAATATGTTTAGAAGTTAAAATTCGAGAGGACAATTAATTAAATGCAAAATAAGAGGATAAGAATTTGCTGATTAAATTTCTAAATGGAATACAAAATAGGAAGATGTGAGGAAGTCATGAAAATAAGTTAATGAATAGTATGATATCTGAAACAATGATTTTTAATTTTTCTTTTTAAAATTTTGTTTTTTGTTTTTTGTGTCTGTGTGTTTTTCTGTTTTTGTAAACTTTTTTGTAAAATTCAATAAATATTATTATAAAAAAATAAAATAAAAAAAACAATCCCATGACTGCAAGCATGGGGAAAGAATCCTAACATCTACATGCCCTGAAGGAGTGCATCTTTGCAAATCCTGACAGCAGGCGAGTCTCACAAGGGTCTCACATGCAGGCCTGTGCAGACCTTGTCTGAGGCCCAGGGTGGGAGTCTTATAAGCAGTGCTTTTTTCTGGCAGGACGCAGGGGTACGCCTACCCCATAAACATTTTGTGTTTCCCCGGCCGACTGCAAACCGACATGCCAGCTGTCTCCACAGTAGCAGTGCGGACTGGAGCTCTGACATTCTCCCTGCTGGTGCCTGGGGAGGCGAATCTGGGGGGGCCGCGGTGAAGGCAACGGCGCTCCTCCTCCTCCTTTTGCCGTGCTAGACCCAACTGGCGAGTGTTTGCCCCTTCCCACTCAAGCCGACCCTGTCGCAGCCAGGGGCCTTTCCATCCTCTCAGCGCCACCACCGCCACCTCAAGTCCCTCAAATGGGGGTTGGGGGAGAGGAAGGAAGTGAGCGGGAGGGGAGCAGCTAAAATGAGAGTACCCCTAAACATTTTTTTTAAAAGAAAAGAAAGCATTGCTCTTAAGAATAAACGGACTCAAACAAAAAAGCAGCCGATCCCTGGTGGGGCGGGGAGGGCTCCAACTAGCTTAGCTGCCCCCCCCAGCTCCATGCCCCATCATAAAAAGCTTGTCGTGCAGCACGGGAAAACTTCTCGGGTCACCTTCGTCATTTCCATCCAATTCCAAATTTCTTGTGCTTCTCTCGAACCCCTGAGCTGTGACTCCTGAGCCTTGTGTCTGCTGCTGATATTTGCCTGAATAAAGGTCTCATTCCTTTCCTACAAGTAAGAGAATTTGCTTGCATGTTTGGAGCCAGGAGCCAGGACATAAGCAACTGGGGTTAGAATACTATTTGAATGATGTTTGAAAGCTGCAAAAAAGAACTGGCCTGGTGTGGTGTAGTGGTTAAGAGCGGTAGACTCGTAATCTGGTGAACTGGGATTGCGTCTCCGCTCCTCCACATGCAGCTGCTGGGTGACCTTGGGCCAGTCACGCTTCTCTGAAGTCTCTCAGCCTCACTCACCTCACAGAGTGTTTGTTGTGGGGGAGGAAGAGAAAGGAGATTGTTAGCCCCTTTGAGACTCCTTAGGGTAGTGATAAAGCGGGATATCAAATCCAAACTCTTATTCTTCTTCTATATGTTGTCATGCCAACACGCAATATTGTCATGGCTGATATAAGCTAGGGTTGGGGAACCTCTACATCTGACTTTGGGGTCTTCCTGGAGGCCACACAGCCCCAGGCCACACCCCACACTGTCTCTACTTCAACCCCAAGTGTTTTTGCCCAGGGCTGGGATAAGTCCTGCCAATGGGAGGGCACCTGGTTGGGAAAGGCTGAGCTCTGAGCTCTTGGCACCTGCCTTCAGGTCCCCATTATCCTGTGCAGGTCCTCACCTCACTTCATCCTGTCCCTCCCCTCCATATGCAAACTCTTGCATTTCCAGTTTCCAAGTTGTTGTTCATTATTCACCGCTGGCATTTGTGGGGGGCAGCGGAGGTGGGACTGAAGGTTAAGTCGAAGCCCAAAATCAAGATGAGGTAAGCGCTGGATTTAAAGCGCTGACATTTAACGAGAGAAAATGGTAGGCAGAGATAAAAATGTAAATGTGAGAGATGAAGGGGGGGGGCTGCTATTTTATCCCTCCTAATGCTTTTCCCGTCGTTCTATCATAACTTTAGAGAATCCCCACCCTGGAATAGAATTCTACAAAAATTACTACCCTGGAGAAAGAGTAGTAACAGTTCAAAGGGATTTCTCTCTCTCCACCCCAGTATGTTCAACTTATTTTCACTAAACCTGTCAGCCCCAAACAGTATGAATGAAATATAGAAAATGCTCAGCAGTTTCCATGCAAATTGGTCCTTAAAAAAAAAAAGTTTCGAAAAGAGGTGGAAGCATTTGAGCATATTTGGAAACTGCAGAAGAAAGCTGGCCAAGTAGCCACACACATGCCAGGAGGAGCTGCCTTTCTGTCCTTGCTTCTCCTGTGAACGAATGATGATACCATGTCAGGGTATGTGTGTGTCTAGGTAAACTACGGGACGCGAGTGGCGCTGTGGGTTAAACCACAGAGCCTAGGACTTGCCGATCAGAAGGTTGGCAGTTTGAATCCCCGTGACGGGATGAGCTCCCATTGCTCGGTCTCTGCTCCTGCCGACCTAGTAGTTCGAAAGCATGTCAAAGTGCAAGTAGATAAATAGGTACCGCTCTGGAGGGAAGGTAAACGGCGTTTCCATGTGCTGCTCTGGTTCACCAGGAGCGGCTTAGTCATGCTGGCCACATGACCTGGAAGCTGTACGCCGGCTCCCTCGGCCAATAAAGTGAAATGAGCGGTGCAACCCCAGAGTCATCCGCAACTGGACCTAATGGTCAGGGGTCCCTTTACCTTTACCTTATTCAAAACCTGCCAAGGAGTGCAGTTCATTTTGTTGTTTCTTTAAGTACTTTGTAAAAGGTTCCTATTCTTCTTTAAAGACACAGTTGTCCTTATCAAGGAGTTTGTATGTCAATTTCGCCAATACCACGTAGTCCATCAGTTTCTCTTGCCACAGTTCTTTGGTCGGGATTTCCTCATTCTTCCATCCTTGTGCTATTAAGCCTCTTGCCGCCGTTGTCGCATGCATAAATATATTTTTGAATTTCCTTGGCAGGTCTTTTCCTACAATCCCTAAACATCCTGCATTGTTGGGATGCAGATAGAAGGGCTTCATAAAGGTTTTGCAAAAGAGAAACGATAGGAATTGAGGGAGGCAGGTGGAGGGAAATAGGACGATCCAGTTTTTATTAGTGGTGGTAGTATTGTTATTTTCCAAGGGAAATTTCCTTGCAGAGAAATAATTAAAATTTGGGTACACAGGCATTTGGGAGATAAATTAATGTTTTTTCCCATATACCAAAAGTCGTGGGGGTGGGGGTGGAATCAACAGCAGATCTTTCCGAGAGTAAAATAGGTACCTCTGTGCAATCTTTATAAATCAACATTTCCACTTCTAACACATCTGGGATGCAATAATTATACGCCTGTAATGACTTTTCCAAACAGAGAGAGCTCAGGCTGGCTGCTGGACAGAAAATATCCTGGAGATGTTTGCAGTCCTGTCCAGCTGCTGCGAGCTCTAGAAAAAACAGGACCTTGTGCCTGACATTTTCCTTGTCCAAATTTCCACTGCAACTTGGGGCATTCTAATGGTTCCCTTCCAGAAGGATGATCCACAGGTGGGGAGGAACAGAGCAATGGATTCACCGGAATAGAGGCCAGGGCTGTTGGAGGGAATTTCCTTTTTCTTCTTATTTATTTTGCCATTGCAACTTGAGCCTGACGTAGCCTTGGGGCTTGAGAACTGCTGCCAAGGATCTAAGGATCTAAGGTTGAGGGCCCTTGTATTTACAGGACCGCCTCTCCTGGTCTGCCCCGCAGAGGACCTTTAGGTCCATGAATAACCCTAGTTTAGAGGTCCCGGGCCCTAAAGAAGTCAGACTATCCTCCACCAGGGCCAGGGCCTTTTCAGTGATGGCTCCGACCTGGTGGAATGCTCTGTCTCATGAGACTAGGGCCCTTCAGGATTTAACCTCTTTCTGTTGGGCCTGTAAGACAGAGCTATTCCGCCTGGCCTTTTTAGTGGTAAAGGTAAAGGGACCCCTGACCATTAGGTCCAGTTGTGGCCGACTCTGGGGTTGCGGCGCTCATCTTGCTTTATTGGCTGAGGGAGCCGGCGTTCAGCTTCCAGGTCATGTGGCCAGCATGACTAAGCCGCTTCTGGCGCACCAGAGCAGCACACAGAAATGCCGTTTACCTTCCCGCTGGAGCAGTACCTATTTATCTACTTGCACTGGCATGCTTTTGAACTGCTAGGTTGGCAGGAGCAGGGACCGAGCAACGGGCGCTCACCCCGTCGCGGGGATTCGAACCGCCAACCTTCCGATCAGCAAGCCCAAGGCTCAGTGGTTTAGACCACAGTGCCACCTGTGTCCCAGTGGTACATCTATACATTCTACTCAGGTAAGCCATCCCCCCCACTCTCCCCTCCCTTCTCCACAGCACCAGACAAGCCCCGGGAGCTGCTTACCTGTGTCTTGTGAGTGGCAGGGGCTGGCTGCGGCAGGGCGATGAGCGGCGTGCGAAAGGGCTCTGGAGAGGGGCTGGCAGCAACAAAGCCCGAATTGAGCCTGCTTATAATGGCAGCCGCTCGAGCGCTAACACTGTTGCTGCTGGCACCAACAAAGCTCTGCCCCCTTCCTCTCCGCTCTAGGCAGGGCAGGGAGAAGCCAGGAGGAGGGAGGGAGGAGGCACTGCTGAACGGCTGCACTGGCGCAGCCCAAATGATCAGATCAACGCTGATCCACGCGGCGATTCCTGGACTGTCCGTGGGCCAGATCCAGAAGGCAACTGGGCCGGATCCTGCCCCTGGGCCTTAGTTTGCCCACCCATGACATAGAATCATAGACTTGGAGAGTTGGAAGAGACCGCAAGAGTCATCAATTCAGGAATTTCAGCTAAAACATCCATGACTGACAGCCACCCACCCTCTGCTTAAAAACTTCCAAGGAAGGAGAGTCCACCACCATATTGTATTGTTTTCAGTGGTTTTTCATGTTTTCTTGCTGTACGCTGCTCTGATATTTTACGATATGGGCCTATAGACATACTTTTGTTAAATAAATAGACCCAAGGAATCATCCTTAGAGTTAACATTTTCCCTCCTTCATCGAACTAAACAAACAAATGTAATTATCCTTTTTAAATGCATTTAACACTTCAGGAATACTTCAATTATAACTCCATTAATTTAATCTATTTCATTACACCAGAAGTAGGATTTAGGATCCCTGATACCCACACATACGCATATTAATGATTCAGTCTAACACATTTTCCCCCTCCTTGTTCCCTACTTCTCAACCAGTAAGTTAATTTTCACAGATTTAATTAAGGTCCAGCACTTAACTTCCCACTTATTACTTTGGGGACTTTTCTTATTTTCCAGTATTGAGATACTAATGTCTTTGCTGCCATCAATAAGTAACGCAATAATTCTTTCTCTGTTTAGGATCCAGTTTCATCCATATAAAAATTCTAATAAGATCTAAAAGGGCTTTCTATCTCTGTTAAAAACCTCATGTGTATCTGTAGTCCCCAGTCTTTGTGGATAATGGGTCCACCACATATCGGGAGGGAAATGTTCACATTTCAATAGCTGTGATTCCTGCACTGTAGGGGGGTGGACTAGATGACCCCTGGGTTCCCCTCCAATGCTATGATCCTATGAAATATGCATTTTTAAACAGATTCTCTTGTGAAACACATTTGAGCCTGGGTTTTGACAAATGCTTTTGAATAGGGCAGGAGTCAGCAAGGTTTACCTCCCCTGGGCCGGTTCACTCCAGTGGAGATCCCTCTGAAGGCCGGATTGCAAGCGAGCCCACGATTTCCGGCCTCTGCGCGGACGCGATTTCTGGTGCCACGGAAGTGAGTCCCTGCGCCGCACTGCACCAGTTTAGCGCACCGAGCGGGCGGCTTGGTTTCGGGGCGGCTAGTGAGCTGGTTAAACAATCCCCGTGGGCCACTTGTGACCCATGGGCCTTAGGTTGCTGACCCCTGGTCTAGGGCTTGTGTGCATGACGAGGTCATCCGTGGTTAGGCAAAGAATCATGGACACAGAGAGACAACAGGACTGTATAACGGCTCCCGATTACAAAATAATAGAAAATGGGAGATACGTAGCTGCTCCAGCAACATATCTCTATTTCCTCACATCTAGAAATGCAAGAAGGGCTTTCACTCTTGCTAGAAGCTCAGCCTTGCCCTCACCGGTTCTGGAAGGCTCCTATAGAAGAGTCCCGTACGCACAGAGACTTTGCGCCTGCCCATTAGGGGAAATAGGAAGCCCCGAATATATATATATATAGATGTCTTTTTCATGTTGAGATTCGTAGAGACACTGTTGATCCTTTGTTGAAGAGGCTCACCGATCTTCCAGACAAGTCTAAACTTAATTCTCTCCTCTTAGGCAAAGATCACAAGACGACCTGGCTGGTAGCCAGATTCTGGTCCAGATTTGTAGGCACAGATCATCCTCTAGAATAAAATAACTTACTAGGGAAATGCTGAAGTCGCCCTTTGGGGTCAATTTTTATGGTAGCCCAAATCTCAGTTGTACGGGTGTATGTATATATATCTCAATTTTAACTCACGAGCTATTGCTGCAATCTGCTCTGATTGTATATTTTATCTTTACGAACGCTGTTTTTATTGTGGTCTTTGACCGTAAGAAATTATCTTGTATCTCTTGACTTGAGGTCCTAGGTCCCCCCCCCCCCCAAATGGCTGAGAGGTCCCTGCCAGTCAATCCTGGAGATCCGCTGCCAGCCAGTGTAGGTAATACTGAGCTATATGGATCCATGGGCTTACTCAGCTTCCTGTGTTCCTGTCTGGAGGAGCTCCAAGAAGAATTAAATGCATTTTGATGAGATTAGTACAGATTCTCAGGATTTATTTCCCCGCCCTCCGGTTCCATCTCTAATGCTGAGCGCCATCTACTGGCAAGAATCTTTATCCAGCCCTATCATTTTACCCCTCCAGGCATAAACCAGCGAGGAACGCTGCATGTTCTTAACTTCCTGGGGCATGATCTATCATCATTTCATCTTCCCTTAGCAAAGCATACACAGGAGCGGATATTTATGTACCTTTCATGCCCTTGGGAGCCTGAATGTTGGAACGTCTTGTAAACCGTTTCGGTTTTTTTAAAATGAGCATGACTCTTGAGAAAAAGATACCCGGATCGTACTATCTGAAGCACGGAGATGAGTGAAAGGCAGCCAGCGGGGATGAGAGAGATGTAAATTGTTCCACGTTAGGCACCTAAATGCACAGATTTGGAATTCGTTTTCCCCCTTAGAGATCTCAGGCAGCGTGGCAGCTCGAAGGCTGAGCTATGAAGAGAGAAGAAAGCCATCTCAAATATTTTGCCGCTGAAAGTTCAGTTAAATGCTTGGAAAACACTTAAAACGGTAGTCCCTCTAGACTGGTGCTGTGTGTGTGTGTGTGTGTGTGTGAGAGAGAGAGAGAGAGAGAGAGAGAGAGAGAGAGAGACTGAGTGAGGATGTATTTAGCAGCTTGTCACTGATGCAATAATAGTGCATTTGTTGAGGATTTATACTGGGCTATCAACCTATTTTAGGGACTTGGGTGGTGCTGTGGTCTAAACCACCGAGCCTAGGGCTTGCCAATCAGAAGGTCAGCGGTTCGAATCCCCGTGACGGGGTGAGCTCCTTAGTCCCTGCTCCTGCCAACCTAGCAGTTCGAAAGCATGTCAAGTGCAAGTAGATAAATAGGTACCACTCTGGCGGGAAGGTAAACATTGTTTCCGTGCGCTGCTCTGGTTCTCCAGAAGTGGCTTAGTCATGCTGGCCACATGACCCGGAAGCTGTACGCCAGCTCCCTCAGCCAATAAAGCGAGATGAGCACCGCAACCCCAGAGTCGGTCACGACTGGACCTAATGGTCAGGGGTCCCTTTACCTTTTATCAACCTATTTTGGATCTTCTAGGAGAGCCTATGGCATGATGGGTCAGTGCAACTGGCTGCTAACCAGAAGGTTGGAGGTTTGAAGCCACGCAGGGACGGCCATGGGCAGGATTGCTGCACCCTTCCAATTCTACAATTCGATGAGGGCCATAGGATGGCTACTGGCCATAATGGCTATACTCTGCCAGCAATGCTTCCAGATACCAGTTGCTGGAAAACACAGGAGAGGAAAGTGTTCTCATGGTTGAATCCTGCTTGCAGGTTTGCCACAGGCATCTGGTTGGCCACTGTGAGAATGCTGGAATGCAAGGGCCATTGTCCTGATCCAGCGGGCCCTTCTTATGTTCTTACTTAATTTGCCTTTATGAGTTGTTCTGTGATGTTTCCCCAATGTTAAGGCGTTATTGCTGTCTGCAGTGACCCTCTGGCGCAGCAACATGACGAAAGGACAGATAAGCAGTCCTGAAACATTTTCAGTACAGTGGTACCTCGGGTTACAGATGCTTCAGGTTACAGACTCCACTAACCCAGAAATAGTACCTCAGGTTAAGAACTTTGCTTCAGGATGAGAACAGAAATCGCACGGTGGTGGCACGGCAGCAGCGGGAGGCCCCATTAGCTAAAGTGGTGCTTCAGGTTAAGAACAGTTTAAGGTTAAGAACGGACCTCCAGAATGAATTAAGTTCTTAACCCAAGGTATCACCGTATTAAAAAAAACCTGCAGGATTCCAGCGGGAAGCCACTGGGCTTGCACCAATCTGCAACAAAGCAATATGTTCACTCTGAAAATTTTGCAGGTGCAAACAGGACTGTGTATAACTGCCCCAATACCATCACGAACACAAACCGTCGTGGACACAACACAAAAGGAATTCCTGGAGAGGCCTTTACGTTGTTTCTCTGCAACATCCGTCTGAACAAGATTGGTGATCCTGCGGCCCTCCAAGCATGTGTCTCTGTATGTGTGTTGTGTGTGTTGTGTTGTGTTGTGTGTGTGCATCAGCTTTGTGTGTACCCTAAATTATGCGCTGAATTGGAGTGATTCAGGGAAGGGCCTCAAGTTTCCTGAGTTAACAAGGTGGATTAAGGTTTCCCTAAGCTTCCAAGCCACTTGGTAGACTCTGCTGTCCAAAAATATGCACCAGTTCTGCCTGCCCTGAGGAATGAAACCAAGCTGACTAGGCAAGCACTCAGAGCTCAAGAGGGGAGATGCTGAAGAGAGGAGGGGATCTTTTGTTTTTATGGACATGTCTAGCTTTTAAACTCAATTATTTCCTCAGCACTCCAGCCAAAGTTAGTTGAGGGAAGGATTAAAAAATGCATTTGTTTTTCACGTGGATCTGTGCCTTTCACCATGTATCTCAGTGGAAAGATATTCACTGTATCTTGAATAACCTGTGGGGAGTGAGGAAGCTTCCACTCCCAACCAATGACCCTTGTGGGACCAGGTACCCACTGGGAGGGGTTGCATTCCCCCCCCCAGTCTTTCCTGGGAATTTATCCTGTTTTCTACCACCTTCCTCTGCTATTCAAGGCAGTGTGAGAGATTAGTCTCCCAGGGAGAAGAGGCTGTATCCTCCCCCCCCCCAAAAAAAACACCCTTCCACCAAATATCCTTTGGGCAACAGGGTCTTTACCACCTATAATTCCTATTGTACCTGTTATGTACTGAAGTTCTCACCCTGGGCCAGCAGGGGGATACTGTAGATAGTTATGCAAATAAGGGATCGAAAGTGACGTTCAGTGATTGGATAGTTTTAGAAAATTGTTACAGTTACGTTGTACTGGAGCTCTATATAAGCAGGCTGACTGAACCCTTCAGTTCAGTTCTGTTCTGGCCTGTGAATAAACAAGAGCTGTTTGAAGAATCGCTGTGTCGTCTGATATGTTCACCCACAACTTAACAGTACCCACCCAAAAACAGTGAATTTTGTCCTTGCAGGCGAACCATTGCAACTAACATTACGGAATTGGGCAGGCTTCATCCCCCTGCAAATTGCATTCAATTCTGGCAAAAACAAATTGAAAAGTTATAGATTTTCCTTTGTTTAAAAATGAAACATTAAAAATGTTTTTAGATTCCTTCTTATTTGACCAGAGAAAGAGAGAAAGAGATGTGAAATCCTGTACATTCCATGCACTTTTAACCCAATCTGCCCACTATCAGCAGTGGCCCCAAATTAGCATTTTCCCTGGAGAAATGCCCCCCACCCCAAGTTCCCCATCTCTGATCTACAGCATTTTGATCATCTTAAATCTCTGGCAAGAAACAATCAGAGGCGCGGATTCTAACTAACTATTTTTGGCAAGCACCTGATGATTGACTACTAAATGAAGCTGAAATGGGATCCATGTTTGTATTGAAGAAGAATGGAGACATGAAATGCAATGTTGTTATTGAGACCATGCAATTGTCGGGGAGGGGGTAAATTTTGGATTTCTTGTCTGCCTTCTGATGCCTTCATTTAAATGCAAATGGCAACTTCGGCCAAAGTGAAATATCAAGGATGGTTTATTTTCTCCCTAAGGAGCCAACAATGAGAACCCATTTAGAACATTTGCTTTTTCATAAGCAAAGAATCTTTTTTATTCAGAGCTGCACACAGTACTTATAGGAATTGATTTTCTTTTATGGGATGAGAGAAGGGAGCGGTGAGCATCATTCCCATGTTTACACTGCAGGTTCAAGATCAAATCCATACAGGTTGGTGAGTAATTTAGACTGTGATCCTAAAGACACTTACTGGGAAGTAAGTCCCATTGAATCCTACTGAACAGCTGGAACAGAATGGCTTTGAAATAGGATTCATAGAAAATAAAACTATCAAGGGCTACTCACTCTGATGGCTATGTCCTGGCCATCAGAGTGAGTAGCCCTTGGAATGAGTATGCTTCTGAATACCAGTTCCTGGAACCCACAGAAAAGGAGATGCCCATGAAAAGCCTAAAAGCATAATCAGAGGTCAACAACACCTGCAATTCCTAGCAACTGATTTCAAGAGTCTGGAGTGCCTGGAGGCGGTTGGAGGATGGATGGCAGCTAACTGATTGAGGTTGAATCCTGACAAGACAGAAGTACTGTTTTGGGGAGACAGGAGGCAGGTAGGTTTGGAAGATTCCCTGGTCCTGAATGGGATAACTGTGCCTCTGAAGGACCAGGTGTGCAGCCTGGGAGTAATTTTGGGCTCACACTATCCATGGAGATGCAGGACAATTCTACGTCCTGGGCAGCTCCATCTGGTACGCAGGCTGAGACCCTACCTGCCCGCAGACTGTCTTGCTAGTGTGGTGCATGCACTGGTTATCTCCCGCTTGGACTACTGCAATGCGCTCTACGTGGGGCTACCTTTGAAGGTGACCCGGAAACTGCAACTAATCCATAATGCGGCAGCTAGACTGGTGACTGGGAGTGGCCGCCGGGACCACATAACACCGGTCCTGAGAGATCTGCATTGGCTCCTAGTATGTTTCTAAGCACAATTCAAAGTGTTGGTGCTGACCTTTAAAGCCCTAAATGGCCTCTGCCCAGTATACCTGAAGGAGCCTCTCCACCTCCATTGTTCTGCCCGGACACTGAGGTCTAGTGCCAAGGGCCTTCCGGCAGTTTCTTCAGTGAGAGAAGTGAAGTTACAGGAAGAGAGTCTTCTTGGTAGTGGCATCCTGTGGAACACCCTCTCATCAGATGTCAAGGAAATAAACAACTATCTGACTTTTAGAAGATATATGAAGGCTGCCCTGTTTAGGGAAGTTTTTAATATTTAATGAATTATTGTAATATTTTGCTGGAAGCCGCCTAGAGTGCCTGGGGAAACCCAGTCAGATGGGCAAGGTATAAATAAATTATTATTATTATTATTATTATTATTATTATTATTATTATTTATTGAGGTATACAGCCTCTGACAGAGGAGTTAGAGTAGGAGTTTCTTCCATCAGAGCTCTTCTTAAACAAGCCCTGTTGAAAACACCGTTTACTTGGCCTTCTTCCTGTATCCTTGGAAGTCCAGCTTAACATTTAGAAAAGGCAATATACCATTTAAAAATAATAATAATAATAAACGTGGCAGTCAGTCTGCAGAACAGGCACATTACATCTCACCTGTTTTCCTTTCTCTCACATGTTGTTGCAACGTTGGGCTTTAATTAGTGCATTAAACGCCGCAGTTTGCCTTTATGAGATCCAGGCGGGTTTTTCTTTCCTGCGAAAATGGAGCAGTTCAATTACCCTCTTTCTAATGGATAAAGCATAATTAACATTGTCTTGAGGCTAATTTTCATTTATGCTGCCATTGCTCATAAGCCCGACATCATTCTCTGGAAAAAGTCAACTTGTCACTTTTATGAGTCCAGTTTGCACTTTAACAGCACGGAAATTAATTCAAGATACATTAACGTACTTAAACTTCAAATATGGGGGAATTAAGTGAGGACCAGCAATCCATCTTTATGTGTCCTTTGCAAAGTCATGAAGGTTCGGGAAGGGCGTGCAGGTTCACCGGTACAGGGAAAGCAGTACTATGCTACAAAAGCTTGTGGGAGCCAGGCATTCGGGTCCTTGCATCAATGCTAGCTGCTCATTTCTAGGCCTGGTTTGGTTTTGGCTTTTCATGCCCAAACCAGAGGTGGAGAACCTGGGGTGGCCTGGGAGCCAAATGTAGCCCTCCAGGCACCTCACTGATTTGCTCACTTTTTCCCTCCAGTTCACCAGTGGTCTCTGAGCTGTACCTGAAATTGCCATAATTTCCAGATAAACCGAAGGTGAACTAGGTTCATTCTGAGGTAGAACTTTCAATGGTTTCTAGTTCATCGTCATGTTCATTCCCTCTCTCTGCCAACAGAGGGCCTGGATGCTTAGCATTTTTTTTAAGGAAGTCAGTCAGACATCTATAAAGAAAGTTAGAAAGCAAACTGCGGAGGCAATGTGCTGCTACTAGTAAGAATTCTTAGTCACTGTTACGAAGCAATCAGAAGGAAGGAATGTGGGGTTTTTCCCATATCTTCCCTGCTGAAGAGTTTTGCTCTCTTTCAACAGGATGATGAAGAAGCCTTGTACCTTTAACAGCTACATGGCAGAGCGAAATCAAAAAAATTAAAGTATTTTCTAGTATGGAAGTATAATGATGGAGACAGCTTCACCTGTTGCCATTCCGTCTGTCAGAGATCTTATTACTTGTGAATGGCCCATAATTTGCTTTTGAACCCTGTATTTCAGCACAGCTGCTTATAACGCTCTGAATGCTGTTTTTTGTTTGTTTGTTTCTTCATCACTCCATCTTCTGTTTACACATCTTATACTGTGTAAAGCAGAGCTTTCAGATCCTTCAGTTTGTTTCTATCTCAGCTTCCCATACATTACCAATGCACATGCATAGATTGCTTCCCAGCCACCACATAAGTTGTATGTTCTCAGGTATACACACTGTTTGGGCTTCACTGTTGACCCTCTTAAGGAGAATGTTTCACAAAACCCTAGAACCCTGGTGGTGAACCTGTGGTCCTCCAGATGTTTCTCCTGTCATCCCAGGACATGGGCCATGCTGGCTGGGGTTGATGAGGGTCTGTGTCCAGTCTTTCTGGAGGACCACAGTGTCAGGAGCCAGAGTCAAGAGAAGAAGAAGAAGAAGAAGAAGAAGAAGAAGAAGAAGAAGAAGAAGAAGAGGAGTATGGATTTGATATCCCGCCTTTCACTCCCCTTCAGGAATCCCAAAGCGGCTAACATTCTCCTTTCCCTTCCTCCCCCACAACAAACACTGTGAGGTGAGTGGGGCTGAGAGACTTCACAGAAGTGTGACTGGCCCAAGGTCACCCAGCAGCTGCATGTGGAGGAGCGGAGACGCGAACCCGGTTCCCCAGATTATGAGACTACCGCTCTTAACCACTACACCACACTGGCTCTCAGCAATGAAACGCCTGGTGTCCGTGAAGTTCTCTTTCTTCAAAGAAACCAAAACAGTGCAGGCCTAGTGATCACAGCAATTCTTCCCAGTAGGTCTTGCCCCAATGAGGCAGTTGCAAGGATTGAAAATCCCCACCTTCCCACCGCTCTGTAAGACTCCTCCCCTGGTTCCTTTCCCAGCAGCCTAAGGCTCCTTCATCTTGTCTCTCTTTGCTCTGCCCTCTTCATTTCTCTGTGTGTTCTGGCAGACCAGGGGGAGGGGAGCTGGTCACAGTAGGAGTGGCAGAGTCCCTGGCTTCTTCAGCAGGCTGCCTCCACTCTGCCTCTTGACCCCTCCCCCCATGCTTCTGCCTCTGAGTCTGGGCTGTTCTCTGCCACAGTCTCTTCCTGCTCACCAAACCCTGTTTCCTCTTCAGCTTCCAACACTTCCTCCTTCCAATCTGCTCCTTCTTCTGCCTCTGACCACTCATTGTTGTCCCACCACCAATCCTCTGGTTGTGAGCCTTCTTCCTCTGATGGTTCCTTTGGGGGTTCCCCAGCTGGTCCCTGTGCATCCACACACAGATTCTCCACCTTGGTAAACCTGATTTCGGGGAGTTGTCCCCCCCCCAAAGTGATGCACGCAAATGTGCTCCTGCACATTTTTAAAGCCCTGCAGAAATATCATCTGTATGCATTCATACATATGCATAGTCACATCAGGATTCCACACCCCTCCCAGTGTTTAATCAATGCAGATATGTGCATTGATGGTGTGGGGGTGGGGTGCAAACAAACTGACTGCAATCCTATGCACATCTTCATTTCCTTGAATGTGGGGTTACTTTTGAATAAATGTGTGCAGGATTGTGCAGTGAAAGAACTAACACCCACAGGCAAGATCCATTTCTGCGGGGGAGGGGGTGTTGTTGCTTTTAGAAAAAGAATGTATTTCCCCAGTTAAAGAAATGGAAAGCAAGTTGAGGAACAGTAATGGAACAAATGTTTCAGGATGTCCAAAGTGTGATTCTCTACCTGCCTGTGAAGATATGAATTATCTCTTTGTCCATAGACTTGTGACTCAGTTGGAGTTTTATGCCATTCTCCTGGCCAACTTGCAGAAAATAAGCATATGAAACACACAGCATCTTCATATGTTTATTGTTCTCAAAGACATTTCTTTTCTTTCTCTACAAAATGAATAATAATAATAATAATAATAATAATAATAATAATTTATTATTTGTACCCCGCCCATCTGGCTGGGTTTCCCCAGCCACTCTGTGCGGCTTCCATAGAAACCAAAAATACACTAAAATATCACACATTAAAAACTTCCCTGAACAGGGCTGCCTTAAGATGTCTTCTGAATGTTGGGTAGTTATTTATCACTTTGACATCTGCTGGAAGGGCGTTCCACAGGGTGGGCACCACTACCGAGAAGGCCCTCTGCCTGGTTCCCTGTAGCTTTGCTTCTCGTAATGAGGGAACCGCCAGAAGGCCCTTGGTGCTGGACCTCAGCGTCCGGGCAGAATGATGGGGGTGGAGACGCTCCTTCAGGTATACTGGGCCGAGGCCGTTTAGGGCTTTAAAGGTCAGCACCAGCACTTTGAATTGTGCTCGGAAACGTACTGGGAGACAATGTAGGTCTTTAAAGACCGGTGTTATGTGGTCTTGGTGGCCACCCCCAGTCACCAGTCTAGTTTCTGGATGAAATGAATGAATGATTTCTAATGGAATAAGCAATTACATAAGGTGCCCTTTGGGAGGTGGTGGCCTTTGTACGTGCTCCAAGGCTCTCTATACCCTGATTTCTTAAAATTGCTTCCAGGCAGGAAGCAGGAGTGCTCTTCAACTACAGTGGTACCTTGGAAGTCGAATGGAATCTGTTCCGGAAGTCCATTCAACTTCCAAAATGTTTGAGAACCAGGAAGCTCCTGCAGCCAATCAGAAGCTGCGGAAGTCACGTCAGACATTCGGGTTCCAAAGAATGTTTGAAAACCAGAACAATCACTTCCGGTTTTCGATCGTTCGGGAGCCAAAACGTTTGACTCCAAAGGTGTTTGAAAACCAAGGTACGAATGTACTCAGAAGCCCCTTTCTCCTACCAAGCAAGAAAAACTTGGTCCAGCTTATGACTGGGGACAGAGAGGCAGGGAGGTACATACCTTGCAACTGTCAGGCTGAAGAACCAGAAGTGTTCAAAATGATACCTTATTTGTCTCCTCTCCATAAGCCGTTTTCAAGCCTTGTTTGCCTTGCATTTAATTATTCTCAGTGAATGACATGGTGGAGACTCGTGGACAAGTTCCCCCTTGTTTCCTGCCCAGAGGTCAGCCCTGGACGGAGCTGGTTGCTTGCTGTAATCAAGAGGGACACAGATGCTTGATCTGCCTTGTTTGGCAGCAAGCTGTGGTTCGGGGGCAAGAGCGGGGAAGAGAGATGTTAGTAGAGGAGGGAGGGGTCATCAGAAGTTAATCAGCATGACAATAATGTGCTACAGGATTAATGTGACAAGGCCAGTGGGCAGCACTCCTAATGAGCCAGGCAATAGCTTTTCTTTAGCAGATGCCACCCATTGACCTGTTTGGATGTACAGGTAAGTCGAGGGCCCCGCTCAATGGATTATCTCTTTGGGGATGTCATCAGATCACCAGGCAAAGTTCATATTGGCAGCGCCGGGCAGCTCATTTGTGAAGGATCACAGGAAAGCAGAGATTGTTAGCTGATGGTGAGCTCTTACTCAGATGGGAAAGAGATTGCTCAGATGTTTAAGGCCCTTTCCAGGGTGTCTCTAATCTGAGGGAAGGTAAACTTCCTGAGAGCTGCAGGTCGTTGCTAGGGAAACACAAAATTCCCCTCTCCGACCCCACTTGTGGGTCGACACTTGCAGAAGCAGGCTGCATTTGATCAGCAATGCTGAAGAGGCTTACCTTCCAGGAAACCATCTTGTTATCAACTCGTCTTTTGTGAAATGCCAGCATATTGCAGATAAATTCAGAGGCACGTTTTCAGATTTGCACACCACATTGTGTTGAGTCTCTGTGCATGGAGAGCATGTCACGAAACCCGAAACAACTTGGGTGGATCTTGTGGCCCTCAAGATGTTGCTGGAAGAAAACTCCCGTCAATGTTTTCCCCACATGTGTCAAAAGCAAAGTATCAGGAGATGGCAATGTAGGGGGGGGGGTGGCAGACTTCAGTGGGACCTTAGTACAGTGCATTAAATGGGTCCCTCGCTTGCATCCATATGAGTGTCCACTAGGGATGGGGGAGAAATTTTATTCAGTTTGCATTTAAAGATAAATCTACCCAATTTTCCCTTTCCGAAAGAATACATGAACTGAAATGAAGCCATCTTTCAAAATTTGCCCATCTCTGAATTTTGCGATGTACTTTTCCAGTCAAGTAATACGTACAAAAATGCATATGTTAGGGTAAAATGTACATAGAAGTGCATATATGAGGTAAGACGACACACACACAAAATGCATTAGGGCGATGAAAATTGCTTTGAAAAAATGTGGAGATTAGGCAAAATTGCCTAAATGTGCGTATTAGAAGGAACTGGTACTAAAACACTGATGAATTTTCATGAGGACATTTTTCCCCCAAAGAAAATAATTTCAAACTGATGTGGAAATGTAGAATATTGAACTTAAGTCTGAAAAAATGAGAAGCCAGAAGAAATTGGCATGTTCACCTTTGCTTTGTCGCCTGCAAGCTCTGTTGCTACCAGGGCCGTCTTTAGCAGATGTGGCTCCGGGGTGCAAATATTCGCCCAGTGTCCCCAAATTACCATGGATGGGGGGGCAAAGACGCGCACTGCCAGCCATCAGGGGCACAACTCTCCCCATGCTGATGCACAGAGGATTGGAAGGGAAGCTGCGCCCCGCCAACCATATGGCTGGCAGGTACGCAGCTTCCCTTCCAAGGCTCCGTGGGAGGAGAGCAATCCCCGCAGAGTCTTGAGAGGGAAGCTGCGTGCCCACCAGCCATATGGTTGGCAGGGCACAGCTGGTGGGTGTGCAAGGAAAGGGGAGGCCACTGGCAAAGCCGCACAGCTCCTCCACTCCCTGGGGCACCCCTGAGAGGCCAGCGCCCTGGCACAATGCACCACTAAGCCCTTTGGGAAAGACGGCTCTGGTTACTACCTCTGTTAGACTCTTTGCCTTGGTACTGCTGCTGTCACCATTGGACACTACTTTCTCTTTCCGTTCTAACCCTCTTTGTATCCTTGACTGGCCACAGCAGCATTGCTTTGGAAGGGGAACTGAACCAGCATTTGCCTCCAACCTTTGATTACCAGCCATCATCTTTGATTGCTCCAACACTGACAATCAAGCGTTGCATTTTGGGCAATCAAAAGTGGTGGGCAGCTGCTGCAGATCACCCACGCCCTGCCTTTTCCATCTCCTGATACATTCAGGCATCTGATGACATCTCAGAAGGCAGAGTTGCTGAGGAAGATGCCCGGTGGGCATCCACTTGCTCTGCAGTGGGTAGAATCGCAATAAATTACGCAACTCAGTTTCAGTTGCAGAATATATTCTGCAGAGGAAGGTGAGTTATGTACCTTGTTTATGCAGGCTAAATAATTCAAGTGTGTGTGTCCCTGAATGTTGATTGCTTAGTTACAGATTTCTTATTGTGTTCTGGATGCTATTATGAAGCTGAAACATAAGAACACTGGGAACAGATGAGGATACATTCCCAGAAGAGTTTCAGGGAATAAATAGCAGCAACCAGGAATAAAGCTTATGTCTCCCCCCTTTTTATCCCCACCCCAATTTATTTTGGGGGAAAGCAGTGTTAGAGCACCTGCTTTGCATGCAGTCAATCCAAGGTTCTCATATATATATATATATATATCACTTTTTGCAAATCAGTTTATAAATCAGTATAACCAATTACATTTCCCCCTCCCTCCCTCTCCCACCCTCCAAAGACTTCCCTCAGCTCCCCTCTCTGATTTGTTTATACATATTATTCTCTGCATGTTATAAAATTGTACGTATCATTGCCTTATCTATCATATGTTCTACTAATGAATTTGTGGGTGTTTATTCAAAACCTGCCAAGGAGTCCAAATCCTTTTGTTGTCTTCTTAAATAGTTTGTAAATAGTTCCCATTCTTCCTTGAAATCATGATTGTCCTTCTCACGCAGTTTATATGTCAACTTTGCCAACTCCTCATAGCTCATCAGTTTTTCTTGCCATTGTTCTTTTGTTGGGATTTCCTCATTCTTCCATCCTTGTGCTAACAAGACTCTTGCCACTGTTGTAGCATACATAAATAAGTTCTTTGTTTTCTTTGGCAGGTCTTGTCCTAAAATCCCTAGCAAAAATGCTTCTGTTTTTTTTTTTTTTTTTCCAAATGTCATTTTAAACATTTTTTCAATTCATTATATATCATCTCCCTTTTTTTTTTACCTTCTCTACATTCCCACCACATATATTACAAAGTACCTTCTTTTACTTTATATTTTCAACATGCATTTGACCCAGTTTTATACATTTTTGCCCAGGCAATCCAAGGTTCAATTCCCTGCACCACCACTTAGGCTTAGAGTGCCCCCCTCCCTAAAACCCAGCCAAACACCCTTCCTGCCAAAGGAGCCCATGTTGGCAAAAGGCAACAGATAAAACATATTAAAAACCCTATTTAGAGCAATTCCAATATGGAAACACCTCAGCTTAAAAGGTTTGTTGGCAGAGGGAGGTTTTCAGTAGGTTGTGAAAAGACAACAGAGATGGAGCCAGTCTGATATTTAATGGAAGGGATATCCCTAAGGGTAGGTGCTTCAACACTCAAGTCCCAATAGACCTCAGAAAAAAGATGGCCTCCTTCCATACAGACCCTCTCATGTGCTAAGATCAGAAGATGAGGCCCTCTTGGTAGTTCCTCCGCCCTCAGAAGCTTGGGAGCTGGTGGCTTGGGAGAGGGCATTCTCGGTGGTGGCCCCTAAGCTATGGAACTCCTACCCCACAGAGGTGCAAATCACACCTTCATTTTGCAGCTTTTGGAGAAATAGATGAAAGAGGGCAGACTGTCTCAGCAGAGTAGTGCCTGCTCTAGTTATCTCTCGCTTGGACTATTGCAATGCGCTCTGTGGGGCTACCTTTGAAGGTGACCCAGAAACCACAACTAATCCAGAATGCGGCAGCCAGACTGGTAGTGGCCGCCGAGACCATATAACACTGGTCTTGAAAGACCTACATTGGCTCCCAGTACGTTTCTGAGCACAATTCAAAGTGTTGGTGCTGACCTTTAAAGCCCTAAACGGCCTTGGTCCAGTATACCTGAAGAAGTGTCTCCACCCCCATCGTTCTGCCCGGACACTGAGGTCCAGCGCCAAGGGCCTTCTGGCGGTTCCCTTGCTATGAGAAGCCAAGTTACAGGGAACCAGGCAGAGGGCCTTCTCGGTAGTGGCACCCACCCTGTGGAACGCCCTCCCATCAGATGTCAAAGAGAAAAACAACTACCAGACTTTTAGAAGACATCTGAAGGCAGCCCTGTTTAGGGAAGCTTTTAATGTTTAATAGGTTATTTTATTTTAGTGTTCTGTTGGAAGCCGCCCAGAGTGGCTGGGGAAACCCAGCCAGATGGGCGGGGTATAAATAAGTTGTTGCTGTTGTTGTTGTTGCTGTTGTTGTTGTTGCTGTTGTTGTTGTTAAGAGGGACTACAATGCCTCAAAGACTGCCTCTTCCCAGATCCTGCAATCATCATCTGAGGCCCTTCTTCATATGCCTCCTCCATGAGAGGACAGCAACACGAGAACATGCCTTTTCTGTGGTGGCTCCCCGTATGTGGAAATCTCTCCTCGGGGAGGCTCGCCTGGTGCCTTCATTGCATATCTCCAGGTGTCAGCGAAAACGTTTCTCTATAACCAGGCCTTTGGCTGATTGATGGCCTTTAAAAATGTGTTTGTGCAAGGAGGGTTGCTGTCTTCTTTCTGTTCTTGCTTTATTATATATTTTCTGTTCTTGGTTTGTATCTTTATGTTCTGAACCGCCCTGTGATCACTGGATGAAGGGTGATATATTAATTTAATAAATAAAAATAGCAGAAAGGTCCTGGCACTGGAGTTTGACAGTTGTAACGCGAAAAGGCATATCAGCCTTGCAGTTGGTGCTGCGGCAACTGGAGCAGGCTGGCACAGTCTGCATCTGGTTTAAAAGCAGTTTAGAGAAATGCTCAGGCCCTGAACTCAGCAGAAATTCTCGGTCCACCTAATCATTATCACTGTCATTATATCAGCCTATTTCTGGGCACATCAGCACTTCCAAAATAAAACCTCGGTTCTCTGGTGTGCTGTTAGGAACAGCATCCCATAGAGGTCAGCAGCTCAGCACAGGGAAGTGGTCCCCTCCTTTGTCATTTCAGCTTACTATTTTGAGATAGCCAAGAAGAATTCAGAATGATACACAATTGGCTGTTTTTAGGCATTCAACATATTATTTTCCTGCATTTTCCAGCACTTCTGAGCATCTGAAACTATCTGTCTCTTTTTGGCGCAGCTAGCAGATCATGCTGTATGTTGGAGTCAGTTGAATTGAGGTGAAATCAAATGAAAGGCCATTCAAGACATGAGTAGTGTATGAAATGGGTTTCTAAAGTTCTCACAAATTAGAATAGGCAAGAGGCTTCAACTGTTTAGCCCCAAATTCAGGGTTGATTCCTGGTTTCTGGGGTTTCTTGTCAAAGTATCATTGGGGGTAGACTATTATTATTATTATTATTATTATTATTATTATTATTATTATTATTGTATTGTATACCCATAGATCTTGCATACCACCCAGCTATAAGCTAGTGACAGCATCTACAAGCCACCTCTTTAACTTTGTAATATTTTTGCAGTGCCTCCAATTTAGCACCATTCTGTGGCATTGTGGAGTCAATGTGAAAGAAAGTTGGGCTAGCCCCCAGTAGACCAGGATTCAAATCCCCACTCGGTCATTGTCAAATTCACTGGGTCACCTTCATCCCGTCAGTCTCTTACCTGAACCTACCTCATAGGGTTGATTTGAGGATAAAATGGGGAGGAAGAGACCCAGCTGTGGCCTGGCATCGGGGGCCAAGGACAAGCCAGTTCTAAAACACAACCACCCACCAATATTTTACTTTCTTGGGCTCAATGATCACTGCAGATGGTGACAGCAGTCACAAAACTAAAAGACACCTGCTTCTTGGAAGAAAAGCAATGACAGACCTAGACAGCATCTTAAAAAGCAGAGACATCACCTTGCCAAGAAAGGCCCATATAGTTAAAGCTATGGTTTTTTCAGTAGTGATGTATGGAAGTGAGAGCTGGACCATAAAGAATGCTGATCGCCGAAGAATTGATGCTTTCGAATTATGGTGCTGGAGAAGATTCTTGAGAGTCCCATGGACTGCAAGAAGATCAAACCTCTCCATTCTGAAGGAAATCAGCTCAATGGAAGGACAGATCCAGAAGCTGAGGCTCCAATGCTTTGGCCACCTCATGGGAAGAGAAGATGCCCTGGAAAAGACCCTGATGTTGGGAAAGATTGAGGGCACAAGGAGAAGGGGACGACAGAGGACGAGATGGTTGGACAGCATTTTTGAAGCTACCAGTATGAGTTTGACCAAACTGCGGGAGGCAATGGAAGACAGGAGTGCCTGACGTGCTCTGGTCCATGGAGTCACAAAAAGTCGGACACGACTAAACGACTAAACGACTAAACGACTAAACGACTAAACGACTAAACGACTACTACTACTACTACTACTACTACTATCTATATCTATCTTTCTATCTATATATATGAATTGATTTTTTTAAAGATTTTTTTAAAAAATGCTGGAAAACAAAGAAGCCATCTTAATTCTTAGGAGATAAATTCAAGATGACCTCTTGCTTCAAGCTCCAGAGAGAGAGATGAAGGAAGGAAGGAAGGAAGGAAGGAAGGAAGGAAGGAAGGAAGGAAGGAAGGAAGGAGAAGCCAAAAGTTGTAAGCAGGGTGCAACTTAAGACATTTCAGTTTAAACATTAAAGAAATAGAGAGAAGTCAGCATAGTGATAAAGTTATAGGTATGGTCTGGGAAGCCAGAGGTCCCTTTCTCTATATTTTACCTAGGCAAATCCCTCTCAGCAAGGGAAGATGAACAACAACTGCATCATTTCAACTTTATCAGAGCAGTTTTATGCCTCTGCTTTGTTAATCACAGTAAAATATATATTATTTTAGTGATTAACCAAATTATAAAAGGTACACAGAACCAGCTTGCCTGAAATGCTGTCTAAAACTTTTATATCATCTATCATCTATCTATCTATCTATCTATCTATCTATCTATCTATCTATCTATCATCTATCTTTCTATCTAAGGGACGTGGGTGGTGCTCTGGTCTAAACCACTGAGCCTCTTGGGCTTGCCGATCAGAAGGTCAGCAGTTTGAATCCCCGTGACAGGGTGAGCTCCTATTGCTTGGTCCCAGCTCCTGCCAACCTAGCAGTTTGAAAGCATGTAAAAAAAAAAAAGTGCAAGTAGATAAATAGGTACCGCTTCGGTGGGAACGTAAATGGTGTTTCCATGCGCTGCTCTGGTTTCAGTGTTCCATTGTGCCAGAAGCGGCTTAGACATGCTGGTCACATGACCCAGAAAAACTGTCTGCGGACAAATGCTGGCTCCCTCATCCTGTAAAGCGAGATGAGCGCCGCAACCGCAGAGCCGTCTGCAACTGGACTTAACTGTCAGGGGTCCTTTACCATTACCTTTATCTATTTAGCATCTATCTATCTATCATCTATCTACATCATCATCATCTATCATCTATTTATTGGTGGCCCCACAAGTGAGCAAGCCCCTTTGTGGGTGAACACAGGGATTCTTGGGAACTCATAACCCATTCACACTTCTGAAAAAAAAAAAAAAACACCAAAAGGAGAGACACATTTCAAAAACATTTCAAAATGCAGTTTGCATTTCAGCTCCACCCAGGCTCAAAGAGTGCTCCAGTTGCCTCTGCATGCTTAGCTTCAATACACTGTTAAATTCTCATGCTCAGGTTCTGAGCAACAAAAATCTCTCTTTTTCCTCTGCGCCTTCCTTCCTCTAGGTAGAAGAATGATAGATCTTTTGAAGCCTTTCAGCATTGCCCCAATGACTCCTTTTGAAGGGGGGGGGGGAATTAAAAAAATAAACACAGGCTCCTGCCTGGAATCCCTGACTACTCTGCAACCTTCAGTCTGATTTCTCCTGGGAAAGTCCGAGTGGAAAGTTGGCGTCCTTCTCTTTGAATATGCCATGCCTGCTAAAGGCTTCTGACAATGCTTAGCAAAAGCCCGCACTCCAACCAGATAGATGTTCCCAGTGGTTAGGCTAGCTGAAGCTTCTTTTTCAGTACAATTGTATCTGCCTGGAAGCACAAAGGCAGAGGAGATAAACTCTTGGCTTCACAGCAGAAATGTGGTGGCTTAATTTAGGTTCCCAGCCGCCCCAGCACTTTTATTGTGCTGAATGCTAGGAGTGGAGTTGGTGTGTGTGTGTTTGGTTCACATTTTAATGCAAACCCACCTAATTCATTCTCTCTCAACCAGCCCTCTGAAACTCACACTTCTCCAAATTTTGTAATATACAGTAGGTTCTCCAACCAAGAGCTGTGTACAAAAATGTCCATTTCGTAGGAAGAGAGGAGGACTGATTCAGCAATTCAGAGTGGACCAAAGTGAATGGGGGGGCCTTGCACAGGGTTTAAAAGCCTAATTAAACATGTGGTCAGGAGGGTTACAAGGACTGCCTAGATCTAGACTGCCTACATACAGTGGTACCTCAGGTTACATACACTTCAGGTTACAGACTCCGCTAACCCAGAAATAGTGCTTCAGGTTAAGAACTTTGCTTCAGAATGAGAACAGAAATCGTGCTCTAGCGGTGCGGCAGCAACAGGAGGCCCCATTAGCTAAAGTGGTGCTTCAGGTTAAGAACAGTTTCAGGTTAAGTACGGACCTCCGGAACGAATTAAGTACTTAACCCGAGGTACCACTGTATGTCTCTTTCTCCCCCTCCTTTTTGCCATATCTCTGCCTGCACCCACTCTCTTGACAGCCCTGGGTGGCTCTGGCTGGGTCTAATCTGCCCCAGGGAGATGCAAGGCTGCCTTAGCCTGGTCCAGTTGAATCCTGAGTTGACCCAAATCAGCTTGACCCAGTTCAAGATCCAGGTTTTGGCCAGAATCAGTGCAGAGCCCTAGAGGACAGTGTGTGCACACAAATGGTCATATTTGAGATGATAACGTACTAACAAAATAAATAAAGGCATGGTTATTTAGGGAAGTAGCTTACCAAAATGTGAATGTAAGGTGAAAAGGCTATGGATTTCAAGCTGATTTCTTTTTAACCCACATTTCATGGTCAACCTACATCTCATGGTGGAGAGGTCTCAAAGGGCTTGTTGGAGGGAGAAGGTCTTCAGCAGATGTCAAAAAGACAGCAGACATCACACCTAATATTCATGGGGAGAGAATTCAATGGGGACAGTATCACAGCACTAAAAGCCCGATTCCTACATGATGAAGAATGGACCTCCCAATGAGATGGTGTCTACAGGGGTCCTTCACCTGCTAGAGCACAGCAATTTATTAGGTATATACAGGATGAGGCAATCTTTAGGGTATTCTGGTCCCCAAAACTTACCCCTTGAACCTAGCCGTTGTCAAATCCATGGATAAGTGATGCATTGGCAATCCATAGCAGGTAGGTTTCCGATGAAATGAGCAAAGGGGGATTTGCTTAAATGCACCAGGGGTGTGTGTTTGGGGGCAGCAGGGGGTGGGTGGTAGGAAATTTCAGCCTTTTGAACCTGCAGCTGGGGGGGGGTTAGTTACTTCCCCACATGAGGAGATTGTGGCAATTGGCATACCCCACCTGTCTCCTTCCTATTAGGTACTCATTCATTCAAGCAGTAATGGATTATATCTTGTATAATGAGGCATGATCTACCCAATGTATTTAGCATAATGAATGAACAATGCATCATTTTTGGACCTGTCAGTATAATACGTTGGGTGAGCTATGGTAGGCATATCAACAGTGTCTTGTTATTTCCCAATGGGGGGGGAGAGGAGGAGGGGGCGCAAATGGGAGAGGCAACTAATGTCTCATTGTGTTTCCCAGACAATGAGCAGCTGATAATTATTTTAAAACATCAGTGTCAATGGGTTGTAATTCATTTTCCTTTCTCTTCCCCCTCCCACTCCTGGCTTGGCGCTGGAGAAGCCTTGGGGAAAAAACACCCGTCTTTGCTTGTAAAGCACTCCTGTGTGCCGGGCACTGATAAATGTATCAAACTCCAGCACGACTTTATCTCGGCACCAGATTTGGGTAGCTTGCGAGGATTTAGGTCAGTGGATAATTCACTGCAAACTGCAAATCTTAATGCTATTGACAAAAGGCAAAACACAAATCGCTAGCACGTTTTATAAAAATCCCAAGCCAGTCAGTGGCCTCCTTCTCCACCCCCATATCTGCTGTGAAATGCCCTTGAAGGCTATCTAATGGAACAAAACAAAGCAAACCCAACTAATTTGACAAGTGACAGGTTGGGGCTTTAGTAGGATTGTTGTTGTGCCTTTTTTTGGTCCTATTTGGGTTGCTGCTGAATGAGCTGTTCTGTAAAGTGGGGTGGGTGTTTGTGTGCTGGGGTGTATGTGCAATGCTGGGCTTGCATAGGGCAGCTCACATGATCTCCTATGGCGAGTACGATTTGCATCCAGGCAACTCAGCAGGAAAGGTTTCATTAGACCATAAGGGGAACCCTACTGGATCAAGCCAGTGGCCCAGCATTCTAGAGTCCAGCATTCTCTTCTCCCAGTGGCCACCTAGTTTTCCAGCCCTGCACCATGTTGTCTGTAACATATAGACCAGGGGTCAGCAAACTTTTCAGCAGGGGGCTGGTCCGCTGTCCCTCAGACTTTCTGGGGGGCCGGACTATATTTTGGGGGGAAAATTGAACAAATTCCTATGCCCCACAAATAACCCAGAGATGCATTTTAAATAAAAGGACACATTCTACTCATGTGAAAACACCAGGCAAGCCCCACAAATAACCCAGAGATGCATTTTAAATAAAAGCACACATTCTACTCATGTAAAAACATGCTGATTCCCAGACCGTCCGCGGGCTGGATTGTGAAGGCGATTGGGCCGCATCCGGCCCCTGGGCCTTGGTTTGCCTACCCATGATATAGACTTTCACTTACAGCGGCACTTTGGGAGAACAAAGGCAGAGCTTCTGAAAAGATAACATTTCATTATGATGTGGGAATCATGCATCACCAACAGGAATTTCAGCAACCAGGAAAGAAGATGAAGTCCCTGCCAGAGAAGACTGGCAGATCAAGTTGATGGATTATGCAGAAATGGCCAAGATGACCCGAAAAATCAGAAATCGGGAAGACCAAAATTTTAATAAGGAAGGGGGGGGGGAATTTATAACTTATCTTAAAAACCATTGTAAACAGTTAAAATCGTTAGTAAGGTTGGAATATCACTTATAGTTTAATGGTGACTTTTGGACACAATGGAGAGGTAAAAGATTTGGATAATCATAAAAGATGCAGGAGGACATGATTAACAATAGGATCCGCAAAGGGGAGGGGGAAAGTCCAAGAGATTCCTTGGAATCTTGTTTTTATGTTGCAAGTTGGATATGTGAATGTAAAATTTTAATTTGGAAAAACCAAATTAATGAATTTAGAATTGTCACGGAATTTCAGACTTAAGAAGCAAGCGCAAAAGAAGTATACCATGTGGATGCTAACAATTTCCCCCCGGGAAGTATGTGGGTTGGCTCTGTATACCTTACAAGGTCTTCCTACCAGCTTCCTGGGTGTTTTATCAGTTTGCAGGTAAAATTCATTGAGGCTGTGTGTGTGTGTGTGTTAAGGATAGTGTAGCTATGGAAACAAGATGGGAATGGAGAATGGGAGTTTGGGCACAGCACACTTCTTCCCGTGTGGTAACAGCTTGGATGCACTTGGCAACATTTACCTCCCTGTGTCCCCCAAAACAATTGTGCCGGTTATAAGGAGGGCTCTGTGCCAGTTGATGAATTGGAGCACCTGGTCTTGTACGGTGCCAGCCAGTGGCACACAAGAGGCTTGTTTCCTTGCATGCAGGGAAGCCGCTAGAGAAGGAGTAGAAACACACATCAGCTGGAGGATTTGATTCTGCTTGGGACCCGTTGTGTTAAAACAGAGTTTGGAAAAAGAGGAAGGGAACTTAGTACCACCCCCAAATTTCTCCAGGAATCGATCCAGAACTGGGTAGGTGGCCCCGGAGGCGTCACAGGGTAAATCATACTGTTCCAGGGACCACAGATCAGGAGCAGATCAGGATGACAGCAGGCAGCACTAGTTGTAAAACCTTGCACTGAGCAGACAGAAGTAAACAATTCAAAGTGTTGGTGCTGACCTTTAAAGCCCTAAACGGCTCCACCCCCATCGTTCTACCTGGACACTGAGGTCCAGCTCCGAGGGCCTTCTGGCGGTTCCCTCGCTGCAAGAAGCCATATTACAGGGAACCAGGTAGAGGGCCTTCTCGGTAGTGGCTCCCGCCCTGTGGAATGCCTTCCCACCAGATGTCAAAGAGAAAAACTACCAGACTTTTAGAAGACATCTGAAGGCAGCCCTGTTTAGGGAAGCTTTTAATGTTTAATGGGTTATTGTATTTTAATAATCTGTTGGAAGCCACCCAGAGTGGCTGGGGAAACCCAGCCAGATGGGCAGGCTATAAATATATTATTATTATTAACTGATGGCCTTAGCTGCATCTTGGTGGTGACCTTATACTAGGTTGAACTCTTTGTCCAACCAAGCCCAGTAGTGTCTACTTGTTCTTTAGACCATTCTTTCTATATTAAGAAGGACTTTCTGGCAGTGAAAGCTGTTTGACAGTGGAACACACTATCTTGGAAGGTGGTAGATTCTCCTTCACTGGAGGTTTTTAAGCAGAGGCTGGGTGGCCATCTGCCAGGGATTCTGTGGTTGGGATTCCTGCATTGCAGGGGGTTGGCCTAGATGACCCTTGTGTCCATTTCAGCTCTTCAATTCTATTGATTCTAGGGGTCTCGACAAATTGAAACCTGCTGGAAGAGTTGCAGGAGTCCATCCTTTTAGCTCTGCTAGGGAGGTTTTGCTGACTGCGCCTCATTGCCACTGGACATGGTGTGGAAGTGGTTCTTCTTGGTGGTGGTGTTGTTTAGTCGTTCAGTCGTGTACGACTCTTCATGACCCCATGGACCAGAGCACGCCAGGCACTCCTGTCTTCTACTGCCTCCCGCAGTTTGGTCAGACTCATGCTGCTTGCTTTGAGAACACTATCCAACCATCTCATCCTCTGTCGTCCCCTTCTCCTTGTGCCCTCCATCTTTCCCAACATCAGGGTCTTTTCCAGGGAGTCTTCTCTTCTCATGAGGTGGCCAAAGTATTGGAGCCTCAGCTTCACGATCTGTCCTTCCAGTGAGCACTCAGTGCTGATTTCCTTCAGAATGGATAGGTTTGATCTTCTTGCAGTCCATGGGACTCTCAAGAGTCTCCTCCAGCACCATAATTCAAAAGCATCAATTCTTTGGCGATCAGCCTTCTTTATGGTCCAGCTCTCACTTCCGTACATCACTACTGGGATCACTACTTCTTGGTAGTGGCACTTATTCTGTGGAATGGCCTTTTGACAGCGATCAGGTGGGCAGCAGTGCTGGGTGGTTTTTGCCAGAAGTTAGCATGGGAACAAAGGAAGCTGTCTGGTCCTGAGTTGGACCATTGGTCAGTATTGTTCTCACTGACTGGCAGAGGTTTTCCAAGGTTTCAGGCAGGAAGTCTTTCCCTGCTCTGCCTGGAGATTCCAGGAACAGTACCTGAGACCTTTGGCATGCAAAACAGATGTTCTTTCGCTGAGCTATGGTCCTTGTCAACCTTAAAAACGTACTTTGTTTTCCCATGCATTGTCCTGGCCATTTTTTTGCTAGTTCTGATATTGATTCTCTTTCCCCTCCCCCTTCCTTCAGTTTTAATAATTAGATTTTATTGATTATGCTGCATTGTGTTTTGCTCTCTGTGTAAACCACTTTGATAATCCATCATAGGCATGAAAAGTGGGTTATACATTTTCTAAATAAATTTTCTCAATAAAGAAATGACAGGCTAATGAAAGATTAGCATGTCAAGAACTGGGGTGAAATGGAGCGACACCGATAAAGAGCCAAAAGTAGCATTTGCTATTCTCCATCAACTGCAGCAGCTGGAATCTGTATGTGGCTGCCCTGTGTGGTGAAACACTGAACTGCAGATGAAGACCACCTTGTTCCCACAGTGTTTGAGAACTATCTGTTTTTAGTGAGGAGGCTGGCACTGTATAGTGGTACCTTGGTTCTCAAACTTAATCTGCTCCGGAATTCCATTCCAAAACCAAAGCGTTCCAAAACCAAGGCGCGCTTTCCCGTAGAAAGTAATGCAAAATGGATTAATCCGTTCCAGACTTTTGAAAACAACCCTACTGGGATCGTGCTGCCGGGGGTGGTACTCTCCCCCTGCACTCCTCATCCTCCGCCAGTGCCAATGGCCATATGTGCCCCCCAGGCCTCTCTTTGTGGCCATTGGACCCTCTTCAGGCCACGCATCCTGTCTACAAGCCACAACACTCACTATCTTTCCTTTGCACCCTGAATGTATTACCTTGGGTGCAATGTGTCTTTCACCTCTGGTAATACCTCTTGCCTTTGTCCGTGGAGTTTTCTTGGCAGGGATACTGGAGTGGCTTGCCGGTTCCTGCTCCAGGTGGATCACATTTACTCAGAACTCTCCACTATGACCTGTCCATCTTGGGTGGCCCTGCACGGCATAGCTCATAGCTTCTTTGAGTTGTTCAAGCCCCTTCGCCATGACAAGGCAGTGATCCATGAAGGAGGTTTTACTGTCTCGGGTTCCATGATCACTGCAGATGGTGACAGCAGTCACGAATTAAAAGATGCCTGCTTCTTGGGAGAAAAGCGATGACAAACCTAGACAGCATCTTAAAAAGCAGAGACCTCACCTTGCCGGCAAAGGTTGGTTTTCCCAGTAGTGGTGTATGGAGGTGAGAGCTGGACCATAAAGAAGGCTGATCGCCAAAGAATTGATGCTTTTGAATTCTGGTGCTGGAGGAGACTCTTGAGAGTCCTATGGACTGCAAGAAGATCAAACGTATCCATTCTTAAGGAAATCAGCCCTGAGTGCTCACTGGAAGGACAGATCCTGAAGCTGAGGCTCCAATACTTTGGCCACCTCATGGGAAGAGAAGACTCCCTGGAAAAGACCCTGATTTTGGGAAAGATTGAGGGCACCAGGAGAAGGTGACAACCGAGGATGAAATGGTCGGACAGTGTTCTCGAAGCTACCAACATGAGTTTGACCAAACTGCAGGAGGCAGTGGAGGACAGGAGTGACTGGAGTGCTCTGGTCCATGGGGCCACGAAGAGTTGGGCACGACTAAACGACTAAACAACAACAATGCCTCTTGCTTGCTTGAATGGATGCAGGATGGAGAGGTGTCTGTGCAGAAACTGGCCAGCTGCACAAAGATAACGTTTCCATCCATTGCTCTGCTTGCTTTCACCTCTGGCTCTGCCTGCTGCGGGCATGTAGCCGTGGGACTGTTCCCCACAAAGGAATGCAGTTGTGGTGCTTGAAGAGCTGACTTGCTGCAGGTCTTTGAGAGTGTGAACCATCTCTTTCCCAGCCCTACCTGGAGACGCTAGGGGTCAAAGCTGGGACTTTCTGAAAAACTCAAGCCATGGAACCAGGTCCCTTGCCCGGTTCCCTCTGGCCTGACTTCTCAGTCTAAGTTACCATCTTTTCCCATCTATAGGACACCCCCATGTATAAGTCCCTCTATTTTGGGGGACTTAATTTTAAGAAATTGATGCAGGTGGCACTGTGGGTTAAACCACAGAGCCTAGGACTTGCCCATCAGAAGGTCGGCGGTTCGAATCCCCACAATGGGGTGAGCTCCCATTGCTCGGTCCCTGCTGCTGCCAACCTAGCAGTTCGAAAGCATGTCAAAGTGCAAGTAGATAAATAGGTACCACTTCGGCGGGAAGGTAAACGGTGTTTCCATGTGCTGCTCTGGTTCGCCAGAAGCGGCTTAGTCATGCTGGCCACATGACCCAGAAGCTGTACACCAGCTCCCTCGGCCTATAGAGCGAGATCAGTACCACAACCCCGGAGTCAGTCACGACTGGACCTAATGGTCAGGGGTCCCTTTACCTTTTAATTTTAAGAAAATGAGGGGAGATGGACCACAGTTGTTGAGCTTCTCCCCCCATGCAGCTGCGGGCAGGAAACACTCCCTAGATTGTTTCCCACACACAACAGCATCAGGGGAAGTTGCGCTCCCGACATCTGGTTGGTGGGTGGGTGTGCCACTTCTCCCCCCCCCCCCCATGTATTGGACAACCCCAGTTTTTTGACACAATTTTTGAGTCAAAAAACCTCGTCTAATACATGGGAAAATACAGTAAGTACTCAACCGTTAAGCACACACATTGTACTAAACCCAACTAGGCTCTTGCAAGTCAAAGGCTACCTAGCAATTTTGAGAGTGTGCTGAGAACTGAACCAAGTGACTGCTTTTCTATTTGCTACGTGTGTGTGTGTGTGTGTGTGTGTGTGTGTGTTTCCCCATTATCCTCACAACTGACCACCCCATCTCCCATCCACTTTGCCAATATATAAAAATTCTATTCCAGTCTCCAGCGCAATATGCCACACTAGATGAAGTAATTTGTTTTAAATATTTTCTGGCTGGTACCTGTTGATTGCAATTTCTGATGTTCCTGATGAAGTGGTCTGTTTGTTTTGCTTTTTTTATTATTTTGTTTGGAAGTGGCTTGAAAATTGCTCGGCTGTTCAGGGCTTCAGGCTTGGGAACAGCCGAGAAATGCCTACTGTCACTTGCTCCTGGGTCTAATCTGGCAGGGAAGAATGTGTCCAAGGATGGCAAGACTGCCAGAACCTCCACTGTCATTGGTGAGGAGCTGCTGCCTTTCTTAGACAGCCAGAATCTGCACAGATGGAACTATAGACCTGCTGTATAAGAACAACTGTCACTTTTCAGAACATGTGGTTGTGCTTGCTTTTCCCTTCTCTCTCCCCTTCCTTTTTTCTAATGACTTTTTAGATGACGAGCCTGAGGGCAGGGACCATCTTAGCTGTCTGGGTCACCTTGGAACCATGACAGGGCCTTTTCAGTGGTGGTTCCTCATACAGTGGTACCTCGGGTTAAGTACTTAATTCGTTCCGCAGGTCCGTTCTTAACCTGAAACTGTTCTTAACCTGAAGCACTATTTTAGCTAATGGGACCTCCTGCTGCCGCCGCACAGCCGGAGCATGATTTCTGTTCTCATCCTGAACCAAAGTTCTTAACCTGAAGCAATATTTCTGGGTTAGCGGAGTCTGTAACCTGAAGTGTATCTAACTTGAAGCATATGTAACCCGAGGTACCACTGTATTTTGGAATGCTGACCCTGGTGAGGTGCATCGGACGCCATCATTGTTAGCTATTGGGAGGAATTTGAAAACAATTCTATTTACCCAGGCATTTAAAGGCTGAAGAATACTCTTCCAGACAACCTCGAGATCACTTGATGAATTTTTTTTTTAAATTTTAAGTGTTTTTAGAATGTTTAAACTGATTTAGAATTTTTTTCCATGTTTTTAAAATGTTGGATGTGCTTGCCTCCCTGTGCACCTTTGGGAGAGTGGGAGATATATATATATATATATATATATATATATATATATGCTTTCGTAGATTTTCACGGGTACAGGAATGCAGGTTTTGGTGTCCTCGGGTGTCTTCCCGTGTAAAAGTTGGGGTGTCTAGGCGACGTTTCGACGAGGTCTCACTCGTCATCTTCATGGAAGGTTTCCTCCCCGTAGAGGTAAGATATTTGCTTTCGTAGATTTTCACGGGTACAGGAATGCAGGTTTTGGTGTCCTCGGGTGTCTTCCCGTGTAAAAGTTGGGGTGTCTAGGCGACGTTTCGACGAGGTCTCACTCGTCATCTTCATATATATATATATATATATATATATATATATATATATTCATAGTGAGTTTGCCTGGGAGCCTTTTTGAATAAAGGGCAGGGTGTGAATCTAAATGCCTTTTATAAATAATTAATATTTTCTCTCTGTGCAGTTTTCAATAGCACTGCGAGTTTTGGATCATAGATTAATCAACTAAATGCTTTGGTTGATTAATTGATAGGGACATAGCTTTAAGCAAAGAGAGGAGGCTTATTTATATCCTGATGTTCTTCTGCTGGTGTGGTTCTGTCATGACAGATGGAAGAAGGAAAAATTAATGGTGATCTTTCTTTTTTACCCATGAGAAGCAGCTGTGCTTATTAAAGTGTATTCTGCCATTCCTGTGGCATCATGAAAGGCATCCATCATGAGGTCTGGGCACCATGCATATTTATTTATTTAATTTAATTTAAATGCAGACGATTAATCAACTAAAAATTATTTGATCTGTTGACAGCCATAGACTCTACCAATAGCACCATCTTCACAACATCCATTTAGGACACATAGTGCCCTCCAGGTGTTGTTGAATTAGACCTCCCATCATCTCTGGCGGTTGGCCATGCTGGCTGGTTGCTGGTGGGAGTTGGAGTCCACCAACACCTGGTGGACGCTACATGGGTTACTTCCAGTTTAACCAGGCACAATCTGCTATGCTGCGTTTTCCTACCATTCCTCCAGTTCTCAAACTGTGTGATGGCCCCCCAGAACATCTGGAAGAGGGCATGAAGCTTAAGAGAGGCAGAAGGTCCTGCAACAGGCAAAGGACAAAGGAAGGGGCCTTATACTGAGTCAGATTATTGGTCCATCTAGTGTAGTATTGCTTACACTGACTGGCAGTTGCTTTCAAAGGTTTCAGACTGGGAACTTTTCCTGTCCTTCTTGGAGATGCTGAGGATTAAACATGGGATGTTCTCCATACAAAGCAGATGTTCTACTTCTGAGCTATGGCTCTTCTTGGGCTCCCAATAGTCTCCCCCAACTGGTTTCCTCACTTGATGGTCTGAGCTCAGGCTCAAGGAGTGGAGGCCCTAAGATGGTTGGATGGTGCCTTGTACACCTCCTTCCAGCAACTCCTGTGGCCAAGCTGGTGCCAAATGTCTTGCTCTGCTTTCTTTTGGACCACACCAGTGAGGCCTTGTCATCTGGGCAGCCCAGGACCTCCAGACACACTACCCAGGCTTATGGCCTGGAGAGGTGCTGCTAACACACTTGGTTTGGCTTCACCCCTGGAGGCACACTTCATTGTCTCTCAAGACAGATAGGTGCCAACAACCAAGTTCAAGGCCTCTACAGTATGCCCTCTGCCACCTCCAGCAAATACAGTGGTACCTCAGGTTACATACACTTCAGGTTACAGACTCCGCTAACCCAGAAATAGTGCTTCAGGGTAAGAACTTTGCTTCAGGATGAGAACAGAAATTGTGCTCCGGTGGCGCGGCACCAGCAGGAGGCCCCATTAGCTAAAGTGGTGCTTCAGGTTAAAAACAGTTTCAGGTTAAGAACGGACCTCTGGAACGAATTAAGTATTTAACCTGAGGTACCACTGTATCCTATAGAAAACAAAAGATTAAGTAGGGGAACAAAAGGAGAAGGTTTAGAGAAGGAACATAGCTATGGACTGTCAGATCCAGCTCTGATCTGGAAGCGAAAACAGTCTCCACGGTTGCCAATACAAGGAAAGGGCCACATACAGCTCTTCTCAGTTTTCCTGGACCGCTTATGTGTTTACCTAGAGCAGAGGCAGCTGATTTTATTTGGCTCGTGGGCCACATAGGTGGGTAACCGTCCCTTCAAGGGCCATGAGCCAGTGTATATGCATGTAGTTCATCAACATCTGGAGGGTCAGTGCTCCCCACCTGCAGTAAGGCCTGTAGGTTTTCCAGACCTCATTTGGCCTTTAGGTTAGCCATGACCTTGACCTACAGTATAGATACTTGAGTATAAGATCACCCTGGCTGGATCGGAACAAAGACCCATCTCCTTCAGCAACATAGGGTTTCTCAGAATGGTCACCCACATGCTTCCAGGAAGCCTTACAAGCAAATCTTCCACTGTTGACCCACAGCAATGCGTACAGGGTGGCCTCTGTTCCTGGAGGTTCCATACAACCACCACGCTGTCTAATATCAAACATGGAGGGTGAGTCCCAACAGAAAAGGAGCCCAAACGGGGCCACTGAAAATCTAGAGGGAGGCACCAGGATAATCTGAACCTCAAGGTCTGCAGACGTACAAGTATTTCAACACACCAGTAGAGAATAATGACCCTATACAAAAAAAGAAGAAAAAGCTTACATACTTTTAGCGATGCACATGTGTTAAAAAGGAAAGAAAGAAAAGTTTCCATCAGCATAAATCCAGGTCCTTTTACCTCCCCATTAATGCTTACCCTTTATGGACAATAAAGCATGCATTTGGAAGTAACATATTCTGAACCGAGCAGGGTCAGAGACAAGCTGGGTGGTTCAACACCTTCCAGTATTTATGAGCCAATAAATTTGATTCCAAGAGGACCTAATAGGCGCAATGCATTTTATGGAAATGTGTAATGCATTTTTGTGGAAACACTTTCTAGAAAACCTAGGGAAACCCTCTGGCTTCCTGGGCCTGCGATCCTAACCCTTCAAGGTCTCGAAAGCAAACACAGTTATTTTGAAGCTGTCTCAGCAGCTGGGGCTGCCAACCAGCTGGTACTTTATCAGCCTAACTAGTAAAATTCTGTTTTGTCCAGTAATCACTACCGGAGTCTGAGAAGCTAACAAGTCTAGGTTTAAGGGGTTGCTTTGATTTACTGTTGCCACCTCACCCGGCTGCATTTATTCCTTTGTTATTGATCGACTTGGGGCTCAGCCAGACTTCCCCTTGTGCCACTGGGAGAAACCGCTCTTTCACGCTCAGTCGGAGGCAAATTGCAATTCAGATTTTCTCCGGATTGACCTTTGCTCTGACTTAGCCCTAAAGGATGAGTTTTCCCTGTGAAAGGAGCAGGGCAAAGAGAACACTGCTCAGACCTGTGCTTGGAAAGCACGGGTCCAAGAGGAAAACAGCTCAGACTCCTGCTTTCTAAGCATGGGGCAAGTGGAAGTGTGTTTGAGACCTTATGGATTGATGGCGGCTAACAGACTGAGGTTGAATCCTGACAAGACAGAAGCACTGTTTTGGGGGGACAGGAGGCGGGCAGGTGTGGAGGATTCCCTGGTCTTGAATGGGGTAACTGTGCCCCTGAAGGACCAGGTGCACAGCCTGGGAATCATTTTGGACTCACAGCTGTCCATGGAGGCACAGGTCAAATCTGTGTCCAGGGCAGCTGTTTACCAGCTCCATCTGGTACGTAGGCTGAGACCTTATCTGCCTGCAGACTGCCTCACCAGAGTAGTGCATTCTCTGGTTATCTCCTGCTTGGACTACTGCAAAGCGCTCTAAGTGGGGCTACCTTTGAAGGTGACCCGGAAACTACAACTAATCCAGAATGCGGCAGCTAGACTGGTGACTGGGAGCGGCCGCCAAGACCATATAACACCTGTCTTGAAAGACCTACATTGGCTCCCAGTACGTTTCCGAGCACAATTCAAAGTGTTGGTGCTGACCTTTAAAGCCCTAAACAGCCTCGGTCCAGTATATCTGAAGGAGCGTCTCCACCCCCATCGTTCTACCCGGACACTGAGGTCCAGCACCAAGGGCCTTCTGGCGGTTCCCTCACTGCGAGAAGCCAAGTTACAGGGAACCAGGCAGAGGGCCTTCTCAGTAGTGGCGCCTTCCCTGTGGAACACCCTCCCACCAGATGTCAAAGAGAACAACAACTCCCAGACTTTTAGAAGACATCTGAAGGCAGCCCTGTTTAGGGAAGCTTTTAATGTTTGATGTATCACAGTATTTTAATATTCTTTTGGAAGCAGCCCAGGGTGGCTGGGGAAGCCCAGCCAGATGGGCGGGGTATAAATAATAAACTATTATCATTATTATTATTATTCAAAATATTTATACCCCTGTCCATTACCTATAGTTCACAGAATAGCTTCCACTTCAGGAAAGGCTGAGACTTAAATCTGTTCACCTCCCAAATGGCCCTGGATTCCTTTCCAAGCATCTCCACCTTGGGAACGTCCCCTGTCTCTGAAACCTGAGAGCTACTGCCCGTCAGTGTAGACAATACTGATGCTTGATGGACCAAATAGCTGCCTTAGAAGGGAGTATTCTATGTTCCTATGCAAGGGGGTTTTTGGGGTTCTATGTATACAAGTCTTCCTCCCCACACCTCAGTCCCCAAACACAGTTCTCACATATTTTTATTTTCATTATTCATTGAATTTGTATACCACCCTTCATCCGTCGATCTCAGGTTGGTTCACAGCATAAAAATCCAAGTTAAAAACACAAAATACATAATAAAAACCAGAACTAAAGAAACCAATAACACACACACAGCCATCTGATACTCAACTGCTTAATCTGCTGACTTATTGTTCTATGGGTTGGCTTTGCTCTACATTCTTATTCCCCCTAAATTATGGTTTAGCTAGGAGAAGTTATATATGTGTGTAAAATGTGGAATGAGACCATTATCAGTTTACTGCAGTTTCCAGCCTCTTCAGTTCATTTCATTCATCTGTTCCCGCTCTGCATTACCAATGCATTGGTGAAACTGTGTATGCACTGATCAAACTCTGGGAAACCAGAAGGAATCTTGATGTGGTTGAAGATGTGATTGCATCAGGGTTCTTTCTACAATATGTTTGACTGTGTTTTGTTTTGGCTTCTCTTCCTCCACTTCACTGGTTCCACTGTTTGGTCACCCATCCATTCTCCCTCCCAAGGCTGCATAAGTGAGACTCTGGGCTTTGGGAAGGAGGCGTGAGGAGCTCTGACAAGGTCCCCAAGAGTCTTCCTGCCTCCTTCCCAAAGCTAGTTAGAGGAAGTAGGTGGTCTCTGGGACCCTGCCTGAGCCTGGCACCTCCTTCCTAAAGCTCAGTGCCTCGCCCAGCTTTGGAAAAGCATCAAATTTTGGCTTCTGTCTCCACCACCACCTTCCTGTGTGACAAGGGAGTGTGCAGCCCATGGATTCCATGCCAAAGTACTCTTTGGTATGAAAAGTTGGGCCACCCTGCTCTGGAGCAATGGTGGTGATGGCTTCTGTCTCAAAGGCCACCCAGCACCCACAGCAGGCACTGGGGCATATTTAATTAAGGCCCAACCAAGACTTGCCTCTCTTTGATATGGCATCATAGCTGTTTCACAGTGTTGAAAGTGGGGCAGAAGAAATTTGCTTGCCATCACTAGGGATGGGGAACCTGCCACCTTCTGGGTGTTGTTGGACTTCAGCTCCCATCTACCCCAGCCAGCACATCTCCTGTGGTTGGATATGCAGGGAATTGCAGCTGAAGCAACATCTGGAGGGCCACAAGTGCTCACACCTCTGCTCTGCACCATAGGCAACAATGGCTCTCTCAGAAAGGTGCTCTCCATATGTTCTTGCACTACAGATCCCATCAGAATGTCAGAATAGACTTTATTTGCGTAGCCGACAGGCCATAGCATCAAAGGACAAACACTGACAAAAATACATTACGAATATAGTTACCATAAAATCTTATGACCTATTAAAACCCTAGGTAGAAACTGGATTATCATTCATCCATGACCCTCTGTCCCATGGGCGGCGGCCTTTTCTCTGATAGATTGTTCCAGGTCGGTTAAGTGAATAGACCAGATCCCATCATTCCTGACCATTGGCCGCACCATACCATCCAACATTTCAGGAGGGCATTACAGGACACCCCTTGCCTGATCTCCAAGCTCTTTGTTAGGTTTAGCATACCTCTCTCACACGACACAGCAAGCTGGCAGTTTAACTCCTTTAGCTTTATTTGGCAATTGCAGGCTTACAGCAAACAGAACCTCCCACAGCTCATTCTTCACTATCAGAGTCAGTTGACTCGACTGGCCTCCGGCCCCTTCCTAGGCCAGATATATCCCAAGCCCGCCCCTGCTTCCAGCTGGTCTTCCTTTGCTGTAATCGCTTGCTCCGCCTCCTACTTCTGGGAGACTCAGGTGCAGCCAATTCCTCCTCCTCTGGAGTAGAATTCAACCCCTTACTACCACCTGCCTCCTCCTCCTCCTGTGTCTCAATGTTGCTTTGAGAAGTGAGAGGCAGCCCTCTGTTTTCCTCTGTCTCTTCCTCCCCCTCTGCCAATTCCTCTCTGAGGGCCATGTCTCTGAAACTCTTTCTTCCACCCTCCACCCAACCAAGCCATAGGAACCAACTCCAGCAGTCTGTGGGTGCTTGGGCACCCACAATAATATCATATAACTGTGGGGGCCAGGCACCCACAAAGTCAATGAGCAAAGCCAACAGGAAGCAGCAGCTCAGAGAAAGAAGAAGAAGGAGAAGAAGAAGAGTTTGGATTTGATACCCCGCCTTTCACTCCCTTTAAGGAGTCTCAAAGCGGCTAACATTCTCCTTTCCCTTCCTCCCCCACAACAAACACTCTGTGAGGTGAGTGGGGCTGAGAGACTTCAGAGAAGTATGACTGGCCCAAGGTCACCCAGCAGCTGCATGTGGAGGAGCGGGGAAGCGAACCCGGTTCACCAGATTACGAGACTACCGCTCTTAACCACCACACCGCACTGGCAGAGCAGTTCAGCTCTGCCCTCTGCAGCAGGGAGCAAGGCACTCTTGCCTCTGGGTCTCAGCCCTTCCCTGCAGAAAAGAATTCTCTCTATTTCTCTCTCTCTATTGCTCTCTCTCTGCTGCAGCCCCAAAGAGAGGGGTAGTTCAGCTCTGCCCTCTGCATCCAGCCAATGAGGCACCCTTTTCGGGGGCTCAGATGTGGAAGCAGAGTCTCTCTGCCTCCGAGTCTGACCATCTCCCCATGGAAAAGGGTGCCTTGCTGGCTGCAGAGAGGAGGATGAGGAAGAGGAGCTGCCATTGCCAGCTGCCACAACGCAGACGTGTGATGTCATACGCACTATGTGCAGGCGTGTACATGTGATGTCGCATGTCTGCATTGTGGCGGTGGCCACCTACAATCCTGAGGGTGAGATGGCACCCCTGGATCAAGCTCTTTCTCCTACCTGCACTTTCTTTGAATGCAAGGTGGCCCCTACCTCCCTCAGAAGGCTCAATCATTTATGGGCTCCATGTGACTGGCAGGGCAAATGGGCCAGTGGGTACATAAGGAAACAGGCAGCCTGGCAGCAAGAATACTCATTGCGAAGTATTGGAAGACACAAGATTTACCCACCCGGGAAGAATGGCAGATGAAGTTGATGGACTATATGGAACTGGCGGAAATGACTGGCAGAATCCAAGATCAGGGAGAAGAGTCGGTGGAAGAAGACTGGAAAAAGTTTAAAGATTATTTACGGAAATATTGTAAAATTAATGAATGCTAGAAAAATGTTGGAATGAAGTTATATGGCTTTTGTAGAAATGTTATAAGGAATTAAGTGTAAATAGATTAATAGAGTATTAAAGGAAAAAATAAGGTTAGAATGTGTTAAGATGAATATAGGATAGAAAACAGAGGAAGATGGAAAGGAATTGCTGAAACAATTAATAGAAGTGGAATACAAAAAGGGAGGTGAGAGGAGGTCGCGGAAATAAGTGAATGAAAGATAAGATATTGAAATTAGCGCCAGCCACCATGTGTTTTAAATTGTTTTTATTTTGTTTTGTTAGTTTAATGTGTTAGTGTTATGTAGTGTTTTTGTTTTGTATTGTATTGTTCTTCTTTTTTGTAGTGTTTAAATTGTTGGAAAAGCAATAAATATTATTTAAAAAAAAGAAAAGAAAAGGAAACAGGCAGCCTGAACACCGGACCTATTGAAAGCTATTGGAAGGTGGGCTCTGCAGCTTGAATGCCAGGAGGCTTCTCGAGGGGCTGCGATGGGAGGAGGGTCCTACATGGTTTATGACCTATTGGAGAATGGCAAGGGCAGCATAAGAAGTGGTCCTTGGACCAACCAGGGAGGAAAGGATGCTCACTGGTTTTAACCAAGACAACAACAGTTCTGCCTCAGAGGTTGGGGGTTGAATCCCACTCACCAATTGGAAGGGCAGATTTGGGACGTTTGGGACAACATCATGGAGCCATGGCATCTAACGTTCTTTCAGTGATGTCTTGGTTAAAATGAGACACTTGGAGAGTATGCCATGCTGGCTGGAGCTGATAGGAGTCTTGTTGGACTCCAGGTCCCATCAGCGCCAGCCACCTTTGCCGATGGTTAGAGATTATGAGAGTTACGATGTTAGCTGCCTGTACTCTATCATATTACCTTGAGTTCTCTTAAAAGCTGTTGCTGCCTCCAGCCCAAGGCTGTGAGCTATCAGCAAGCCTCACTACAGTTCAATGATTTGGAGCAAACTAAAGTGGAGGGGGAGCGTTTTCTATGCACAAAGAAAAGGCAAATTTATTATATCGGATCACACAGCTCTGTGATCTGATGCAATTTAGGCATCCAGATCTCAACATGTTGCCGCAACACGGATGGAATGTCTAAGCAGGAGAGGTGGCTGAAGCACAGAAAGGTGAAATTAAATTGGGATGAAGAAAATTTGAACAGTTAATTAAAAATCAAAAAGCAGAGTTATAATAGAAGTAATTATCCAGGAGACATTAAATCAGTTGTAAGCCCAAGTCCATAAAAGAATTAATCAAGAATAATTTAATATTTGATACTAAAGCCTTACTTCCCCTCCCCGTTTTCTCTAATGGCCAAATCCATTCCCTTAACTAGCTGTATAGTGTTGTTATTTTAGTTGTGCTGTTTTAAAATGTTGTTTTTTAAAAAATAAAATACTGTGTTTGATTGCTGTATGTGGTATTAAGCTGTTCACTACCCTGAGCTCTGTCGAAAGGAAGCTCAGTATTTAATTAAAGTGAATGACAGCAGAGAATGCTGCCTTGTACTGAATCGGATCATTGGTCCATGTAGTTCAGTGTTGTCTGCACTGACTGGCAGTGACTCTCTAGAAGAAGAAGAAGAAGAAGAAGAAGAAGAAGAAGAAGAAGAAGAAGAAGAAGAGGAGGAGGAGGAGGAGGAGTTTGGATTTGATATCCTGCTTTATCACTCCCCTTCAGGAGTCTCAAAGCGGCTCACATTCTCCTTTCCCTTCCTCACCCACAACAAACACTCTGTGAAGTGAGTGGGGCTGAGAGACTTCAAAGAATTGTGACTAGCCCAAGGTCACCCAGCAGCTGCATGTGGAGGAGCGGGGAAGCGAACCCGGTTCCCCAGATTACGAGTCTATCGCTCTTAAACAACTACACCACACTGGCTCTCCAGGGTTTTAGGCCAAGAGTCTCTCCTAACCCTACCTGGAGATCCCAGGAATGGAAGAAGAGATCTTTTGCATGCAAAATAAATGCTCTACCCCCCCCCCCGAACTAACCATCATGAATAAAAGCAGCCTATGATAAAGGTTTTGCAGAAAAAAATACGATTATCCAGACTTCCTTTTGCACCACATTTTCCAGACACAGGTCCACACTCTGTGTCTGAGTGTTTTGTAGGTGTGTGTGTTTTCCCGTATTCATAAGTTGACTTGAAGCATTTTTTGGGGGGGAAACAAACAAATATGAACAGCAACAATCCAGTCAGGGATCAAGCTGCTCCAGTTCTTTGCGAGCTGTCCACCAATACCATACTCTCCTTCCTTTGAGGGGCGTGGGGAGAATAGTCAAGTGGTATTGCCCGAAGGAGGAGCTGGGGTTGGCATGTGATGGCTCAGCGGCCAATCAGGAAGGAAGAACAGGGAGCTTTATAAGGCAGCTCCTCCCCAATCTCTCCCTCTTCTGTCCACCACTGTCAACCCTTCCCTTTTGCAGTGTGGGTTTTGCTAGTCACCTGTTGAAGGGACTGAGTAGGAATTGGGGGGGGGGGCTGACTGGCCTTGGGACTCCTCTTTTTGGCCTACCTTACACTGTTGGGAATATGTTCTATGGAGTGGCGTTTTGATTTGGTTTAATCTGGCCTCTAGTCTGGGAAGGAAAGGAAAACAGAATAAGGTCTTGTGGGGTAAAATCTGGAGGCATTAATGGAGTAAGGGCACTCTTAGTCACCCTACAGTGCATTTACTTTATGGGCTGTTGGTGTTTTGGAGCTTGGCATGCACACCAAAGTGAGCACCATTCTGGGGGAACCACAATACACTTCTTGGGTTCAGAGATCCAAGACCTGGAAGCAAGGAGGAAGAATTCCTTGCAATTCTTGCTGCTGGGCCACATGTGGTGCCTCGAGACACGCATGGGAGTTTAAGGAAGGGTGTTGATCCTTTCTTTGTTGTGGAACTTTCCTGCTTGGAACGCGGGTGGCACTTTGGTGTAAACCACTGAGTCTTGGGCTTGCCGATCGGACGGTCGGCGATTCAAATCCCCACAATGGGGTGAGCTCCTGTTGTTTGGTCCCAGCTCCTGTCAACCTAGCAGTTTGAAAGCATGCCAGTGCAAGTAGATAAATAGGTACTGCTCTGGCAGGAAGGTAAACAGCATTTCTGTGTGCTGCTCTGGTTTCACCAGAAATGGCTTAGTCATGCTGGCCACGTGACCTGGAAAAACTGTCTGTGGACAAACGCTGGCTCTCTTGGCCAGTAAAGCGAGATGAGCGCCGCAACCCCAGAGTCGTCCGCGACTGGACTTAACTGTCAGGAGTCCTTTACCTTTACCTTTTTTCCTGCTTGGACTATGTTGATTTAGCTAATTCGGTTCTACTCTGTGCAGGACTAGCATTGAATGCCACATATTAATAATAATTTAAAAAATCCACTCCAGAAGTCCCAGTAATTCAGAATTTATAAATCCATGGAGAGATTTGGACAAGGAGAATTTTGGAGGCACCCCTACCCTCACTGCTGTGTGTATTCATGGAAGATAGCTTTATCAATGGGTGTTTCCAAGTTCAGAGCCAGGATACCACTGAAATTCCACAACAAGCTGTGGAGGAGAGATATTTTTGTTCAAGAGTTTCCTGGAAGAATGTGCTTGGAAGGAAGCAGGTTGGTGGATTAATTGGACCTTTGGTTGAGCCGACAGAGCTCCAGTTTCTAGCCAGTGCTCCACTGCATTAAAAATGGGGCAGGATGAGTTCCTCCCACCACCTGTTGAATAAACTTGTTCCATATCCACAGTCCAGTGCACTAATTTATCAACTTGACTGCTGCATGAGGAAGAATCTAGCAGCAGCCTATATAGGTGATAAAGAGCTGATGGATGTCCACTCTGGACTTAATATTGCAGCCTGTGACACAGTGTTGTTTATTGCAGAGGGCTTGTTAGAAACTCTAGCAGTAATAATAAATAATAATAATAATAAGGTTCTCTTGTATCAATTTAGCCAGAAACACATAGGGTGAAAAATTCACAGTTCCCAGAGAAGAGATGTCTTTTAATGTTCCAAACTTGTAAAGTGTAAACAGATGGCATAGATTTCTGCCAAAGCAAAGCACGAGTGCTAATGATATTCAATGGGACGTTCAATGGTCCAATTTTAGATTGTAGGCTCTTTGGGGCAAGGGTGTGCAGGTTTGTTATATCTCTCCAAAGTGCTGTGCCGACTGACAGCACAAGATAAATAGTGAGTAATAACAACCAAGAACCCTGTTAGATGTTGAGCAGCAGGTTCAGAGAGGCAGGAAGAGAGAGTGATTTGGAAGGCGAAATTGTGGGTACATAACTTTCCTTGGACCTCTTGTTTTCTTTCTCCATTTCCCTTCCAAAAGATGCTTTTTTTGCAGCTGGGTTCCCCGTTGCATATTTGCCGCAGAGATGAGCAGAAATATGTCTATTTCAGGACCATTTAACTTTTGCATATTATTACCCATAATTCTGTTCCATTTCCATATTAAACTCTGATATCAACCCCCCCCCCTTTTTACAAAAAGTTCTCTGAAATATGCATTGAAATATGTTCTCTCAAGATACATATTTAATCACATACGTTGATTATGTTTAAACTGCTAAGAGCTGTGTTGCGACATTTGGACAGGGGCGAAATCCAGTGAAAATCATCGGTAGAGGATGTGCTTTGCATGCAGAAGGTCCTGGGTTCAATCCCCAGTAGTGTAAGAACATAAGAAGAGCCCTCTTGGAACAAGGCAGTAGCCCATCTAGACCAGCACCCTGTTCTCACACTGGCCAACCAGATGTTTGTGGGAAACCTACAAGCAGAACCTGGGTACAAGAGCACTCTTCCTTCCTGCAGTTTCCAGCAGCTGGTGTTCAGAAGGACACTGTCTCTGTCCATGGAGGCAGTGGCGTAGTGTGGGGGTGCAGGGGGGGGCCAGCCGCACCGGGCGCAGCATTTGGGGGGGGCGCGCTCGCACTCGCAGCTCTCTGCCCCTACCTGGCTCACTCACTCTCTCTCACTGCAGTGCTGGCTGTGCGAATCCGATCCGAGCTGCCGGGTCGCCGCCCACTGTGGAGGGGAAGGGTGCCAGGCGTGCGTTGCGGTGCGGAGTGGAGAGCGAGCGAGGGGGGGGGACTATCTGGGGGAGGGACAGTGCAGCGGCCGCCCAGCACAGCGCTGAGCATGGGGGAGAACCACACCCGACCAGCCCAGGCAGCAGCAAGAAGAAGCTGGTAGCGGTGGCAGGTTAGGGGTTAGGGGCGCAAATTACTTGCTTTGCCCCGGGTTAGGGGGCGCAAATTACTTGCCTTGCCCCGGGTGCTGACAACCCACGCTACGCCGCTGCATGGAGGCAGATATCTTTCTCCTCCAATAATTTGTCTAATCCATGGGTAGGCAAACTAAGGCCCAGGGGCCAGATGCGGCCCAATCGCCTTCTAAATCTGGCCCATGGATGGTCCGGGAATCAGCGTGTTTTTACATGAGTAGAATGTGTCCTTTTATTTAAAATGCACCTCTGCTTTATTTGTGGGGCCTGCCTGGTGTTTTTACATGAGTAGTACGTGTGCTTTTATTTAAAATGCATCTGGGTTATTTGTGGGGCATAGGAATTTGTTCATTTCCACCCCCCAAAAAAATATAGTCCGGCCCCCAACAAGGTCTGAGGGACAGTGGATCGTCCCCCTGCTGAAAAAGTTTGCTGACCATCCAGGTTGGGAGCCATCATTGCCTGCTGTGAGAGAGAGTTCCAGAGTTGAACCATGCACTGTGTGGACTACAACTACATGGGCCTTTGTGTGTGTAGTGGTTAAGAGCGGTAGTCTCGTAATCTGGGGAACCGGGTTCTCGTCTCCACTCCTCCACATGCAGCTGCTGGCTGACCTTGGGCCAGTCACACATCTCTGAAGTCTCTCAGCCCCACTCACCTCACAGAGTGTTTGCTGTGGGGGAGGAAGGGAAAGGGGATTGTTAGCCGCTTTGAGACTCCTTAAAGGGAGTGAAAGGCGAGATATCAAATCCAAACTACTACTCCTCCTCCTCTTCTTCTTCTTCTTCTTCTTCTTCTTCTTCTTCTTCTTCTCCTGATCCAGCAGGGCTCTGGTCATGTTCTTACGCAACAAATCAGTCCACTTTGCTTTAGGTTTCTTCTGTGCAGACGCCTGGCTCTTTATTGACAGTCCCTTGGAGGGAACATTAACAGAGGGAAAGTGGCAGGGAGCGGGGGGGGGGGGGCAGCAATAGAAAGGATGAAAACAAAAGCCTTAGTCCCACTATTGTCATCAGGTAAAACCTTGTGTGTATTTCTCCCCCCATCCGTCCGATTATGGAAATAACATTGCATGTTCCAAAGGCGTAATCTGATGTTGAGACGAGATTTATTTTCTTGAGCGCATTGAGCTGACATTAACATAAGTTCTGGGGGTAATCATTCCGGCGGGATTAGACATTAAACAATTGTTGCAGAACGCCACAGTATACTTTGTGAGGCACCACAGCTGCCGCTTGCATGTTCCTGGGGATATTATTACAAGACTTGTCATGTTTTCCCTCTAATGGCTTCTCAGAGCAGCGCCGCCAATGCTCAGATTTACAAACATCCAATCGCTCCCTGATTCCTGCCATGTATCCATTTGTTGAAAAGCATTTCTGATCATGGCCCAAATCTGATTCCCTCCCTGCCTCTCATGAGTTTATTTATTGCTTTTTGGCGAGATTGTAAAGGATTTTGATTCCCCAAGTGTTGTTCATCTGTAACTAGTTATGTAAATCCATCCTGGTTCAAGATTGTGGGGAAAGTGAGGGGGGGACATGTGTGTGTGAAATATACTCGCAGTCGAGAGTGGATTTCATGCTCCTTATTCAGCTCATAGTAGTGAGGAGGAACGGAAGTTCCCCCAGAATGTCTACATTATTTACACAATGGGCCCCACGTGATTGGCTAATTCCAGGATTCTCCTGTAGGCCAATCAGCTTGCGGATTCACTTCCACCTGGAGCTGGATTGGGTGGCACCTGTGGACCAATCAGACTGTTGCATTCTGGATCCTATTGTTCTAGGACCAATCAGACTGCTGCATTCTGAATCCTATTTTTCTAGGACCAATCAGACTGCTGCATTTTGGATCCTATTCAACTCAGTACATAACACCATGTGTGTGTGTGTGTGTTGGTGTGTGTGTGTGTTGGTGTTGCTTGAATGTATTCAACAAATGTTTCTGCCTTCTGCAAAGCCCAACCCGATGTCATAGTTCAGTGACCTGTAAGTCAAAACGCACATTGTTCCTTTCAGCAACAGCAACTGGGAGCACCTAGCTGAGGTGTGGGGAACATTTTTCAGCCTGAGGGCAGTTGCAACCAAACCTTTTTGGCCTGAGGGATGCATTCACCCTTGCCCAACCCTCTGGAGGCCTCATACAAACAGTGAGTTCATGACCACCCCATCATCTTGTATACATACATACACACCACATGGGGAGGGGGCTACGGGGTTTAATCCCATGGCTGTCCTGCTCCGAGTAGACCATACCCTCCAACCTTCCTCAGAGAAAGATAGGGACGTTCTATTCTACATCAGCATGATGTAGGGAAGCTTGGGGGAAAAGAAAACCCCAAATCAATAAATACAACTAACTCTCTCTGTGTGTGGACTGTGTGATGTCATCATGCCTTTGTGAGAATTTTGGAAGCAGGATAACTATGAACAACCATTATTGTTGTGGTTCTGCAGGTGTATGATATGTGGTATCCCAGTGTTTATTTTAGGATCCAGAGGCTTATAAACTTCTGAATTCAGGGATACATAAACTTTCAAACTTCTGAGCAAATTAGGAATATGTAAGCAACTGCACATGGTGACAGCAGCCACAAAATTAAAAGAAGCCTGCTTCTTGGGAGAAAAGCAATGACAAACCTAGACAGCATCATAAAAAGCAGAGACATCACCTTGCCAACAAAGGTCCGTATAGTTAAAGCCATGGTTTTCCCAGTAGTGATGTATGGAAGTGAGAGCTGGACCATAAAGAAGGCTGATCACCAAAGAATTGATGCTTTTGAATTCTGGTGCTGGAGGAGACTCTTGAGAGTCCCATTGACTGCAAGAAGATCAAACCTATCCATTCTTAAGGAAATCAGCCCTGGGTGCTCACTGGAATGACAGATCCTCAAGCTGAGGCTCCAATACTTTGGCCACCTCATGAGAAGAGAAGACTCCCTTGAAAAGACCCTGATGTTGGGAAAGATGGAGGGCACAAGGAGAAGGGGACAACAGAGGATGAGATGGTTGGATGGTGTTCTCGAAGCTACCAGCATGAGTTTGACCAAACTGTGGGAGGCAGTGGAAGACAGGAGTGCCTGGTGTGCTCTGGTCCATGGGGTCATAAAGAGTCGGACACCACTAAACGACTAAACAACTGCAGCATCCTGGTTCTGTGGTGGACCCTAGATGGATCAGCTGCGTAGACACACACGCATGCTTGCATCCCTTCGCCCAGCTGCCCTGGGACTCCCCTCTACCCAAATGCACAAAACAGGAAGGCTCATCAGAAGACAGGAGTGCCTGGTGTGCTCTGGTCCATGGGGTCATAAAGAGTCGGACACCACTAAACGACTAAACAACTGCAGCATCCTGGTTCTGTGGTGGACCCTAGATGGATCAGCTGCGTAGACACACACGCATGCTTGCATCCCTTCGCCCAGCTGCCCTGGGACTCCCCTCTACCCAAATGCACAAAACAGGAAGGCTCATCAGATTTCAGAAGGTGCCACCAATTCAGCTCATGGGAGAGATCAATGCCTCTCCCCCCCCCATCCATGTGAGAAGGCAAACAGGAAGATGTTTTTGCTCCAGAGGACCCCACCCCATCTCTGCAAATCCTCTTTCTCTCTAGCAAGCTAGTCAGCCTCATTTTAAGCCATGGATAGAGCCAACCTGCAGGATCAGATCTCTCTGCATCTCAAAGCAGGTGCCATTTGAGGAAATACCCGCCCCACACACAGGTGGCAGTGGCTCAGTGACAAATGAAACTGGCAGTGAAAGGCAAGGCGGCAATGTAAAGAAACTGGGCAGGGACTAAATAGGTTTGGACACAGAGCAGATCCTCCCCATTGTGTGCAATGTTGCTGGGCAGCTTGTAAGAGTGTGAAAATGAGAACCCAGAGTAGGTTACTGCTTCTCTCTTTCCCTAGCCAGGAGATGGAAAGAGCAATCAATGAAAAGGTGGAGAAAGAATGAGAGGGTTTTTTTCCAGGACTCTGCATGATAAAGTGAAAAGCTGGGTTGAGGGTCCTCATGAAGGTTCCGGCATTTGGAGACTGTAGTAGACCCATTGAAATTAATAGGCCTAAATTTGTCATGTCATTCATTTTAATGGGTTTACTCTGATTAGGACTAGTATTGGATTCAATCACTATACAGGGCATACCCAGGCAACCAGCCCTCTTCCAGGCCCCCAGGCTCCAAACCTCTGAGTGTTGTGCAACTACCAGCTGTTTAAAAATAGGGAATATCTGAGTTCTGAATGGAATTCAGTAATCTGTTTACTGCATTTTGGACCAGGTGAAGTTGTGTGTGTGTGTGAGTGAGTGAGTGAGAGAGAGAGAGAGAGAGAGAGAGAACAAGAACCAATAGCTCAGTCGGTATAGCATGAGACTCTTCATCTCAGGGTCATTTCAGGGGGCTGGACTAGATGACACTCGTAGTCCCTTCAGACTCTGCGATTCTATGACTCTATGTTTTTAGGGAAAACATGCTCAAAAACTGTGCATTTAAATACATATTTAAATGGCAATTCATGTTGAAAATCCAGATAAATGTGGAAAGGGTACAGAATGGACTGGATGACCATTTTGGACTCTTCCAACTCTACAATTCAATGATTCTGTGACTTACGAGTGAGCACATGTAGTAACTGTGAGACAGACTGGAAAGAGATTGACTTGTCCATTGCTATTAAGGATTTGAGATAAAACCAGAAATAGCACAATGTCATAAAAGAAGGAGAAGGGTTTCCCGTTGAGATGCAAAATGTCAAACGCTCCGTGGCATTTGTTGGAGATGGAGTGGGGAAACGTGCTGACTTCTTGAGGTGACCTCAGACTCTCTCCTGAAATGTCGCACGCATGATGCTCAAAACCTTTGGGTCACAACATTGAGAGCAGGTTTTATGGCCTGGAGTGTGCCACACGAATGGGCAGCTTTTCCAGGTCACTTACCTACCCTTTGAGTGCTCTGTAACTGTAGAGGTCATGTTGCTTAGACTTTTGCCATGACGGACTTTTGCCCACCAGTTCAAGGGCTGTGCATGCTCCCCTACCCACAGATCCAGGGTCCAAAGTGGCCGTTCGTATCAGCCCCATCCTAGGATGACATGAGGCTGGCCTGACCTGGATCCAGGCCCCAAATTGATTTGGGGGCTAGCCATAACATTTAGTTAGTGGTGTAAGCCCTATTTAAACGTGGTTGGGATGGCAGGGGAAGAAGGAGATACATTGTGTTCTATGCAGGAAATGCTATGGTCAAGCAGACCCATCAAAGGCCTTCTGCCTCTCTTTCTAAATTTCCACCTCTGCTGCCACCTGACCCCCAGATCACTTCTGGGTGAGACAATGAAACCCGTGGCCATACAGGGCTGTCTCAGCCCAATGCAGCTGACCTGGGTTGACCCAACTCAGTTTGTTATACCAGCTCCAGCCTGATCTGGTGCAGAGCCCTACTCCCACTGGCAATGGTCTGCTAAAGTTCATTATTCATTAACTGGTGTCCACAAACTCTACTTTGCAGAGGATAGGGTCTCCTGGGATATGGTCTGAAGCCACTTGAGGCCACCACATTGCTGTTCGGTAAAGTATGTCTGGATCTGTGATGAGTGACTACCTGGCAACCACATATATAATCACTTGGGTTGATGTGGTGGAAGAAAGGCAGGATATATAAATGGCAGGGGATTTAAAAACAAAAATGAAGGAATCCTCTATTTGGAAGCCAGTCTGTTAAAACTCTGGCATGAAAGTGAAGAAACTTAAGAAGGAAGAAGATGGGTCTTGACGTGTGATTCACTCACACTTCCTGTTTCCCCTAAAAGTTTGAATGCCTGAAACGAAGGAGGAGGAGGAGGAGGAGTTTGGATTTGATATCCCACTTTATCACTACCCGAAGGAGTCTCAAAGCGGCTAACATTCTCCTTTTCCTTCCTCCCCCACAACAAACACTCTGTGAGGTGAGTGGGGCTGAGCGACTTCTCCATCTGCAGTAAGCACCTGGGCTGGACTGAACAGGTGCTTAGGTCACGTGATCACAGTCTTCCCTGGTGTGGGTAGAAGTGCTGTATTTCTATTTAAATTATAGCAACTGTTTCTAAACCTGTACAGATACATCAACACAGGCGTTGTCGGGCGTGTCACCCATGGAGATAATGATGCTGTTGAGGTCTTCCCCTGGTGTCTGCAAAACCTCTGACACAACCCCGCACCTGCCATTGCCCTTTGGTCATGAGCTACTGAGAGTGGTTAGCTTTTTCTCTTTGTGAGAAGTGCCTAAAGAAGGAAGTTGGAAGAGTGACACTCTTTCCCACTTCCTCTCTCAGCTCTGTTCAAAACTCAGGCCACATTCACCCAATACATTTACAACACTATGTGGTGCCACCTTTAAACAGCCATGGCTTCCTGCAAAGAATCCTGGGAGCTGCAGTTGGTTAAGGGAGCTGAAAGTTGATAGGAAACCCCTCACAGAGCTCCAACTGTGGCTGGACAATCAATTCCTCTTCCCAGGGAACTCTGGGAATTGTAGCTCATTGCAAACTAAATCATATTTCTCCCGCATCTCCAGTCTTGGAAGATCTCAGGGTCTGGGTGTAGGCATGTGGGAAGAGGTGATTCTTCATATACCTTGTATTATATTTTACAAAATCTTGAGGAAAACATCACTAAGGATGCCATTTGCGGCTTTCACTATTGGAGAGGCAAAATTCATGACACGTTTCAATGGCCAAATCTTGGATATATTTGTGACTGAATTAGAAAAATGTGGCACTTCTTCTAGAGTATTTGTCGTAGTTACCTTTTTATGCCTTGCAATCAAGAGGTCTCTCTGTGTGTTTATTCCTGCGTATGCATCTAAGGTATAATCATGTTTTATTTGTTGTTCATTTATGGAAATTTTAATCTGTGTAGGAGGACCCAAGGACCCTTATAGAGGTTTACAATAACATACAAAACTGTACAATAACAACCCCTCAAACAATTGGAACAAAAACCATTAAAAGACAACCAAGGAATATTACAATTCTATTTTTAAAAATCACAGCATTTTTTAATTCTGAATAAGAGCATAAGAAGAGTATTATTCAAACAGGTTCTAGTCCAGTAGCCTGTTTTCACAGTTGCCATCTAGACACCTATGGGAAGAAGGACCCGAGTGTAATTAGGATTAGGATTAGGATTATTTATCCCCCGCCCATCTGGCTGGGTTTCCCCAGCCACTCTGGGCGGCCCCCAACAGAATATTAAAAACACGATAAAACATCAAACATTAAAAACTTCCCTAAACAGGGTTGCCTTCAGATGTCTTCTAAAACTCAGATACAGTGGAACCTTGGTTTTTGAACCTTTCTGTTGATGCATGTTACCCAGAAGTAACTGCTTCGGTTTTCAAACAATTTTCGGGAGCCAAACATGCCACATGGTTTCCATTTTGAGTTTCCCTATTGCATTGAAGCTTCTGCTTTTAGTTTTTGGTTTTTGAACATTTCAGAAGTCGAACAGTCTTCTGGAACGGATTATGTTCGAAAAACGAGGTTCCACTGTAGTTGTTTATTTCCTTGACATCTAAAGGGAGGGTGTTCCACAGGGTGGGTGCCACTACCGAGAAGGCCCTCTGCCTGATTCCCTGTAACTTAACTTCTCACAGGGAGGGAACCATCAGAAGGCCCTTGGAGCTGGACCTCAATGTCCGGGCAGAACAATGGGGGTGGAGACGCTCCTTCAGATATACTGGGCCAAGGCTGTTTAGCCCTGTAGACTTCCGGGTTGGCGCCATCGCCGAATGGCGGACTCCCTCCGAGCTCCGGAGGGAGTCTGCTCGGCAGGGGCTGGGTCCTACCGCACCGGCGATGCGGGGACCCTTAAAAACCACGGCCAGAGGAGGCCGTGGACATGGAGACTCGGCTGGCACCGTTAGCGCCCTCCCGACTCGTGAAGGAGCCTTTTTAAAGGCTCCGGATCGGGTGCCGGGAAGAAGCGTGGTGCTTGAGTTCTCTGCTATCCCTGCCGAGCGCAGCCGCATGCCATCCGGCGGAGAGCGCTGACTTCTTCTATTGAAAATTTGGATCTAAAAGAAGAACCCGTGAGTAATTGGAATATGGACTAAAAAAGGGGACAAATTTTTAAAATTTGGAGCGAACGGGGGAGGTGGAAAAAAGGAAGTCAGCCCCCCCCCTAAATTGTAGAAGAGCCAAAACAAAGGAATGGATAACTAAGATCGAGAGTAACCTTATTTCATCGAATTAGCAACTTCGCGAGGGAAATTTTTAAGATTGAGCCGGAGGAGAAAAGTGGAATTTGTATTAAAAAGCAACACCCCCCCCCCCCGGAATCCCTGGAGCGATTCGTGAAAATGCCTGGAGAAGAGTAACGGAGGTTTTGACAGGTTTTGACAGCCGTCAAGGAGCTGTCAAAACGGAAGAATGTAACAGAGACTTGGTTATGGACTTTGCCGGTTACATTTGATATAAGTTGAGTATAAATTGTTTCAAATTGTTCAAATAAGGATAAACAAGCTATTTGGACTGGTGGATGGGCTTTGGAAGGGAACTTTGTTATGGGAATCCATCTAGAGGAGCTGAGGGATATTGCATGTGTTTTTGACAGGAAACTTGTGCAGTTGAATAGAACTTTTAATCTCCTGGGAAACTGCAGAAATGGAACATTATTTTGTCTACAGAGGTCTACACACTATAGGAAACAATGGAACTATCTGTTGGAAAATGAAAGGATCATGATGTAATGTTTTGTTCCTGAACAACAAGCCTCTGCAGGGATATTAGAAACTTTTGGAGAAAGAACATTTCTGTGGGAGAACAGAGAAACAAAAAGGAGGAGAATGGCCGACAAGAATAAGGAAACAACAAGAACTGGACAGAAATGGGAAAGGGGATATTTGGGATATCCAGATTTGACAAGCTTATGGAATTAAAATTGGAGTTTCTACTCCTGGATATAAAAATCTGGATAGAAGAAATGGACCCTCTTCTCGATAGACTTTTTTTAGGATTGGACATTCGTAATTAAATGATTGGACATTCGCAATTAATAAGACTGGCAAAGAATCAGAGGGATGTGGGTTTAATGTAATGTGGGAACTCCAGGAAGATATTAGAGATGGAGGGCTAGGAGGAACGTAACAGGGAAAAAGGGGAGGGAAAGTTGGAATCCAAAGGTTGTAAAATCATTATTTAATTCTATGTTGTTGTTTTTTATCTGTATTAAAGGGGGAAACTCGTGGAAGGGAATAGATCGATCTTAGGGGGATGGGAATTACGCTAAACTGGGCAATGGAGGATGATTGCAATTTGGGGATAAGAATTTGTTGAACCTAATTGTTTATTTGGAAGATTTGGAATACATGAGGGGGTGGGGAGGGGAAGTCCTAGTTATTGGAAAAAGTTTATAAATTGGATTTAATTTGTTTTAATTTGGAAAACCTTAATAAAAATTATTTTAAAAAAAAAAGGCTGTTTAGCCCTGTAAAGGTCAGCACCAGCACTTTGAATTGTGCTCGGAAATGGACTGAGAGCCAATGTAGGTCTTTCAGGACCAGTGTTATGTGGTCTTGGCGGCCTCTCCCAGTCACCAGTCTAGCTGCCGCATTCTGGATTAGTTGCAGTTTCTGGGTCACCTTCAACGGTAGCGCCACGTAGAGCACATTGCAGTACTCCAAGCATTGCAACAGCAACTCTCACAACGTGTGGCTCCCAGTAACTTGCATTCAAATGTATTCTGCTTCTGACAGTGGGAGCAGAGCAGAGGCATCACAGTTGGTAGTCATCTCCTCCATGCATTTGTCTAATCTTTTCTCAAAGCTGCCCAAGTTGGTGGCCTCCACTGACAGAGGCAGTACACCTCTGAATACAAGTTGATGGGAATCTCCAGTGGGAGCAGGGCTGTTGTACTCAGGCAGGGGCAGATCTTGGGGTCTCAAATTTCAGCGATGCCATCATTTGGTGCCCTTCCACCTCCCCAAGACTCCACACCCGGTTGTGCTCCTCTAAATCTGCCTCAGATCCCGCTTGCAGGCTTCTCAGAGCCATCTGGGAAGGCCACGGTGAGAACGGGATGCTGGGTGCTATTATGGACTTATGAGCTCATCCACCCACCAATTGACAGAATTGAACCTGATGTTCCTTATGGGGACAGGGTAATGAAATGGAAGAGCCATGCCTTTCTGAATAACCCCTAACAACGTTAACCTTTATCCCTCATGGGAACACGGAGAGAAGAGTAGGGGGGAGAGAGAGAGAGAAGATGAAATCTGTGTCAGACAGAAGTTCCAGTGATATGTTCTGAGGTGAGGCTGGAGGGATTGTGATTAAACCAATTTGTGCATGATTCAAAAGGGGGGGGGGCGGGAAGTCTCGCTTGGCAGGGGAGAAGCCTGCCACAAACATCTTCATCATGTTGATACTCAGAGGTGGCTTCTAATTCCAAGTGCTGCTTCCAGGCTTGGCCCTCAAACGTCTGAGGCAACAGCTTCCTTTCAGCTAGGAGTATGTCGGCAGTCAAGTCCTTAACCCACAGTGGGGCTCCTGGCCTAAGAACTGGCAATATATTAAGATTATTTAAAAAAATAAAAAAATACATCCTTCAACAAATCTGTTGCTGAACAGCGGCCAAGTTGACAGCTAATTGGCTGTGCTCTTTGGGTAATTATCACACCCGTCAATGAAGTCTTGTCGGGGACACAAACAGAAATAAAATAAATTAAAGAGCTGCATAATAAGAGTGGGAGAGGCTGCTTCTTTGGTATACAGTGTTTGCAGCCTGCTTTTCAGAAAATTATTGTTTTCCAGAGCAGCTTACAGAGGAGGGAAGAGAAGGGGTGTTTTTTTTTTGTGTGTGTGTGTGTGTGTGTGTGTGAGAGAGAGAGAGAGAGAGAGAGAGAGAGAGAGAGTTCAGCAGTAATTGGCATGACCCAGATTTTGTGGGAAAGCAACTCCCCCCAATGCATACATTTTCTTAATATCAGCAATCCTCAGCCCCAATCTTCACAAAAACAAGGCTTCTAGTCCACAAGCTCATTACTTTTGTGTTGATAATAGCCTTATTTCTCCCTCCCTCCCTTCCTCTCTCCCTTCTTTTTCATCCAAGAAGCATTGCTTCAGACTAGAACACAGGTAGGCAACCTAAGGCCCGGGGGCCGGATCTGGCCCAATCGCCTTCTCAATCCGGCCCATGGACAGTCTGGGAATTAGCATGTTTTTACATGAGTAGAATGTGTCCTTTTATTTAAAATGCATCTCTGGGTTATTTGTGGGGCATAGGAATTCATTCATTATTTTTTTCCAAAATATAGTCCACGTGGTCTGAGGGATGGTGGACTGGCCCCTGCTGAAAAAGGTTGCTGACCCCTGGACTAGAGCATGGAGGGCCTCACCACCACCATCACCAACAATATCTGTATCTTATTGCAGTTTTCAGACAGTTACAATCTCCCAAATTGGTTCACACCAATAAAAAGTGTGGGAGGGGGAGATGCTGCTATCAGGTTTACACAGTTAAAAGACAAGACACACAAGGGGGAGGGTAGAGGAAAGAGAGCTGTTCTTCAAGGGCACAACTAAGCAGTGATCTTTAAACGGGCATTTATACTCAGTTCAGGCCAAGCTGATCTTCCCTTGCTGGGGGTGTTCCAAGTTGCTCCAGACATTTCCTTGAGGTTCAGCCAGAGCTGTCCAGGCTCAAGCACTAAGAAAAATGCTATTCCTGGTGGGCTGTGGCTGTCATTTGGGGGCCACAGCAGAGTAGGCAGGGGACCCTTCCTTAGCACTTGGGCCATTGGCAACTGCCCAGTGGTGCTGGGCCCAACCCGTATCAAAATAGCTAGAGGGGAGATTTTTTAAAATAATAATAATAATAAATTATTGGTTTTTACATATAATCACATTACGTAACATCATATCCTCTTATTTTATCTCTTTGTCTCAACTGAGCCTAACGGCTTCCTTCCCTCCCGTCTGATGGTTTACAAAAATAAACTTTGCATTTTTACATTTTGCTTCATTTCCTTTCTTTGTTATAAAAAAAGGTAAAGGACCCCTGACAGTTAAGTCCAGTCACGAACGACTCTGAGGTTGCAGTGCTCATCTCGCTTTATTGGCCAAGGGAGCTGACGCTTGTCCGCAGACAGGTTTTCCGGGTCACTTTGACATGCTTTTGAACTGCTAGGTTGGCAGGAGCTGGGACCGAACAACAGGAGCTCACCCTGTTGCAGGGATTCAAACCGCCGACCTTCTGATCAGCAGGTCCTAGGCTCTGTGGTTTACACCACAGTGTCACCCGCATCCTTGTTATATCATTACCTAAAATATTATATTACTCAACCTGAATAGGTAGCAGTTTCATCTTACAAATCTTCAGATAACCCTGCTAATGATGTTAATTGCTTACAGTTGTCTTTCAAATATGATATAAATTTATTCCAGAGCTTTTGGAATGCTTGGTCTCGCTGGTTCCAGACTCTTCCCATCAGTTTTGCCAGTTCTGCAAAGTTCATCAGCTTCATCACCACTCTTCTTTCATTGGTAGCTCCTGTTGTTTCCATCTTTGGGCTGACAAAATTCTTGCCGCAGTTGTTGCCTATAAGAACAATATTTTATCTTGTCTCAGTCTCTCTCTACCTGCTATACCCAATAAGAAAGCTTCTGGTTTTTTAACAAAAGTGTTTTTAAACATTTTCTTTAGCTCATTATAGCTAGAGGGGAGATTGGGAGGGGATTGCAGCTATTTCAGGTCAGTCACAACCACAAAAAGCATGGGAGGAGGTTTGCTTCCAATGCCATTTTCAGCCTGACGAAACCCGTGTGTTTAGCCGATCAGTAGCAGACTCTTTGAAGCACCAATGGTGCTCAAAGAGAAATACTGCTGAACTTGGCTCCAGCCCTTCTGGCATTGCTAGACACTGATTAAGTGGCAAACGTATACTCTGCTCGATTGCACCGCCAGGGCTAGCTTTGGGAGCCCTCCTTTGAAGTTGTCCACTAAAAGCGCTCATTTTGTAGCTGGAAAACCCTTTAAACTATCTGACATCTCTCCCTCCCGCCTCGCTTCCTCTACGCACCGACTGCACCAGCCCTGAGGGTGTTCAGCTTTCGCGTTTGGTTCGGTTAACCGTGAGGCCTGCAAATCAAAAGAACCCGCCTGCCAACCCGTCACTCTGGGGAGCTGCTTACACCAGCCGTGTGTGTGAAATTTTGATGGGGATTTGCTAATTTTCCACGACATGTTCCTAGCGGCTTCTGCAATTCACTGCTATCAGATACAGCCGTATATCTGCGGACCTTTAGGTCATATCTGCTTGGGGATTGTTGGGGGTTTTTGACAAATCGGTCATGTATTCCCCACCGTCCTCCTTACAGTAATGCTGAAAAGCACTTTTGGCTTGTTTATTGGAAGCCAAACAGGTGCTTGGACGGGGAGGGAATGCAGTGAAGCAATCCTAAAATGCAAGCACTTCTTGGTTATCAGAGGAAGAACTCCGCTAAGAACCTGCAATTACAGATGCACGATATGGAGCGTTCAGAATCACGGCTTGATGCCTGGAAATTAATTAGTGATTTCTCAGAGGAATCAGCGCCTGTCAACCTGCCTCCTTCAGAAGTGAGGTGGCTGTCTGACTTTGAGAAGTGGTCCACGTGCACAGAAGACATTTGCTGGCCTCAGTCGCCACCACACTGTTGACAACCCGTAAGATCATGCAATGCAATGCTCACATGGAACAGAAAATAAACACAGCCTCCAGTCATCCAGCATCAAAGCGATTAAAAAGCTGGGTGGCCAAATGAAAGGCATTCCCCCCCCCCCTTCTTTCTTTAGAATATAATCGGTTTGCATTAAAGGGTAAAGGGACTCGTGACAATTAAGTCCAGTCGCAAACGACTCTGGGGTTGCAGCGCTCATCTTGCTTTACAGGCCGAGGGAGCCGGCATTTGTCCGCAGACAGTTTTTCCAGGTCATATGGCCAGCATGACTAAGCTGCTTCTGGCAAAACCAGAGCAACGAACAGAAACGCCGTTTACCTTCCTGTCAGAGCAGTACCTATTTATCTACTTGCACTTGACGTGCTTTCGAACTGCTAGGTTGGCAGGAGCTGGGACCGAGCAACGGGAAATCACCCTGTTATGGGGATTCAAACCACCAACCTTTTGATTGGCAAGCCCAAGCGCAACAATGGTTTAACCCACAGCGCCACCCGCGTCCCTTTGCATTTGTTACCCACCATCAATAACATAAGGTTAGAGCAATAGACTCCTAGGAGAAGCTTTCCAATGGGGCAGAATTTTGCAGTACAGTGGTACCTCGGGTTACGAACTTAATTCATTCCGGAGTTCCGTTCTTAACTCGAAACCGTTCTTAATCTGAGGTGCGCTTTCACTAATGGGGCCTCCTGCTGTTGCTACACTGCCGGTGCACAATTTCCGTTCTCATCCTGGGGCAAAGTTCGCAAACCGAGGTACTACTTCCGGGTTAGCGGAGTTTGTAACCTGAAGTGTTTGTAACCCAAAGTGTTTATAACTGTACCACTGTAATTCCATATGTGGACCCAAACATGGCTATCCTTTGAAATTTGCTCTTCAGCAAATTTTGTGATGCAGTTCTCTAACTATAAAATGTGCACACAATGTTTGAATTAGGGGAGATGTGCATCCCCCTCTTTCCTCCCCACCAGACAGCTTCTCACCTTTAGACATACCTGGATCTTTCCAAATGGACATGATTTGATCTGGGGCTACCTCAACCTTATCAGACCGAATCCTGGATCAATGCGAAACAACCCAATTTGCTTCTGGATCCAGGATTCAGCTGGATCTGGTGCACAACACAACCAAATAGGCTTCTAAGCAGTTCATGAAGTATTTAAAAAGACCCAGTTATGCTAATATTAAAATATAAACATCCATATTTAAAATATGCAATGAAAGAATCCCATTAAAACATTAAAATATAAACATTCATGATTAAAATGCACAATAAAACAATCCCATTAAAACTACACAGCAATAAATGAAGCTGGAAGAAGGATCCCAGGAAGGATAAAAGCACCAAAGGAGATACACCGAACATCAAACAGGCCTGCAGAGTTTGAGAATATTAATATGAACAGAAGGAAAATTTTTGTCTGCCCAGTGTTTAATTATTTATAATATTATTCTGTTTGGGTCTCTGTGAGAAAAGAAGGGTGCTGACATTCAAAAGCCAAATAATAAATCAGAAGGGAAAGGAGATATTCAATTTAGTTTGCATTTATTTGAAGGCAAATTAATCAAATCTGCACTGTACAAAACAATATGGGAGCTGTAGCACCAGCATCCTTCAAAATTATTATACAAATTTTACAGTTTAGACGTCCATCCAAACCATTTTTTTTTAAAAAAAAATACATATGTTAGGAAATGAGTGTGGTAGGGGGAAATGGGAGTGACAGCGAGAGGGAGAAGCATCTAAGGATGGATTAGTGATGGCAGAAGAAATTCAGTTCAGTTCACATTTAAAGAAGAACCTACTCGATTCCCACTTTCTGAAACACAGCCATCCTTTGAAATTTGCTCTTATCTGAATTCCCTTAATTTTCCAGTGCAGTTTTCCAGCCAACTTTTGTGTACAGCAATGCATTTTTTGGGATAATGTGTGCACAAAGATGCATATATTTGTGTAACTTACATACAGGAAAATTCCTTAGCAAAAATGTGTATATATAAGGGGGAAATGCATTAAAATGCTAATAAATTGTCATAAGGGTTGTTGTTGTTGTTTTTAAAGTAAACTGTTGTGGAAATGTGAAGAATGAACTTTTAAGAAACTGGGAGAAACATAATTCAACAATTTATTGTCCAGTTCAGTCCAGTTTCACATGGGATGGGGCTAAGTCTGTCTCATCCTCTTTCCATGCTAGCTTTTAAGGGATAGTCTTTAAAATCCTTGGGGAAATACAAATGTATGAAACAAAATGAAAAATACACATGGCATTCTGAGGACTCCAGCTTTGTTTTTACCTGAGGAGGGGGCAGAAATGTCATTCCCACGATACAGTTCCCTCTGAGAGCTACAGAATGTCATCAAGTCCCATTGTGTTCTATGGTGACTCACTCCCATTTTTGTACGAAACTGGTCTTCTTTGGTTCTAAGCCTTGTGGACAGTTTTCAGGATGGAGGAGGCGGGGTCATGGTGGGCGGAGCCAGAGGCAATTGGAGGCAGAGGAACAAGTGCATGCCAGACATGCAAAATCCAGCTGTTTCTGCAACTGAATGCAAACCTCTCCATGCAGCGAAGCAAGAGACGTGATTATTTGTGTTTCCTTTATAAAATTTCTTAACCACCATTTACTCCAAGGTGTCCGGGTGAGTTCCAGCAATCCTATATACAGTTGTAAGGAACAAGTAAAACAGTGTAAGCATTCCAAACACAGCAAAGGCATCTAGGATCAGCAAAAGATGTGCATCCCACAAATGACAGGACTTTAACTGTCAGAGCCAGTGTGGTGTAGTGGTTAAGAGCGGTGGACTCGTAATCTGGTGAACCATGTTTGCTTCCCCGCTCCTCCACATGCAGCTGCTGGGTGACCTTGAGCTAGTCACACTTCTCTGAAGTCTCTCAGCCTCACTCACCTCACAGAGTTTGTTGTGGGCAAGGAAGGGAAAGGAGATTGTGAGCTGCTTTGAGGCTCCTTTGGGTAGTGATAAAGCAAGATATCAAATCCAAACTCTTCAGAGGCCAGGCTAAAGAGGTGTGTCTTTAGTATATGGTGGAAGTTGCACAGTAAAGATGCTACAGCACATCTCTCGGGGGAGAATTTCACAATGTAGAGGCTGCCACAAAATCACAGAATTGTGGTGTTGGAAGGAATCTTTCTGCCAGCGTGGGGCTCGAACCCTGAGATTAAAGAGTCTTGTGCTCTACTGACTGAGATATCTCAGCCAGAAAAAGCCCATTCCTGTGCCAGCACACCTTGCATTTCTAAATGTAAGGAGCCACCCTGTGCTCCTCGGATGAAGGAGAGTATATAAATTTAGTAACGAATAATAAACATCATAATAAAGGTGGCAGAGCTTATTTTATTATCGTAGTTAAAGAGCAAGGCAAAAGCATTCAGGGGTGTGGAGCAGGGCCAGTGGTCAGTGAAGGGTGTTCCTGGGGAGACTCCCAAGGGCCAGAAAGGAGGCATGGGGGATGACTCCTGATTCAAACATTTAAACCCCCTGCAAATATGTCTTTGTCTTGACAACAAGGTATATGGGGGGGGGGAGCTTTGCCCACTGGGTGTATGCTCCTGCCTAATCTGTAATAATCTGCTAATCCAATCTAATCAAAGATAATATGTTCACACTAAATAAATGAGATCCATTGCAAACACGGTCCTCGTTTGTTTTCAGTCTCCAGCTTCCAGTGCATGCAGCTGTTTGTCCAATTGCAGAGCAGCTTCTGTTGATGTCAGAGGGAGGGGGGATGTCTGAATCTGTCCACCTCCTTGAGGATGTCAAACATTTTAGAATATATTGGTTTAGAAGCTTACTAAATTTAAACAGAAGCATTAACACGGCCCTTCGGCTCTCTTGACAGATATAAACTCTTCCTTGGGGGGATTGCGGTAATGCTGTCTAATCAGCTTAAGGAGTTAATTAAACAGCTGTCACTTAGCTTCTTAATTCTGAGACTTGATGCTAAATAAGATTTGAAATTAGTTATGCATGGCAGAGGCGTGAACCTTGACGCAGTGGAGATGGCTCCCAGCCCAAGGCAGGAGGGAGAGAGAGAGAGAAGACGTTGCTTTAGGTGCGGTGCAAATTGACAGTTGCGATATTCTACAAGGGGGTAAACTGAGGCATTTGCTCTGGTCCCAGCATAGGCAGTGAGCCTCTCAACATAATACAGTAGAAGTAGAGCCCAGCTGGAGCTGACCAAAGGGCAGTCTACCCCAGCAAAGGCTGTTCTTCCCCAGGCGCAAGCCACATGGGGACATGAAACAGCAGAACATGAGGGGAATAGCCTTCCTTCCCTTTTCCCCAAGCCAATTGTCACCTGCTTTGCTCCAGGGGGTGGCACTATCTGTCAGCCACCTCCTCTCCCATTGTCTTAGGCTGCATTTACACAGCAGTTTGTTCCATTTCCTTAACTGTTGATTTCCACATTTTTTGAGCTTTCACATCTAAAAGCCACTGTCATGGTCCGGGTTACAGGCAGTTGGAGTCCTGGCTTGGTATGTTGGGACTAGGGTAGCAGGAAACGGCAGCCCAGGGTCAGCAGTCCAGGGGTCAAGAAGCCAAGAGTCCAAGAGTCAGGATACCAGGAATCAGGAAGCCAAAGCACAGCTAGGTAGGTAGCATGTTGCTGTGGCAAAGAGCCAGAGGGAAATGCTGGTCTTATATACAGTGGTGCCTCGCAAGACGAAAAGAATCCGTTCCGCGAGTCTCTTCGTCTAGCGGTTTTTTCGTCTTGCGAAGCAAGCCCATTGACGGCTTAGCGCTATTAGTGGTTTAGCGACTTTTAGCAGCTTTTAGCGGCTTAGCGGCTTAGAAAAGGGGGGGAAGGGAAAAAAACCCGCAGGAACTCGCAAGACATTTTCGTCTTGCGAAGCACGCCCATAGGAAATTCGTTTTGCGAAGCGCCTCCAAAACGGAAAACTCTTTCGTCTAGCGAGTTTTCCGTCTTGCGAGGCATTCGTCTTGCGGGGCACCACTGCAGTGGCGTAGCGTGGGTTGTCAGCACCCGGGGCAAGGCAAGTAATTTGCGCCCCCTAACCCGTGGATTTGCGCCCCCTAACCCGTGGATTTGCCCTAACCCCAGATGTTGCGCCCGGTGCGGCCGGCCCCCCCTGCACCCCCCACGCTACGCCACTGCACCACTGTACTCCCGGTCCTCCTGGCCCTTGCCACCAGGTGCTATGAGTCTTCTGTCAAGCATCACCTGTGCGGCTGCGCCTTGCCCTTCCAGGCCAAACTCAGGAAGGCCCCAGTCCTGCGAGGCCCTACCAGTCACAGGGCCTGGCTCCTGCATGCACTCCAGACAGCCACTTTTGGTAATCTAGCAGATGTCCTGTGCTTATTCCCGTGTTAATTGCTTCCTGGAAAAAAAATCCATCTGCAGCCACATTAACCCAGAAAATTGCAGGGGTAAGGTGATGAAATTTGGGGTAGCAGGCCAGCATAGAGTTGTTTCCTGCCATTTCCATGGGTGAGTCATGGGAGAAAGAAGCACACCTGTGTTGGAAGGGTGGGAGGTGTTGTGCTGTTGTCCAACAACCACGTCTAAGAGTATGGATGAAATTTAGCATAACGTGTATTGGTCAAAAAGCCACAATTCCTCAACACAACCAGGCACCTTTGTGTGAAAGGTACATTGGAAAATGGAGCATCGTGATCAGGAAAACTATCCCCTACACCTATACATCCTCAGTGTTGCCTTTGCTAAATATGGGAGGGAGGAGGATGAGGACTAACCCAGAATTAGCTGACTCTGATCCACATATTGTTGGTTCCTCCTTTCTTCTGCTCTACAGTCCTAATGGCCACCAGTCTCCATTGACACTGCCTCTGATCAGCCCTCATGACTTATAGCCATTGACAGCCGTACCCTTCATGAATTGTCTAGTCTGCAAGTTGCTCCAAGCTGGCAGCCATCGCTACATCTTGTAGCAGTCAGATGCATTGCTCATCTGCATGTCATTTGTACCTCCTCTAGTCTGTCTTGTATCTCCCACCACCCAAAACATAAGAAGAGCCCTGCTGGATCAGGCCAGTGGCCCACATAGTCCAGCACGCTGTTCCCAGAGTGGCCAACCAGATCCCTGTGGGAAACCCGTGTCAGGAGTTCAGCCTACACTCAAGTAGGACCCTGGCAGAGACACATGACTGACTGGCATGTTCCCTCCCTCGTGGACGTTTGTTCGGGAGCTTCAAAAACTTTCTTCTGCCCAAACATCACAGAGACTGATGCCCACCGACACCAGCACACTTAGGGATGCACAGAATCTTTGCAGCTTTTGTAACAGACCTCAGCAACTCAGCATTTTGGCTAATCTACTTTATTTACATATAAACACACACAGAGCACTGCAACATGGCTCCCCCTCTCTCTAGCATGAGACAACAAAGAGGAAAGAACAAAGGACAATAGTCCCACTTCACAGAACACAGTAACACAAACATCCTGTCTCCGTCACTTCCCACTCTGTGGAGTCAAAACATAAACCATCATGTGATAGACAAAAATCCCATGACTGCAATCATGGAGCAAGAATTCTAACAACCCGCAGGCGGGATCCTGCAATTTCCAGCCGTTGCTATTCTGGAGCTTTGCTGCCTCCTCAGCTTTGTTGGAGGATCTCAGATCCAAGCAGTAAGAAGCAGAGAGATGTCTTGTCCACTTTATCCATGCCACACACAATTTTGTATCCCCTGGTTTCTGGTCCCCCCTAAACTAAAAAGCTGTGAATGCTTCATATAGACCCCGGGTCGTTTTTGTTGCCCTTTTCTCTCACTTTTCCAGTTCTATAATATAATTTTTGAGGTCCAGTGACCAGAACTGGAGACATGCCTCAGCTCTGGGCATACCCTGCGTTAACAGAGGTGAATCGGGTGGTTCAGGGCAGATTCACATTCCCAAGTCACTTCATTAACAAGGCATGTTGAGGCAGGTCAGGGAGTCTCCAGTGTCTCAAGCAGCTGTTACTTTGGTTTTCCTAAAGTTCAATGCCCAGCCCTTTCATTCATTCATTCATTCATTCTATTTTCTGAGACCCAAAAAACTAAGTTGACTGGAAAATTTCCAGAATTTAAGAGGGGAGGTTGGTGGTGGTTGGATCTTTAGTTCTGACAAACAGGCTACTTTTTAATCATGGTGAGTAAATAGCTCGCTGTGATTTTATCAGTGCACTCCAGTTACTTCAGTGATTTAGGGGAGGGATGTTGCAATAAATAGTTGCTATTCATGTGGGAATTGTTCTTTGAGTTTTGTCTGTGAGAGCAGGGTGTGAGTGTGAATTGGAAGAGCCACAAAAAGATTCCCTTGAGCACATGGATTGATAATATGGACAGAGTAGCTACATACAAACAAATTGCATGTCGACACAAATTAAGAATGGATAAATATGAAGAGCTTTGGAATATTTAAGCGATAAGGCGTACAGTGGTGGGAAGTAGGAGGAGGAGAAGTGGGGAAATATTGTTAAAAAGGTGTAGTCATAGGTATATCAGTATTCCAATCTGAATTGTCAAATTGTGTTAGTAGTGTTATTATGGTTTTTGTTGTATGTGTCTTGTGCAGTTGTTGTTTGTATTGAAAAAATGATGATGATGATGATTTATTTATTTTAAGTGACTTTTCCCGTTTTTATAACACAGGAAAATCATCTAACATAAAAGGCCCTGGAACAATTTGTCTGAAGTTTCCCAGGTTTCTTACAGATTGCTCATCTCCTTATTTTTTCCTACTGATTTTTCCTACAAAAAACCCCTACAATAACCCAAAGGAGAGGATCATTATTTGCTTAATCCACTTGGCAGGGGGTTCCTGTGCCTGCAAAGTGTGGGGGAGTTTTAGCCATTTTTTGATACTCCACTGCAGTGAATGGAGAACACAGAGCTTGGTTACATGCAGAGAAGCTCTGAGGGCCTGTTGAAATGGAGAGAACACAGAGCAACTTAAAAACAGTTCAGAATTTTTATTTTTTTTAATGTACACATAACAGAGAGAAGGTGAATCTTGGGACCTGTGCACACTCCTGGCCAGAACTGTGTGCAATAATTAAAGTATGGCTGCACCACAAAATTGCACAAAGGGATTATGATTTGGCAGTTTTATTTTTGATCCTTTTCCTAATGATCCCTGAAATGGAATTCACATTTTTTCACAGCTGCTATGCACTGGATCAATGCTTTCATTACGCTATCCACTATGACTCCAAACTCTCTTTCCTGGTCATTCCTTCTTTCTGTGATCATTCCTCTTTCCCCGTCCTTCCCTGCTACAGATTTGAATCAATCAATCAATCAATCAATCAATCAATCAATCAGTCAGTTAGTCAATAAGGGATAATAATAATAATAATAATTTATTATTTGTACCCCGCCCATCTGGCTGGGTTTCCCCAGCCACTCTGGGCGGCTTCCATAAAAACCAGAAATACACTAAAATATCACAGATTAAAAACTTCCCTGAACAGGGCTGCCTTAAGATGTCTTCTGAATGTCAGGTAGTTATTTATCGCTTTGACATCTGATGGGAGGGCGTTCCACAAGGCGGGTGCCACTACCGAGAAGGCCCTCTGCCTGGTTCCCTGTAGCTTTGCTTCTCGTAATGAGGGAACCGCCAGAAGGCCCTCGGCGCTGGACCTCAGCGTCCGGGCAGAACGATGGGGGTGGAGACGCTTCTTCAGGTATACTGGGCCGAGGCCGTTTAGGGCTTTAAAGGTCAACACCAGCACTTTGAATTGTGCTCAGAAACGTACTGGGAGCCAATGTAGGTCTTTCAAGACCGGTGTTATGTGGTCTCGGCGGCTGCCCCCAGTCACCAGTCTAGCTGCCGCATTCTGGATTAGTTGTAGTTTCCGAGTCACCTTCAAAGGTAGCCCCACGTAGAGCGCATTGCAGTAGTCCAAGCGGGAGATAACTAGAGCATGCACCACTCTGGCGAGACAGTCCGCGGGCAGGTAGGGTCTCAGCCTGCGTACCAGGTGGAGTTGGTAGACAGCTGCCCTGGATACAGAATTGACCTGCGCCTCCATGGACAGCTGTGAGTCCAAAATGACTCCCAGGCTGCGCACCTGGTCCTTCAGGGGCACAGTTACCCCATTCAGGACCAGGGAGTCCTCCACACCAGCCCGCCCCCTGTCCCCCAAAAACAGTACTTCTGTCTTGTCAGGATTCAACCTCAATCCATTAGCCGCCATCCATCCTCCAACCGCCTCCAGGCACTCACACAGGACCTTCACCGCCTTCACTGGTTCTGATTTGAAAGAGAGGTAGAGCTGGGTATCATCTGCATATTGATGGACACCCAGTCCAAACCCCCTGATGATCTCTCCCAGCGGCTTCATATAGATGTTAAAAAGCATGGGGGAGAGGACGGAACCCTGAGGCACCCCACAAGTGAGGGCCCAGGGGTCTGAACACTCATCCCCCACCACCACTTTCTGAACACGGCCCAGGAGGAAGGAGCGAAACCACTGTATAACAGTGCCCCCAGCTCCCAGCCCCTCTAGACGGTCCAGAAGGATGCCTGCAATTTGACTAGTTTCCTAGATAAAGCATGTTTGACTCAGAAGTAGGAGTGGGTGAGAATTCTGATTCAGTTCACCTTTAAAAGTGAACCTACCTAATCTGCAGGACGCGGGTGGCACTGTGGGTTAAACCACAGAGCCTAGGGCTTGCCGATCAGAAGGACGGGGTGAGCTCCCGTTGATCGGTCCCTGCTCCTGCCAACCTAGCAGTTTGAAAGCACATCAAAGTGCAAGTAGATAAATAGGTACCGCTCTGGCAGGAAGGTAAATGGCGTTTCCGTGCACTGCTCTGGTTCACCAGAAGCAGTTTAGTCATGCTGGCCACATGACCCAGAAAAACTGTCTGCAGACAAACGCCAGCTCCCTTGGCCTATAGAGCACGATGAGTGCTCAACCCCAGAGTTGGCCACGAATGGACCTAATGGTCAGGGGTCCCTTTACCTTTACCTAATCTGCATTTCCCCAGAACAATATGCAAAGCGAGAACAGTCAAACCGCACAGAGATGTACCACAAGTGTCCTACCTCACAAGAGATACAGTGGTGCCTCGCAAGATGAAATTAATCCGTTCCGTGAGGCTCTTCGTATAGTGGTTTTTTCGTCTTGCGAAGCAAGCCCATTGACAGCTTAGCGGATTAGCGCTATTAGCAGTTTAGCGGCTTTTAGCGATCAGCTGTTAAGCGGCTTATCAGTGGATCAGCTGATAAGCGGCTTAACGGCTTAGGAAAAGGGGGGGGGAACCTGCAGGAACTCGCAAGACATTTTCGCCTTGCGAAGCAAGCCCATAGGGAAATTCATTTTGCGAAGCGCCTCCAAAACGGAAAACCCTTTCGTCTAGCGGGTTTTCCGTCTTGCGAGGCGTTCGTCTTGCAGGGCACCACTGTAATGAAATCCCCGAAATTATGTTACTAGCCAAGATGGAAGCTGAAAAATGGAAGAAAGCATGTAAGGAAGAGCTAGATGCACTTCACAAGAACAAAAGTTGGCAGCTAACCAGTTTCTATTAGGAAGGAGAATCAGAGGATAAAAATGGATCTTTGCCATCCTTCAAAATTCCCACTTCTCCGATTTTTGCTGTGCAGTTCTCCAACCAAGTAGTGTGTACAAAAATGCATATAATGGGGGAAAGTGTCAAATGCTTTCAAAACATTTCCCTCTAATAAGATGCTTTTTTGTATGGGAAACAACATACACAATGCATTTTATTAGAGGGTAATGCTTTTGTGGGGGGTGTATATTAGCCAGAATTTGCACTCAGTGCAGATTAATCTTCATTATGATTCTTTTGTTTATTTAAAAAATGACAAACCTGTGTGGAAATGTGGAAAACAGAACTTCAGATTGGAAAAATAAGCAACTGGGTGGATTCAAAGTTGTCAGATCCACCCATTCCTACTCAGAAGTAAGGCCCAATCTGCACTCCATTATCATCCCACTTAAAACACTCATAGAATCCTGGAAACTATAACATGTTAAAAGTACTGAGAGTTATGAGGAAACCCATTCCCCACCCCAGAGCTACAATTCCCAGATATCCCTGGGAAGAGGGTTTGATTGTTCAACCGCTCTGGGAATTCCAGCTCTGTGAGGGGAATAGGATCCTCCTAACCGCTCTGAAGAGACATCACCTTGTCGATAAAAGTCCGTATAGTTAAAGCCATGGTTTTCCCAGTAGTGATGTATGGAAGTGAGAGCTGGACCATAAAGAAAGCTGATCGCCGAAGAATTGATGCTTTTGAATTATGGTGCTGGAGGAGACTCTTGAGAGTCCCATGGACTGCAAGAAAATCAAATGTATCCATTCTTAAGGAAATCAGCCCTGAGTGCTCACTGGAAGGACAGATTGTGAAGCTGAGGCTCCAATACTTTGGCCACCTCATGAGAAGAGAAGACTCCCTGGAAAAGACCCTGATGTTGGGAAAGATGGAGGGCACAAGGAGAAGGGGACGACAGAGGACGAGATGGTTGGACAGTGTTCTTGAAGCTACCAGCATGAGTTTGACCAATCTGCGGGAGGCAGTGGAAGACAGGAGTGCCTGGCGTGCTCTGGTCCAGGGGGTCATGAAGAGTCGGACACGACTAAACGACTAAACAACAACAACAACTGCTCTGAGCCATAGCTGTCAACTTTTCCCTTTTCTTCCGAGGAATCCTACTTGGAATAAGGGAATTTCCCTTTAAAAAAGGGAAACGTTGACAGCTATGCTCTGAGCACCCTTAGCAAACTACAGTTTCCAGGATTCTTTGGGGAAAGCCCTGACTCTTTAATTTGATATGATACTGCACTGTGCGCAATGGGCCTTACTCCTAGCTATGGGGAACAGCTGTGGATCGGTGGCAGAGCCACAAAAAGTCCACAGCTTCCCCATTCCTGGTTGACAACACTGTATTTGATTGTTCTGACTCCTTATAAAGAAGCTTTCTATGTTCCTCTGTGCCCTTAGAGATTCAGCTTTGGGCAGGCAAAGACCAGTTCTTACCACTTAAACTACCCCCAAGACTTTCATAAAGGAAAGGCTATTTTCTTCTTTCTTCAGCCTACTCTGTTTGCTAGCCGCTCAGTCAAAGATCGCCCTCCTAGCCAATGGGAGTTCATTGCCAAGACTGTCCTCGGAACTTAAACTAATACATCTGTATTGTGTACTGCAATCTGCTGTCTCGCTAATGTGTTGGAACATTCTGATGATGTTTTAATGGCTCTTTAATTCTGTGTTGTATTAAGGAAAGCACCGCAGCAGTTTATACTTAATGCTAATGTGTTTATCCACAGGCTCCCCACATATTAATTGCCTGGAGAACAAATATTAAAAACTCACTTAAAATATATGTAAGCAGTTTGCAATTCCACGAGGTCCTACAGGCTTCCTGCTTATTCTTATCTGGCGGGGGACAGGACTGTTATAGAGGCTGTGCAAATTAAGCACAGTATTGCTAGCATAGAAAATATTGTACGCCTTTCCTAGAAATGTGTTTTTCGCACACTGTAGCTCCATTGGTCCCAAGGTCATTTTGGACAAACTTTTGCTTTGTTGCCAGTAGGCTTAGGCCAGGCATAAGCAAACTCCAGCCCTCCAGATGTTTGGGACTACAACTCCCATCATCCCTGACCACTTGTCCTTTTTGGATAGGGATGATGGGAATTGTAGTCCCAAACATCTGGAGGGCCGGAGTTTGGCTATGCCTGACCTATAGGAAGCGTGAAATCAGGACCTGAGTGAAACAGTGCTTTCCCCAACTGTGATTCCCAACAACTAGTGTTCACAGGCTTACTGCTTCCAACTATGTAAGCAGAACATAGCAATCATGCATAGTCTTACCCTCTGTAAATTGAGATCTATACAAGATCTCAAAGTAGCTGTTCTATTACAAAGGAATTTCAGAAATAGACTGGAAAGAGAAGCTGCTGAATTGCAACTTATCACCAAACTTAAAACTATGGAGAGACCTGGTTTGAACAAAGACATTGGATTCTTATCTCATTATACATGACAAAGCCATTTTTCACCTTCTCACCCCTTGCTTTTTCCTGTTAGACCTATTGCAGTCGTTAAGAGTCGTCAACAGGCTCATCGCAGCTATCTGCCAATCACCCATTCCCACCACCCTTCTGAGTAATACCCCTCCCCACCTTCTCACTATAGAAAGGTCCGGTGACTTCTGTTTCAGTGTATCTGAAGAAGTGTGCATGCACACGAAAGCTCATACCTAGAACTAACTCAGTTGGTCTTTAAGGTGCTACTGGAAGGAATTTTTTTATTTTGTTTTGACCATGGCAGACCAACACGGCTACCTATCTGTAACTAAATTTGTCTTGTCCTCTTTTCAGGTCATCCAGGGGGTGTTTGGTTTCACCCGAGCTGAATGCTGCTCTGATCACATTCAGATTATTTCAAGCTTCCTTTAGGTTTCAAAAAATGACAGCATTGGGAGGCCCTGTCATGGGTTTGCTACATCTGTTTTGGCCCTAAGAGGGACACCATGGAGACACAATGCAGATATTGCTGAACTACACCTCCCATCAACCCCTGCTTTCCGGGCCTAATGAGAGTTGTAGCTCAGCAACTTCCGAAGGACCAAAGGTTCCCCACTCCTGGTGTAATGTAAATATCTTCACTCTGTAATTTCTCCTCATTCTGTACAAATAATCACCACCCCTCCCTTACTTTAATGAGTATGTGTGAGGTATAAAATTCTGTGTGCCAAAATCAATCGTCTTGTATTGGCTATATGAAAATGATTGGCATCTCCTTTTTATTTCAAAACAAATTTGATGGGGAAAATCCACTTTTTCTAGGCAGCCTCGCCAGGGCTATTCATCCCTCTGGATCATCATGTCCCTTAATCCTCTGTTAGTTATGGATGAGGGGTACAATATTTCTTCAAAAGAGTCAGATATCATCTTAGCATTCCCTCTTCCCTTTGGGAGGGACTGTTTAGATTTCATCTTCTTTAATGTGCTGGGAAATCTCTGTCTGGGCTAAACAAGTATTTCGTTCCCCAGGGGATCCTCTACGTCCCCCTATGCCTTTAAAGGAATGAAGAAAGAAGCATTTCCAAAGATCCCACCCACTGCTTAATCTGGTCCAAGTATTTGCTGTGGAATGAGAAAGGCCTGCTTGATTGGGGAAGGAAGGAATCCTTCAATCACACGCTATAATAGAAGGGGCTTAATGGTTTATAACATCATTAATACACAGTTGCTTACCTAAAGCCTCTGTTTTCCATTGGCAGGCACGACAGCTGATAATTCCCTCAGTTTGGAACTGTCTTTATGTTTTGAAACAGAGGTGGGGAACCTCTTTCAGCCTAAGGGCCACATTCCATTCCGGGAAACCTTCTGAGGGCCACAAATATTTTCAGATCACCCCTTTGGGCCAGGGGCAAAAGTGGTTGGAGCAATGAATGTAAATTTTATCTTCACACCGTATGCTAGTTCCTACCCCTCAACTGTCCCGGGAAAACTGGAGCAGCCTGTTTTGTCACACGAGAGCACGACAGGCATTTGGAGCACTGAGATCTCACACAGTCTCACGCTGTGATCTCGCCCTGGGAAAAATCCCTTTTTTGTTGCTGTGATCACATACAGGTCATGTGACTCACCCGGGAATGCATCACGGAAAACACACATCCTGGTTTTTGACCTGCGCATATTGGTAAAAAGGTAAAGGGACCCCTGACCATTAGGTCCAGTCGTGACCAACTCTGGGGTTGTGGCGCTCATCTTGCTTTACTGTCCGAGGGAGCCAGCGTACAGCTTCCAGGTCATGTGGCCAGCATGACTAAGCCACTTCTGGCGAACCAGAGCAGCACACAGAAACATGAAACACCGTTTACCTTCCTGCCGGGGTGGTACCTATTTATCTATTTGCACTTTGACGTGCTTTCGAATTGCTAGGTTGGCAGGAGCAGGGACCGAGCAACGGGAGCTCACCCCGTCACGGGGATTCGAACCGCCGACCTTCTGAGCGGCAAGTCCTAGGCTCTGTGGTTTAACCCACAGTGCCACCCGCGTCCCTTCGCGCATGTTGGAGGGTAAGCTAATTTCAACACACAGCTCTCTGCATCCAAGAAAGAAAAAGTTCAAGGAGACATTCCAGCCAGGCAAAAATTCTAAGTGTCAGTGAGGGGTGTGCCCTCAGCCTCATGTCTCCCACCCTTGTTCTTTAAAATCATCAACGCACAGCTGTTTACGGAGTGCTTGTGTTTTTTTATCGGTGATCAGCAATATTCCCTGAGCTCAGTTCTGAACTGACTCAATAATTATGAACTTTCTCATTAAGCTTGAGAGTCAGCCCTACCCACCCACCGTGTTCATATTGTTGGCATATGCACGTAGATAATTCCATATGCCATATTGCTTCCTGGGAGCTGCAGCTTCCAGGAACCTACCGTATTTTTTGCTCTATAAGACTCACTTTTTCCCTCCTAAAAAGTAAGGGGAAATGTGTATGTGTCTTATGGAGCGAATGCAGGCTGCGCAGCTATCCCAAAAGCCAGAACAGCAAGAGGGATTGCTGCTTTCACTGCGCAGCGATCCCTCTTGCTGTTCTGGCTTCTGAGATTCAGAATATTTTTTTTCTTGTTTTCCTCCTTCAAAAACTAGGTGCGTCTTGTGGTCTGGTGCGTCTTATAGAGTGAAAAATACGGTATATGCTTGACATTTTTAGATATATTTTTTCCAAGATGTATAAACAGGACACAAGATTCACCCATGGATGGATGGACGGATGTGACCTTTGGAATGTTTTGATCATTTTATATAAGTTGGTTTGTCTAAACGTTCTGCCTGTATAAAAATAAATAAACGAAAACGAAAACATAGAATCCACAGAGCACTTTTAGAGGGTTCAAAATCCCTAATATCCATGAGTTTTATAATCCTTTTGTAAAGTTACTGTTATCCTCATTTTACAAATCGGGGTGTTAAGGCAGGGTGGGAGCAGAAGTAGCAATGCCAGCTCAGGATCACCACCGTGCAGTGTGGACGGGGCTTTCATAATGCAGCTGAACTTTGCACATTTAGTTAGAGGTCAGTTGCACTGAACTCAGTGGGGCTCAGGATCCTTGAGAGAAACAAGGTTGGAGAATGCATCCATTGGTTCATACCTGTCTGAAGCCTCGGAGTCTGTATCCTCTTTCTTTTGAACTAGGACAAAGGAACTCTGTTCTTTTAAGATGTTCAAAGATCTCCTCCCCGTTTTTTATCTGTCTCATATTAGATTAAAGAGACTGGTCTTATTCCCCCCCACCAGATGAGAAAGTAGGAAAAGTCAACTTCTGACTGACTTAATTCTCAAGCCCTTAGGTTCTCTTCCACAAGTAAAATCATATCATGTTTCAAACCCTGCAGTGCAAACTATTTACATGAGAAATTGCCACTCCAGGGGCAAATGGGTTGCAAACCTTCAATCATAGGAACCGTATGAAATCAAGATTTGCTTGTTCTGCATGTGGGCCTTGATTTTAAATGCCTTGGAATTCTGAATAAGAAATACATCTCTCTCTTTTTAACCCAGGGTGCAAATCAGTAGTAACTTCAGTGGAGACAATGAAACTACTTTGGGGTTACACTAGGGTGCAATACAGAAAGGATCATTTAGCTTCCATTGTGTGATTCAGAGGCTATCCAAATAGGCTGAGCTAAGGGGTGCTGAATGTGTCAAGTACAGTTCAGCCATTGTTTTGAATGTCTTAAGAATAATGCTGGTGACCAGCTTGGTTCATTAGAGAGAGAGGACTCTAAGAAGAAAAGAACATAGAAAGAGCGTGATGGATTGGACAATGGCCCATCTAGTCCTGCACTCTCAGTTCCCAAACTGGCCAACCAGATACCCACAAACAGAACTTGAGCTCAACAACATTCTACCCTCCTGCAGTTTCTGCCAACTGGTATTCAGAAGCACGCTGCCTCCAACTGTGGTCTTTTGTCACTGTCCGCTGGCATTAGGATGGTCACTCTGTACATGCTCGAATAAAAACCCACTGTGTTTAATAGGACTTATTCTCAGTTAAATGTGTTTAGCCTAAATTAGAGTGGATACAGTGGTACCTCGGGTTACATACGCTTCAGGTTACATACACTTCAGGTTACACACTCTGATAACCTAGAAATAGTGCTTCAGGTTAAGAACTTTGCTTCAGGATAAGAATAGAAATCGGGCTCTGGTGGTGTGGCGGCAGCAGGAGGCCTCATTAGCTAAAGTGGTGGTTCAGGTTAAGAACAGTTTCAGGTTAAGTACGGACCTCCGGAACGAATTAAGTACTTAACCCGAGGTACCACTGTAATTGTGGGACGTGGGTGGCGCTGTGTGTTAAACCACAGAGCCTAGGACTTGCCGATCAGAAGGTCAGCGGTTCAAATCCCCACGACGGGGTGAGCTCCCATTGCTTGGTCCCTGCTCCTACCAACCTAGCAGTTTGAAAGCACGTCAAAGTGCAAGTAGATAAATAGGTACTGCTCTGGTGGGAAGGTAAATGGCATTTCCGTGTGCTGCTCTGTTTCGTCAGAAGCAGCTTAGTCCTGCTGGCCACATAACCTGGAAGCTGTACGCCGGCTCCCTCAGCCAATAAAGCGAGATGAGCGCTGCAACTCCAGAGTCCGTCACGACTGGACCTAATGGTCAGGGGTCCCTTTACCTTTTACCTTTACCACTGTATTGCTAAATACAAAAGAAATTATTGGGCAGGTTGCACCGAAAGAAAGCTGGGCTATTCTCCCTTTGGAAGTACAAATGCATGGATAGATTCTGACTGTCTCTAGCACTAATCAGAATGCATAGTCGCCTTGTAAGGCAAAGAAAAGGATTCTAGTCCTTATGATAACATAGTCAGACATTCATTTTAGGTGGTGCCCTTACAGATGAAATTTCCCAGAGGGTTTTTTTTTCTGAGAAAAATTATTCCGGCTGTTATTCAATATTACTCCTATTCAGAGTAGAGACATCAAAATTAATGGACCTAAATTACTAATGTCTGAAATGAATCTGTGCATAATAATTTGGAACTGTTGTGAGCCTTCCTCCAGCCAGCTGAAAATGGTGTGCCTTGTCTTTTAGGAAGCAGAGATCTTGAACACGGCCATTCTCACCGGGAAGACTGTTGCTGTCCCTGTCAAGGTGGTCTCAGTGGAGGATGATGGAACCGTCACTGACCTTCTAGAATCTGTGGAGTGCAGGTCCTCTGATGAAGACGTGATTAAGGTAGGGCTTTATGTTATGGCATTGCAAATGAATCCACACACGTTTCTAGCACAAAACAACTGCTTCTTTCCCTAGGGTTTAAGAAGGCATCATTTTCCATTCCACCCTGTATTGATCAAATGTCCTCTGTGGCAAAATTGCATAACTTGCATAATTTTAGTTACAGATAGGTAGCCGTGTTGGTCTGCCATAGTCAAAACAAAAAATTCATTCCAGTACAACCTTAAAGACCAACTAAGTTAGTTCTAGGTATGAGCTTTCGTGTGCATGCACACTTCTTCAGATACACTGAAACAGAAGTCACCAGACCCTTCTATATAGTGAGAAGGTGGGGAGGGGTATTACTCACCCATTCCCACCACCCTTCTGAGTAATACCCCTCCCCACCTTCTCACTATATAGAAAGGTCTGGTGACTTCTGTTTCAGTGTATCTGAAGAAGTGTGCATGCACACGAAAGCTCATACCTAGAACTAACTTAGTTGGTCTTTAAGGTGCTACTGGAAGGAATTTTTTGTTTTGCATAATTTTAGTTATGGAAATTACTTAAGTTTTATTGTTATTACCTTATTTCTCCCCATTCGTTTCAATGCAGAACACAATTCAATTTGTGTGTGTGTGTGTGTGTAATCAATTATGTATCATTTGTGGACCGAATGCAATGACTGGCAGGTGACCTCCTTTGAGGAGCGGCTGTCGCAGGGGCACAGCAAAGTCTGCCTGTTGCTTCCCATGCAACGCTTGCAAGGAGGTTGGGTGCACATTCCCTGCCTTGCCTTGCCCCGGGCACTGCCAATCCACGCTACGGCACTGCATTCTCATGTGCACCTCTCTCTGTCCTCCATTCAGGCTACTAATAAATGTGTGTAAGGACAGATTCCAACCATTCAAAAACACTCAAGGGGGTACAAAGCAGGGCCAGTAAGTGTGTTTGGTTGGGGTGTTGCCTGGGAAGAGTTCTGGGGGGCCCCATTTAGCTCCTGGGCCTAAGGTTCTCCACTGTTGCTCACCCCAACAAGTTATCTCCCTCTCTGATCCACCATCTCCAGCAGTCACTCTTTCCCACTCACTCCCTGTCACTCAGCCCATCATTCCCTTCCACTATCCAACTGTCCATCACTCTTCCATTAGCTGTCATAAATATCTCTCCTCCCCCGCTCCCTTTTATCCCCTGCTTCAAAAATAGCACTTGTTCCTCAGTAAAAGCGTTTAGCATTGGGGCAGCAGAAGCCCATTATATTTACAATAAAGGAAATTCTGACTTAGTATCAGGAAAAACTTTCTGACAGTAAGAGCTGTCTGACAGTGGAAGGGTCTTCCACATTGGAGCTTATAAGCAGAGGTTAGATGGCCATCTGTCATGTATGATCTTGTTGAGATTCCTGCATTGCAGGGGATTAGACCAGTCAACATTCAGGGTCCCTTCCAACTTTGCAGTTCTGAGATTCTATATTTCTGTAGACCCGATTGTCCAATGGTTTAAGGGAGCTCAGATCGTTATTGATGCTGCTTATATTTGTTTGATGTTATTTTACAAAAGGTCCAAAAGCAACTTATTATTAATAATAATCTATTATTATTATTATTATTATTATTATTATTATTATTATTATTATACTTTTAAATATTAAAATAAAGAATAGCTTCCCAGTTAAAATCCATAACACACAATAAAACATAAGAACAATGAGAGTGTTCATCCACCAACAAGGCTCTTCTTCTGCTCTTAACATCAGTAGAGCACCATGTTGACTTCAGTGTGAAGGAGTGCCTCCTTCCCTACAGATCCTCTTGAGCAGGCATAGGCAAACTCAGCCCTCCAGATGTTTTGGGACTACAACTCCCATCATCCCTAGCTAACAGGACCAGTGGTCAGGGATGATGGGAGTTGTAGTCCCAAAACATCTGGAAGGCCAAGTTTGCCTATGCCTGCTCTTGGGTGTTGAGATCAACAGAAGGGGCCCTCTTGGTAGTTCTGCCACCCTCAGAAAGTCAGGGGGGTGGCAGCCCAGGAAAGGGCCTCCTCTGTGGCAGCCCCTCAGTTATGGAACTCCCTGACCACAGGGATGTGCCTGGCATCTCCATTATACAGTTTTTGGCCTTTGACACCTGAGATGCATATTTTTAGGACTCATCCTATTTTTGTGATATTTAGTTGTTTTAAACTGTTTCTAATTTTGTGTTTTAAATGGCTGCGAGTGATCTTGGGACCTTAGAGTGTAGGGCAGGGAAATAAAAACAACAGCAGCTGTTGCTGCTGCTTTAAACCTCAGGTAATTTGGTGTCTCAGAGAACTCCATGATAGGTCACCTGAGCTTCTTCGAGCAAAGGTGGGACCCAAATACAATAAATTTGACTGAAAGGCAATGGACAGGAAATTTTTGAATGTTATGCTTGGTGCCAGCCAAGCTGAAGCAGTTTGGTTGTGGTGGTAACCATGGGAACAGATAGAGCTGCTTTATACCGGGTCAAACTGTTGATTTGTCTAGCCCCGGGTTGTCTACTGTGACTGACAGCAGGCAGCTCTCCAAGGACTAAGACAGAGAAGGGTCTTTCCCTGTGATCCTTTGGGACTCAGCCTGAGACATTTTGCATGCAAATCAGGTGCTGTGCCATTGAGATCAGGGCTGTCAAGTATATGCGGTGCCGGGGTGCAAAGATCTGCCCGGCACACACACACACCCCGGTTACCCAGTCCCGGGCACGCAGGAGGGTGGAACCAGCCAGCTGCCTCAGCATCTTGCTGGCTTTGTCGCCCCCAAACTCAGAGTGCAGAGCCTCCCACAGCAGAAGAGCCCACTGTGGTGCTCCAGCTGATGGGCAGGCACTTCCCTGGACTAAACTCTTGGGCCCTGGACTCTCAGCCTGGCGCCCCTGAGATGCCCCGCACCCCTAGAGCCTATGGGTAAGACGGCCCTGGTTGAGATCTTGCCCCTCCCTGTTAAATCAGTCCTAAGTGTGTATCAACCTCTTGAACCTTTGGCTTGTTCTCAGCCCAACTGTTTGCACACAAACTGGCACTCTCTGATGTATAGTGTGTGTGTGTGTGTGTGTGTGTGTGTGTGTGTGTGTAAAACAGCTACATTTCCAGCTACCACGCTGGGAATATCTGATTAAAGACGCCTTTCTCTGTATCTTAATCTAGGTGGCTTTATAAATCTGCCACTGATTTGGAAAATGGATTTGCTTAATGTATATTTAAGGGGAAAGCGGAGGAGAAGGGGGGCACACAAACACACAAATGCAAGGGGGCTCCGTTGGGTTCTTTGGTTACATTTCTGATGGATTTGTCTTTTATTTCTCAGACCTTGCAAATGTAGGTACAGGGCTAGCAAATGTGATTTCCTCCAGATGTTGGTGACTACAATTCCTATCATGCTGAACCTTTGGCCGTGCTGGCCGGGGCTTATGGGACTTGTACTCACCACCATCTGGAGGGCATCCCATTGGCTAGCCCAGATCTAGTATGTGGTCTGTGTACATACATACATACATACATACATACATGCATAACTTTATTTGTATGCTGCCTTACAAACCACGCTCCAGGCAGCTTACAACATTTTTAAAAAAATACATGGCTACAACATAAAAATTGTCATAAACAATAAATAAAACATTTTAAAAATATGCAGCGAAATGGAACAATTTCTGCATAGAATCATAGAGTTGGAAAGGACCCAAGGGTTGTCTAGTCCAACCCCTGCAATGCAGGACTCAGACATAAGTCACAAGATCTAAAATAACGATATAAAAAACCCCAACAGCAGCAACAGCACCCCAGCCCAAGAGTCTGTTCAGCAACCTCATCTTTTGTAGCTGGAGTCTATCAGGACCCTGCCCTCCCAGGCCAGGTGGAAAAGCCCTGCAAGCCAGGGAGCTGGTCCTCCAGAACTCACAGCCAAGATGGTCTCTGGTCTCTTTTGCAGTCCCAGCTTTTGTAGCTGGAGTCAGTCAGGGCCTGACCTCCAGGAGCACATCCTAGGCACGGTGGCGAGAGAACTTCACCCAGTGGTGTGTTCATTTCGAAGAATCACTTCATTTCAGTTTGTGGATTGGTTTCAGAAGTGCAGAAGAAGTTAAGTTCCCCTGAAAATGCAAGCCCCGTGAATTTCTGCCCCCATCCCTAACATCAACAAAACACCTTTCAGTTGAGAGTTTAACCTTGCAATGAATATGTCGGATTTGTGCCTTGCTAATTTTTGGCAAAAAAAGAGGAAAAAAGTCGCTTTGCATGTACACAGAGGGAGCAGAGAGCAGCAATAGCAAACAGGGACAGAACGAAACCAGCTCCACATCTCATTAGCAGCTCAGCTGAAATGTTTATGACTATGTCTTGGGCAGGTAATGGTCATTTGCGTGGCTCTAGAAACCGGGGGAAGCTGTCCTAATGACCTGTTTTGCAAACCTGTCAAATGGGCATAGTCTCCTGATGTCTTAAATAATTGGGGGTTTTCTGGTGGTGATGGCTGCTGTTGTTTTGGGCTCTTTAAGTAAGCTAGACACATCTGTGAGAGCCAATTAGTGAGAGCCAGGGTGAAGGGGGCAGTTCTGATCTCTCTTTGCGCTCACAGCACAAGGAGAGTGGTGGCCTCCTTTCTCGTGGAGGAGAAAATAAGGTGGGGCACAAATCCGTTTTGTCTGCAAGAGATGGATCCAGAGATGGGGCAATGCTAGAGGGTAGCCAGAGGGTCCTTTGCAAAGGGGTCCCTAGATCTCCTGCCCCTTCAAAACTTTTGTTTTTATCATTTTAACACTTGGCTATGATCCTTTCTATGTGGGTTGTTACATTGCTGTGTGTGTGGTTGGCAGATAGAAAAGGGGGGAGCTAGTGAATGATTGTAATGGTTGGGTAGATTGGAGGTTTAGCAAATGGTTGTATTAATAGTGTGTTTTACGTTGGCTGGGATTTTACATTATTCTGCTTGTTTGTGCTCTCTGATTTCATTTATATTAATATTGTTATAGGTTGGGTGGTGGGACACCCCCCCCCCCAAATCCTAGAAATTAATAGCTGGTAGGATTTTGATTATTTGGGAGATGGAGGGACTATACAAGCTGCAGAGGAAATACAAAATATGCAGAATGACCTGGCCAAGCTAGGGCCACTGAGAAACAATATAGGGCCACTGAGAGCCATTGGCAATGCAAGAGAACTGTCCTTCCTCCCTGCCCTGATGTGTGAACGGAGACTGGGGATTTGGAAGGTTGCCAGGATAACTGGGTGTGAGGTGACAGGAAAAGAGAGCCTTTAGCAAGGTGTGCTGGGAAGAAGGAGGAGGGAGAACAAAGAGAGATCCATCTTGGGCAGGCTGGCTGAAGGCAGGCTGGGAGAGATGCCTTGCACTCCGGTGCTGCACTGCTGTGGTGAACAACGCCCTCTTAGGGGGCTGTAAGAGCTGGATTCCTTCCATCTATATTTAGCTGTAAATGTGTCAATAAATCATATTTCTTAAAGCTACAGCTGCCTCTGCTGCATCTTCAGTTTTGCAAAGGAGCACAGACCCTGGGCCAAGACCCATGGAATGGTGTGCACGGCTTGGCAAGGATTGGGGTGGTGGCGGCCTATAGCAATACTCTGCTTATGGATATGGAAATTGTTTATGTAGTTTAGCTTTAATGGATGCTTCTTGGGGAAATGGTGGAAAGGGAAGAAGGTTTAACCATTTCCCCAGCACCCTTTTTCTGATGAAATTGTCCACCCCCTCCCCTCCCTTACACTCCTGTTTGCCCACACTTGCAACCACATGTGCCCCCTGCATTGTGGTGCCAATCGAAATTCGTCCCCCTCCCCCTATTGTGTGGCTGATAGTTGTTATAATTCAGAGGCAGGCAATTCATTGTCTCATCTCGCTTCACCTTTCAGGAGTCTTTTTAGCCCTGTTGTAAAACAATCACCCAGCTTCTATTTTCTGAAAGTCCTCACACACCCAAGCTTGTTGCTATGACTTGCAAAAAATTGTCTACCACCTCCTTTCCAAAGGGGGTATTATTAGTCATGCTGGCTCCAAGCCATCCTGCAAGTGAGGCCATTCCTGATGCTGATTTATCTCAGCAATGCCACCTCTGCCCGTGGCCAGAAAGGGGACTGCAGCTTTTATCACGACAGAGATCAGTCTACCCAAGGAGCCAAACAGTTCCTTGTTAAACAGCTATTGAGTGTGGTCCAGCTGAGCAACTTGCTGCCCCTGTTGGGTGTGGCTTTGATTTGTCGTCCCCTTCTCCTTGTGCCCTCAATCTTTCCCAACATCAGGGTCTTTTCCAGGGAGTCTTCTCTTCTCATGAGGTGGCCATCTAGTATAGCATCCTGTTTTTATGGTGGTCAACTATGGGGAGCCTGAATGTATAACCTGAGTGCAACAGCGCTTTCCCTAATTGTGACTCCCCGTAACTGGCAGTCAGAGAAATGATGCTTCTGATAGTGCAGAGAAGATTCCACAGTTCAGTTATGTGCTGTGTGAGGAAGTACTTTCTTTTGTATGTCCTGAATCCTGCAAAATTCAGCTTCACTTGATGCCCACAAGTCATAGTGTAATGAGAGAGGAAGAAAAACCTTTCTTTATCCACTTTCTCCATCCACTGCTTCTCTGCCCCTTTAACAATCTTGCGGAAACCTGTAAAAGCTCCTTTATCACAGCCAGTGACAGATAATATGTGTGAAAGCAGTCATTCTGGCTTGCCAAAGAAAGCTCTTTCGTACAATTTCCCCCTTCTGTTGACACCTTTAATTACTTTCTCATTTGGGAAGGAAATTGGGCCTTGTCTCAATCTTAACGGGCTGGACTTGGATTCTGTGTATTCCTGCACCTTGGAAGAGGATGGCAGGATTCATAGTTCAGATGCCTGTACCTGAAGCATTCGATCAAAAGAGTTTTGCAAATCCCTTTTTGTTCTCTGATGGCTCCTCACTAATTACTCTGCCTTTTCTGGGGTGAGAATGAAAAATAATTGCCTTAAAAATTCATGAAGAATATGGAGAATATCCATTGATTTTTTAAAAAAATCCCTGACTGAGCAAACACTCGAGTGGAGTAGCACTGTTTCTTTAGCAAATAAGTGACTATTAAGACCTGTGTGAAGCAAATCAAAGTCAGTTTTCAGAATAAATTGTGACTATTTGCACTGTTCTGATGGTAGAGTGTTCCTCTTTAGCTTGCTCTCTTTGCAGTCCCTAGCACGATGTGAGGCAGTAAGAGACCTCATGATATGTCAATGCAGGTTCATGGGAGGAAAGCAGGCAAAATATATGGGCAAGATGAGGGGCCCCAGAATGTGGTTTGAAGCCATATGGGCTACCCCCTTGCTGAAGCTAAGTAGGTGTGGGTTTGGATAAGAGACCAGGTGTATGCCTGTCTGGGTTCAATGTTTCGGAAGAAAGGTGGAATTTAAATATAATACATACATACATACATACATACATACATACATACATACATACTGTAAAGGCATTGGAAGTTGTTGTTGTTGTTTTTGGAATCTACATCATCCCTACCCCAACACTTTCCAAAACTGGATGAGATCTGCACCAAAAACCTCAGTGCTGCTCCTGGCACTTGGGCAAATGATCCTTGCATTACAGGGGGCTCAACTAGATCAACTTCATGCTCCCTTCCAACTCTACAGTTCTATAATTCTCAGAGCCAGCAAATTGGATAGGGGGTCACACATATCCTCAATAACACCATGCAGGAGGGTGCCTCACTTAGAGAGGCAGCACATTGGAGACACCCAGTGCTCTCTGATTGGTCTCACCATTTCTGTCCCAGGAGCAGAGATGACAGTGACACAAGCAGACATTTGTGCTCATATAGCATTTCCTTATTCTTGAAGCCCATGCTGGGTGAAAGGAGGGTTAAAAAATCCAATACAACAACAACAATAAAGTTGCTAGCCTGATCAGCCTCATCCTCCCAGGGACCTTCTGCATGCAAAGCAATTGCTCCACTGTAGCCCTGCTGAACATAAGAGCCTTGCTGCATCAGACCAAAGGCTTATCTAGTGCAGAATCCTGCTTCCCAGTGGCCAATCAGATGTTGGCCCATTAGGGAGAGATGAAGGCAATAGCACTCTCTTGCTGTTGATCCTCGGCAATCATTATTCAGAGGCATTCTGGCTCTGATCCTAGAGATAGCATCTAAAAGTTGTGATCACTAGTCACTGTTGACAGAATTTGTCCACATATACACCAGAAAGGTAGCACACACACAAACCAACAGACACATTAATTGAAGGAACTGAAATTACAAGAAAATGGATTTTCACTAAACATTAAGTAGGAATAAGTTCCTGATATATGAGTTGATGGGTAGTGGAATAGACCATGTCAGAAGGTAGTGAACTCTCCTTATGTTTGAGGCTGAACGGCCACTTAGGTAGGGTGCTGTAGTGACAGATCTTGTCAAGGGGTTAAATAGACAGACTTTGAGGTCTTTTCCAGCTCTCTGATTCCGTGCAACAAACTGCATGCCTGTGTGCTTTGAAATGAAAATCGAACAAAATTCAATTTCAGTAAGGAGACTGGTGTACTTGAAACTCCAAAATCCAAGAAGAAATTTGACAGAGGTAAATTTTAGAAACATCCTTAGTTGGCACCTGCTCACCCTTCATGGCATGCTGTATCAAGAGCTGATCTGCACATGTGACAGAGGCATTTCAGTCATTGCATTGATCTTCCCTTTTTACCTGCTGGCTGCTGAGATTCTCAAAAGCACCACTTTTGTAACCTTACGTTAGATTTCACGCTGTGGTGACAGAAATTAAATTTGCACAGACCTGAAGGCAACAGTCGTTATTGGGCTGTTGGTTCTCCTTTCAGAAAGTTTAAGCTAATATGACAGACATAGTTCCTAAGGATTGCCCACTGCTGTTGTCTACATTTGCTGGGTTTGCAGGGTTTTGCAGCACTTGCAAAATCTGTTTGACCCAAGATGACAAAAGAGAAATGGAAATAAATGGATACACCATGGGAACCAGTGCCTCAACCACATCTCCATCCTGTCTTCTTCTTTAAAAAACAAACAAACAAAAAACCACCCTTCAATTGTTCTCTTCCATTCAGCACCATGGACAGCGGATGATTGAAGTGGCCCTATTCATGAGCCATTGCTAGTCGTCCTGAGAATTTGCATGTGTTTTTAACAGAGATGTGGATTTCTTACAAATGATCTGGTTAGCGTTCTGCCTAACAAAAAGCCACACCAGCATCTCCCTCCTTCTCTTAGCCTCAAATACCTTCCTCGCTACTTTTCCTGCAGTTGTGTTGGTCTTGATACTCCCTCCTTTCATGCCAAGCACTTTGTCCTTGTGAACTCCATAGGATTTTGTCGCCCTAATTTTGCTACCCCCACACATTTGAAACCAGCTAATGTGCTGACGGTGCTGGCCTTGTTGAAATTAACACTGTGATCATTTGGCCAGTTATTCATGCCTTTATTGTGCCCTGTGATTCAACCAAGATTGGCCTCCAAAGCAGCTTATGGCAATTAAAACGCATCACAATGCAATCCGGAACCTGTAAGTGTCTGTCAGCTGTTGTAATCCCTGGTACTTGATGACATAACCCAGGGTTCAGGATTGTTCCTCCCTTCAGAGCAGTCACTTGATGAGTAGGAAAGGGGTGAGAACTCAGCAGAGGAGTGGGTCTGTGTGTCCTGCCTTGTGTGCACATGAACAAGGGAATATTGAGGGGCCACAAACACACTTAGGGCCACACACACACATTACTAGCTTGGCGTGAAAATAAAGTTAGCCAGGATGCTGCAACACTTCAAGAAAAACTTAAACTTTCCTGGGGGGGTCACATATATTTGTCATGTACAGGTAGAAGCTAGCTAAGGTGTGGTTGCAACATGATGATTCAGCAAGCTTGTTCTCTACTGCTCCAGTGGGTAGAATCCAAATCAATGGCTTCAAGTTACAAGAAAGGAGATTCTGATTCAACATGATGAAGGACTTTCTGACAGTAAGAGCTGTTTGACAGTGGAATGGGCTCCCTCGGAAGGTCTTGAACTCTTCTTCATTGGAGATTTTTAAACAGAGGTTGGGTGAGCATCTGCCAGGGATCTCTTAGCTGTGATTCCTTCATTGCAGGGGGTTGGGCTAAATGAACCTCGGGGTCCCTTGCAACTACAATTCTATGATCGTATAGGAATTGTTGTTGTTGTTTTGTCGTTTAGTCGTGTCCGACTCTTCGTGACCCCATGGACCAGAGCACGCCAGGCCCTCCTGTCTTCCACTGCCTCCCACAGTTTGGTCAAACTCATGCTGGTAGCTTTGAGAACACTATCCAACCATCTCGTCCTCTGTCATCCCCTTCTCCTTGTGCCCTCCATCTTTCCCAACATCAGGGTCTTTTCCAGGGAGTCTTCTCTTCTCATGAGGTGGCCAAAGTATTGGAGCCTCAGCTTCAGGATCTGTCCTTCCAGTGAGAACTCAGGGCTGATTTCCTTCAGAATGGATACGTTTGATCTTCTTGCAGTCCATGGGACTCTCAAGAGTCTCCTCCAGCACCATAATTCAAAAGCATCAATTCTTCCGTGATCAGCCTTCTTTATGGTCCAGCTCTCACTTCCATACATCACTACTGGGAAAACCATAGCTTTAACTATACGGACCTTTGTTGGCAAGGTGATGTCTCTGCTTTTTTAAGATGCTGTCTAGATCGTATAGGAATATAGGAAGCTTATTCTGAGTCAGTCCATTGTTCCCTCTGGCTCAGTGCTGCCTACACTGACTGACAGCAGCTCTTCAGGATTTCAGATAGGTTTCCCTAGCTGGAGATTGAACCCAGGATCTTCTGCATGCAAAGCCATGGCTCTACCACTGAGCTTTGGCCCATCTCAGCAGTTTCTCAGGCAGTTTTAAGTGAGCTCTCACCATCTCCAGGCACATGCATTTCAAGTCCATCCTTCCAGCATGTTCCGCATGTCAAGATAATGGGGTAGTTGGTAGTTGGAGGGCTGATATGTGGTGAGAGCAATTGTTGTCCAGAAAGATAATGTCCCAGTCATCACAAGACAGAGGCTTGGTATTCCTTTTGCCACCCCCACTCCCACCCTCCAAAAGGCAATTTATTTGAGCAGCACTCCAGTGTTATTTTGCAATTAGAGGCCTAGCGAAAGCACAAATAAACCGCTCCCGCATCTGCCAAATGAAGTCTGTGGACATCCTCAGATAATTAATATTTGCATGATTGCGTGTCATTTGCATAATGAATTCAGCTTATGGCACTGTTTACCTGCAGTAAACTTTGTGCTACAGCCTATATAGTAATAGCAAACTCATTCTCCAGGTGTGGATCTGTATGTTGCTAAAATGTCAGCACCCACCCACAAAAAGGCAGTTATCAATGGAGTCAAAGGGAACCGCTCCTGCTCCTAGGTTTATGGGTGCAGGATGAGGTTTTAATCTTAACCAGGTGAACGCAGAAATAAGTCCTGTTGAGTTCACTGGGTTTTATTCCCAGGAGGGTGGATTGAGGACTACAGCGCTTTCTCTCACCCAGACAGCGCTGACCCCTGGACCCGAAGAAGTGGGGAGGTAAGCAGCAGCAGCAGAGATGACAGCCCTTAGGGAGCTGCAGGCTCAGAATGAGAAATAGATCATAGCATGTGTCAAAAAGAAACCTAACTATATTCGAACCCAGAAATGAAGCTGTGTTTCTGCAGGTGCATCTGCTACAATGAATATTTTTTCCTCCTCTTTCCATATTACACTCGGAGCCTTCAGGGCTTTGTCACCCAAGCAGAAGGGAATTGGATCCCTCGTAAGCAGTTGTCCCCAAGGGGCAAGAAACACCGGGTCTAGAAAAGATCGGGGGTAGGATGTGAGGTTTTTCTGATGTTCATAAACTTCACATCGTTTAGACAAATGAGTTCCAGGGGAACTTCCTGCCGAGAAGGGTGAAAATGGCACTAATTAGGAGACAGCCTTGGAAGAAGCCAAGGGGCAGAGAAAGCAGAAACTGTGCATAATGCGGAGCGAGTCGGTGGGTATGTTGCACTGTGTCAGTAGAGATTGTGGGTGGCAGAGCCTGCTTCCGAATGCTCTGCTCTCCTCCCGTACTGGCACAAAAGGAAGAACATCTTCTCATGGCTCATAGCTAAAGACTTCTTCACACAGCAAAAGATGCCTGGATAGGCCACTTGCTTGGATGGCTTTAGAGGGGAGTTAGACAAACCCATGGAGACTATTGATGGCTACTAGTCATGATGGCTCTAGGTTGCCTTCAGGATCAAAGAGTTGTGTTCAATTTAGTGCTAAGTCACTGGTTCCATCAGTGCAAGAATTTCTCCTTGTGCATACCCTCCGTCTCCTCCCCTTGTGTGACCCCTGAATCTGCTCTGGGTTCCTCCACCCCCAACTCTCTGGAGCAGATCTGGAGGTGGCCCAGGGCATGTGTTGGGGAGAGGAGAGTGGGGAATGCCTCCCTGTGCAAGCAGTAATCCTTGCAAGCGTGCAACTGTTTAGTAAATCTCTGAATAACAGGAGCTGGGAAACACAGAACCATAGAATAGAGAGTTGGGAGGGACCCCAACGGCAGGGGCGAATGAAGCCGGTGTGACACCCGGGGTGGCAAACCACTATGTACAGCACATGTGTGGTGTCGCTATGTACTGCGCATGTGCCGCACATAGTGCCGCCGCACATGCGCTGTACATAGTGGTTTGCTGGCAGCGCCGCTCCAGCACCGTACGGACAGTGCGGGGATCCTCCGTTCGCAGCTGTAGCAGCAATAGAGGGATCCCACTGCCATCCATAGGGCGCTGAAGCAGCGCCACAGGCAAACAGCACATGTGCAGCGTTGTTATGTACAGCACATGTGTGAGATGACGCACATGCGCTGTACATAGTGGTTTGCCGCTGGCGCTGGGATCCTCTGCTCGCGGCTGCAGCCGTGAACGGAGGATCCTCTACATGCGGTTGTGGCAGCGCGATGGCTGCTCGCGCCGCCACAAGCCCCCTCAGGGTGCCTTCTTGTCACCCCCCAGACATGGCACCCAGGGCGCACCGCCCAAGGATCATCTAGGCCAGCCTTTCTCAACCTGTGGGTCCCCAGATGTTGTTGAACTACAACTCCCATCACCCCTAGCTAGCAAGACCAGAGCTCAGGGATGATGGGAGTTGTAGTCCAACAACATCTGGGGACCCGCAGGTTGAGAACCGCTGATCTAGGCCAACCCTCCGCAATGCAGCAATCACAGCTAAAGATTCCCTGACACATGGCCATCCAACTCCCCTTTAAGAAACCTCAAATGAAAGAGAGTCAGCCGCTTCCTGAGGTAGGCCATTCCACTGCCCAACAGCTCTGACTGTCTTCACATGAATGAGTGAAGAGTGCTGATGTACCTATGTCCAGCTTGCAGGCTTCCCAGAGGCATGTGGTTGGCCACTATGAGGGTGCTGCTATTGGGGAGCGAAGTCACCCTGCATTTTTCAAGCACTTCTGCAAACCTCTGCATTCCTTTTGAGCATGCCGACGCCTCCCTCTCCTCTCTAAGCGACCCCATTATGCCTGCAATCCTGTCGGCACTCACCAGCTGAGTTTGCTATTAGAAGGAGTGATGCGGCAAAGGGGGATAAACCCCCTCTATGCCCCACGGTAGCATTAGTTGTTCATGGTGTTCCATAAACATCCAGCAATAAAGGCCACACATGTTTCAGTTCATAAATATGAAGTGGCAGCTTATGACTTAGCCACTGAAATGATATTACAGAGTACAAATATGAATAATAGAGGAAATTGAAAAAGCAGAAGGGGGAGTCTTAATAGAATTGAGGACTGACATAAATATATATCATGAAAGGGATATTGGGTTTAATGCCGGATATGAAATTCAGAAACTGAAGGTGTTAAAAAGGAGGAGGAGGAGGGGATAATCCGCTCATCTGATGAAGGATCCCTTGGGCTAAGCAAAGAGCAGCTGAAAAGAAAAGGCATAGCTACTCAAACTAGATAAACCCTGTTTAAAATTGTATGAGTACCAAGGCACTGTTTGGCGGACAGGCATTGCTCAAAGTTTTACGTATGATGTGGAGGTGGGTTTGCACATCACCGGAAAAAAGGACAAAAGAGGGAGGAGTTTGCCATAACCTTTGCATATGCATAGATAGCATTTGCATAGATAGATAGATTCACATGGGGGGGGGGCCGCGGGAATACTATAATTCAAATACAATGTTACCATGGGGTGGGTGAGACTAAACGAGTTTGCTGTCCAGGTGCTGATTGTTTATGGACCACTTCAAGACTCCTTCTGCTCTCCCTTCTTTGTCTTCAAACCAGACTTGGACTGGAAAGTGTGTCAGGCCAGTCAGAGGGAGAACAGAAACTCGACTTCACTGGCTACCATTCCATTTCCAGGCACAACTCAAAGTGCTGGTTATGACCTACAAAGCCTTATACGGCTTGGGTCCAGGGTACCTGAATGACCACATCTTTCTACACCAGCCTGCCTGGGCTTCGAGATCTTCTGGGGTTGCCTATCTCTTGATTCTGCTACCTTCCCAGGCACATTTGGTAGGGACAGAAGAGAGGGCCTTCTTGATGGCTGCTCCCAGATTGTGAGAACTCCTGATGGGGACTATCTCAAAACCAAAGAGAGAGAGAGTTTTCATCAACTCCTGAGTCTCACCAGAAAGATTAACCTGCCTCCACAACTAATGAACTTTCCCTGAGGGATTATGGGGTAGTATTTCAAGCCTTTGGCATTATATGCTTAAGGGAGGTGGTGGTGAATTATCTGCAAAGGAGGAAAGGGCTCAAGCTGCCCACTGAATCCCAAGAATAAGGGATAATAGTGTGTGGCAACCATTATTCCCCACTGACACCTCTTACTCTCAGGTTCTCCCTCCCTCCCTTTGGCTACCCAATCAGTCCCTGGGGGTCACTTTCTGCAAGGGATGAGGATGATGATGATGATATTATACTCACTTGGAGACTCCCATCATCCTTAGCTAACAGGACCAGTGGTCAGGGATGATGGGAATTGTACTCCCAAAACAGCTGGAGGGCCCAGTTTGGGGATGCCTGCCCAAACAGTGTCCAAATATGCGCTGAACAGTGCTGGGTCGGGGAACCTCAGGCCAGGGCTGAGGGTAGGAAACATGGTCTTCCACTCTGTCTGGCCCTCAGTACTCTCCTCAAGACATGCTGCCACCTCCCCAGTGGGCACCCAAACCCTTCTTAAATGCTTCTGGCTGGTTAGAACATGTACTTAGACTCTCACTTGCCTGGAAGGTGTGTTTGCCTCTGTGTAAGCTGGCATTTTCATGGCTGGCATTGGTATACCTACCAAAGAGTCACATTTGTTGCTCTACCTAGTTTTGTCTCTGGCTGCGCCCACCACAGCTGTGCAGTCCTCAGAAGGTTGTGCATGAGGAAATGTAGCCCTCAGGCTGAAAAAAGACTCCCCCTGCTCTGGTTTATGGGTTTCATCTCTCCTTTGTTGTTGTTTAGTCGTTTAGTCGTGTCCGACTCTTCGTGACCCCATGGACCAGAGCATGCCAGGCACTCCTAGCTTCCACTGCCTCCCGCAGTTTGGTCAAACTCATGCTGGTAGCTACGAAAACACTGTCCAACCATCTCGTCCTCTGTCGTCCCCTTCTCCTTGTGCCCTCAATCTTTCCCAACATCAGGGTCTTTTCCAGGGAGTCTTCTCTTCTCATGAGGTGGCCAAAGTATTGGAGCTTCAGCTTCAGGATCTGTCCTTCCAGTGAGCACTCAGGGCTGATTTCCTTAAGATCAAATCTATCCAGTCTTAAGGAAATCAGCCCTGAGTGCTCACTGGAAGAATAGATCCTGAAGCTGAGACTCCAATACTTTGGCCACCTCATGAGAAGAGAAGAATCCCTGGAAAAGACCCTGATGTGGGGAAAGATGGAGGGCACAAGGAGAAGGGGACGACAGAGGACGAGATGGTTGGGCAGTGTTCTCGAAGCTACCCACATGAGTTTGACCAAACTGTGGGAGGCAGAGGGGAGCTATTGCCCCAGAACTTAATGAAGTGTCTGCGGGTGTGATGGAGATCTAAGGTGGACATTGCAGTTTGTTGCTGCAGGATATTAGCACCTGCAAATTCAATTAAAATGTTAATAAATGAGAGACTGCTTTGTCATGACTCAAAAGAAGTTGCGCGTATTATGCAAGCCCTTGTCTAGCGCATAACAATGAGCACGTGGAAAGAATCAGCTAAGTGATTGCCACCTCAATTTGCTTGTGAAACTGAGTGCAGTATATTTAATGCTTTCCCCCCATGTCTGCCAAGTAAAAACAGCAAACAGGAATAGGTATGAAATTACATTTGCTTTGTTTTCTAACTGGATGTTTTGTCTCAACACTGAGCGGGTTCACTCCAGGACTCTGTAGAACGAGGCAACAATTCCTGTATACTAAATTCTCTGGCCTTGTGGGGATCCTGTGGTCTTCTAGATGTTGTGGGGCTCCCATCAGCCCCAGACAGCATGCTCAATGATCAGGGATGAACGGCATTGTAGTCCAGTGGCATTATGAACTGCATGCCATAAGGTCCCAGGTTCAATCCTTCACTGCTCTCATTTAAAAGGTATCATGCAGCTGATGATGGTAGATCTATTTTCCTATGAGACTCTAGAGAGCATCTCCCAGTCAGAGTTGATAATACTGACCTGGTATATACGTAGGTCTCCCATCAGCCCCAATGAGCATAGCCAATACTTGGAGATTGATGGGAGTTGTAGTGCAACAAAATCTAGAAGGCATCACCAGGGACCAAGAATGAGAGCCATCTTCAGGTGTTGAAGTGGAAGCCTCTGAAACAGAATAGGAAGGTTGATCAACCTTTCATCATGAGATCAAAAGGTTTTGAGACTCTATGGGGAAGACTTCTTCACTTCTACTTGAGCCCTGCTTTCTTGAGCTTGGCCACTTTGGCCTTGGGGATCTTGGCTTTCACCTTTGCCTTCACTGCCTTGGTCATTTTCTTGGGCTTGACCTTCTTGGGGCTCTTGGTCACTGTCTTCCTAGCTCACATGGCAGGCTTTTTGGCTGCTTTCTTGGGGCTCTTCTTGATGCTGAGTTTCTTGGCAGGGCCCCAGAAAAGCTGGCACTGGGTGAGCTTGCAGAAGACGGGCAAACTAATATCAGTGTACTGGATGAAGCATCAATATTTTTTCAGAGACATCTTTGATGGAATCCTTCGAGAAGTTGGAGATGGCGTTTGTAAGTGGTCAATGTTTCACAAGCATATAGTAAGGTTGGTAGTACAATAGCTTTGTAAACAAGCATTTTGGTTTCCCTGTGAATGTCCTGGTCCTCAAACACTCTGCACTTCAATTGGGAGAAAGCTGCACTCACAGAGTGACCCTGCTGGGAGTACAAGATTCTGACGGCTTCACTCACCAGGGTCATAGGGTCAAGCCCACTCACCACAACAATGCAGCGAGTGAGAGAGTCAATGCATACCACGGTTAGATACCCAAGAACTGAGATATATGCAAGGCCCCTGTATGAAAAGAAAGAGTGGGAAGCTTAAGTGGCAGCTGCGTCCTGAATAATTCAGAGCCATGACTGTGGTGTATGAGTGAGTTGTAACTAGCTGTGCCAAATTAACGGCCTCTGTTAGGAGTGAATTAAGACAAATGGAGTTGGAGCCTTTCTCGTTCCTCCTCCTCCCGGGGAAAATGTCACGTTGTTTTGGGTCCAGGCCAGCTTCTGCCTCAAGGTGCTTGTTGGGGAAATGGAAAATGAGAGATGAGTCCTAGTGGCAGCTACAGCAGCAGGTTTCTGATGGGAAGAGGCTTGTCAAAGCCTTCAGCCTGTTCCATGTGAGTCTGACAAGGGGGAGGCTGGGCAGCCCAGCTCTCACAGGTAAACCTGTGTCAGGACTATATCACTTCAGGCAGCAGGGGGGAAGTAATAATAATAATAATAATAATAATAATAATAATAATAATAATAATAATAATTTATTATTTATACCCCACCCACCTGGCTGGGTTTTCTCAGCCATTCTGGGTGGCTTCCAGAAGAATATTAAAATACAATAGTCTATTAAACATTAAAAGCTTCCCTAAACAGGGCTGCCTTCAGATGTCTTCTAAAAGTCTGGTAGTTATTATACTCTTTGACATCTGGTGGGAGGGCATTCCACAGGGAGGGCGCCACTACCGAGAAGGCCCTCTGCCTGGTAAGTCACCTGATAAGGCACTCCTTTCTTGGGATGGGCAAGTCTATCACTTGCATTTCCTCTGAGCTGTTCAACAGTGGAATGGGCTACCTCACTGGAGGTTTAAAATCAGAGGTTGGATGGCCATCTGTCATGGATTCTTTAGCTGTGTTTCCTGCAATGCAAGAGGATGGAGTAGAGGACCATTGGGTCCCTTCCAGCTCTACAGTTCTATGCTTCTAATCCCCCAGCCCCATCTTAAGTTAACTTCTCCATATTTCCACGTCAGTTTCCAATTTCCTCATGAATATTCACAACCATTTTATTTCTCCTATATGCAAACTTTCTGTATGCAATTTCCTCTGAAATACACATTTTTACAGAGCCATTTCTGAGCTTGGGAGGAGAGGGTGTTGCGGGCTACCCCCTCCCACACACGCGGAGGCTGGCCTTTTGCCCCCACGAGAACAGGGAATCCCCGGGCGTACCTTCGACCCAGTCCGCCAATCGGTGGGCTGGGGAGGTGGGGCCTAGCCTATTTAAGGCCAGGCACACTCGGGGACCGCCCTCTTTCTCCTTTCCAGCTGAGCGGTTTTTCCCATCCCACCCACCCTTTAGGCTTAGCTAGCTATGACATTTTCTGCAGTATGTACATTTTTGTACACATGTACAGTGGTACCTCGGGTTACAGACACTTCAGGTTACAGACTCCGCTAACCCAGAAATAGTACCTTGGGTTAAGAACTTTGCTTCAGGATGAGAACAGAAATCGTGCTCCAGTGGTGCGGCGGCAGCGGGAGGCCCCATTAGCTAAAGTGGTACCTCAGGTTAAGAACAGTTTCAGGTTAAGAACGGACCACCGGAACGAATTAAGTTCTTAACCCAAGATACCACTGTACTATGATTTCACTGGAAAACTGTATCGCAAAATTCAGAGAAGTGTTATCACAGGATGGCTATGCTTCAGTTTGCATATTATTCTGGGAAGTGCAAATTGGGTCATCTTATTTTTAAATGCAACCAGGATTTAATTTCTCCCCCGCCTTTACCACCATCTTGGTATTAGAAGAGACAGCTTCCAGTGGTTTTGGGGGTGGCAAGTAAAGGGCCATTGCTCAGAGGTTGAGTGACTGCTTTCCACGAGGAAGGTCCCAGGTTTGATTCCCTGGCATCTCTTAGAAACCTGGAGAGTTGTTCTTAGTCACTGCACAGTACTGAAGGTGGACCAATGGTCTAACTCAGTAAAAGGCAACTTCCTTATACTTAGAATAGAAGAAGCAATAAACAGCCTAGGAGCTGGTTGCCTCGTTGGTTAGCGTATTTTAAATTATTTGTTGCAGTTATTCTTTTTCAACAAACTTTGCAATGAGGATCCAAACAACAGCAGCATAGAATGCTCACCTTTTTTAAGGAAAGGGATTTGTCCCTTTGGCACCCATAGCTCAGCAGCAAAGCATCTGCTTCGCATGCATAGGGTTCCAGGTTCAATCCCCGCCCGCAGTGGTTTAAATTGTATGCAATTTTGCCCAACATTCCATTTTTTCCAATGTAATTTTCACCTAAGATGATGCATTTTTTGTGCGTTATCTTGACTAATACAGAATTTTTCTAGTTTGAGCTTTACCCCAGTGTATGTGTTATTGTACGCCTTACTTGGCTGGAGAACAGCATTGCAAAATCCAGAGGTGTGCAAATTTTGAAGGCTAGCTGCATTTCGGTTCATGTATTGTGCTGGAAAGTTCTAATTGGGTCGGGTTGCCTTTAAAATGTGAGCTGAACCCTATTTCTCCCCCATCCCTATGTTAGCCTCCCAGCTAGGGAAAGACGGAGCAGCCTAATTCCATTTTATTTCAGTCTCAGTGCCACTTGGTCACAGGGTCCATTTTGTCTCATTTAGTGTGGATCTTTTCAAAAGCGTGTACAAAATGCCCATCTTTAAATTGTATGCATTTTATAAACATTTTAATGGATTGTATTAATTAATTATTTGATTTAATTTAAGAACTGGTACCAATAAAATATCTCTAAGTGATTTCACAGTAGATAATAATAATAATAACAATTTTAAAAATTCCCTATGAAAAAAAACCTTAAATAATTTCATATTCAAATCCAATACAGAAACACACTGGGATACCGATCTCCACTTAAAAGGCTTCACCAGATGTCCAAAACATAATATAGATTGCACCCATCTGCTGTATAACCAGAGTGAGTTTCAGAATGGAGGTGCCACCACACCAAGGCCCTGATTTCTGTTATCCTGTGGGACAAATCTCCTCATAAGATGGTATCTTCAGGAGGTCTTCTCCTGTTGAGCAAAGTGATTGGGTGGGTGGTGGGTATATGTACACACACACACACATTTTTCAATGCGTTCATCCATAAGATATGCATCATTTACATAAATTGCTTTATTTAATCAATGGAACTGCATCACAAAATCCAGAGTCTTGCAAAATCCAACCTGGAGTATCAGGTCCAGTTGATCTACTTTGAAAAGTGGATCAAATGAATTATTCACCCAGCCCTGCTCCCATCAGCCCCAGACAGCATGGCCAGTGGGCAGGGGTGATAGATGTTGCAGCCAAACCAGTTCTGGCAAACTACATGGAGTCCGCACCTGACTTTTTCTATATGCTGGGCTGATTCTGCCTCTATGGTGCATGGAACCTCTGTTCCCCCCTCCTTCCCCACTTCTACTCTGCAGCAGCCAAGCAGTAAGTCTAGCCAAGTGGTGCATACCTAGAACCACCCCAGGACAGCCAGTGTGGTGTAGTGGTTAAGAGCGGTGGACTCGTAATCTGGTGAACTGTGTTTGCTTCCCTGCTCCTCCACATGCAGCTGCTGGGTGACCTTGGGCCAGTCACACTTCTTTGAAGTCTCTCAGCTCCACTCACCTCACAGAGTGTTTGTTGTGGGGGAGGAAGAGAAAGGAGGTTGTTAGCCCCTTTGAGACTCCTTTGGGTAGTGATAAAGCGGGATATCAAATCCAAACTACTACTCTTCTTCTTCTTCTTCCTCTTCTTCTTCTTCTTCTTCTTCTTCTTCTTCTTCTTCTTCTTCTTCTATAATGTCCACCATGCTGTTCTTTCCCCCAACTCTTCATATTTAAATTGTCGGCCAGAAGATGACTCAGAGACTGAGAAGCACTCCCTGTATCTCATCTGAGGATTCAAGTCTTGCCATCAGATGTTCCTGCTAGGCTGGATCTCAGACATGGTAATTAGAGGTTCTGACAGGCCACTGAAAACGAGATACAGGACCATGCCTTTTGGTCTATCATCTCTGTCCATGTCATCATCGCTTCCTCCACCTGCCATTGCCTGCCTGGTTGCTCAATTGAGCGAACCACACAGCCTCCGTGCCATGTTACAATTTGGCCATTAATTCGGGCCCCATATTCCATCTCAGATTCTCTCTGATGAGCTCTTAGATGCCACCTGTCACTGGAGCAAGAGTGGGATAATTAGAGTTGACACTGTGCACCAAGAGATATCTTGGAAACGGAGCACACAGAGAAAAAGTCACATGGGGAGACTGAAAGGAAGGCTAGAGGGCTGTCTAAAGGCTGTTACAGTGACAAAGTTGAAATGTAAATGGCTTCCCTGAGGTGTCTAATGTGTCGACTGTGTTGGTGGGGCAGTGTTCTCTCCAACCTGCCAGTTCAGAAGCCCCCAGATGTCTATAAGGGATTTAATAGCTTCTGTGCTTTCAAAGGATTTGTGCCTGTTACTTCTCAGTTCTGTTTGACTGGAAGCATAGCAATCCCGCTTAACAGCAGCAGCCGATGGAAGGCAAAGATATTGGAAGTAAATGCATTTGGAAGAAATGGCAAGAATGAAGCAGAGAGAGTATTCTGGTATTAGTGGGGTAGGAGAGCAGAAAATCATGCCAATATATTTCACCTCTGACAACCAATGCGCTCCTTTGGATTCAAATAGTACATGGGTAAAGGTAAAGGTACCCCTGACCGTTAGGTCCACTAGTGGACGACTCTGGGGTTGTGCGCTCATCTCGCTCTATAGGCTGAGGGAGCTGGCATTTGTCCGCAGACAGCTTCCAGGTCATGTGGCCAGCATGACTAAGCCACAAGCTGACCACAAGCATTAAATCAGGTGCAACTCCAACTGCAACTCTGACCATCCCTGCCTGTTAGCCATGCTGGCTGGGACTGATGGGAGCTGTAGTCCAACAACCATGTTGGATATCCCCTCTATTAAATCTTTGTTGTTTTAAGTACAGTTTCACCAGAAAGTCCATCTCAAAAACTGGTTGTGAACAAGGTCGTGGGACTGACCATAAGTACTGCAGTGTGGAGAACCTCCTGTTCATGTGCCAACCACTTAGCCCTGCCCTCTTCTGGAAAACTCCATTCCATTCCCTGCTCCAGTTTTATGGGCTCCTTTTAATAGTCAGCCAGCATTGTGTCCTCACTGAGCATGCTCAGTCCTCACCATGCACCTTAATGAGGTTGGGGGTGGATTCTTCCTCACGAGCCTCTGGTGATCCCTCTCTCTTGTGTGTGGATGGTGTTGTTTTGCCTACAAGGAAACTGCAGTTTGCTATCACTGCTGTTGAGCCATAACATTTCATTGTGTCATACCAAAAATAATTTAACGAAAAGGCATTGGGTTCTGCCCAATGTAGCTCAAAGTTAAAGTCACTTAGATATATACCTGTTGCACTAGTGGAATGTTTTTGCATGAGGAAAAATGCAAGCGTGTTGCACAAGTCACTGTCGCAGGCAGCAGGCTTCTAGAATCATTGAATTATAGAACTGTAGAGTTGGAAGGGACCCCAGGGGTAATCTAGTCCAACCCCCTGCAATGCAGAAATCGCAGCTAAGGGCTAGTTCTGCATACCAGTTGCTGAAAACCAAAGAGGGGAGTGTTGTTTTGCTCAGATCCTGTTTGTGGCCTCCTATGGGGGACGCGGGTGGCGCTGTGGGTTAAACCACAGAGCCTAGGGCTTGCCGATCAGAAGGTCAGCAGTTGGAATGCCCGTGATGGGGTGAGCTCCTGTCGCTCAGTCCCAGCTCCTGCCAATCTAGCAGTTTGAAAGCATGTCAAAAGTGCAAGTAGATAAATAGGTACCGTTCCGGTGGGGAGGTAAACGGTGTTTCCGTACGCTGCTCTGGTTCGCCAGAAGCGGCTTAGTCATGCTGGCCACATGACCCGGAAGCTGTATGCCAGCTTCCTCGGCCAATAAAGCGAGATGAGCACCGCAACCCCAGAGTCTTCCATGACTGGACTTAACGGTCAGGGGTACTTTTACTTTTACGTCTATGGATGTCTGTGAGGACAGGATGCTGGAATGGATGGGCTGCTGACCCGATCCAGCAGGTTCTTCTTACTTTCTCATGTTCTTATCAACTGTTGCACAAGAAGAACCAGCTGTTGCGCCAAGGGAAGCGTAAGTACATTACCAAAGTTCATGGTGCAAGAGTGCAGCAGTTGCTTTTCAACCTTTAAACTGTGCCACCTGGGCAGAGAATGGTGAAGTTTGCAGCCTTGACTCTTTCAGACTTACTGACGGCAGCAGCAAAGGTCAAAAGTCCAACAGCAGGGGTGTCGCTTGGATTGCACACCCTCCAGTATTCCAATCCAGATCCTCACTGCCCAGGACCTGCCCATTGCTACATCGCTGGAGTCTTGAGACATGCCTGCCACATTTGTTTACTTGGCAGTAGTCTGTCTCTCACTTATTCTGCAGCTGAGAAGGTGTTTGTTTCTTGAGCTGAAAATACCCGCAAATAAAACATAATGGTCTCTAATGGGTTCTCAGTGGTTACAAAAGGCATTGTCTTGTCCGCAGTCTCTTAAAATGCCAGGCTGTGTATTGCACATACAAAGCATATCCAAAGGAGGAGGATCGGGATGGAAAGAGGCTCAGAAACCAGGCCCTACAGGGGTTGAAATAGCTGGATAAGTTGAGCTTGGGGGGACAGAAGATTGAGGAGAGCCAGAGAATCACAGAATTCTATAGCTGGAAGAGAGCCCAGGGGTCATTGAGTAAGTGTTAGAATTTCATCAAGTCTTGAGATGTCTAACTGGGTGCCAGAAAATTCTAATCCATGGACTCAGAAAGTGTTAAAAGATAAATAAGCCAGGCCAGCTTCTGGTGTTCAGCTAATTACCTGACTTGATGGGCTGTTACCAAAGCAAGAGAGGGGGGGCTCTGGGCCAAATGGCAAATGGGTGGGGCCACTCCTTCATTTCTCAGAAGGGCAAAGCCTGAGTTTTTGACAACAGATTTGGTATGTGTCACATGACCTAGAAGTAAAGTAGCAAGCAGCAGTATCAGAGCAACGTTTGAGAGCAATGTTTGAATCCAAGGCTGCTACCCTGGAAGAAACAAGACCTTTTGGGGGGTGTTAATGCTGTGAACCCCTCCATTGTAGGCTCAGGTTGTAAAGATAAAAGTAAAGGGACCCCTGACCATTAGGTCCAGTCGTGACCGACTCTGGGATTGCGGCGCTCATCTCACTTTATTGGCCGAGGGAGCCAGCGTACAGCTTCCGGGTCATGTGGCCAGCATGACTAAGCCGCTTCTGGCGAACCAGAGCAGCGCACGGAAATGCCGTTTACCTTCCCGCCGGAGCGGTACCTATTTATCTACTAGCACTTTGACGTGCTTTCAAACTGCTAGGTTGGCAGGAGCAGGGACAGAGCAACGGGAGCTCACCCCGTCGCGGGGATTCGAACCGCTGACCTTCTGATAGGCACGCCCTAGGCTCAGTGGCTTAACCCACAGCGCCACCCACATCCCTTCAGGTTGTATATATGTGTAAATAAACCATATATCCTAAAGACACCATAGTCTCTGCTGTGCCTCATTTCCAAAAGGAAACACAAACTGTGAGCAATCTCGCATGCCTTGGAGATTGAGGTGGCGAGCAGCAAGAGTATAAACCGCGGTAGTCAAAGTGGTGGCCTCCATTTGTTTTTGGACTACAATTCCCATTCTTGACTATTGGCCACGCTGCCTGGGGCAGATGGGAGGTGCAGTCCCACAACATCTAGAGGGCAGTATCTTGACTACCCTGGTATGGACCTCTCTTCTGTGAAATTATCTAATGCCTTTCCAAATCCATGAATGTATTGCATCTCCGCACCGCTGCCTTTAGCAAACCATTGTGTAAACATATCATTTACGGAGGCTTCATATTATGGGCTTCTTGAGTTATTGCTGATTACGCTGCTGCTGCTGCTGTTTCCACCCGATACCCTGCATTTCAGAAGTGCTCTTGTGCTTGGGGATTTTAATCTCAATGCCTGGTTCCTGAGGTAATCCTTTTTCCCGGCAGTGCAGAAGCTCTCTCGGCATTCATAATGTACATTTCAACGACAGCTCTTCCCCTTTGGCAGGCTTACAAGAGAGAGAGAGAGAGAGACTGATTTAGCAGGGCATTCAGTGCTTAGAGCCCATAAGTAGAAGTCACAGCATTTAGCCCAGGTGAGTTATGTTAATGGGAAGTCAGCGCTGTCACTAGCTGGGCAGGGACTTCAAGAAGGAAGTGGGAGAACACCCGAAGACAAGTATATCCAAGTTACTTGCTTGGCCTTTGAGGAGAAGTTATTGCATTCGGGGCTTTTTCATTTAGGAAAATAAAGATGACCAAAGGCAGACGTGGGGAAAGTTGATAAAATTACAAGTGGGAGCCTGCCTGAAACCCTGGAGAGCCATTGCCAGTCAGTGTAGATGGACCAATGATCTGACTGAATATAGGGCAGCTCCCTATGTTTTGGGTGCTGAAATGTCAAAAGTATTAGTGCCAGTTGTAAGTCTAGGGCATGGGGTAGGGGCAAATCCCTGTCTTGTTCTCAGCTACCAAGCAAGTATTTATTTCCCAGATCCCTGCAACATTCTCCAGTTTTGTCAGCAGTAGCAAAAAGAAGAATCCAGTTAAAGTAGATGTGGCACTGGGGTGGATGGAAAGGTTTAAACCACCCTGATCGATGTCTTGGTGGGGAGGCAAATTGCAGCCTCCTCAGGCATCAGAGTGGTCATTGAATGAGCAGGAAGAAGGGATAATCTCATTTCCTCAGATGATAAGTATGGGTCAGTTGAGGAGGGGTGTTTGTGTGTTGTTCGTGTGTGTGTGTGTGTGTGTGAGAGAGAGAGAGAGAGAGAGAGAGAGAGAGAGAGAGAGAGAGAGAGGAGGGTTAGCCACATTCACTTTCGGTCGCCTACTACTTGCATGTTCTCCGTGGAAAAACTGTCCAAATTTTGACCCACAAAAGGTTAGCTAACTCTGCTCTATGGGGAGAGTATTCCATAGGTGGGGCACCACCACTGAGAAGGCCCTACCCATCACTACCATCTCTCCTGGCGGTGGAACAATGAGAGGAACCTCTCTTCCAGATCTAAGAGCAGGTTCAGATCTAAGAGCTGATACAGTGAATTTAGTTCCTTTAGTCATTTGGGTCCCCAAGTCAGTTACAAGGCATGAAAATAAGAAGGTAAAGGTAAAGGTAAAGGGACCCCTGACCATTAGGTCCAGTCACTGATGACTCTGAGGTTGTGGTGCTCATCTTGCTTTATTGGCCGAGGGAGCCGGCCTACAGCTTCTGGGTCATGTGGCCAGCATGACTAAGCTGCTTCTGGCAAACCAGAATTAATATGCACAACCACACCATGGTCTCAGTCATAATTGCTTCTCTCCTTGGGCAGCTTTTACAAAAATGTAAAGAGATGGGCAATCTGGTCACAAATCTCCAGCATTTTATTTCATTTGGCCATCGGTCTCAGCCAATACAAGAAGCGGAAAGTGTGCAATAATGAATAACATCCGGCTGAAGTCAAAGACCTGAAAGAGGCTGGGGGACACCACACACTTTTCACCAACCTCATTGTCTTTTGATTGACTGCTGAAAAACCAGGGGTCAAGTGCCCAGTGATATCACACACACTCCATTTAATAGGATTTTTCTTCGTAACAATGCATGAGATCAAAGATAATGTAAAAAATTAATTTCCCACATGCAGCTGAGCACTGCACACACATTTAAAAAAAGGGGGGGGAGTAAAACCATAGAAAGAACAGTGTTCTCTCAGCGCTGATTGATATGGAATGGCACATTCACGAAAAGATGCTGTCACAACTTGCAGAAGCCAAAGGTTGAGGCTCAACCCCTACCATGTCCACTTCAGAGGAACAGGAAAAGACCTCTGTTTGAGACATCAGAGAGCTGCTGTCCATTAGAGTGGACATTCCTGAGCTAGATGAACAATTAGGGTGATTTGGTATAAAGCAGCTTCCTATATTCCAGTGGTGAATGCATAAGTGTTGCTCCAAGTTTCAAGGTATTTCCACACAAGGGCAAGATTTTGGAGTGGGATTCAGTCACATACTGGCAAATTCAGGTTGTGCAATTCCAACTGAATGGGAAGTCTTGGGGAACAAACTTCCCCAAAGACCAGACCTTCATGCAATAAGAAAAGTGATGTGGAAGTGCACCAGAAAAGTGTGTGGTAAACACTTCCTTTGATGAACATCCACTAAACTCCCCAGAAACAAATGGGAACAAATGCTCATTGAATAAGCGGCATTTGTCTAATCTCCCTGCAAAGAAATCAGGAGGAATGCTCAATGAACAAGTCATGTAGAACAGTGTTTCCCAACCTTGGGCCTCCAGCTGTTTGTGAACTACAATTCCCATCATCCCTGACCACTGGTCTTGCTAGCTAGGGATGATGGGAGTTGTAGTCCAAAAACAGCTGGAGGCCCAAGGTTGGGAAACACTGATGCAGAAGCACCTCTCCGTCTTCCACAAAGAGATTTCAGTGGCTTGCAAGGCCATTCCACTGCCGCTGCCGCCCAACATCTTGTCTCTCACCTCCCTTTGCCCTCTGTGTGACCAGATGCATGATCTCTGAAGCTCCCACAACTGTCTTCTATAAAGCCGCACCTGACATAAATCAGAATTTTGATCCCTGTTCATAGTAGACAGTTATTTTTGCTTTATTCAGGCATGTGGCAACAGCAAAGTTCATCCATCCATCCATAATTCATAGCTGCACCCCGTAACTGTGGGTTCCCCCCTCCCCTTTGGCTGAGAATTTGATAGGCAGCTCCTAACCTCTTTCTGCCCTGCTTTCTCCAGATTAGATTTAGATGAACAAGCATGTGTGAGAGATAGAGATTCTCTTATAAACCTTCCTGAGAAGTTCATCAGTTTTAAGAGACAAGGGTCAGAACAGGGAGAATAAAATCCACTTTACTAACAATGCATAATGAGCCTTATGTTACTTGTTACCAGAGGGGAACTTATGAGTCATCTAGTCAACCGCTCTGCTGAGTAGAGGAGATCCAAGCTCAGAGCACCCCACACACATGGCTATCCAACCTGTCCCTCCCAAACTCACGTGGGAACTAGAACACAATTCCAGTCATATTATACACTTTCCAGATCTTGTAATGCATTTTCAGTGTGCAGGAAGTACACTCAAAAAGGCATATTTTATGTTAAAGGTGAGCTGATGAGAGGTGTGGAGTCCAGGGAGATTCTCCACCCCTCCTCCACATGCAAAGAATATAGCAGTGGCCCATTGCCTATGATTTTGTCCTTTCGATGAAGTGAGGGACATGAGGCAGGATTTGGTAATGCAGGTGAGCTGTGCACAGGTGAGCTGCAAGCAAGCTGCCGGCCAGCTCTGTGGAGGCTCCTTTTATTGACACAATATGCAAACCTAGCCAGATACATTTTGGGCTGTGACCTTTACACATCTTCCAGTCCCGAGATCGTGGGGTGGTACAAAGTTATTTTGGCACCTGTTTCCACCACGTCATTTTCCCCTTGCACAGTGTATGACAAAGGAGACAAAAGTCTCAAAGACAAAGGTCACAGACAGGACACGGCAGACGACAGAGACCACAAAAGGTTAGACAGAGGGCAAGATGTTCAGACAGCTGTGGCTTTATCTGTGAGGGGGAGTGTGCCCCACACCCCAAGGTCACACGTGCAGGCAGTTGAGGCTGCTTGTGGGCGGGGAGTGTGCTCCGCACCCAGCGATCATCCCTACACAAAGGAAAACATACTGCTTGAAAGGTATTGCCCCCACCCCACCCCACCCCACCCTCTACTCCCCTTCCAGAACAATCCTATCTGAAATGCCTTTGGGAACCCAGAGATGCCCTCTATAGATGTCAGCATATTTGTTTGAAAGACTATTACAGGATAGTGGTCCGTGAAACATCTAGCAAAGGAACAGCATCCTAATGATTTCAGTGGCATTGCTGTGGTTTTGCATTCTCTTTGACCAGAAATCAAATAAGGATCTTGGAGAAGCACATTTGCTGCTAAAGGACTTTCCTGGGGACCCTCAGCCCAAGGAGGACAGAAGAGGTCTGGTGGTGAAATGAGGGGCTGGAGCAGAGATATTATATATATTTACTCAGAGTAGATCCAATGAAATGGAAGAAGGGGCCATTATTTCAATAGGTCTACGTTGATAAAGCCTACTGCCTTCAGAATCCAGCAGTTCCCTTACTTTAGGGTACAGCTGTTGGGTTTCTAAAACTTTTAATTACTCCTACATTTGTCCCATTTGGATCAAAAGGGATGGTGGACAGTGTCTGGAATGATCTAGTTAAAGAGCTCAGTTGGCTAGAGCTATCCAACTCTCCAATTCTATGATTCTAGATTGAATAAAAAGCACTGCATTTGTTCAAAAATATCTGAATGGTACCTGAAAGTAGTTCCAGTGCCTGGTAAGATGAATGTGAAATAGGTTCAATTTGTGATATAACTCTGTGTGATTTCTAGTCCATCATCAGGTTCATTTTCTTACATGTGGTATTTTTTTTAACTCTTTGGACTCTTTGCCCCTCAAGACCTTAAAACCATGTGGGTGTGCTGTCACCACCAAAGGCTCCAAGTGGGCCTCAACCCTTGACAGGGCCTTTTCAGTGGTGGTACCCTGTAACTGGAGGGACGCAGGTGGCGCTGTGGGTTAAACCACAGAGCCTAGGGCTTGCTGATCGGAAGGTCGGCAGTTCGAATCCCCGCAATGGGGTGAGCTCCTGTTGCTCAGTCCCTGCTCCTGCCAACCTAGCAGTTCGTAAGCATGTCAAAGTGCAAGTAGATAAATAGGTACCGCTCTGGCGGGAAGGTAAACGGCATTTCCGTGCACTGCTCTGGTTCGCCAGAAGCAGCTTAGTCCTGCTGGCCACATGACCCGGAAGCTGTACGCCGGCTCCCTCGGCCAATAAAGCAAGATGAGTATCGCAACCCCAGAGTCGGCCATGACTGGACCTAATGGTCAGGGGTCCCTTTACCTTTACCTTTACCCTGTAGCTGGAATGCCCTCCCTGGTGAGGTACACCTGTTTCCATCATTATTAACTTTCAGGAGGAATTTGAAAACATTCCCGTTTACCCAGGCATTTTGGTGGCAGAAGAATGCTGTTACAGGCAACACTTAGAGAAGAGGATGATACTGCTTTTTGTTATTCTAAAGCAGCAATGCTGCAGCAAGCAAAGGCTCTAGCAGCTCAGTCAGCTGCTTGTGGCTGCAAAGCCAGACAGGATGTATGTGACTGTTGCCATGGATACAAAGGAGCAGTCCATTCTGTACTGAGCACCGGATGTTAGCTCAGTGTGTGTGTCATATGACCTGAACAGGATGTACATGGGTGGAGTTTTGAGTTTCTCTCTGCTTGTTGAAGTGAGCAGACATCTTTGACTGTATGACTGCTAAAGACAGGAATAAAAGCATGTAGTTAAATTTCTGTCTGAGTCTGATTCCCCTCCCTGGGGATAAGCAGGGAGGAGGAGAAGCAGTTGGTGTGTTTTTCTCACAGCCTGAGGAAAATCGCCGGAACGGACCTCGTGTGTTTTTCCTGCCGGGAGTCGCTGGAGGGAGGTCGAAAGAATTCAGCCGGTGCCTGGAGAGATAGGCACATACCTCTGACCGAGCCTGAATTCTAACACTTTTAATGTTTTTCTTTTTTATATATATAAATATTTATTAAGGTTTTTTTTTTTAATAAAAGAAATGCACAAATAATAATATCATAACAAAATCTCATAACTTCTTAGGACTTCCTCACGTCTCCTGCTCCCACTTACATCGTTGAAAATTTTTTTCAAGCAAATTATCATCTTGTTTACAATCTTATTTCCACTCATTTAAATATAATCTAACAATTCTCCAAAAGGCTTATGTTTTCCTTAATCTCACTTATCATCAAATTCCAGTCTAATTTAGTGGTGGCCAATTATTTTATGATCAAGCATCCTTCTTAACATTCAACCAAATTACAATATTTTTGTAAATAAATCTTAAATTTCTTCCAATCTTCTTCAATCCTTTCTTCTCCCAGGTCTCGGATTCTGCCAGTCATCTCCGCCAATTGCATATAGTCCATCAGCTGCATCTGCCACTCTTCCAGTGTGGGTAGATCTTGAGTTTTCCAGTTCTTAGCGATGAGTATCCTTGCTGCCGTTGTTGCATACATAAAAAATGTTCGGTCCTTCTTTAACACCTTCTGGCCGACAATACCCAGGAGGAAGGCTTCTGGTTTCTTAGTGAAGGTATACTTAAATACCTTTTTCAACTCATTATATATCATTTCCCAGAAGGCCTTCACTTTAGGGCAGGTCCACCAGAGGTGAAAGAATGTTCCTTCATTTTCTTTACATTTCCAACATTTATTATCAGACAAATGGTATATCTTGGCAAGTTTAACTGGGGTCATGTACCATCTGTATATCATTTTCATTACATTTTCCTTCAAAGCATTACATGCAGTGAAGTTCAGCCCATTGGTCCACAACCTTTCCCAGTCCTCAAACATAATGTTATGCCCAATGTCCTGTGCCCACTTTATCATAGCCGATTTAACCATTTCGTCTTGTGTGTTCCATTTTAACAGCAAGTTATACATTCTTGATAATACCTTAGTCTTTGGTTCTAACAATTCTGTTTCCAACTTCGATTTCTCCACCTGGAACCCTAACTTTTTATCATTTTTAAAGACTTCTTTAATCTGAGCGTAATGTAACCAGTCTCGCACTTTATCCTTCAATACTGCTTTTAATGTTTTTCAATACAACAACTTATGGAACATTTTTAACTGTAACTGCTTTTAGACATTATTTATCGTAATTGCTTTTAGAATGATTAACTGCTTAGCTGTTTTGTTTTGGAAATGTTGATGTGCTTGCCTCCCTAGACTCCTTTGGGAGGAAGGGTGAGATTTAAATTCAATAGATTATGACGATGATTGATGGGGAAAATAAACAATTCAAATTCCACTGTATGTGGGTAGGAATGTTTCGTGATGTTCTCTTTGTCTACGTATGTATATTCTGTACTTCAGCTCAGCAGCTTGTAACATTCTGAATACTGGGGAAGAAATTGCCAATGGTGGTCCAACCCCCTGCTGTGCAGGAGTCACATTTAAAGAATCCCTGACAGATGGCCACCCAACCTCTGCTTTAAAAACTCCAATAAAGGAGCGTCCATCACCTGCCATGGGAGTCCGTTCCACTGTTGAACAGCTTTTACTTCCTAATGTTCAGTTGGACTCTCTTTTAATCAGAATCCATTGGTTTGGGTCCAAACAAGCTTGCTCCATTTTCCATGTGATAATCATTCGGGTATTTGAAGATGGCTATCATATCTCCTCTCAGTCTCCTCTTTTCCAGCATAAACATACCCAACTCCCTCAACTGTTCCTCATCAGGCTTGGTTTCCAGACCCTTGATCATCTTGACCCCTCTTTTCTGCATACGTTCCAACTTGTCAATATCCTTCTTAAATTGTATTGCCCAGAACTGGATACAGGACTCCAGGTGGAGTCTGAGTCCAAGGCAGAATAGAGGATGTTTTTGCTGCAACAGGCTAACACCGTTCTCCCTCTGAGCTATATCAACCCTAATACTTTTCAAAAGCTCTAAGGATTCAATACACAGCTATGGCTCTGTGGTTAGCTGCAATCAAAGGCACCTGAACACTGATTTACTCTTCTGCATGCTGGGCAGGTCTTTCTCTTTGGGAGAGGCAGAAAAAATAATGCTTGAATGTAAATTATGCCACAGCAGTTTCTGATGTTTCGATAAGATTTAGATCCACTCTGCATTTAAACAGAAAAGTAGAAAATGGCATTAAATTCAGATAAGTGCAAGATCATGCATATTCGGGAGGCAGAAATATTAAATACACCATCATAATGGAACAGAAGGCCTGGCTGGTAATGGATTGTGAAAAAAGAGTTCAGGGTTTTAATAGATCATTCCTTCAGATCATCACCACTGCAAAGTGGGAGTTAATAAATTATTTGAACGTGCATTTTGCGCCTATATTTTAACAACCTATAACAAACGGGTTTGTGTCATTTCACCGAGATGTGGGCGAAAAGCTTCAGGGGAAAGTGTGATTTATGAACCAGACTGACAGAAGCTCATAAAACCATGTGACGTCATGAATGGAATGGAAGGGTGGAAGTATCAAGAATACCAGGAAGAGGCACAGCATTGAACGCAGAAGATTCCAGGTTCAATCCTTAGCATCTCAAGATAGGGCTGCAAGAGAACAATCAGTGCAGACAATGCTGAGCTAGATACACTGGTCTGACCTTCTGACAACCAGAACCGTGCACAACTTACCTGTCATTTGTCCTCATTTGTATTTAGGATGCAGGATGCAAGCTGGATGCAAGAAAAGGGGTGGGTGGGTGATAGCAACTGGGATCTGGCTGTTTCTGCCCCAGTCCCATGATGGACTGAAGACGCTGCATGAAACACTTAAGACCCGTCCCTTCACTCTTAGCTTTCAGCCAATGAGCAGTACTGGTGGGTGTGGTGGAGTGGAGCAATCCTTCCAACACCAGGATCCATGCACCTGGATGGAGCTGGAGTGGAGCAGGATAGCAGTCAGGTCAGTGATGGGCAGATGCTGCAGCTCAGGCCTGGAGATCACAGCAACTCTTCCCAGTAGGTCTTACCCTGATGAAGCAGTTGTGAAGGCTGAAGGTCCCTGCTTTCCCACCACTGCGTTCCCCATGGTCTTTCCCTAGTAGCCTAAGGCTTTGTCATCTTGTCTCTCTTCATTCCTCTCTGTCTTCTGGGAGACCAGGGGGTTGCAGAGCTGGTCACAGCAGGAGGGGGAGGCTTCCTGGCTTTTTCAGCAGCCTGCTCCCTTCCAGCCCTTCCAGCCTTGATTCTGGACTGCCCTCTGCCACTGCCTCTTCCTGCTCACTAAACCCTGTTGCCCCTTCAGCTTCTGACACCTCTGCCTCCCAGTCTTCTCCCTCTTCTCCCTCTGACCACTCATCATTGTCCCACCTCTAATCCCCTGGTTCTTCTTCCTCTGGGGGTGCCCTTGGGGGTTCTCAAGCTGGTTCCTCCTTCCACTCCTCTGCATCCAGCCAGTCCATGACACTTATAGTTGTTTCTACAGATCTGAATACCACGCACAACAGTCTAGTGTCCAGGCAGCTATTCCCATATCTGCATTCTATGGAGCAGTTGCAACAGTAGGGGACCACTTCCCCTCTACCTGTGGCTCCACCTGACAGGCTGCATGCACACAGCTAGAGAGTACACCTGTGTGGAAGCTTCCTCTGATCATCCCCTTCCTGGTTCTGGGAGACAGCGGTGCAGGAGAGGGTGAGGAAGTACCTGTTCCTTAACTTGCCTGACCTGCCTCTTCCTCCTTTTCATCTGACCCATCCCGTGCTCCACCCTCCAGCTCTGAAGCTTCCCACGCCTCTAATTCTTGCCTCCTGGTCAGTAGAAGTCCCCACAAATCACTGACCCCCTCTCCCAAGTCAGACTCCAGCCCCTCTCCCCCCAGTGTGCACTCATCAGCATCCTGCCAGTCCCAGATACCACCGCACCCCGATCCAGAATAGCTGCAGTAACACTGGTATCAGGAGATCAGCTCCATCCCACTACAGCTCCAGCGAGATACAGATTTGATGATTTCACCTAGGGACTTCATTGTTGTTGCTTTCCTCCATCCACCTCTCCTCTTGTTTCCAGGTCTCCGACAGATGCGACTACGTCTTTGTCAACGGGAAGGAAATGAAAGGGAAATCAAACGTCCGTGTCCATTTCATGTACCAGCATCTGAGTGCCCCCCTGGAGATGACCGTGTGGGTGCCCCGCCTCCCTCTGCAGATCGAGGTCTCGGACACAGAGTTAAATCAGATCAAGGGGTGGCGGATCCCCATCGTCTCAAATAAGAGGTGGGCTTTTGACTGAGGTTGTTCTATCGGGTCTAGATGCAGGCCGTGCACTCTATGCAGATGGTTGCCATTAGGGCTGTGCAGAACCTCCCTGGCCTGATCTGGGACCCTATCTGGGGATCCCCCCACCCCTGGCCCAAGCTGACCCAAAGAGTACCCAACCCAGATCCAGCAGATCCAGACCCAGGGGTTATAAACCCTAATTAAATATACACTTGGGAGAAGGGCACTATCTGACCACGTTGAAGAGAGCAGGTTTAATCCTGCTGGGTGCTGCATTGCCACTGCATTCTCTGCAGGGAACATGCTGGCAGAGCAGACCCTTGCAGGATTGAATCCTCTGCTCACCAGCTGCTGAGTGGAGGATCCAATCCTGCTGGGGTCCTCAGTGTGTTCCCCTGCTTAGGAACAGGCACTCACAACCAAAGACCCTTCTTTAAAGAGGATAGTGTTGGGCCAGTTAGGCGAATATTCCAACCTGATACAAGACAGCGTCCTATGTCCCTATCACTGGGAGGATTTTAAGTCAACCTTAAGGCAATCTTCTTTGCCCAACCCCTCTGCTTTTTTTGCCTTGACAGGCCAGCTAGGGACAGCGATGACGAAGAGGAGGATGAGCGGAAGGGAAGAGGTTGCACCCTCCAGTACCAGCACGCCATGGTGCGGGTGCTCACACAGTTCGTAGCCGAACCCTCAGATCCTGGCGGGCAGATGGCCTACCTGTTGGGCTCAGACTGGCAAGTTGACATCACTGAGCTGGTGAGCGATTTCATACAAGTGGAAGAGCCGAGGATTGCAAAGCTGCAAGATGGGCAGGTGCTGGTTGGACAAGAGCTGGGGATGACGACGATTCAGGTAGGAGGAAAGGAATGCTGGGAAAAAGCAGAAGAGCAGCCATTCTGGATCAGATCAAATATTCACCTAGCCCAGCATGATGATGCAAAATGTCTTTCAAAAACTATTTGAAAATAATACATAAGGTATCATCATCATCATTGTGCTGGGCCCGGGGGTAACCCGAGAACCGTGGTCAAGGTCCGGTTCAGAATCCAAAGGTTCCGCTAGGAGTCAGTCCGACAGGGCCAAGGCAGGACGCGAGGCAGGAAACCAGGCAAGGACAGGCACAGGATCTCAGGCAGGATCTGACATACAGCAATGTTGCTCCTGCAACCTGGGTCGGGGTCCGACAGCCTTTTATCTTTGTTGGGGTAACGTAACGGCCAGTCCTGATCCCCCGGCGACTCACCTCCCTGTTTCGCCCAAAGGTGAGCACTCAGGTCTCTCCTTCTCTCAGACCTTAGTCTCAGCAGCTCGGCAGAAGTTGGTGGGTTACTAGACCCAGGGGCCGCCTCAGCCTCCCCTGACCCAACTGGTAGTGGAGCAGCTGTAAGTGATGGCCCAGCTGGAGGCAACGAGGTAATCCCTGCATCTGGAGCCAGGGCAGGCTCAGGCCCCTGACTCGGCCCAGCTGGTGTTTGTTGCAGGGGAACCTGTGCAGACTGGGACTCTTCAGGGTCAGGCCCCAGACTTGGTCCAGATGCCACCTGAGGCAAAGGATCTGGTGCGGACTGAGACCCCTCTGGCTCCAAGTCCGAGCCCAAGTCCCAGGCCATCACAATAATCATCACTTATTGCATTTATGTCCCACCTTTCTTCCAAGGACTTTGAGGCATGCGTAGTTCTCTTCCCCTCCGTTTCATCCTCACAACATCCCTCTGAGGTAGGTCAGGCTGGGAGGTGGTAACTGGCCCAAGATTACCCAGTGGGCTTCCATGCCTAAGTGGGAAATGGAACTTGGGTTTCCCAAATCCTAGTCCTACTCTCTAACCACTATGCCACACTGCTTCTCCTGACATTTAACTTCTACAAAAATAGTTAAAATGGATAAACCCCACTCACCTACTTTCTGGAGGGGGTGTACAGCTCATGGTTGTTTCACACATATGTGGTAGCACTGTCCCAAAGTTTCCCAGTTCTAGGAAGAAATCTTTTTAGAAATAACAAAAATATTGAGAAAACGGGAGTGGGGGAACCTCCTGAAACAGTATTGTTGGGTATATTCAGTGGAGAAAGCCAAGGGTCATTATATACACATTTAATTGGTTATCGGTTTATGGGAGCAAGAATATATTGACAGCTGGAAACTGGAAAGAAATGAAGGGTTTAAAAGTACAAAAACTGTATAACGTAATTTAGGACATAGCGCTTTCTGAAAAACTGACCTAAAACTGGCATTGTGTGGCTAGAGGGCAAAAGAGAAAGAGACTTTCATGGCAGACTGGTTTCCATTCATCCAGTAAACGAACAAAGGCTCTACAGGACAAAGTGTACCTGCCACATTCCATAATATATGATTGTGTTAACATTTCCCTTCATACTGATATTAGCAGCTTTCAGTCTCTCTTCATTTCAGTGCTATAGGTTGGGGGAAAGAGGTGGGGTACGCCCAGTTTGTATTCCCCCCCCCCCGCCAATATTTTCTTTTTTAATGAAAACTTTCTATATTATATTTTGAAAACACCCACTTTTTATGACATAGAAATTCCCAAGGTGCTTATTAGGCAATAGACAACTGCCTTGGCCCTATCCCAGTAGCCAGGACTGGCCCAAGACCTTTTGGCACTGGAGGCAAGGTGGGCCACCAAGACTTCCTCCTCACAGATCTGGGCCCGTGCCCTGGTGGGGTGGGAGGAGACCAGCAGAAATGCAGACATTTTGCAGGAGTGTTCCCTCTTGATCCAGTGGTGTCCAAACTTTTTTTCCAAAGAGGGCCAGATTTGATGGAGTGAAGGGCCGACCAAAGGGCCAACCCTTTTTTTAGGATTGATGTTGTTGAGGTTTTTTTTAGGATTTTACCCCAGGATATCAACTGCCACAGGGGCTGGATGGACTTTGGACATGCCTGAGAGTCTTAGAAAAATAGGGGCATTCCATGAGCCAAAGCTGCTGCTCTGCTTGGCTTTGGCTTTTGGCTGCATCTTCAGCTTACCCAAAGCTGGATTGGAAACCACCAAGGCTGGATCAGGATCTCTTGCTCCCCCACAAACATGTAGTGTGAGGCGGGTCACCTCAGATCACCTCATAGGTGTACCAGCCATGCAAGGGCAGCCAGCTAGCTTAGGGGCTGCAGGGCAGACCACATGGCACACCTTCCCAGCCCATTTCCATCCCTCAGCATTTGCTGGCTATGGAAGCTGTCTCACTTTGCCTTATGGTAGGGCTTGGCCCTGCTCGTTGCAGTGACCAGGGAGCACAGGCCTTCCAAGCACAGAGAGCCACTGCCAGTTCCTAAGAGGAGGAAAGGCAAGATGCAAGGAGCTCAGCGTGGTGTAAGCATGGTGGCAGGAGTGTCGGATTGGCTCTGCTCCTGCACCTGCCCCATGCTGCCCTTCCTGCCCCTCTCCCTCTCAGGAACCAGCAGTGATGCTCAGTGCTCAGAAGACAGGTGAGCGATGTTGCCCTGCTTCACAGACCACTAGCCCCTTATCCTTACCAAATTGCTTTTCCTCAACAGGTAGCCTTTGGGAAGTGGGGAGACTGCAGCCCTCGGTAGCAATCTATATTTATATGTTGCAAAAGCTGAGAGTCTCATCTTGCCTTCTGTGACTGTCCATAAATATAGATAATGTATATCTGGGAAGGGAACTGGAAGTGAGAGGGAGGGAAGCGGGGAAGGCTAGTTGGCCTATCCGCTTGAAAGAATATGTATAGCCTGCCACTCGAGAAATCGTCAAAGTCAGCTGCTTTTGAAATGCCAAGATCTTAGAGAGCGATAGCTCAGCTCACATCCATCTTGTTTAATTCACTTTTCATAAGCCTTGCTTGTCTTCTCTTCAGAGTCTTCTGTAATGCAAGCAAAAATAAATATATATAGATAGATAGGTCACTGCCCCGATGGGTTTTCAATCTAAGGTCAGACAGTAGGGATGGGTAACAGAGGGAGACAGGAGGGAAGAGAGACAAAAACATAATGAGGGGTTCTGTTTAGCTGCCCATAATTTGTCCCCCCATTGTTTGTTTTCAATCACTAATTTTGATTGAAGGAAATGTGATTGAATAATTCTATGACTTTTTAGTCAATTAATCAATGAATCTGTGGGTTAAATTAGCATATGGGGGAAACAATCTTTTTCAGCCAAGAAGGATGATGTAGATATGTAGATATACGTTGCAGCAGGAACTATAATAGAAGAGTCATTCCACCCTACACAACATTTTTTTAAAAAAATGATGCTTCACATTGGAATTAACAGAAATGTCTGTTCAGATAGATAGATAGATAGATAGATAGATAGATAGATAGATAGAACTATCTACTGCCATTTGAGCTGATAATTTTATTGATCTGGGGGAAAGGCAGGATAAAACAACAACAACAACAACAAACAACAACGGAATATTAAATAAGTCAGATTTGCTTGTGTTCATTCATAAGTCTGTTCCATCCTAGTTTTGTTTTAAACTGCAATTTTATTTTTTAAAAAAAACCTGTTTGTTTCAAAATGCTTATTTATGTTACAAAGTTTATATCCTGCTTAAGGGGCAAAATCCTCTAAGCGATCTACATAAAACAATGTAATATATGTATTAAAAATACCAATAACTATGCATTGAAATAGCATGTGATCACAAAATCTTTAATAGGTATTTTAGCTCATGCTACGCATTTCTAAATTATATGATCCTAAAATAACGTAATTTTAAAGTGTGTTTTCAAACATATTTTGAGCAAAAACATTACCATGAAATTCATAGAAGTGTGAAACTCAAAGGCTGATTGTTTTTTCAATACATGTACTATTAGCCTGGAAGGTGCAAATTTTCTTAAGTAAAAATGGATTGGTAATTAGTGAAAGAGGAGAATGTAAAATTATAGTATATCAAGATAATTTTTTAGGATAAAAACAAAGATGGAAAGGACTTGCTGAAATATCTAATTGAACTAGAATACAAAAAAGGGAGGCATGAGGAGGTCAAGGAAATAAGCAAAGGAAAGAAAGTTATGTAAAGGTTGGATTTGTGTTTTTTGTTTGTTTGTTTGTTTTGTTTTTGTGCTTTGTTTGTTTAACTTTTTCTACTTTTCTTTCTGTAACCTTCAAAATTTTAATAAAATCTATTATATAAAAAAAGAAGGTGCAAACTTTCAAGCAAATGTGAATTGAATTTGATTCTCTTCCATCCCTAACTGCAGCCTTGCAGTTTCTTCCCTTTTCAGGATACCTGCAAGGTTTGTCTTTTGTCAGGGTTCCCATTCTCAGAAGGGTCTTTTTCACAGCTGGTCCCTAGAGGCAACATGATTCTCTCCAGGTGTCATTGTGCTACAACTCCCATCAACCCCAGCCCAGCATGGTGAATGGCCTGGAATGAGTCTCTGGAGGGTACCAGGTTGACTTCTACCCTACGGTCAACTCAGCCATTTGATGGATGCCGTGTGTGAAAGCTTCCTTCAAAGAATCAATTATTGATTTCCATTCCTACTATTTATGTTGTGGTTGTTGTGGTAGTTGTTGCTACTGCTGCTGCTGCTGTTGCTCTTCCATAATTGCTTAAAGGAAAAGGTAAAGGGACCCCTGACCATTAGGACCAGTCGTGACCGACTCTGGGGTTGCGGCGCTCATCTCGCTTTACTGGCCGAAGGAGCCAGCGTACAGCTTCTGGGTCATGTGGCCAGCATGACTAAGCTGCTTCTGGCGAACCAGAGCAGCGCACGGAAACGCCGTTTAGCTTCCCGCCGGAGTGGTACCTATTTATCTACTTGCACTTTGACGTGCTTTCAAACTGCTAGGTTGGCAGGAGCTGGGACCAAGCAACAGGAGCTCACCCCGTCACGGGGATTCGAACCGCCAACCTTCTGATTGGCAAATCCTGGGCTCAGTGGTTTAACCCACAGCACCACCCATAATTGCTTACTTGGTGCTTATTATTGGATAGATTTTGCTGCTACCTTTAATTTGTTTTCTACTTAGTATTGTTGTTAGCTGTCCTGGGCAAGCTTGTCATAAGCCGCCCAGGGAATATTTATTGGTAGTCTGCTAATAAATAAATCCATCAAGGAAAGTTGGGACTGAAATGTTTTATACTTTTTAATATATATATATATATAAGGTTTTAAGATGTATGACTCTCCTTGTGACTTCTGACGGGGTTGCCTCGGTTTTCCTGAACAGATTCTGTCTCCGCTTTCTGACGCCATCTTGGCTGAAAAGACTGTGACTGTCCTTGACGAGAAGGTGACTATTACTGACCTGGGGGTCCAACTGGTGACTGGGCTTTCCCTCTCCTTACAGCTGAGCCCAGGAAGCAACAAGGCCATCTTTGCCACGGCGGTAGCCCAGGAAATCCTCCAGGTGCCAAAACAGGTAGGAAGCCTCGTTTGCCTAACAACAAGCCACCATTTCTGAGGCCTACTGTACTTGGGCAATTCCCAGCCAGCCAAGCATATACCCTCCAAGTGGAGAGTCCAAGAATTTGGAAAGCCACCTGGGCTTTCTGACACGATCTCAGAATGTCCCAATTTCCCCCACCAGTGCCAACCGCTGCCAAGCTCAGGGAGAAGGATGAGCTGGCATTTGTCCCAAGCAATGGCGGTGGTGGCAGCTGTGGCTGCAAGGGAGCAACCCATGGCCTCTGCTGCCAGCCTCCTCTCTTGGACAGCTTGTAGCAGCTGCTGGAGAGTCAGCAAGAAGGAGGAGAGTCTGCTGCCGTTGGGGCCCAGACTCACTTGACATGGCCGGCTCTGAGTGGCAGGCAGAGGACAGGGCTACCCTGGGCGGGAAGAAAGGAGGAGCAGAGCTGAGCGCAAGGAGTCTTGATAATTATTATTATTATTATTATTATTATTATTATTATTATTATTATTATTTTAAATGCTTTGTGCATTCACATCTAATCTTGCCCCTTTCTAAAATTTATTCATCAGTGTGTGTTTTTCTTTTTGTATATCTACCCAAGAATAAAATGAAGTGAAATGGGGATTAAGCAGTTTTCTCCAAATGGGGGAGGGCATATGTCCTGTTGGTCAGACTTCAGGGAATCAGCTCCCCCCCCCATGGCAGTAGATAAGAGATCAAATGAAAGGAACGCCTCACCAGTTAGAATCCTTAATAATCATAGCAAGAGAACAAAGAACACATCTCATAGAAGTGGCGGTGCTCCCAATTAAGGGATGCTCCGCCCTCTGTCCCTATTAATCTACGTCACTCCTACGTCTTGTAATCTGAGTTTGTACCCTCTGTGCTTTCTGTTCTAACACTTTCTGATCTCTCCGTGACTTTGGAGAAGGGGGGTGGATGCTATCCAGAGACTGTGAATCTGTTAAGTCTCTCTCTCTTCTAGTGTTTCTTCTGCTAGCTGCTCCCCATCCAGTATTTCCCAGCTTCTGCCTTCTGAATTATGCCCCTCTGCAAACCACTGTTCCAAATCTATGCTGTCCTCCTGCTCCTGGGAAGATTCAGGAACAGGAGCAGGTGGCTCCCACCATTCCTCCTCAGTGTAGCCCTCCTCAGCACAGTCCCTGACAGTGGTGGCGGTACTCGCCCTTCTTCTGATAGGAAATGCTCTGTGAGGGGGGTCAGTGCAAAAATGTGAAATCGAGGAGGGTCAGTTGCAGGGGAGTGAAAAATGTCCTTGTTTTCATCTGAGGAACGTTTGGAACGCATGGAAGCTGGAGGAACCATCCAGAGCAGACTTTCTCAACCTTGGGGCCCCAGATGTTGTTGGGCTATAACTTCCATCTTCTCTGGCTGCTGATCCTGCTAGCTAGGCATTATGGGAGTTGTAGTCCACCAACAAAAAAGACAAAGGAGAATGCAGATTTGCATACAATGGACAAATATGCACATTAAGAAATCAAAGCTTATAACTTAAATAGAACTATAATCCATTTCACCAAGACCACACTGTGAAGTACCTGCCTCCCCTTTAAATGGGGGTAGGACTTGGGGTAAGCTGTGAGGGGAGAAGCAAGGATGTAGTTGAGGAGTAAAGAATTATGCAGGGTGGGGATTACCTGCCCTCCCCATATTTTATTCAAATTAGGGCCCCAGTAGGTGAGGTTGGCAGGTAGGTTGAGCAGGGGCAGCTGCCTCCATCATTAGCAAAAGTAACATGAAAATGAGTTAATTTTTTGGTGGGGGGGTGTATGTTGGACAAAATTGCACACAAATTGTACTTTAGGAGAAAATCACACTAAAATGCTGGTGAATTTTCATGAGGACTTAAAAAATAATAAATTCAAAGTGAGGCAGCAATGTGCACAACTGAACTGATGCATGGAAAAACGAGAAACTGCGGGCAAACGAAATCGAGAGATTCTCCCATTCCTATTTACAGACTTCTTTTGTGTATGAGATTGGCTTTGTGTGCATTCATTCGGCCCAAGAACTGCCAGTTGCTGACCCTCAAGTTGTGTTCCACCCCCTGAAACCCTTTTATCAAACAAATACTGGGTAGAAGAATGAAGAATGAATGAAACTTTATTTGCGTCAGCCATCGGCCATAGCAACAAAAAACATTGTGATATGCACAGAACAAAATAAAAGGTTGATTATATAAAACAGAGTTTAGGGTCCTGAATCAGCAATAAAATAGTGGACCTTATTCTGATTGCCCCAGCTAGAAACATTGCAACCTTTGCAGTCATCTGCTTCTCTTGATCTGCCAGGAGAAAAGACACTATGGCCTCAGGTCTTTGTAAAGTGTGCTTGCGAGGAGGGCATGTGCCACTGATTCGGTGCTGCCATATCCGCATGGGCAGAAGCGTTTTTCGTATGGAATCTGTTGGAATCGTCCCTCAAGTACAGCCGAGGGCAATACATTCAATCTTGCTAGGGTAAAAGCACGTCTATATTTTGGAGTTGCTAGGTTATACAGATAGGGTGCCAGAGAATCAAAGTGGGAAGATGGAAAATGGTCGTCCATTGGGAATAATTTCCTTATTGTGGCCAAGTTGTTCTGACGCTCAATATCATTTAGGCGTTGGCAAATTAGACGGTGAATACTGGGTAAATTTCCTGCTCATTCATATGATGCTCATTCATCTCTCTTTCAGATAGTTTTGGTGGGGAGGGGAAGAGATGACCTAAGGCTGAGGCCTTGGTAGAGCACTCAGAATGAAGTTCTCCCCCTTCCCCAATGCACATTCTCTCTCTTTCTCTTTGTAGCATTCAGCAATCAAGCGACACACGGCTAGAAAGCCAGAACAGGCAGTTCATCCTTTGCTGACCAGCAGAGCTAAAATCGCTACCTTGAAATCAGCTCAAAAGGAGCAGGCTTGGGTGGCACTAAGCCCCCAGCCAGCTGTGCATGTCACTTCCTGAGGAAATTGAGTCATATCCGAACCCATCCTTTCAGTGCAGTGGGGGGGTCAGGGGAAGAAATGAAACCAGGTGGCAGGCCCAAAACTAGAAAAGAGCTCAGGGAGCTTGTAAGTGATCCTTCCGCTGTGTCCAAGGTCAATATTGGGTTTGCAAAGCAGTTGGCGAGGGGAAAGTGGGAGGGATGTTGAGCATACAGTAAGAGCCTCCACACAGGGTCAGCATTGTCAGGAACTTGTCAAGGTTTATCTATTTATTATCTAGGAAGCTGCCTTATACTGAATCCAACCTTTGGCCCATCTAGCTCAGGGTTTCAGCCCTTCAGGGTTTCAGACAGAAAGCCTAACTGGAGATGCTGACCTGGGACTTTCTGCATGCCCGGAGGATGCTTTGCCCCTGAGCTCCGGTCCATCCCAATCTGGTCCACTGAGAGACTGGTTTTCTCCATAGATGGTCACAAAGTTGTATACACAGCAGGACCAGTCCTGCCATTGGGCTGAGTGAGGTGACTGCCTCAGGCAGAATCTGCTGGGAGGCAGTGGTGCTGCTCAAATCCTCCTCCTCCGTTCCCTAACCATCCCCTTCTATTGGAGGGGAGAGCTATGTGTCATACACCTTGCCTTCCAGCTTTATAAGCATCCTGCTGATCTGCCCTTGCCATGCCCTGTTGCCAAGATTTGTTCCTGTACAGTTGTACCTCGGGTAACATCCTAAATTCGTTCTGGAGGTCCGTTCTTAACCTGAAACTGTTCTTAACCTGAAGCACCACTTTAGCTAATGGGGCCTCCTGCTGCCGCCACGCCGCCGCCACATGATTTCTGTTCTCATCTCGAAGCAAAGTTCTTAACCCGGGGTACTATTTCTGCGTTCGCGGAATCTGTAACCTGAAGCGTATGTAACCCGAGGTACCACTGTATATGGAATGGTTGCATACGTGCGCCATTTTGTCCTTTGCCTCAGGAAGCAAATTGTCTTGGGCATGGCCCAAACAATAAAACAGCTCATCAATCAAGATAATATGGAGCTTAAAGCAAACCAAAAAAACTTAAGTTCAGTAAACAGACATAATACAACTTGCAATTGCTCGAATTTCAACAGGGAGAGAGGGTTGTCTCATCTCAGCCAGGAGGGAGTTCCAGAAAATTGGGCTCACAGTCCTGAATGAACTGCTCCTGGTTGAAATGGGGAGAAGAACCATGTGAAGACAAAGGTGGTAAATAAGTGAAATAAAGATAGATAAAACAAGAACCCTGAACTTGGCCCAAGAGCTTTTAGGAGCCCACTTTCAGTCCTGGGAGCCTCAGGACTCTGATGCTTTTCTTCCTGGCTAGCACAAGGTCCAAGGCCTGCATTCCCTCATGCCCTGTGTGCTGTGCAAGGAGACTTTTATATAAAGTGGTTTTTAGAAATCATAAATATAATAAGTAATTACTTGTGCGCCCCCCTCCCAGTTTGAATACAGAGCAGTAGTAAATGATCCAATCACCTGTGATGCTGTTTGACATGCAATTTATTAGTGTTTCAAAGCATGCACCAGAGACCTCAGGGGGGATACAAGTCTCTTACCACTTCTGTGGAAAACAAATCTTATTACCTATGACTATTTAAAACGTAGCCCTTGTTTTTCATAGAATTGAAATAAAAATGAATGGCTCGGTGTGGAATTAAATTTTCTCCATAGCTGCGTCTCCAGGCTGGAGAGATTGTTTCTTTGATCTGCCACTGAACACTTTGGAGGGGGGGCGGTGGGATGCTCAGGAATAGGGAAAGGGGTCTGCTCTATATTTCTCCACTGTGAACCAAAAAAGGAAAAGGAGGTTCAGTTTGCTCAGTGTGAGCTTTGTGATGACCATGTGTGGCAGGTGTGGAGAACTTCTGGCCTGCAGGTCAATTTTGGCTTGCCAGTTGTGCCAGTTTGGGCTCGCAAGGTCAGTTTTCTGAAACCATACCTACTTCGCAATCAGATGGTGTCACCCTGATGCTAAAGTGACGTCAGTGGTTGAGCCCCTGCTTTACATGCAGAAGGACCCAGCTTCAGTCCCTGGCATCTCCAGTTAAAAACATAGTTCAACTTCTTTCTGAGACCCTTAAGAGATTCTGCCATTGTATTGGAGTGGACAGTACTGAACTAGATGGACACACCTGGCATAAGGTACCTTCCTGTACTAAGTCCTCGGCTTTTAATTAGATGGAAATATATTTCTGTTTGAGATTCATTTCAAATGGTCTTTCTACAAATATATGTTGTGTTGATGTATGACCTCAGGAAAGCTTTCTGGTTCCTTCGCGATAGCTTCTGCAGTAGCTACTTTTTGTAGGATTAAGTTCCATGGTTTAACTAAGTGTTGTGTGGAGAAGTACTTTCTCTTGTCTGTCCTGAATCTTCCAACTTTCAGCTTCATCGGAGGTCCCCGAGTCCTAGTGTTATGAGATAGGAAGAAAAAGTTTTCTCTCTTCCCACCATGCATAACTTGAAATGCCTCTTATGTTGTCTCCTTGTATCATAGCAACCCTGTGGTTTTTAACTCTGATGGGTTTCTCAGAATGATGATGTTGTCATCATTTCCCTTACAGGAAGCTGCTATAAGTTGCTGGATCCAGTTCAGTGATGGGGCAGTCATGCCCTTGGACCTCTATGACGTCAAGGACTTCTCTCTGGTGGCCACATCTGTAGATGAGAAGGTGGTCTCCATTCTCCAGAGCCCCAAATTCAAATGGCCCCTTGTCGTTGCTGAGTCAGAAGGCCAGGGGCTGTTGGTGAAGGTGGAGATGGTGATCAGCGAATCATGCCAGAAATCTAAAAGGAAGAGCGTCATGGCTGTCGGGACTGGAAACATCAAGGTCAAGTTTGGTCAAAATGATGCCAACCCCAACACCAGTGACAGCAAGCAGGTTGGGGCCAGCGTGCACTTGGAAAACCACACCAGCGACAGGCGTCAGAAGACAACCCTACAGGAGAGGTCTCGACAAGATGGGCCTTATTACAGCTCGTCGATGGGGCAGGAAGAAACCAGGGGGGCCAGCACACAAAAGTCAATTCTTAGTAAAAAGGAGGACCGCGAGAGCCTTCTAGATGATGACAGCCATATGCAAAACATCCCAATAGACTTCACCAGCTTGCCGGCACAAGTGGACTTGCCAATGAGCAATGGAGATCTGGAAGAGAATGACCTTGTGGAGACACCCAGGGGCCTAAGTGACTTGGAGATTGGGATGTATGCTTTGTTAGGTGTCTTTTGCTTGGCCATTCTAGTCTTCCTTATCAACTGCATCACCTTTGCTTTGAAGTATAGGCACAAGCAGGCTCCCTTTGAAGAGCAAGAAGGCCTGAGCCACTCTCATGACTGGGTAGGACTAAGCAATAGGACAGAACTGCTGGAGAACCACCTCAATTTTTCCACCCAGCAGGAGGAGTGCATCACGGCCATTGACCAAGGCATAGACTTGGAGGAGAGCAAGTACCTCCTGGATGCCAACACCCAGAAGAACCTCAATGGCCAAGTCTTCCGGTCCTCGGACCCCACTGCCACCCCCGAAGGGAAGGAGCAGAAGAGCGAGCAGACCGCCTCGCCAACCTCCAAGCGGAAGCGAGTTAAGTTCACCACTTTCACCACCATCTCCTCCGATGGCGGGTGCCCTACCGTCAACTCTATCTTGACCAGCAGTGAGGATGATATCAAGTGGGTTTGTCAGGACATGGACCTGGGGGGATGTAAAGAACTAAGGAACTATATGGAACGGCTACATGAAAATGCATAACAGTGCACTAGAAACCCTTTTACTTTCTTGCTTTCTTTTTGTTTTCCACTCACCTTTCTGCCTTTAATTTGGCGAACTGGGACAAAACAAAAACAAAAAAAACCTACAACCATTTGTGAACAATTAAAATGGTGGATGATTTGGTTTCAATGGAACCCTGAGGAGCACTTTGAGTAAAGGTCCCAAGCAGCAACTGTTACCTGTGCTCAGTGGTTCTTAAAAAAAGATGTTTGGGAAATATTCTGATGGAAGGCAACTTACATGGGAAAATAAATTTTTTGAAAAAAATAGCAAACAAGATTCCATTTTGTGGGGAGGTTGCACAGGAAACCAATACTAATCTGCAAATTCCAATGCAAAATCAGGTATTTTATATCATGCAATCTCATCTGGCCAGTAGGACAAACCTGACCTGCCAGGGCTTCTAATTTACCCCATAAGACCTTTTCCCCCATATGTGGCATCAGATGTGGATCAAGCAGACTGCATTCAGACATGGGGTTTATTGCGAGAGTTTTACTTGTTATAATGTCAGCCCTTCTGTCCTGATTTTTCTAACATTCCTTTTACATTGCAGTATCTTATGTGTTTTGAAACTGTGGCTTTTTCATCAATATACCACCGTGCTGTGCTAAATTTTAAACAGTGGGAACTGAATGTCAGTATACTGCCCCAGATTCCATCAACACAAAATGCCCACAAGTCATCAGGGTTGCAAATTGATTGTTTTTTGGAAGCAATTAACATGGAGGTAAGTGCTAAACTTCTGCAACATCCCCCTAGATTTCCAGGACTGGCTTTCATGTTGTGCGAAAGAACACATAAAAAGTGAAAAAAGAACAGGTAAGGAAACACCTGTGATGATGGAATAAAGAGCCAGCTGTAGGGATGCGGCTGTGAATGCCTTAAAGTTTGCTCCTTGTTGTCCATTGGCTCTACAGCCCACCAGATGATGGATGGCAAAGCCTTGGTCTTGGGCGTTTTAAAGTACAGTGAAGGGTTCTTTGCAATGACGCTTTGAAGTCCTGACTCTGGGACTTAAAAGTGCCCAATCTCCAGACATCACTGAGGTGCAGGTGTGCGGGACTCCCTGCTCCTGAACTGGGTAACTGTGCTCCTGAAGGACAAGTTGTGCAGCCTGGGAGTCAGTTTGGACTCACTGCTGTCCATGGAGGCACAGGTTAATTCTGTGTGCAGGGCGGCTGTCTACCAGCTCCACTTGAGACAGCTCCATTTCACTGTACCAGCTCCACCATGCCAGCTGATACCCTACCTGCCTGCACACTCTCTTGCCAGACTAGTTTGAACACTTCAATGTACTCTACATGGGGCTACCTTTGAAGGTGACTTGGAAACTACACCTAATCCAGAATACGGCAGCTAGATTGGTGACTGGGAATGGACAATGTAACAGCAGTTCTACTAAAAGAACTGCATTGGCTCCCAGCACATTTCCAAGCACAATTCAAAGTGTTGGTGCTGACCTTTAAAGCCCTAAACAGCCTCAGCTTTGTATAACTGAAGGAGCATTTCCACCCCCATTGTTCAGCTCAGACACTGAGGTCCAGCTCTGAGGGCCTTCTGGCGGTTCCCTTGCGACAAGAAGTGGAGTTACAGGCAGAGGGCCTTTTCAGTAGTCACGCCTGCCCTGTGGAACACATTCCCATCAGAGGTCAAGGAGATAAATAACTATACAACTTTTAGAAGACTTCCGAAGGCAGCCCTTTTATAGGGAAGTTTTTAATGTTTGATTATATTTTTATATTTGTTGGAAGCCACCCAAAGTGGCTGTGGCAACCCAGCCAGATGGGTGGGGTACAAATAATAAAAATTCTATTATTATTATTATTATTATTATTATTATTATTATTATTATTATTTCAGGAAGGAGAGTTACAACCTAGCCCTTTGGGAGATATGCAAGTTGTCACCTGATGTTGCAGTCATCAAATGATGAGTATGCATGTTTAAATGAAGTCAGAATGAGGTGGGGTTAATTTTTAATGCTTTAGAAATGCAGCCCGAGAGAATTTATATAACACTGTCTGGGTGCACCTTCCTCTGCCAGTGATCTGCCTCTTCCTTGTAGAGATTATTTCTCTCTACCAAATGTAAAAATAATTGCCAGTTAATAATAATCTGCATTGATCCAGAAAACGAACATCGGGGCAGCCAAAAGATGCAATTTAAGAACAGGAGTTATTTTTCCCAGCTAGCTGACTATGAAGATGAATGAACTCTGCATGCTCACAGTGCTGTGGTAAGTAGCTGCAGAAGAGACTTTCACACTTCGTTTAGATAATGGATGAAACACAGATGAAGCAAAGCAGCGAGTGAGCATCCAAGCAATGGGTTTAAGCTACCAGGTGGACTTCAGATACAATCATCTTTGGGCATGGAGGAGAGAGAACAAACTGACAAGCCGGCTGTAGAATAAACTGCTTGACAAAATTGCTTGACTTATTCCGGTCCTACCATTGGGTAAAAATGAGATGCAATGGCAGGTGGCAGAATTGCTGCATCATTTCTTTAAAAAGCAAAACTGTTTTGCAGCTAATTAATCAGTTGTTTTTAAACCAGAGTAGGGATCACCATGTGAATTTGCCCACTTCAGGCTCTGAAATGTTCTGACTAGACCTTATTTAGTTTTTAAGAAAAGGATGGATCAGCATTTTAAGTACTAGTAGGCAGTCATCTCCTAGCATCCATCAATGGCTGAATCTATCAGCTTCAGTTTGTCTCGGATTCCCATTTTTCCAATCTTAAATTCAGTTCATTTCCACATTGGTTTGCGATTTTTTCTTAATCCTCATGAAAATTCATCAGCATTTTAGTGCAAATGTCTCCCAATATATAGTTTCCCAAACATTCTCCCCTAATATATTTTTTTAATGCTATCTTTGCCAAAATATGCCTTCTTAAGCACACTCTGCCAACATATACAAGTAATTGTGTGCATTACTTGACTGGAGAAGTGCATTGCAAAATTCAGAGAAGTGCACATTTTGAAGGGCTGCTGCATTTCATTTTGCACACACACACACACACACCTTTGAATGTGAGCTGAACCAAATTTCTCCCCCGTCCTTCCCTGTGGATCACATGATGTTGGGACAGATGTGCATTGTCATCCAGTGAGGACTGCATTGCCCTATGACTTTGGCCGGCTCAACCATTAGGCAGAGTCAGGTAGCTGCCTCGGACAGTAGATTCTGGGGGGCAGGCAACAAAGGCAAAGTATTGCAGGACAGAGCACCGTGCATGTGTCACATGGCCTCCCCTGCACACCCTAAGCTGGTACGCTGCTCTCAGAAAGTTGCTGTGCTGTTTCCACTGATGGCAGAAAGTTTGTTTGCCAGTCCAGATGGCTCCTTTGCATGAAGTACAGGTTGGGTGCCATTTTGTCCTTAATTTCAGACAGCAAAGTGTCTTCAACTGATCCTGTGCACAAGGTCCCAGCTTCAAACCCTGGAATCACCAGTCAGAAAGATCTGGTGGCAGGGAAGTCATTGTCTCACTATGCTAGGCAGACCAAATGGTCTAGCCTGATATATGGCAGCTTTCTATTAAAAAGTGAATGGTTAAACTCAACAACTAGGACATTCACACTGCCTCTAATGGAGGGGAATCTTTGTTAGCCTGAGGGCCACATTCCCTTTGGGCAACCTTTCAGGGGCAACATGCCAGTGGTTGGGCAAGGCCAGAGGCAAAAGTGGGTGGGGTAATGAATATAAATGTTACCTTTGTACAGTGGGCTCATTTCTACACACACACACACACACACACACACACACACACACTTCTGTCCTCCATACAGGGAAGCCAAAGGCATGATTTAAGACACATCCCAGCATGAGAAGAGACCTGCTGATATCTACCCAAGGGCCCATCTAGTCCACATACCCACCCCATGCAGTCAGTGCAGGCAACAGGGTTAAGCAGCAATGTCTGCAAAGAAAGGGTGAGACTGCAACTGGGGAAATGGCAAGTCAGAAGAGCGTGGAAATGATGTGAAGGTCTTTACAGCAAGCGCCGAAACCAGGAGAGGATCTCTTTTCTCTTTTCGTATGTCCGACACAAACGCAAAGCGAGAGAAGACGTTTTGGCTCAGTGTGGGCATTTTGCCCCTCGGTTATTGTACAAAGATGCAATTAATGCATTTTTAAACTGCTGGATGACGTTTGTGCAACGGCTGTCAATGCAGCACTGTTTAAGTGGCCTGGAACATCTAAGGCAGGCTGGGTCTGCCCTCACCTGCACATTTGCCTTCACGGTGATGTGAGCTAGGAACCCCTTTGACAAAGAACCCTTTCATCTAGGCAGGTTTTGGTCCATAGTGCTGTGTGTTGGGGAAACCAGTGGACTGGCTCAGGTGTGGAATATTAATGGACAGGGAAGAGGCACCAGTGGTTCCTAGGCCCCTGCTAATTCCTGTTTGGTTGCTTCCATCCCAGCCAAATTCCACACAACACAGGCTTCTTAAAGCAGCCCGAGAAAGGATAAGTGGTCAGGGTCATGCCTTGCACCGCCTGCAAGACAGATCCACCCCCACTTGTTGAAGGGCCAAGGCTTGCATGCCTCACATGCAAAAGGTCCCGTGTTCAATTCCTGGCATCTCTTGGTAAGGACAATACTGAGAATGGAACAATGATCCAACTCTGCATCACCAGCTTCTTATATTCCTATAAAGGTAAAGGGACCCCTGACCATTAGGTCCAGTTGTGACCAACTCTGGGGTTGCGGCGCTCATCTCGCTTTACTGGCCGAGGGAGCCGGCGTACAGCTTCTGGGTCATGTGGCCAGCAGGACTAAGCTGCTTCTGGTGAACCAGAGCAGCGCACGGAAACGCCGTTTACCTTCCCGCTGGAGCGGTACCTATTTATCTACTTGCACTTGACGTGCTTTCGAACTGCTAGGTTGGCAGGAGCAGGGACCGAGCAATGGGAGCTCACCCCATCATGGGGATTTGAACCACCAACCTTCTGACTGGCAAGCCCTAGGCTCAGTGGTTTAATGCAGAGCATCAAGCAGAAGGTCCCAGGTCCAATCTCCAACAGTACCTGTAGGTAGAGCTGAGACTGCCCCGTGCCTGAAACCCCGGAGAGTCACTGTCAGTCAGTGCAGACAATTCTGAGCTAGACTGACTCAATATGTTCCTACATCAGATTTTGATTTGGTATTTTGTGGGGGAAGGGCCCTCCTGACCTAGAGCACATGGGTATGCTAAAGGGCCTCCCCAGGTAGGTCCGAGACTGTCCCCTTCATGAAACCCTGGACATTAGGTCCAGTCGTGACCAACTCTGGGGTTGCGATGCTCATCTCGCTTTATTGGCCAAGTGAGCCGGCGTACAGCTTCCGGGTCATGTGGCCAGCATGACTAAGCCGCTTCTGGCGAACCAGAGCAGCGCACGGAAATGGCGTTTACCTTCCTGCCAGAGCGGTACCTATTTATCTACTTGCACTTGACTTGCTTTCGAACTGCTTGGTTGTCAGGAGCAGGGACCGAGCAACGGGCGCTCACCCCGTTGCGGTGATTCGAACCACGACCTTCTGATCGGCAAGTCCTAGGCTCTGTGGTTTAACCCACAGCGCCCCCTGTGATGAACCAAATAAGGCATCTTTCCATGTCCCAGTGACTTTCTCTTCCCACCTGGACGGTCTCCATCATTCTTGCATTGTCTTCCGCCCACTTGCCAGCTTCCTCCAACCCTCCCCATGTGTTTCTCTTCTCCTTACCTATTAATTCCCCCTTGCAGCCGACAGTTATCCTTCATCCCATTCACGTCCAATCAATACCTTCCCTCTTAGCACTTGGCATTCCTTTCCTGCTGCCCATCAACATCCCAAGGTCGAACCAGCCCTCTTTTGTCTCCATTCTTTCATGCTGCTGCAATTCAACTCAAAGAGCAGGTGGGGATGTGTCATTCTTTATGGAGAACCTCTCTCTCTGCCTACATATTCACTTCACATCAGTTAGATTTACCACTGAGCCTCTCTGCTCCCACAGCACAATGGGGCTTTGGAGAAGCAGTTGGCTTCCTGTAATTGGCTAGAACCTCATCCAAGACCCAAATGGGTGTCTTGGCCAATCACATTTTAAAAAAAAAATATTGTGAAAACTCAGATGTAGATACGACAAGCTCCAATACCTTCTGTATAATTAACATCTTTTCAATTGGTTGTGCTTTTGCAACTCTGCATGGTCAGTGTTACTACTCATTTTCATATTTAATTTATATCCATGCTTCCTCCCAAATGAACCCAGGATTGCAAACACATCCATAATAAAAGAATTTATTTTAAAAACAACAAAACAAAACAAAACCGTTCCATAAACAGTCAAAATATTCTAAATCCAGTTACGGTTAAGAATATTCTATTTTAAAAATCTCAAACAGTGATCTCAGGGTTGCTAGGAACAGTATTCGTCAGATGCCTGGGTAAACAGGAATGTTTTCAAAAATCATCAACATCATCGTTACAGTGGTACCTTGTTCTCAAACTTAATCTGTTCCAGAAGTCCGTTCCAAAACCAAAGTGTTCCAAAACCAAGGCCCACAGAAAGTAATGCAAAATGGATTAATCCATTCCAGACTTTTAAAAACAACCCCTAAAACAGCAATGTAACATGAATTTTACTATCTAATGAGCCCACTAATCCATAAAATGAAAGCAATGAACAATGTAATGCAGTCACACAGTCAATCAATCAACCAATCAATCAATAGCTGAACTGGGCTCCACACAGTCACACACGCACACACACAAAAGAGCCGCAGAAGCAAAAACACAGAATAAATATCAAAAACAGACAGACCTCAGCATAACACTCAAAATGGAAGTGTGGCACTCAAAACAGAGCATGTTCAGTTTCCAAAAAAAGTTCGAAAACAGGAACACATACTTCTGGGTTTGCAATGTTTGGGTTCAAAACTGTTTGAGTACCAAGGTGTTTGAGAACCAAGGTACCACTGTTTATATTTATTCATGTCCCACTTTTTTCTGACAGCCCCATGCTGTTTCCAGTGGCTGCTAGGCCTTGCATGGCCTTCCCGGGGCCACTCAGCCTCCCATCGCCTGGAGATGCAGCGTCTCATGAGGAGGAGGCCAAATGCAGCAAAGATAAGAGAGGGGAGGGAGGGAGGGAGGCGGAGAGCAGGCAGGCGAGGAAGGCGTCAGTGAGGGGGCGAACAACGAAGATGTGGGATGGTGGCGTGTGTGCCCCCCAAATGTGTCTGTGTTTTTGCTCTTCAGAATATGGCCAACCTAGCTATCTCCCCCATTCCTCTCCCTACCCCCACATCCTTGGACCATGTTCTATGACTCTGCCTTGGCCTAGTTCTGTTGACTTCCCTTGTGAACAGGCCCTGATTCGGCCCTTTGCTGTGAGATGTTATTGACCCAGCACCAGCCTTCACTCCCAGTCTGCTCACCCAGAGGGTTTTTGACTTTCTTTTCTCTAATACAACCACAGAGCGTCAATCTCTGAAGGTGCTACCTACCATTGTGTGGGCAGTGGGGAGCGATTAGACCTCAGCCCCACAGAAGCCCAAGGACGAGGGTTTCTGATCTTAATTCCTCATTTTTTGCTTATTACACTTTTCTTCCTCTGATCCCCCCACAACCCTCCCCGGTCAACAATTTCACTCACTGTACTTTAGGGAAGCTCAAAATAGCTTGCCAGATTGAGGCGGCTCTTGAGAAGTTTAATTTTCCTAATGCTTGTTGGAAAATCCCCTTTTCTGAATTTTCAGGAATGCTCTGCTAAGGTTCTTAGCGTGATCGCTTCAGAGGGGGAATTTGGGGGGGGGGTGAGCTGACAGCAAAGTGGAACAGGGTTAGGCTAAAGAAAACTCAGCCGAGGATGGAACATGTTTTTCTCTCTTTTTTTAGGGGAGGAGAACCTCTTCTGGCTTGTCCAGGGATCAAAATTCCCCTAAATAAAACAATCTGGCCCAAATTACTGCCCTCCAACTTTGCCCTACAGCGACATCTTGACCAGTCCCTGGACTGGGATAGCTTCTGGGTTAGTGTGATGCATTCTATGTGGGGGACTTGCTAGCATTTGGTCTGGAAACTGCAGTTAATGCAGAATGCTGCAGAACAATTGCTGACAGGGGCAAGATCCTGTCAGCAAATCACACCCCTGCTCAAATATCTGTTACTGGACCAAATTCAGTAGAAGTGGAGGAGGAAAAGGAGCCCGCGGTTGCCACCACAATACTAATATGCGACGTCATACACACACACACCTGAGGGCGAGATGGCACCCCTGTGCTGTGACCTCCAGCAGATGGACTTCACCCTCATAGGCATAGTCCCACATTGTCTCCTGAGACAGACAGGTGCCAACTGGTCAACAGGAAGAATGGAAGCAAGGGCAGGGAATGCTTTTTCAGCCCATGGGTCACATTTGCTCATGGGCAACCTCTCAGGGACACATGACAGTGGCAGATTGGGCAAGAGGCCAAAGCAGGTAGAACAACAATACGACTCTTGCCTCTGTATGAAAAAGCCAGACTGTTATGTACTGAGTTGAATAGGATCCAAAATACAGCAGTGTGGTTAGCCCTAGAACAATAGGATTCAGAATGCAGCAGTCTGATTGGCCCTAGAACAATAGGATTCAGAATGCAGCAGTCTGATTGGCCCTAGAACAATAGGATTCAGAATGCAGCAGTCTGATTGGTCCTAGAACAATAGGGTCCAAAATGTGGCAGTCTGATTGGTCCACAGGAGCCACCCAATCCAGCTCCAGGTGGAAGTGAATCCGCAACCTGATTGGCCTACAGGTGAATCCCGGAATTAGCCAATCACGTGGGGCCCATTGTGTAAATAATGTATATAAAGCAGACATTCTGGGGGAACTTCCATTCCTCCTCCCCACTATGAGCTGAATAAAGAGCATGATATCAACTCTTGACTCTGAGTATATTTCACAGACGTTTCTACGAACACCTCCATCACCCATGCCAGCAAGCATGCTCACATCTCAATGACAGATCCAAGCCAGGCAAAAGCATTCAAGGAGGCCCAGAGCGCAAAGCCAGGGAGGGCTGTGGCTTAGCATGGAGCATATTCTGGAAAGAGAACCCGCTTCTCTGCTAGTGGCAATAGAAGTGGGGCAACTTTTGGGGCCCAAGGTGGCTGCTTCACTCTGCCTCATGGGTGGACTAGCCCTGACACCAACAAAGAAGGCCTCCCCTAACTCATCTTTCTATTGCCTTCATATTCCAGATTACCTGTGGTGATGAAAAAGGCTAAGGTCATCATCCCTAACTGCCATCTCCTGCTCCTCCTCCTCCTCCTCCATCATTTTCCTGCCTAGACATGAAGAAAGACTGGTCTGAAATACATCATCATTCAATGCTGCCTATTGTTCCCCATTCTACAATGTGCCACAGTGGCGCCTTCAAATTTGCCCATCCATCTCTCCCATCTCCGAGAGCTCGCACAATGGTTATTTGTCGTCAAAGGGACCTGGGACGGGCGCTTTCATTATTCACTTCATTTATTTTGATACAATATTTGGAACCACTTCATTAAATTCCCTTTGGAACGTCCCCCTCGCTTTCCCCTCCCACCCCCTTGCCGCCACCCGCCTGACTGCTGCAGATAATGTAATAACCGTCATAAACAACCGGGTTGACTTTCCTCTTGAAAGGGAGGCAAGACGAGGGCTTTATTTGATTTATTGATCGTAGGTGGTTTCCCACCTTCTGCAATAGGGGGTGGGGAGCAGAGGGAGGGAGGGAGAGGCAGGCAGGCAACAGAAAACTGGCAGTTTTCAAACCTGTCAGTCAATGACAAGGTTTAAATATCCCCAGTAATTTAATTGTTAGACCAGGTGGCAATTTAAGAAGAGAAGTAGCTCATTTTGTATGCATGCAGAAAGAATCGCAGCGTATGGCTGGAGTTGGGTTGTGTAGCTGGAAGGGACCTGGAGAGGCATCTAGTCCAGCCCCCCTGCAATCTTTTTGCCCCATTTGCGAGACTCAAACCCACAACCGTGACAATAAGAGTCTTAAGCTGTACCGGCTGAGCTGTCACATTCCCTTCTGGGGTATCCTTTGGGGGCTCACATGCAGTGGTGGGTGGGGCTAAATGCAAAAGTGGGCAGAGCAATGAATGCAGTCTTACCTTTCCACCTCTTTGTCCTCCAGCCAGGCAAGAGTGAGCAAGGTGCAGTGGTTAGAGTGCTCAAACTAGGATCCGGGAGATCATAGCCTCAGAGAAACTCCGAATTCCTCCAAAGCACCCTGTTTTGGCTTGAGATTTAGAATTCATGCACAGCCCTAATTAATAGTATCCTGTCCGCACTCCTGCAAAGTCTAGAGTTGGGCAGGGTCCCTTGTAAAGAAAGACGTTTACATGTTCTTGTATGTCCTTATCTGTGTGGTTTTCTTGGTTATGATGTCCACTTTGCAGAACTCCTTACCCCAGGAGAGTCCAGGAGAGATTTTGTTCAGGTACGTTTCTGGCATGGAAAGATCTTGTTCTTTGTTGGCTGGGAAGGAGAAATCTGTCTTCAAAACAAAACAGCCAAGCTGTTGGGCTGTTTTGCAAGGTTCCCCTATTAGACTCCCTCCCTAAGTTGTTGTTTTTCTCTCTGTGTGTGTGCGTGTCTGTTTGTGTGTCCACAAACTTTGCAGAAGCTCCTGCAAGTCTGCTGCCGTTGTCTCGTGTTTGTTGTGTGTTGTGTGTGTGTGTGTGTGTGTCATGGCTACTTAAGCACCCATACATGAACGTCAGAATTAGAGAGCAAGGTATAAATTGAGCAAATCCACATCATTCCTCTTGCTCTAAATCATTTATTTTGCAAGTTATTGATTCTGTGTTTGGCAGAGAGTGGGAGGGGAAAGGATCTATACGAGGTGGAAAGTCTCACTCACTGCCGACCTTATTCTATTCCCTCATTGGCTTCTGAGATTTCAGCAGGCGTTTCACACAATTTCATGAACGTGATTTTAAAAATTAAACCTTAGGAAGCTAAACCTGCATCTGGCACCCCACTGCTCCTGAACTTTTTTGGCATCTTGGCACATGACATGCATAACTCTACATCTGGTCTTCCTTTCGCCCTCTATTTTGTGTTGCTGCGCTAGATGGCAGAGCGGTGTCGCAGCTGTCACTGTGCAGGTCGGCCTGTCTCTGGAGGGGGGAGCAGAGAGTGGACAGAGCTCACAGGAGGGGGAGGGAAAGCGGAAGGGTGAAATAACAGCCATTCAGGGCCCGGCTGTGATGCAAATGTATGTTCTCAGACCGCATCAGAGCACAAGTCCATGGGGTCACAACTCCTGCCAGGCTATTTCTAGCTGTTAATCACACTTCCGCGGTCAGAGAGCGGTGTTCGGACAGGGTTAAGAGAGGACTGCCATTAGCAGTTTGTTTACTGTCTTTGGAGCCTGCAGGACAGCAATGTATGCCTAGGCCCCGGTAAGAAGACTGGAAACTTAAAAAATAAATAAATACGGATACTTGGGGCAACAGGTCACCGTAGCAGAACCCAGGGATAGTCTGAAGGCACATGTCAGAGCTCTGCTTCAGAAGTCACACTGTAACTATAGTTCAGCCTTAGAGTATAAATCGGATCCTCTCTTAAAGAGGTTGCGGTGAGACCTGGCAACCAAACGCTATGTTGTGGGTGGGTTTGATTGAGTAGCCACAACACCCGATTGGTGGGTCCCTTGATTTACCCAGGCCAATGGGATGCAGACTAAACGGATCAAGGAACCTATATATACCTATGCACGTGACCCAGAGCTTCCTCTTTCTGTGTGTGACTCGGAACACCTGCCCACCTCTCCCTATTTTTAGGGCTGTGCGCTTGACCTTGCTATGCCGTCATGTGTCATCTGTTGTTGGGACAGGGGCATGGCAGGAATTTTCCCCACTTGGCTGATTGGCTGGTGCCATTTGGGTTTCGCCTGCCGCGTAGCAAATCATCACAACTTGTAAGGCTGCGGATAGGCTCTGGTTCAGGTGATAGGGATGGGAGAATGCTCTCGCCATCCCTATGTGATGGGTATTCCGTTAAAGGAATCCAGGGACTTGATGGTTTGGTCAACCCCTGTGAGGGGGTTGTGCCCGTGCCTGAGTCCAGGGGGGCATTTGGGTGGCAGAGATAGCCTGTTCCTGGCTTTCCGCTTATCTAGGTGTTCACCCTCGGCTGACCTATGCTGGTGCCCTGGGTCAGCGCTACCTGCAACGGTGCAGGGAGCTAGTCGAACCAGAGCCTATGCAACTACTCACTTGCTATAAAGTTGTGGCCTAAATTCTGCCAAAAACCAAACCAAAATTTGAGTCTTGCCTGCATTTATTTAAGAGGGAGGTTTAAAGGTCTGAACACGCAAATAATATTAGTGCTTACCTTTCTAGGTGCTCGGCAACTCATGCCACACATCGCAATGTCTTAAATCTCTAGGTGCTTGACATCAGACACAGAAGAGTGGCTCCACCAGTGGACCCCCAAGAAGACCATGTCTCCAACAAATGTTTGCCGGAAATGTTGGCTTCAGCATCCGGCAAACCCTTTGACATGCTTTGCGGTATTGCTATATGACCCAGATTGCACCGTTGTTCCAAACTGCCCACCACGTGCTGGGCTGGCACCAGGGATGCCACCTTAAATAAAATATGGTGTGGGGAGGGGGAAGCACATGCACACATTTGGATGACAATGCCCATCAATTTTGGGGAGGCCTGGCAGCAGTTGGCAACAATGGCAGTTTATCTACCTTTGAAGACTCAATTAACCTTTCTTTTATGTCATCCAGAGTAGAAAGAAAGGTTTTTTTAAAAAACACCACAGAAAAGCAAACCCCATCATTTTTTTATCTGAGGCATGCCGAGGCAACAAAATGGTGCGTTTTGAATAATTCTATACATGTTTTCCGGCTGGAACGTGCTCATCCGCAACCTTAAATTCCTTATGGTTTCAGAGAAGCGATTTGCTGAAGAGGCTTCACTTTCTGAGATTTCCACTCTAATGCCATGTGCTGTGTTGTTGCTATTGTCGAAGGTCAGGCTTTCGTTGCGACTTAGGCTGGGGGTGGGATCTGAACTGTTTAGCTTCCATGCCTGTTTAGCTTCCATGCCCTCCACAAGTTGCAGCACTCCAGCTCCCATTGGCTCCATCCAGCATGGCTTGCAGTCAGGGATGATGGGAGATGGTTTTGCAACACCATACCCTCCAAAATTTATCTGATGAAAATAGGGACATCCTAGACAGCATCTTAAAAAGTAGATACATCACCTTGCCAACCAACGTCTGTATAGTTAAAGCTATGGTTTTCCCAGTAGTGATGTATGGAAGTGAAAGCTGGACCATAAAGAAGGCTGATTGCTGAAGAATTGATGCTTTTGAATTATGGTGCTGGAGGAGACTCTTGAGAATTGCATGGACTGCAAGAAGATCAAACTTCTCCATTCTGAAGGAAACCAGCCCTGAGTGCTCACTGGAAGGACAGATCGTGAAGCTGAGGCTCCAATACTTTGGCCACCTCATGAGAAGAGAAGAGTCCCTGGAAAAGACCCTGATGTTGGGAAAGATTGAGGGCACAAGGAGAAGAGGATGACAGAGGACGAGATGGTTGGAGAGTGTTCTCGAAGCTACCAACATGAGTTTGACCAAACTGCGGGAGGCAGTGGAAGACAGGAGTGCCTGGCGTGCTCTGGTCCATGGGGTCACAAAGCGTAGGACATGACTAAACAACAAATTCTATTATTCATATTTATTTATTTATTTATTTATTTTTCAGCCCATCTGACTCAGTTGCCCCAGCCACCATGGGAGGCTTCCAACATATATAAAAGCATAGTAAAAAGTTTTAAAACTTCCCTATACATGCCTTCAGATGTCTTCTAAAGGTTGTATCTCTTTGGCTTGGGGAAAACAGGGACACTTGGAGGGTCTGCCAGCGCCACTCACTTGATAAAGATGTATCTCATGGCGATTGAGCTGAAGCAATTCCAAAGAAGGAGCGGTAACAAAGTGGTGTCTCCTCCCCTCCAGCCCACAATTTATTCGGCTGGAAAATTGCAAAGCCGAGAGAAACCCAAATCGACAGATTTCTCCCATCCCTACTTGAAAACTGGTGTGTGTAAAAGTGTGAGAGGGAACCATTGCTTTGCAAATCAGATTTTGCAGGCAGGACTGAGCCTTTGGGGATCCTCCTGGTTTAATTTATTTCAGAAATTGAGCTGTGTGTTGCGCATGCTCCAATCCCCAGCCTACCCTGTGGCTCTGATCTGTGGAACCCTGTGCCCCACAGATGCAACCCCAAATCAGTTTGGTGGGCAGAGCTGAAGGCTTTTTAAAGGCTTTTTAATCCCTTAAAAATCATTTTTACAGGGTCATGGGAATGCACAGCACCGTGCAGGATCAGATATCCCTGCTCAACAGTTGCCCTCCTGTGCACACATTCTAGCTTGGCAACATCCTTCCTAAATTGTGATGCCCAGAACTGGGCACAGCATTCCATGTGTGGTCCGACCAAGGCAGAAGTGGTACTATTACTTCCCACTGATCTGGACACTAGACTTCTGTTGATGTAGCCTAGAATAGCATTAGTTTTTTTTGCTGCTGACTCAGGTGGAATCTACACACACACACACACACACACACACACACACACACACACATATAACGCTGTGAAAATGCTTTAAAAAAAAAACGTTTTCAAATATACATTGAATTTAGCATAACTCACTTTCGCCATCTAGTGTCGCATTGGTATATTGCACTTTTCAACACATTTAAATGTTTTATTTGCAGCTGTATAGTCCTCAGTCAGAAACAACTGGGAGGGCCACAGATGAGCCTTCCTTAAATGCCTGCCTTTGGAGACTCATGAAAGATTGAAGGCTGGAACAGCATCCTCTGCAAGATGAAAACCTCTCTTAAAGAAATGCTCCTGGTATGTCAGAGTTTATACCTGATCTATTTGGATTCATTTATGGTAGAACACCTTCTTTGCTCGGTTCAGTCCCCAGCATCTGCAGGTAGGGCTGGGAATTGTTCCTCGTCTGAAACCTTGCAGAGCTCTGGTGTGATGGCCTGGGAATCGGATTCGGATGCTGAACCTGAGGAATCCCAGCCTGCACGGGATTCCCCGCCTCCAGAACCAGCTGAGCCGGGGCTGGGGCCTGAGCCTGAAGGGTCCTCACCTGTGCTGGATCCTCAGGTGCAGGCACCAGCTGAGTCTGCTCTGGCTCCTGAGGGGATGGAGGACCCACTGCCTGCAGGTGCTCCACTCTCAGCCCTGTCAGAGGAAGCTGAGGTTGCCTCTGGGTCCAGTAACCCTCCAGCCTCACCTGAGCTGCAGAGGCTCAGGGCAGAGAGGCGGAGGGAACTAAGTTCCCGCAGGAGGAGTGCTCGCCTCCAGGCCAGGAGGGGCGAGTCACCTGAGGATCGGGGCTGCCCTATGCCTCGGGGGAGATAAAAGCCAGCTAGCCCCAGTCCCAAGTTGCAGGAGCAACATCGTTGGTTGTTAGTTCCAGCCTGATCCCTGACCTCACCTGACGCCCTGCCCTGCACCCAGCTTCAACTTCTACGGACTGCCTCCATATTGCACCATCGACCTTGGACTGGACTCTGACCTCGCCTCTCGGTTAGCCCACGGGACCAGCACATCCTGCCAGTCAGTGTGGACAAGGGGTCCATGGTCTGACTAGATGGGCCCATGGTGTGACTCAGATTAAGACAGCTTTTTATGTTCTTAAATACTTACAAGCTTTCCACCCTGACGTGTCCAAGGGTGGGTCCCAACAATAGAATTCCAGAGTTTCACTGTGTGCTGCGTGAAGAAGTAATTTATTTCATCTGCCCTAAATCTTCTACTTCGTCAGATGCCCATGAGTTCCAGTGTCAGGAGAGGGTAGGGAAAAAATCCCTCTCTCCACTTTCTCCATGCGAGGAATACTTTTATAAACTTCTATTGTGTCACCTCTTGCTTGCTTTTTCTCTAAACTAAAAGAACAGCATCTTAAAAAGTAGAGACATCACCTTGCCAACAAAGGTCCATATAGTAAAAGCTATGGTTTTCCCAGTAGTGATGTATGGAAGTGAAAGCTGGACCATAAAGAAGGCTGATCGCCGAAGAAATCATGCTTTTGAATTCTGGTGCTGGAGGAGACTCTTGAGAGTCCCATGGACTGCAAGAAGATCAAATGTATCCATTCTTAAGGAAATCAGCCCTGAGTGCTCACTGGAAGGACAGATCCTGAAGCTGAGGCTCCAATACTTTGGCCACCTCATGAGAAGAGAAGACACCCTGGAAAAGACCCTGATGTTGGGAAAGATTGAGGGCACAAGGAGAAGGGGACGACAGAGGATGAGATGGTGGGACAGTGTTCTTGAAGCTACCATCATGAGTTTGATCTGTGGGAGGCTGTGGAAGACAAAAGTGCCTGGCGTTCTCTGGTCCATGGGGTCACGAAGAGTCAGACACGACTAAACGACTAAACAACAACAAAAAGAACAGGACAGGACAACATAAATTCAGAAGTGGGTCTCACAATAAAATGAAATAAAATAGATGGCTGAAGCAATAGGACTTATTGAACATTTTAAAAAGAGAAAATGAGAATAAAGAGAGGACCCCCCCCCCCCAATTCGGCTGGAGAGCTATTTCACACATCTCCCCCACTCATTTGATGGGATTCCCAAATTTGCTGCCTGAACGTAGCAAACCCTTTCTGTTTTCCTCTCTTCCCCTCCTGTGTCCCCTCACCCTACCCAACTGAAAAGCATCCAGGCCAAATGGATCTGATTTGCATGTGTCAAACGAAGCAAAATGTTCTCAAGCTGTACAGTCTCTTGACGTATCTGATTGGGATAATTACAACGCCATGGGGGACTTTTGGCCTTGCTAAAAATAGTCAGGAGGATGGGAGCTAGTGGACTGGCAAGCAACCTGGAACAATGTTTTGCAGCAAACGGAATATGTTTTAAGCATGGCAGAGGCAGGGGAAAGCGGACTCCCACGTTAGGCTCATTTCCTAATCAAAATTTATGGAATATGCTTTTTTTAAAAAAATGAATCAAAATGCACCAGGATGTGTGTAGAAGGCCTTCTTACAGGGAAGGAATGCTGCCTCTAGTCAAAGCCTACATTGTGATGCTACAGAAATACAGAATACAGTGGTACCTCTGGTTAGGTACTTAATTCGTTCCGGAGGTCCGTTCTTAACCTGAAACTGTTCTTAACCTGAAGCACCACTTTAGATAATGGGGCCTCTGACTGCTGCCATGCCGCCACCGCACGACTTCTGTTCTCATCCTGTATGTAACCCGAGGTACCACTGTACAGGTTACAAGCCTCAGGTTACAAGCGCTTCAAGTTACAAACTCCACTAACCTGGAAGAGTTACCTCAAGTTGAAAACTTTGCCCCAAGATGAGAACGGAAATTGTGTGCTGGTGGCGAAGCGGCAGCAAGAGGCCCCACTAGCAAAAGCATGCCTCTAGTTAAGAACAGTTTCAGGTTATGAATGGACCTCCAGAACGAATTTAGTTCGTAACTAGAGGTACCACTGTACAGTGGTACCTCAAGTTACAAACGCTTTGGGTTACAAACACTTCAGGCTACAAACTCTGCTAACCCGGAAGTAGTACCTCGGGTTAAGAACTTTGCCCCAGGATAAGAATGGAAATTGTGTGGCGGCAGTGGGAGGCCCCATTAGCTAAAGTGGTGTCTCAGGTTAAGAACGGTTTCAGGTTAAGAATGGGCTTCACGTGATTGGCTAATCCCAGAATTGTCCTGTAGGTCAATCAGGTTGTGGATTCACTTTTACCTGGAGCTGGATTGGGTGGCTCCTGCGGACCAGTCATACTGCTGCATTGTTCTAGGACCAATCAGACTGCTGCATTCTGAATCCTATTGTTCTAGGACCAATCAGACTGCTGCATTTTGGATACTATTCAACTCAGTACATAACAAAGCCTTTCCATTTTCATCTAGAAAAGCAAGTTGCTAGACCTCATGACTAGAAATAAAAGTTTCAAAAACTCCTGCTTAAATTTCACAGACCAAAGAGATGGGTCATGATGTTCTGAGACATTATGCCACTTGTATCATAAGAAAAGTATTTCTGGATCAGGCCAGTGGAGCAGCTAGCCCAGAATCGTGTTGTCATAGTGGCCAACCAGGCACCTAAGGGAAGCCCACAGCGGAATTCCCTGTTCCCTGTGCAGCTTCTGTCTTCATGCCTGGCTTGAGGGCTTTTTGGAGACATCTGACTGGTCACTGAGAAGAAAAGGCTGCTGGGCTGGATTGGCCTTTAGCCTGGTCAAGACCAGAAGGGCTCATCTGATGTTCTTAAGGCTTTCCAGTGTTTGGGCACATGGACCGACACACCTTTGACCACAACTCAGTGATGCAGATTTTGAGAAATGCTGCCAAGCTGCTCTATTTCAGCAACCGCTCCAATTGCACCACTTATTCAGGCTGCAGGGATCAGGCGTCTGGGCACATGAGACTTCTAAGCCCCCTGCCCATTTGCTACCCCATCAGCAGGGCTCGGTTTGCGCTTGCCTTCTCGCTGACCCCTGCCACAAAAACTTTTCATTATTAGCTTTTGAAGTCATACGAGGCCAGCGACTACTCCCCCTGCCCCCTTTGGTTGTGGCTGCTGATGAAATGTGATGGAATCAGACTAATGAAAGAGGTGGCCTCTATCAAGCGAGGTTAGAATTATTGGTGGACTTGTGTTGAAGAATATGTGTGCTGATGTACCCACACACAAATGAAAATGGGCAAGAGTCGACGCTTGTGTGTGTGTGTGTGTGTGTGAGAGAGAGAGAGAGAGAGAGAGAGAGAGAGAGAGAGAGAGACCATATAAAAGGAAAAGGTTTGGTGTCAGAAAGAGTACATGGTTGGCATCCGTCAGTTTCAAAAGACAATGGAGTGTGCCTCCAGGGGTGAAGTCAAACTGCTGTGTTAGCAGCACTGAAGTGACCTGCTTAGGGCACAAGCCTGGGCAGTGTGGATGGAGGTCCTGGGCTGCCCAGACAACTATACTCCCCCACTCAGCCTTCCTGATGTGGTCCAAAGAAAATGTGATGGCCTGGGAATCTGATTCAGAGGCTGAACCGGAGGAATCCCAGCCTGCACAGGAGTCCCCACCTCCAGGGCCGGCTGAGTCGGGGCAGGGGCTTGAATCTGAAGGGCCCTCACCTGTGCTGGATCCTCAGGAGCAGACACCAGCTGAATCCGCTCTGGCTCCAGAGGTGATTGAGGACCCATTGCCTGCAGGTGCTCCTCTCCCAGCCCTGTCAGGGGAAGGTGAGGTTGCCTCTGGGTCCAGTATCCCTCCAGCCTCTCCTGAGCTGCAGAGGCTCAGGGCAGAGAGGCAGAGGGAACTAAGTTCTCTCAGGAGGAGTGCTCGCCTCCAGGCCAGGAGAGGCGAGCCGCCTGTGGGCTGGGACTGCCCCAGGCCTCAGAGGAGATAAAGGCCAGTCAGCCCAGTCCCAGGTTGCGGGAGCAACATTGTTGGAAACCTGTTCCTGCCAGCCCTCTGACCTGCTCTTCTGGAGTTCCTGACCATGCCCGGCTCCTTGCCTTGGACCCTGCTTCACCCTTGACGGACAGCCTCCAGACCCTCGACCCAGGACCAGACTCAGACCACGCTGCATGGTAACCCCCCCCCCCCGGGATCAGCACAGGAAAGCAGAACAATATGTTTGGCACCAACCTGGCTGGAGGAGTTGCTACAAGGCGCCAACCAACCATCTTAGGGACTCCATTCCGGATGCGTGTAGGATTAACTCCTTAGCCTAGGGGTCAGCAAACTTTTTCAGCTGTGGGCCGGTCCATTGTCCCTCATACCTTGTGGGGGGCTGGACAATATTTTGGGGAAAAAAATGAACGAATTCCTATGCCCCACAAATAACCCAGAGATGCGTTTTAAATAAAAGCACACATTCTACTCGTGTAAACACACACTGATTGCATGGCGAGGTCCCACCGCTGCCCCCCCCCCAGTGGAAATAAAGACACATGACACAATTATTAAGGTTAATGGGCTAAATAAGGCCACAGCTTTATTGGTTACAGGTGATGAGTGGTATTGGCTTAGGCATTGGTCCTAACCAACTATATCCGTTTTAGCCCGTCTGTTTGAAGTCTGGGAAGGGTTAACCACCAGTAGGGGGAGTCCTGCTGATGCACATCAACTAGGAACTCCCTTGGGGTCACCGCTCGGGGGCGTGCCTTAGGCCCTCACCTCCATAGGCTTCAGACAGGGCCACGCCCCCTGGGATCCTTTATCGGACTACCCTTCAATATGCGGGGCAGGTGATGGCGCTTCCTCCCCTCTTCCATCTACAGAGCAATACCAATGCCTAACCTCCAATACCCAGCAAGTTGTGACGATTTGCTATGAGGTAGGCGAAAATTAAGTGGCTGGTGCCAGTTTGCCAAGTGGAAAAATTCATACCAGGCCCCTCAATGGCGACCAACCTAAGTCCATAGCAAGGTGAAGGAACAGAAAGCTTATAGGGCAGGAGGGTGGGAAAAGCAGGAACAACTGGCAGGTGGGGAAAGAGGGAGATCCTTGTGCCGCGCCCTGCCTTAAATAGGGCAGGCCACGCCCCCAGAGCCAGCTGATTGGCTGGCCAGGAGGTGACGCGGCTGGGAATCCCCCCAATCACACGGGGCTGGGTTCCAGCCGCAGCACGCGTGGTGGGCCCGTGAAGCTTGCAATCCCACCTTCTCTGCAGGGCGGAAGTTGCTTTCCCAGACCGTCCACTGGCCAGACTGAGAAGGCGATTGGGCCACATCCAGCCCCCGGGTCTTAGGTTGCCTACCTCTGCCTTAGCCGTTTCTTCTACCAAAGATATCTTGCAAGGCAGCAGAATTTTAGGACCTGAGTTTTCCTTCTCCTAGGTGGGCTAGCTTCCCAGGTGGACAAGCCCCACCTGCTCCTTAGAAAGAATACATAATCCTAATCATTTAGACTAAATTCCAGTGACACCGAGGGTGGGGAAGCTTTTTCAGACTGAGAGACGCATGCCTTTCACGGGCCACATGCCAGTGGGGTTGTGTACTTACCCAGGGCTCAGTTTCCTTGGAAGGAAGGTCAGCAGAGACTATGGTGCCTTTTAAGACATGAATTTATTTAGAAATATATACACTTGAGAACAGGATGGAGGGGCTCACAGCATTAATGCCCCAATCTGTCACAGCTGTGGCTCAAGCACAGAGAGAGGCATGCCTCTGTCCCTGCCGGGTCTCCCAACATCTCCCCTCCAGCCTCCAGCCCACTCCCAAAGCAACTTTCTAGGCCAGCCCTTCTTTTCGCCCTTTAGGTCATTCCTCTCTTAGATGCAGCTACTGCAAAGCAGCAGCTCATGCCTTGGAAGTGCTCACTGGAACAAGATTGTTTCAGGAAGTGTGAATTATGTAGGTTCACACTCAAATGCAAACCAAGCCAAATTTCTCTCCCTTGCCGACACAATGTCTTCCAGACATTGCTGGATTTAAACTTCAATCAGTCTTGGCCAACATGTCTTGGGGTGAGGGGTGATAGAAGCTGTTGGCCAATAACAGCTGGATGACCACACAGGTTCCCCGCTGCTGACATCAGGAGCAGTGGCAGAGAGCAGATGGGGGTGTGGCTGGTGTGCATCCCAGGGGGCATGGCATGTGTCCCAGGGGCGTGGCATGCGTCCTGAGGCATGGCGCGCCGCCCGTGGGGGTGCTGGGTCCTGGGGGTGTGAGGCACTGCCTGTGGGGGCATGGTGCCCAGCGTGGGCAGGGGGGCAGCCGCATGGGCAGGGGGGCAGCCCCACCGGGATCGAGTTGCTGGGAGTAGTGCACTCCCCTTGCCCACCTCTTCCTCTGCCAGTGATCAGGAGTGCCTACTCCCATAGTTCTGCACTGATGGAAAAAGCTCTATTGCTGAACCTAGCCACCATTTTGATTTCCCAGAATGCCTCTGATGGAAGGTCACTTTGGGGCATTGTGGGAAATGGAAACCTTGAGAGCTGGGCCCAGGCCCTTCCTGCCCTCCCTTGCCAAAAACAAAGCTCATGGGGGTTTGCAGGGCACGCATATGGTTGCCATCAATTTTGATTTTAATTAATTTTTATAATGTTTTTATAATGTTGTACTACTTTAGTGTTGTTAGCCGCCCTGAGCCCGGTTTCGGCTGGGGAGGGCGGGATATAAACAATTTTTTTTAGTATTATTATTATTAGTAATGCTGAGGATGCCAAGCGCTGGATCTGAGCCCCTATCCCACCGCAAAGAAATGCTCGCAATCCTCCTTGAATCTCACCTCCTCCCTGCCATAAATTAAGCTGCAATTTAAACTCCTCACAATTAGCATCCTCCTTTTACATCACCTTCGAACCCAGAGTGCTTGTCAATTGATCCAGGGTGCCAGATACCTGCCAGAGCCTGACTTGTTAGATACTGACTTTTGTGTGTGTGCGCGCACGACTGTCTGGACGGCTTGGTGGATTAAGCACCACTCCTCAGGGATGCCACTTCCAATCCAAAATTGACTGGAGTGATTTAAAGCCTTAATGGATGGCTCAGCGATCCCAAATTAACAATGAGCTGCCACAAGAAAGAAAAAAAGGTAGTTACTGCCCAGTCTTAAGGAGACAAGCTCTTTTTTCTTGTTATTAAGCTTCTGCAATTGTCAGTAGTTAGAATCAGAAGACGATAATCAACTCCGTAAATCAGTGGCTTTCAAACTCCCTGTCCCCAGGGAACCTTTCCAACCTTGGTATTGTTCATTCAAGAGGCCCCGAGTGTTGCAGGGAATTATGGGTGATGCTTTAGGGCTCACTGTCTGTTCCCACTTGTGAGAGGCAATCTCTATGCACTCTGCTAGCCTCGTAATTAAGTCTGGCTTCTGCTTAGCTTTCCTGGGAAATTATTATTATTATTATTATTTATTTCACTTATGAATCGCTTCCTGGGAAGCGTCTTGGAGCAATTTATGGTGCAACGAAAACATATACAGAACAACTACATGGATCAAAGCAGTTAAAACAACTTTATGTCTAAAAATAATTTCAAAACAAAACAAAATCTGCACAATTACATGTAAAACAATGAAAAGCAACAATTACACACAGAGACGCACACACACAAATATAAAATCAATTTCAATAGAGATATGAACTGGGAGAACAAAGGCCTTCCTTGGCCTGGCTTTTGAGATTTTCGTTTCCCATGATGCCCCAGAGTGATTAGTGGCATTCTGGGAAATTCAAAAGGTGCCCTGGTCCAAAAACCTGGTGTGACATGGAGCCAATGGATGAGGGCAGCAATCAGGGCAGGGAACCATAAACCGGTTACAGATACCATCTTGCACTGGTTGCGGAAAGTCTTACTGAAAGAATCATGTCTTCAACGAGCATCTAAAACAGAACGAATATCACAATTGCAGTGTAATGTCAAACTGCTGTCTAAAATGTATTAGATATCATTGGAATGGGAGACAAAGGATGAGCAAGTAAAATCTTCAATGACGCATTGGGCATTAGACAATGGTTATATTACAGATATGGAAGCATCGTAACAACCGTGGAATATGGATATAAAATTTACATCATGCTATGGTTTAAGAAAAAATTATATGAAAATGTTATATAGATGGTATCTAACATCAAGTAAATTGGCAAAAATGTATAAATCAGAATCAAATAAGTGTTGGAAATGTAAAGAGAAAGAAGGTTCTTTTTATCATATGTGGTGGTCTTATAGTATAAGGTGAGAGCTTACTGGGAAATGATACATACTGAATTGAAAAAGATGTTTAAAATAACATTTGTAAAAAAAACCCAGAAGCTTTCCTTTTGGGAATTATAGGGACAGAACTACCCAAACTGTATAGAAATTTATTCATGTATGCGACTACAGCAGCAAAAATGTTATTTGCCCAAAAATGGAAAGAGGAAGCCCCGACGAAAGAAGAATGGATACAAAAACGTTTGGAATATGCAGAAATGGTGAAACTTACCAGAAAAATAAGAAATCAAGATAATAAACGATTTATAAAAGAATGGAAATAGTTTATTGAATATTTACAAACATACTGCAAACAGATAAGGACATTGGCTGGACTATTGTAATAACCTACAGTTTCATAAGAGCATATATTTGAAGTAGATGAATAAAAGAATAAGTTAATTTAGAATATGTAGGAAATGTAAAAAAATAAATTTAAGGAACCACAGAAAGAGGAGGAAGTCAAGGTTTGAAATGTTAGAATGATTGTAAAACTATTGAAATGCATATAACTGAAAATCATAAATAAAAAGACAATAGAGACTGTGCTCTGATTGGGCCAGAGTCCTACCGATCTTTTCAGTCAAGCAGTGGAGGCGGGCACATTTGGGAAGATGGGGCCCTGTCCCACTGACACCAGTCTGCTTCAGCTAGCACCCACCTGCCTGCTTTCACCCATTCCATTCCTGACTGCCAGCTTCCTCCACCACCTTAGACTCAGTGCTGCCCTTGCAGAACTCAGCAGAGAGCAGGATGGGGCCAAAACTAGAATTAGTTGGCTCCATCTGTCATCGGCTCTGCCTTTTGCCCTGCCAGTCCCAGTGAGACCACCCAGCACAGATGATCCGGATGGAACCCACCACAGACCACCTTGCTTGCTGTGTACCTCTTATAGCATTTGCCACTGAATGAAGCCATGGTGCAGCCATGTAGGTGTACCTGTCTACAGGTCAGGCCAGCTGGAGGGACACGAGAAGCTGCGTTATACCAAGTCAGAAAGGTGGCTCATCTAACTGTCTGTGCCAAGAGTAGGGGACTCTTTCCAGCTGGCCCTGCACATTCTGTGGCTGGAATGTGCCCTTGAACTGTGTTCTTGATTGCATGGATGGAAAAATATATGTGTAGATCAGGGGTCAGCAAACTTTTCCAGCAGGGGGCCAGTCCACTCTCCCTCAGACCATGTGGTGGGCCAGACTATTTTTTTTTGGGGGGGGGGAATGAACGAATTCCTATGCCCCACAAATAACCCAGAGATGCATTTTAAATAAAAGGACACATTCTACTCATCTAAAAACACACTGATTCTCGGACCGTCTGCGGGCCGGATTGAGAAGGCGGTTGGGCCAGATCCGGCCCCCGGGCCTTAGTTTGCCTACCCATGGTGTAGATAGATGTGTTTGGCTTGAATGCAGCCTATGCCACAAAAGCCAAAGGTCACATCTCTTTGCCTGCTTTCTCAACCTGGCTATGCCCATCACTAGTTGGCAGTCCCTGCAAGTGGCTGTCAAAAAGCCAGCTGGCAGTAAATCACGCCGCTCAAGTTGGAGTCGACTCTTTCTTAGCAAAACCACCATCAGACATGGCTGAGTGTCATCCCCAGTAAGTCTTGCCCTATGAATCAGTTACCAAGACTGAAAGTTCCTGCCTCTCCACAGCCATCTAACACCCCTCCACTCCAGGCTTTCTTCCCCAAGCAATTGGAGACTGCGCCTGCATGGAGCCTGCCACTGCTCCGCTCATTTCTGCCCTCTACTGCTTCTGGGAGACAGGGAGGGATTCCCCTTCTCCAGCTGGTTCCTCCCACCATTCCTTAGGGTCCAACCAGTCCATGACAATGGCCGTATTCCCTTGGTTGGAAAACAGTTCCCTGATCCACAGCACTCATTTTTGCTCCTACCAAGTCCAGGTGCAGGTGCCATGATACCAGGGTGGATAAAAATCAATGATTTTTTTTAAAAAATAAAAAATCAGATTTTTTTTAATTAAATCAGATTTTTAAAATAAAATGCTTTTTGAGGAAAAATCTTTCTAAAGATAGTTTTCAATTTAAGTTACATTATAGCCCAAAGGCTATTCATCAGGAAATAAGGATTTGTTTTTCGTGTGTGCTAAAACTCAGTTTGTTTGTTTTTTAAAAAATATTGTTTAGCCACATCAGTTAACAAACATGGATACATATGCTATAATGTTATTGTTTTAGTTAAATAAATTGTTTAAATTGTTACTAAAGGTTATTTTTCTCCTTCCAATACAGTACAGCAGAAAAGTTGTCCAAATATAAACAGTTAACTTATTAAACCTCACAATAATTTCCTAATTATCTATGTATTTCTAATAGCATAACCAAATCAGTAATTTTGGATACAACTGTAAAAACTACTCTGAAAATTTATTATTCCAAAAACGAAACCTTCATCTGGTTGTAAACATTAAGATTATACCAGCAAGAATGAGTCTTTCTGTAAACAAAAAACAAAAAAAACGTTTTAAATCAAGTCTTACTGACAAGTGATTTAAATCGTGATTTGAATCGATTTGATTTAAATCAAATCCACCCTACATGATACAATGAAGTCCCTTGATGCCCATGGAAACGCAAGTTTTACAGAAATCACTGTGCACAGTCACATCCCCCCTCGCCAACCACATTTTACTAATCACAAGGAATAACTTGTTGTGCTTGACTCACTCCAAAACAGGGTCTTCAAGTATAGTTTCCCTAACAGGATGTACTTAAAGCTTCCTAAAATGATAGATAGATGATGATAGATAGATAGATAGATAGATAGATAGATAGATAGATAGATAGATATCTCATAGCCAGATTTTTTGGGGGGTTGGAGGTTGGTGGTGATGGCAAAGTGGAGGGAGAAACAAAGGCATTACTTCTACCGCTGGGAAATGAATCACAATTGCTTTCCAGATCTGCAGGCACAAGAGCCCTCCTTTAATTCCCTTTTGCAAATGCAGAGTCCTATTACAATGTGCTCAATGGTGCCAACGACTGTGCGATTCAGAGGACAAAAATAATAAAATAAAGCATCCGGAATTTGCACAAAGTACTGAATACAAATTTCTCGCCACTTCCCTTCTATGGAGCCTGAGCTTCTCGTGGCCAAACACGAAGGAGATTTATGAGGTTCCATAGAAATGCAGTATTGCAATTATTATTTATTCTGAGGTAGCAACCAGCTTCCAGGAAATGTGAAGTTGGTGTAAACATCAACTTGAAGAAATAAACTCCAACTCAAGATGTGGACATCAATCAATATAAATACGACCCCCCCCTCCTGGTGGACATGTCAGAGTGACACCCTTGCCCTAGCCAACATTGTTAGTGGAAGGTGTTGGCAGGAGCAAAGCCGTACGTCTTTGCTGTATGGCATCGGTTCAGTTACACCCAAGAGAGACACCCTTTTAAAGTGTTTGTTATGGCCCAGCTTAAGGGCACGTAAAAAGGAAAACAGAAACCGTGGATGTGGTGGGGGGGAAGAGTCATAATTATTGAGACTGCAGAACTGGAGTTTGACTCCATCCCCTGCTATTATTAGCACTGGGAGGAAAGTTCTGGTCCCCCCCCTTAAAACAAGTGTTTTTACACACACGCTCTTTCTAATCGATGGATTAAGTGATTAAGGGTGTGGTCAGTAAACGAACCACGGCCACTGAAGTCCCATGGAAATGAACAGGACATGAATGAAACAATCGTAATTAACTTGACGACCTCCTTTCAATGGGACCACTGCATAATCTGCTTTCTCTGGAACTAGCCCATAAGTCAGTCCGAGAATGATTTCCACGATCCAACGGCATTCCTAGTGTGCATGTGTTCGCATCTGAATGTGTTACGCAAAGGTGTGCATCCATATAATTCCAACAAATCGTATCATATTGATGCATCACTGATTATCCGTATCTGTGAATATTGTCCTCTCGCAGGGGAAAAACCCTGCAATCATTCTAGCGTCCACTGTATGATACATTTCAACTGGTACCACAGAGAGCAGGTGATATGGGGGGGGGGGGAATCAGTAAGTGTCATTAATCACAAAAATCTGATTGGCTTGGATGGTTTGATCCATCCATACTGGGTTCCTGTATCCTGACGAAAAGTGGGTCACTGAAGCATCAGCACAAGGTTCTGATACGCTTTCCTTTCGTGTTCCCATGAGTGGTGCTTTGTGACGTACTCCTTTGCCTTCATTACAATCTCTTTGTGCAGAAATGGGTCGCCGATCAGGCTTTTAGACAGCTGGACAAACTCCTGAAAAGGTGAGAAATAGCTGTTGTTATTATCCCACTGCCAATATCCAAAGGAGATTACACTCTATCAACTTGTCACGTTGCAAGGGAACAGGAATAGCGGCCTTACAGATTGTCAGATCATCAAGCGCAGTATTGTCTACATGGACTGGCAAGCGGTTTTCCAGGATTTGAGGCCGTGGCGTTTCCAGACCTACCTGAAGATGCCATGGACCTAACCTGGGACCTCCTGCATGAAAAGCAGGTGTTCTGCCTCTGGTCTATGGAAGAGGGCAGGTTAAGGGGAAGGGCTTTCCAAGGGCTGCCTGCCACAGAACAGAGACAAAAGTGGGACTTTAATGAATGCAACACTTTGAAGCTGGCTCAATTCCAGCCATGTAGAAGCCTGAGCCCAACCTGGCTCCCTCGAGATGTTTTGGGCGACTGCTTCCGACAGCCTGATTGTGCTGGATAGGACTGTGTGAGTTGTGCCTAAAATAACTGAAGGGCACCAGGTTGGGGAAGGTTGGTCCAATGTGTCTATAAACACACTTCTCTGTCCTCCATCCAAGCTAGGAAGAGGCATTATCACATTTTCTTCTAAGATGCCAACAGTAAAAAGAGAATGGAAGCACAATACGACCCAGCGATTGCAAAATTAACTGAATAGGTTAGACTGAGGGAAGGAGGCAAACGCAGGGGCAATCTGAAAAATTAGGGTCTCCTTTTATGACATATACGGAGCAGAATTATCACATACAATAGCTTTAACATTTCTTCGCAGGTGAGATGAAAGGTAGCAAATGCAGAAAGAATAGCACTGATGATTAATATGTATTAGATACTTACAAAGAATGAAATCATAATAGGATATGTTCTGCAAGAATAACAGTTTTCAAAACACATATATTCCTGCAATCTTTGCTTCCGTATGCTTTTGTGCAGAAAAAATTGGCACACATACATGCAAATGAATAAAACAACACATTCCAGGGAGGCAAAAACAGTCAAGAAGGTGCAGTGCAGGCCGGTGAGTCGCGTGGCCTGGGGAGAATCCTGAGGGCCAGACAGAGAGCATGGAGGGCCACATATGGCCCAAGGACCTGAGGTTTGCCACCCCTGAATCAGAACTTGCTTTTCAAACTTTGGCAAGTTCTCCTTTCCAGCGACGGTCAAGGGATGGTCTAAAATCCTTTTTGCGTGAAATCCTTTTTCCTCAAATAAAAAGGCAGGGCTGGTGGTCAGGGGGGATTCTGTTGTGGCTATCAATTGCATAATGCCATCTCTCCACCAGTGTCACCCCCACAATAAGCCTAGGGAGGGTGGGGGAGATCAGGATCTGGCCCACCAGCTGGATCCAGTCTCTCCCCACATTTGGGGCATGCATATACGAAGGAGGTGTGAGACCAGTATCCAAACTTGTTTAATGTTCAGGAACATTCTTGTACGGAGGCCACGAAGGACTAGCCGAACTTGCAGACTCAAGATCTATGGGCAATAAGCAACCTCTGCCTGAGATCAAGCCATTCTGTCTCTCCAATGCACACCAGGGGTGCGGAGGTGAGTTCCACGTTGATACAAGTACCTTTTTCCCGGAAAAACCAATTGCATTTGTTAACAAAGAGATTCATTTGTGAAGACCGCGGGGAACAATGAACTCTCCAGGGAGAAAAATGTTAGGCACAATCGTTTTATCGGAAGGGGGTGGGGGGTGGGAGGAGGGTCAGGGGCAAGGGAAGTGCGACTGCCAAAGTCTAATGAAAACAGAGAATCTACCTTCCTCAGACTTGACTTAATAGTATGCATTAATCATAGGCACTCTGAACAAAAATGCATTTTACACTCTGCAGTTTTATTTAATCTCTTGGTGTTCGTTTTTTTCTTTTCTTTACGGAGCACGTTATTATTGCACTTAGCTGATTTTTGGAGGCCAGAATTTAATTTATAGAATCAACAGGATTAATATTCTCACACACCCCTCCTTTCCAAGCCTAATTAAGACCACCAGTTAATTGGGATATAGGGTGAAGCTTCAAAAGCATAGGTTGCGTGTGAAGGAGACATGCTGGGGACTTAAAATCAAAGTGATAGTTGGGTTTTGCTGCTGTTCTTGCTGCTGCCTGGGTGCCAGTTGCCTTTAGAATACTAAACGCTAACCAGATGGGAGTTGTGAAATATCAGAACATAGGAAGCTGCCTTATATATTCGACCCCTTGGACCAAGACTGGATGGATGGGATATTGCCCGCTCTTGATGTGGTTGCACTACCTCTGAAGGAGCAGGTACATAGCTTGGGGGTACTTCTGAATCCATGCTTGAGTGGTCTCGGTGGCACAGAGTGTCTTTCTCCACAGAGTGTGCCTCCTCCACAAGAGATCTAGAGGTGGCAGCACAAGAACAGGCCTGTTCTGTGCTGGCTCCCCATTTGTGGAATGCTATGGTTTTCCCAGTAGTGATGTATGGAAGTGAGAGCTGGACCATAAAGAATGGCTGATCACTGAATAATTGATGCTTCTGAATTATGGTGCTGGAGGAGACTCTTGAGAGTCCCATGGACTGCAAGAAGATCAAACCTCTCCATTCTGAAGGAAATCAGCCCTGAGTGCTCACTGGAAGGACAGATCCTGAAGCTGAGGCTCCAATACTTTGGCCACCTCGTTAGAAGAGAATACTCCCTGGAAAAGACCCTGATGTTGGGAAAGATGGAGGGCACAAGGAGAAGGGGACGACAGAGGACAAGATGGTTGGACAGTGTTCTTGAAGCTACTAACATGAGTTTGATCAAACTGCGTGGAAGACAGGAGTGCCTGGTGTGCTCTGGTCCATGGGGTCACGAAGAGTCGGACATGACTAAACAACAACAACAACTCCCCATGGAGGTTCACCTGCGCCATTCTTAGATATCTTTCAGTGACAGGCAAAAAATTTACTCTATAACCAGGCATTTGGCATTTAAGTCTCTGTGGCCTTTTAGTTGTTTTTAATGCATTTCAGTTTCCCTTTGGTTTTAATGTTTCCCTGTGTGGTTGCTCGTTTGTTGATTGGTTGGTTGCTGTGGGTTGCCTTGGACAAGATAAAGTGACTAACAAATTCAATATATCATCATCATCGGTCCATCCAGTGCAGTACTGTCTGTGCTGACCACTAGGGGCGCTCTAGGATTTCAGACAGGGGATCTTGCAAAGTCCTACCTGGAGATGGCGGGGGATGAACCTGGGGCCTTCTGCAGGCAAATAAGGTGTTCTACTTTGGAACCACAGCACTTCTCCATTCTTTAAAATGGGATCCATCCTTCAGGCCCCTTTTAAGTGAAATGGTATTGTCCAAGGTCTCCCCTGGAGACTTCCATCTCTCCCATCACCATTCTTAAGTAGCTGCTAGTACCCAGGTGCCTGGCAGGATGCCACTGGCAATAAACCCACCTTGCCCTTGCTGGAGTTGGTACTGCTTTGACCTCCCCACAAATCTGTTTCCCTGGCCACAGGCTTATTCGCTGGCAGCGACCAGGTTTTCAAAGCTGCCAGCCATCTGAGGTTTCCCCAAATACCCTGGAGTGTCCGATGTAGAACTGCTCAGCGGTATTGTGGGAAACTGATTTGAGGATGTGGAACTCTCTTCCCCTAAAAGTAGGGAGGTAAGAAGGTGTCGATTTCCATTCTGAGCCATGTCTGTCACATACAGCAGCGCTTCCGTTCTGCTACAGTTCGGCTTCTGAAGGAAATATGTCATTTGGCTTGCTGTCTGTTGTGGCGGAACTTTATGAAATAAATTAGATAATAATACAGAAAGTGAGGGGAATAACGGTTTTTGTTGGAAACCGAATTACAGCAGAACAGTGCTAGTCACAATGAAGATGGGTAATTATTACATTATTCCACGCCACTTACTTCAGTGCAAAGGAAACGCAATACAAATGGGGGGGGGGGAGACCCGACATGAATTACGTGTCATTTGATATCAATGGTGATCATATCCTGCACCACTGAATACCATAACCCCAACCTATATAGGTTTAAATTCCAGCATTTATTATTATTATTATTATTATTATTATTATTATTATTATTAATGATTGCATTTATACTCCACCTTTCCTGAAAGGAGTTCAAGGTGGCACATGGAGTTCTCCTCCCCATTTTATCCTAACAACAACCCTGTGAGGTAGGTCTGGCTGAGAGTGAGTGAGTGACGGGCTCAAGGTCATCCTGAGAGCTTCATGGCTAAGTGGGGTTTTGAACCCTGGTCTCCCAGGTCCTAGTCCAGCACTCTAGATCAGGGGTAGGCAACCTAAGGCCCGTGGGCCAGATGCGGCCTAATCACTTTCTCAATCCGGCCTGCGGATGGTCCAGGAATCAGTGTGTTTTTACATAAGTAGAATGTGTCCTTTTATTTAAAATGCATCTCTGGGGCATAGGAATTCGTTCATCCCTCCCCCCAATATAGTCTGACCTACCACATGGTCTGAGGGACAGTGGACCGGCCCACGGCTGAAAAAGGTTGCTGACCCCTGCTCTAGTTGTTACACAACACTGGCTCTCAATGCAAGTGTGCATTGAGTCATTACTTCTTTTTTTACCTGGGGGTTTGAGTATAGCAGCCCAGTTGTCTTGTGCGCGATTATTGCAGCATTCCCTGGGATATTCCTTGCCATCACCGGAACATTTAAATCCATTGTCTAGTGCAGAAACACAGAGGAGAAAAAAGGCTTAGGGTTAGTTAGGTAGAGCTGGAAATTTGCAGAAGATTGTGGAGCAGGGTTCTGAACACAGGCTTCTTGTTGGGGAATCTGGTTGGCTGCTGTAACAACAGGATTATGGAACTGATGGGCCACTGGTCTGATCCAGCAGGGGTCTTCTTGTGTGCTTATGAATACATCATCTAGGTTTATTTGGGCTCGAGAGCACTGGCAGATCTGCCAGAGGTTAATCTTCACGAGGGACAGAAATTTCCAGCAACCACCGGAGCATAGAATGGCATGAGGTAAATCCTCGATATCTCTGGGGAAGCGCATGGAGCCCGCTTGCGCACTTGTCAAGCGGAATCCCCCCCCCCCCGCCTGACCTGAAATTTTAATTACCGCCGCCAGCCTCAGAAATCCTGAAAAACATGTGGTGCCTTTGAGCGCTTAATGGCTCATCTTGTACAAATTACTGCGGTGTCAGACAACAGAAAGAAATCCACTCTCCATGTTGTTCAATCCATACCGATTCACTGGCACTTAGGAGAGAATGTGCTTTTAATTACTGTCATTATCATGGGGGGCCGTGATTTCCCCGTTGTGTAATCGGCCCGGAAGGAAAGCATGACAAGTTTGGGGGTTTTCTTGGGGTGGAGGGGTAGAAAACAGAAAAAGTAGATTACTTGAGCTTGCCTGCACACTTGCGCACAAACACATTAGTAGGAAAGACGGCTCTGTTTCATTGATTAATTGGCTAACAGTGTGCTGCTAAACTTATCTACGCAGAAGTGAGCCCCACTGACTTCAATGGAACGTGTTTGACAGTAAGCAGGGGAACTTTGCTCAAGCATTTTTTCACTGCCTATGCTGAGGCAGCCAGAACAGCCACAAATGGCATTGCAGGCTCTGCAATTCCATGATTTCTATGACTATTAGGAAGGGAGAAGGGTGAGTCTATGAAGTTTGCTCCAGTGATGGTTCTAACTGCCATCATCTCAGCCTGAATTCTTTCCAGCAAAGGGAGACGTTAAGGCAGGACTAGGGATTATTTCCAGTCTGGGGGCCAGATCCCTTTCTGAGCAACCAGGCAAAAACTTCTTTTAGGTTCCCAGTGGGTTGGGGGGCAGGTGTCTGTTCTGCAGCCCTAAGAGATATCTGATGGAGTGGACAAACCTCACCTAGCCAACCTACTGGAATTGGTTTCTCTGTTGGATTGCACAGTGGTGAGACTCTGGTCACTTGCTGCACAAATAGCTGTGCCTGCCCTGCTCTTCACAAGGAAGAAGGCTCTTCACAGGGAAGGTGAGGGCATGTGGCGCTTGTTGGATTAATGCTTTAGCTCACGCTTAGCGCCATGCATTTAACTTCTCTTGCACTTGCTCTTGATTTCTGTAACCTGACACTCGCCTAATGCACTGATCTGATCTGAAAATCACAAGATTTGTGAGTCTGAGTTTTTCACTGGACGGGGAGGGCCAGGACACCAACAAATTTTCAGTCTTCCAATGGGGAGCATAAAACTGGGAATGGGGTGAGTGGTAATTTCAGCCCAGACACTTGGGAGCGACGAAGGATATGCATAAAACAAGCAGGGTTTTTTTTTCAGGAGGAACTTGCCAGATCTCAGTTTCAGCACTTCTCAGGTGAGTTCTGGCACCTCTCAGGCAGGCGCCATTGCCATTCTTAGAGAAAGAGGGAGGGGTTAATGGTGAGTACTGCCACCTTTATTTCTAGAAAAATAGCCCTGAAAACAAGGAAAGTGAGGGTACATAACAGAAGCGGGATGAAGTCTTTCCTTCTGAGTGTGCATTTGCATCAGAATTTGAACCAGGAACCCCTTTAATCTGTGGACCAGCATCTCATGTAGTGAGCCACTTTAAACACAATCTGGAAGCAGATAGGTCTCTCTCAGGTCTTAGCTTGGCTGCACCCCATTTATCAAAAAAGGTTCTTCCTGATCTGATCTGACTCAACCATAAACAAACCTGTCTCTTTGCCTGGCTAACATTTATGCTTCCATGAATATGCTTTTCTGATCCATTTGCACTTGACTCACAATTTTTGTTTTTTAGAAGAGAGGTGGCCACTATGGTAAGTGTCCTAGATGGGCTTTTGATCTAACCCACAGCAGAGCTCTTCTTATGAGTCCACCAAACCCTCTTTGATAGAAGGTTGGACATCCTCATAGCTCAAATCTACCCAGGGAAGTAGTGGAAGAAGCTGAACAAGATGGTCCTGAATTTATTTTTTTAATCAGTGGAGTCCAAGCACTGGCTGAGGCTTCTCTTTCATTTTCTGGAGCAGTTTTTCGGCCCTGGTTAATGAAAACAAGGTTTTGACAGATGGTCATTCCTCCTGACCATCATTCCTCCTGACCTCCTGACCATCTCAGGTAGGGTTGCTGTTGTTTCTCCTAATTAAAATAGCACTGTTGTTCAAGAGCTATCTTCTCTTTCCTTTCTAGGCAGATGGTGCTACTTCACTGTCAGGGCCAAGAGTATCGCCCATGGGAAAGACGGACAAAATAATCCTTTACCAAAAAGAACACAAAATGGTAATGAGAAGAACTGAGAAATGGGCGGCTTTACCACTTATGAATTTCCTACCTCAGGGAGGGTGATCCCTAAAGAAAAGGAAGTGGGACAGATCCAAATTGTCCCTTATAACAATCTTAGAAATGAATGAATAAATCTAGCCAAAATAGAAATTAGTCACCTCCTCCCTGCCCCCAATAAATTCTGAAATATTGTGTGATACTACTACTTTGAAGTGTCTATATTTTCAAGCCTTTACTAGCAGGTGAATGAGAAGCTGGTGGTGATTTATTTATCTGTTTGTTTTTAATAAGGCTAGGCAGAAATTCTCTCCCTCCTTCTGGTTTTGCAGCCCAATTCAACCCAGCAACAGATTGGAGAGACAATCCAGCAATGGATAAGATCTGTTGAAAGGTGTCAGGGTTGTTGATGAATCTTTGAGTAGGCAAGAAAATGCCATTCTTGCACCTGGACCACTTTTGGACCAATGAAGCTTGATTGGAAATCAGGAGCGTGGCCAGAAATTGCACTATGGCATGATCCAACAGGAACGTACTGTAATTATTTTCCTTATGGAATGGGGGAAGTTCTGTTTCAGACTCTGTGTACTGATTTTCCCCATCATCCCTTCCCACTCTGTCCATGAATGCTTTGCACTTCTTTTCTGAGGAAGGTAGTTTAGCACAAGGGGATCTGGCCTGTCGGCGGTGATCTAGATTTTATTTCCAAGCTTCTCAGGTAGGGAACCCTTGAGACCCTTTGGCCTTTGGACGGCTGATTAGAGGAAAGTGTTGAAAGAAACTGAAGATTTGTGCTTCTTTTCCCCCTACCCCACTTTTTTCTTTTCCCCTGAATTTTATTTTTTTTCTCTCTTCAAGCGTAAGTCCAGGTGCTTTCGTTAGTGTTTAAAGCCCCAAATACCCGAAAAAAACACCTCCATTCCTATAGACCCTCTTGAGTGCTAAGGCTGATGGAAGAAGATCCTGTGGTTGTTCCACCAAGCTCCAAAATCTCTTTTTCTTTTTTGGTGGGGAGAAAGTGTTCTCTGTAGCAGCCTCTAAGGGACATGGAATGGTTGGACACAGAGGAGTGGTGGGAGGAACCAGCTGGGGAACTGCCAAGGGGAGAAGGCCCATAGCCAGGGGTTTGGTGATGGGACAACAATGAATGGGCAGAGGGAGGAGAGAGAGAAGACTGGGAGGAGGAGGTGTCAGAAGCTGAAGAGGTAACAGGGTTTAGTGAGCAGGAAGAGTCTCTAGCATAGAGAAGTCCAGAAGGAGAAGCAGGACAGAAAGCAGGCCAAGAGGCTGAGAGGAACCAGGGTGTCTCCCCCTCCTGCTGCAACAACCTCACCTCCCCCTGGTCTCCCAGGACCAGGAGAGGTATGAAGTGGGAGAAGCAAAGGCTGGCAGGTAGTATCAGATTGCTTCGGGAAAACCCAGGAAAGGGGGAGAATTAGACAGCTGTGGGAAGGTGGGGACCTTCAGCCTCCGCAACTGCCTCATATGGGCAAGACCTACCAAAGAAGAGTTGCTGTGCTCATTAGGCCTGAAACTCCTATGCAGATCCTGTTTCTGACAACAAAGAGTTAACTCCCACTTGCTCAGTGCGATTTACTGCTGGTTTGCTCCTGCCACTAAGTTGTGGACCTCCTTCCCCACAGACCTGTTCCTGGCCTTTCACTATGCAGATTTGTACCATTTCCAGCTTCTGCTGAAGACACATCTTTTTACAGTAGCCTTTGGCATTTTTCAGGACCAACCTGCTATCATTGTGAGGCCTAGAAACTCCTCTTTTCTCAAAAAGCTGGGACGCTCAGTCTCCCAAGAGAGCTGCTATGAATTCTTATTATGCAAGAATACCTTGCTTCTGTCTGTCGCTGTAGTAAGATGCTAAAACAATTAGTGATAGGATTATCAAGAAAGAGAGGCGGGGCTCTGCTTACTAAAACAGGGCAGCAGAGACGAAAAGTCAAGCCAAAATAAATGACGCAAAGCATGGCCACTATTATGTAAATATAGATGTAGAAATAGTACACATCACAAGCCATGTTCAGGCATTATGACACACAAGTAGAATTGCTTGCTGGCCCTGCACCCACCACTGTGTTTCTTCCCTGACGGCAAGAGCTGTTTAATAGTGGAATGGACTCCCTTGGAAGGCTGAACAGAGATTGGATGGCCAACTGTCATGGATGCTTTAGCTGTGATGATTGCAGTGCAGAAGATTGGACTAGGTGGCTCTTGGAATTACTTCCAACTCTACAATTTTGAGACCGGGGAGGCCTGTTGATTTTGCTAGCCCCAAATTTGAATGAGGTTACTGGGCTGAGTATGGGACGCAGGTGACACTGTGGGTTAAACCACAGAGCCTAGGACTTGCTGATCAGAAGGTTGGTGGTTCGAATCCCCGCGACGGGTGAGCTCCCGTTGCTCGGTCCCTGCTGCTGCCAACCTAGTTGACGAAAGTACGTCAAAGTGCAAGTAGATAAATAGGTACTGCTCTGGCGGGAAGGTAAACGGCGTTCCCGTGCACTGCTCTGGTTCGCCAGAAGCGGCTTAGTCATGCTGGCCACATGACCCGGAAGCTGTACGCCGGCTCCCTTGGCCAATAAAGCGAGATGAGCGTTGCAACCCCAGAGTCGGGCACGACTGGACCTAATGGTCAGGGGTCCCTTTACCTTTTCACTGGGGTGAGTTACAATTAAATCAGTTAAAATAAATCTTTGTCAAGAAAACGGGGTAGGTCCATTTCTCTCTCTCTCGCTCTCTGATGTCAAAAGCCAGGGTAAAGTGGTGTGTCTTCAGCATCCAACAAAAGCTACATCATGAAGATGCCAGGTGCATCTATATGCAGAGGGAATGTCACAATTTCGGGGATGCCACAAAGAAGGCACTGTCCTAGGATGTAGCCACCCCGAGGGTGCTGGAAGTACCAAGAGGGCACCCTCTGCTGATCTTGGCACCCGAGATGGACTATAAGGAAGGAGGCTGTCTCTCTAGATCAGGCATAGGCAAACTTGGCCCTCCAGATGTTTTGGGACTACAACTCCCACCATCCCTGACGACTGGTCCTGTTAGCTAGGGCTGATGGGAGTTGTAGTCCCCAAACATCTGGAGGGCCGAGTTTGCCTATGCCTGCTCTAGATATTGCTGGACAACAGCTCCCATCGCTCCTGACGATTTTGACGATCGCTCCCATCGCTCCTGACGATTTTGATTGAGACAAACAACAAGACGAAGGCCACAGCTTCCCATTCCTCACCCGCTGAGCATTTGTTAATTTCACAGGCCGGCTGAAACTGTGAGTTGCTAACTGTTCCTGCATAATGTTTTAGAGAAAGCCCTTGTGTTTTGTGGGCTTTGAAAGGCAGTCAGGGAAGCTGATGGAGATTTCAAACCAGCCGAGCAAGGTCAATGTTCAACGTGAAGGTCAATGTTCAGATGCAATTACCTCTAAGATTGTGGCCGACATCCCCTCCGAAATGGAACTGTTGACAACGGCAAAGCATTTTTTCACAAGAGCGTGCAGGTCTTCTTGAGAGATCTCCTGTAGCAAATGCACCCCATCTGCCCTACCAAGCAAAGATGGTTTAGTCTGTTAGTTGGCCTCCAGACACTGGACTTCAGAGTCGTCTGGAGATATTGGATGGCAGAAAGATTTCAGGTTGAGCTGGGGATGAAACCTGGGAATTTCTGTGCACAAAGCAGATGCTCTAGCACTAATCTGTGGCCCCTCCCCATAAATTCAGGAACATCCACATAAAATGTCTTCTGCAAAGCGCTACATATTTTGGTGGTGTTATATCAAAATAAATAAATACTTAACACACACACCTTCCAATGTAGCAGCAAGACAGGATTAATCTCCCTTCTCCTGAAATGTTCCTAACCTCCCCTGCAGCTCCTCCACCCATAAACTGAAACGCAAACATTTTGGATTTCAATTTTGGATTATAAATGGCTAATTTTGCTCAGAAGCCTCTTTTTCAGAGCTCTTTTTAGAGTTATCTATCAGCTGGCAACCTGGTTTGCCTTTTCCAACTTGGGTAAAAATCCAAGCCAGAGAAGAATTATGGGGTCATAATGCTTGTCTTGTATTCAAGGAAAATGTTACGAGCCCTTAACACTCATAATTCTGAGCCAGAAAATGTATGCTTCAGTAAAATCGCCACCTCAAACTGAAGTGAACATAGGAGGTCTCAGGAGGCATCGGGCTTCTCAAGTAAATCTGAGCAACATGGAAAGAGATTTGTTTGCAATGAGAATTCGGGGGAAATAAATATAGCTATATATTTTTCTTTCTTCTTTTTTTTTTTAATCTCCAAATTAGGAGCCTACCTTTTAATTTTCTCTTTGACTTCCTCTGCAAAGAGTGGATCAACCTACGACAGGGGGAATAAAACACAGGAAACTTATGAACAGCAAATCATCCTGTACATTGGGAAAATATAAATGGGCTGAGGTTGCAGTTTTGCTGGATACCAGGAGTGTGGAACTCTAGGACTCAGGCAAAATGTGGCCCTCTGGGCCCCTTCATCCGGCCCTTGGGACTTTCCCCACACCACACACCTAGATCACTGGCTGTGCTTCGAACCCTCCTTGAATGTTTTTGCCTGGATTGAAGGTGTGCTTGAACTCTGATACTGCTTCTCACTTGTCTGGTGGAATGCGTAAGTGTAAAAGTAAAATTTACTTCACTCCTCTACCCCATTTTTTGCCTCTACTCTGCTGATCCTGAAATGTGATGATGCCTCTTGGTATCAGTCGCTGAGATGTTTGAGCAGGAGAAAGCTTTTGAAGCTCCCAAACGAATGACCAGGAGGGAGAGAACATGCCAGCAGGGCATGTGTCTCTGCCAGGGTCCTACTTGTGTGTAGGAACTCCTGACAGTCAGTGGACAAGGAGAACCAAAGGTGGCTGGATCTGCCTTTTTTAATGTTCTGCTGGGCCCATGCTGGCAGGGGGCAGGGAGGAGGGCACTCCCCCCCCCCTTTCTTTTTTGTTCTGGCCTTAAAAAAACCCCCAAACTATGCCAGCTCTAGGGGTTTAGCCTAAAATTGGATGCGAGAGCCTTGCCCATCCCAAAGCTACAGGTGAAGAACTTTCAGATTTGACAAGCATTTCTTCTGCTTCCTCTTACTTCGTTTGTAAAGGTAAAGGTAAAGGGACCCCTGACCATTAAGTCCAGTCGTGGCCGACTCTGGGGTTGCGGTGCTCCTCTTGCTTTATTGGCTGAGGGAGCTGGCGTACAGCTTCCAGGTCATGTGGCCAGCATGACTAAGCCGCTTCTGGCAAACCAGAGCAGCGCACGGAAACGCCGTTTACCTTCCCACCGGAGCGGTACCTATTGATCTACTTGCACTTTGACGTGCTTTCGAACTGCTAGGTTGGCAGGAGGCAGGGACTGAGCAACGGGAGCTCACCCCGTTGCGGGGATTCAAATCGCCGACCTTCTGATCAGCAAGTCCTAGGCTCTGTGGTTTAACCCACAGCGCCACCCGCGTCCCTTCCTACTTCGTTTGTACCCATCTCTAACAGACATTTATTGCTCCAGGGTGGTGTGGGAGAAAATGGGAGAGCTCGTATTTCCCAGCACCTCCAACACTGGCATGTAATTTCCTTTCTACCCTGTTCTACACTGGGTGAACACTGGCTGTGAACCTATCCAGTGTCTCACTGAAGAAGCAAAGGGAGGTGAGATTTGCCTCCAAGATGGTGGCTCTCTCTCTCTATTTCCCTGGGGAGATCCCATGGGCCTTGGGGAGCACAGGAACTGATTCATCTGGCTGAGCCAGTGTGGTGTAGTGGTTAAGGGCGGTGGACTCGTAATCTGGTGAACCGGGTTCGCTTCCCCACTCCTCCACATGCAGCTGCTTCAGAGAAGTCACACTTCTCTGAAGTCTCTCAGCCCCACTCACCTCACAGAGTGTTTGTTGTGGGGGAGGAAGGGAAAGGAGAATGTTAGCCGCTTTGAGACTCCTTCGGGTAGTGATAAAGTGGGATATCAAATCCAAACTCTTCGTCTACTTCTTCATTCTATGGCCCCCCAGGAATGCAGCCCAATACATTCTTGTTCCACCAAGGTTTTAATGTGTTTAAATTTCATTTAGATAGGGTTTCAAAGCCTGTTTTCTTCTGTTGCAGATGCTCTCTTGAACAACATTGGTGTTTAATAGTCACAAAATGTCTTGGCAGAGTCAAATCACCATGCAGAAATGCCTTACAAATAAGTAAATAATCTCATCCACTACAAAGCTGTTTCACTTGGTTTGGTTTCTTTCTTTTTTTACCAATCCTTGTGCTGCTGCAGTTTAAGAATTTTCAGAAACTTTCCCCCAAAAAAGGAAAGGAAAAAGCAGGTGTGCAATTAAACTTTAGGATATATAAACGTTTTGAGAAATTTCCCAAATTTGTGGGGCTAAGGTGGGACGCGCCTGTTTGTTTCTGGGGAAAGTGAAGCAGATGTAAAGTGAAGTGCCTGAAATCTTTCACAGGCTGCATCTGAAGGCATCGGAAACGCAAACCACATTATACCTGCTCCCAATTTTCTCTTCCACCCCAGTTCGCTTTCAAATCTTGCAGTGTATCAGAGTGGAAAGAAACAGAGATTAAAAAGAAAGAAAGAAAAATAACCAGCACAATGAAAAGCAGAAAGGTAATAAGACAACTCAATGTTCTAATGAAAATATAGGAGCTGAAGGTTCTAAGAGACAAGTTAATAAGAGAGGGGAAATTGCATTCGTTTTGCATCAGAGATGTTTCAGGGCTGGGGAGGGCAGGGGGAATAAATGACAGAAGGGGGTGAACAGTGCAGTTTCCAGGCTATCAGACTGCCAAACCTTGCAAGCGGGGTTGATATACCCAGGAAGATATGGTGTGCGTGTGTTTGCATAAGAATAAATACATGCACACTCTTGTATCCAAAACAGACGCTGAAGGGAGAAAGAACCTGAGAATGTAAGAAAAGCCCTGCTGGATCAGGGCCCATCCACTTTTCTTTTTAAACTAGAATACCGAGCTCCGCCAAGTGGACCGGGACCTTCTGTTTCAACTGGCTTGTTTTACTGCACATTTTAAAGTGTGGATGTTTAATGTTTTGACTGAGTTGTTTTCCTGCTCTAAATGCTTTGATCTTAGAAGCCACCTTGGCAATTAAGCAGTATGTAAATGAATAAGCTCCAGGGACGCGGGTGGCGCTGTGGGTTAAACCACTGAGCCTAGGACTTGCCGATCAGAAGGTCGGTGGTTCGAATTGCCGCAATGAGGTGAGCTCCCGTTGCTCAGTCCCTGCTCCTGCCAACCTAGCAGTTCAAAAGCAAGTCAAAGTGCAAGTAGATAAATAGGTACCACTCTGGCGGGAAGGTAAACAGCATTTCCGTGCGCTGCTCTGGTTCGCCAGAAGCGGCTTAGTCATGCTGGCCACATGACCCAGAAGCTGTACGCCGGCTCTCTCGGCCAGTAAAGCGAGATGAGTGCTGCAACCCTAGATTCGGTCATGACTGGACCTAATTGTCAGGGGTCCCTTTACCTTTAAATGAGTAAGCAACAACTCCATCCTGGGGAAGTGTCATAGCTCAGGGGGAGAGCTTCTGTCTTGTAAGCAGAAGGTCCCAGGTTCAGTCCCTGGCATCTCCAGGTAGGGCAAGGAGAGCATCCCTGCCAGAAACTCTGGAGAGCTGCTGCCAGTTTGTGTAGGCAATACTGAGCTATGTAGAGCAATGTAAGGCAGCTTCCTATGAAGGTCCACAAGCAGCTGGGTCTCCCTCTCAAAACCCTTCCATGGCAGGCAGCGTTGCCAGATTCAGAAGGAGAGAGCGCTCTTCCTAATGCGGCAGGAGACTGGAAGGCACAAATCTCATCAGTGGCCTAATACAGCATCAAAGAAACATGACTGAACATGACAAATCAATAGGCGTGGGCTCTCTTAAACGCAAAAACTTCAGAAGAGGAGGGCAAAACGATTCACTTCAAGCCCCCCTCCCCTCCCCCCAGCTGTAAACAACCATCCTAGATAAACAAATTATTCTTCTTTAATGTGGCCATTGATACAAACTTGGCCTGGAAAACCGTCTTCCTTTTCTTTGATGTTTTATTAGGGGTGGGGGGAGCCTGTCAGTTTATTTATTTATTTGATCCCATTTTATTACATCGCTTCCCATGAAATATCTCGAAGCGACTTCACATTTATTTGTTTTTAAAAACAATTATAGAATTTAATATACAGTGGTACCTTGGGTTACATACACTTCAGGTTACAGACTTCGCTAACCCAGAAATATTACCTCAGGTTAAGAACTTTGCTTCAGGATGAGAACAGAAATCGCACAGCAGCAGCATGGCAGCAGCAGGATGCCCCATTAGCTAAAGTGGTGCTTCAGGTTAAGAACAATTTCAGGTTAAGAACGGACTTCCGGAACAAATTAAGTACTTAACCCAAGGTACCACTGTATAGAGATGCAAACCATAACTGAGGGAGATCTTTGTGTGGAAACACACTCAGCCCGTGTCAAAATATACCGCAAAGGATTTGGCCTATAGAGAATTTATCATCGGAGTGCTTGAGTATATATAAAATTATGTTATTGATATGAAGAATTCCCTCTTCCGTCCCCTTACATCCCCCCCCCCGGGGGGGGGATTAACTCTGATATTAGTTGCTGCATTGGAGAACCTACCCTGGAGAATTTAACCTGAAGGGCATTTGTTTTCCGTTACTTCTCTTCCCACGCCACTGCTCTCGACTTCAAACTTTCTCAGCACTGCAAAGTTTCTCGCTGGATTCCAGTAAATTTGTTTTACTGGGGGCGTATCTCCCCTGCCGCTTCCATTGTCAGCTGGAATTCTGTGCAGACTCTTGCCAGACAGAAATCTCAGTCGTTTGCTACCAGCTGACATCTGTTAATTATGTGCAAACGCAAGACCGGCAGGAATGGCTTCAAAACAGCCAGAACACAGAGATGAGCTGTTGGTAGCAGTCATAGGACATGTTTGATCCTGCTTGGTACAGAGGTCAAGAAGGACGATCTATATTTCAAAAGAGCAAATGGCACAGATGGAGGCAAACTGCAGCTGGGGGCAGGGAAGTCTGATTTTTAAAACAGGAAACAACACAAATGAAATGTACTTTCCTTTCTCTCTCTCTCTCTCTCTCTCTCTCTCTCTCTCTCTCTCTCTGCCTTGTGGTTCCAATCCAGTTTGGGACTGTTGCATTTGCTTTTAAACTACAAAATAAAAAATTGTTATGTATGACCGTGTGGCTTGGTCTTTTTGCGGACTCAGTGATGTTACCGGAACATCCAAGGGCAATGAGTCCCACAGGTTAACAAACTTGTTTTGTATATTCTGTTTCAATATACAATGTGTATGCAAGTAGAAGAGTTTGGATTTGATATCCCGCTTTATCACTACCCGAAGGAGTCTCAAAGTGGCTAACATTCTCCTTTCCCTTCCTCCCCCACAACAAACACTCTGTGAGGTGTGTGAGGCTGAGAGACTTCAGAGAAGTGTGACTGGCCCAAGGTCACCCAGCAGCTGCAGGTGGAACAGCTGAGACACGAACCCGGTTCCCCAGATTACGAGTCTATCACTCTTAACCACTACACCACACTGGCTCTCAGTTCTGTTATCATTCATTGGTTATACATTGGTTATATGCTTTGTATTGTATTTTCAGCTGGTGAAGACTATCACGAAACAGTAGTATCATTCCAGAAACACTGTCCTTGAGACTTTTGGGACGTCTTCCATTGGAACTTTTGAAAAACATTTGCGAAAACCTTACTTTTTAGACGTTTGAGTCGTCTTTTGTTGAAACCTTTGAATAACCATTGTGAGACTGACCTTTGACACCTATCTTGAACATGTGGCTTGATGTTCTGTGCCACTAGTCTGTTACACTGCATATCTGAACTCCAATAGATTCATTTTTACCTTTTGAATGATGATTTAACAGTTATTACACTCTCCTGCGTGTGAGTGTCTGAGGGCCCTGCTCCTTCCTGCCACTCACCATCGGGCCTGAAGCCTCATAAGGACTGCTGCACTCCGCTGCCCAGGAGGACTCTCCTGTGTGGGTGTATGGGGCCCTGCTCCTTCCTGCCACTTACCACCTGGCCCAGGGCAGGGCCTGACGGGCCTCACTAGGACAGTTGCTGTTACTGCTGGAGGGGTGCAGAGTGCTTTTAAAATGTTTTAAAATTTTTATTTTGAATTTTTTTTTGGATGTGGGGGTGGGGGTGGGGGTGGGCCTGGGAATTTGTTTGATTTTATGTTTTTGTAATTTTTATTGTTTTTCGTTTGTATTGTTTTATTTGTGTGTTTTTTTTTAGGTGTTATTTTGTTCTTAAGGGGAGGGGTCAGGGCTGCCGGGGAGTTGGTCCCAGCCAACAAAATGGCTGGGACATGTTTCACAGGGGGGAATGCACTGGGACAACCGATCTCAGTGATCACGGGTAGGAGGAGGAATTACGCTAAGACCAGACCATGTCATTACAGAGGAGGCAGGTTTAGTCGTTGTCTGAGGACTATCCCTGCCTCCGGGTCTGGTCCTGACAGGATGGATACTAGAATCAGCAAGGGATACCCACATGACCTGAAAGTGTTGCTGTGCAATGCCAGGTCAATGATTCATAAGACCACTGCCATCCATGACTTGATCATGGATGGAGGACTTGACCTGGCATGTGTAACAGAGACTTGGTTGGATGAAGCAGATGGGCCTGTCCTTGCCGCTGCTTGTCCACCAGGTTTCTCTTACGCACAGCAACCCAGGTCATGTGGGCGGGGAGGGGGGGTTGCAGTGATTTTTAGGAAGTCATTAGTTTGCACCAGGCGTCCTATTGGGAAGACCCAATTTTCCGAGTGCATGTTCTGGAAGTTGGGCAATAGGGGCAGTACAGGATTCCTTCTGGTGTACCGACCTCCCCGCTGCACCAAGGATTCCCTGCCCGAGCTGCTTCAGGTCGTGGCGGATGTTCTCCTGGAGACACCTAGCTTGGTTGTCCTAGGGGATTTTAACATCCATGCCGACACGACCTTACAAGGGGCCGCTCGGGACTTCGTGGAAAGCATGGCCTCCATGGGGCTGTCCCTGAATAAGTCTGGCCCAACCCATAGCCGCGGACATGCCTTGGACCTGGTGTTTACCTCTACGGATGTTGGTGATCTGACACTAAGTAAAAGTGAAACAAAAGAAGTGCCATGGTCAGATCACTTCCTGGTGCAACTGGACTTCTCCGCGACCCTTCCCCTCTGCAGGGAGGTGGGACCGATTTGGATGGTCCGCCCCCGCCACTTAATGGATCCAAATGGTTTCCAGAGAGTGGTAGGGGATGCTTTATCCCATGTTGATGGCCTTTCAGCCGATTCCCTGGTGGCCCGCTGGAATGTGGAGTTAACCAGGGCTATTGACTGTTTGGCTCCGAAGCGCCCTCTCCGATTGCATGGAGCCCGGAGAGCCCCATGGTTTTCCACGGATCTGAGGGCAATGAAACAATCGTTGAGACGGCTAGAGCGCCGGTGGCGGATAACTCATTCCGAATCTGACCGGACACAGGTTAGAGCTCAACGTCGAGCCTACCAAGTGGCGATAGCGACGGCAGAGAAGACTTTCTTCACCGCCTCTATTGCATCTGCAGAAAACAGCAGCAGGAGACTCTTTCAGGTGGTTCACAATTTAGCGGAACCACCTGTAACATCGGGGCCCAGTACGGGCCACATGTTCTCCTGCAATGATTTTGCAAAATTTTTTGCAGATAAAATCGCTCAGATTCGGGAAGAAGTAGACTCCACTGTGGGAGCAGGGCCGGGGCGGGAGAGTGCTAGAGTCCTGTCTGGTCAAGTTGTGTGGGATCAATTCCAATCTGTTACCTCCGAGGATGTGGACAGGCTGCTTGGACGAGTGAAGCCAACCACCTGCCTCCTGGATCCTTGCCCATCCTGGCTTATAAAAGCTAGCCGGGAAGGACAGGGCGATGGGCTTCGTGGGGTGGTGAATGCTTCCCTCCGTGAGGGAGCCTTCCCAGACCCGCTGAAAGAGGCGGTTATTAAATCGCTTCTTAAAAAACCATCTTTAGATGCGGCCACGATGGCCAATTATCGCCCAGTCTCAAACCTTCCATTCTTGGGCAAGGTGATTGAGCGAGTGGTTGCTGAACAACTCCAGGCACGCCTGGAAGAAGCGGACCATTTGGATCCCTTCCAGTCAGGATTCAGGCCTCATCATGGGACTGAAACTGCCTTGGTCGCACTGGTTGATGATCTCCGGCGGGCTAGGGACAAAGGTGAGAGCTGTTTCCTAGTTCTGCTGGATCTCTCAGCGGCCTTTGATACAATCGACCATAACATCCTTCTGGACCGTCTAGAGGGGCTGGGAGCTGGGGGCACTGTTATACAGTGGTTCCGCTCCTTCCTCCTGGGCCGTGTTCAGAAAGTGGTGGTGGGGGATGAGAGTTCAGACCACTGGGCCCTCACTTGTGGGGTGCCTCAGGGTTCCATCCTCTCCCCCATGCTTTTTAACATCTATATGAAGCCGCTGGGAGAGATCATCAGGGGGTTTGGACTGGGTGTCCATCAATATGCAGATGATACCCAGCTCTACCTCTCTTTCAAATCAGAACCAGTGAAGGCGGTGAAGGTCCTGTGTGAGTGCCTGGAAGCGGTTGGAGGATGGATGGCGGCTAACAGATTGAGGTTGAATCCTGACAAGACAGAAGTACTGTTTTTGGGGGACAGGAGGCGGGCAGGTGTGGAGGATTCCCTGGTCCTGAATGGGGTAACTGTGCCCCTGAAGGACCAGGTGCGCAGCCTGGGAGTCATTTTGGACTCACAGCTGTCCATGGAGGCACAGGTCAAATCTGTATCCAGGGCAGCTGTTTACCAGCTCCATCTGGTACGTAGGCTGAGACCCTATCTGCCTGCAGACTGTCTCACCAGAGTGGTACATGCTCTGGTTATCTCCCGCTTGGACTACTGCAATGCGCTCTACGTGGGGCTACCTTTGAAGGTGACCCGGAAACTACAACTAATCCAGAATGCGGCAGCTAGACTGGTGACTGGGAGTGGCCGCCGAGACCATATAACACCGGTCTTGAAAGACCTACATTGGCTCCCAGTACGTTTCCGAGCACAATTCAAAGTGTTGGTGCTGACCTTTAAAGCCCTAAATGGCCTCGGTCCAGTATATCTGAAGGAGCGTCTCCTCCCCCAGCTTTCTGCCCGGACACTGAGGTCCAGCTCCGAGGGCCTTCTGGCGGTTCCCTCACTGCGAGAGGCCAAGTTACAGGGAACCAGGCAGAGGGCCTTCTCGGTAGTGGCGCCCGCCCTGTGGAATGCCCTCCCATCAGATGTCAAAGCGATAAACAACTACCTGACATTCAGAAGACATCTGACGGCAGCCCTGTTCAGGGAAGTTTTTAATTTGTGACATTTTAGTGTATTTTTCATCTTTGTTGGAAGCTGCCCAGAGTGGCTGGGGAAACCCAGCCAGATGGGCGGGGTACAAATAATAAATTATTATTATTATTATTATTAGCCTATGTGGTGTGTTTTCATTTGTGTTTGGGCAGCCACTTTGTCAAGCTGACTGAAGGAGAACTCCACACCGTGAAAGGCAAAGATTGCATCAGGTGATTTTGGGTCTCTTGTGGCTATCCTACCCCCACTCCACACCAACAAACACTAAACTTTTTTTTTTAAAAAAAAACTTTTAAAAACAGAAATTATATGAGGAGCAGAGGCTGTTTAGTGGGTTATATTTTACTTTAACATTTTTAAGGTAAAGGTAAAGGGACCCCTGACCATTAGGTCCAGTCGTGGCCGACTCTAGGGTTGCGGCGCTCATCTCGCTTTACTGGCCGAGGGAGCTGGCGTACAGCTTCCGGGTCATGTGGCTAGCATGACTAAGCCGCTTCTGGTGAACCAGAGCAGCGCACGGAAACGCTGTTTACCTTCCCGCCGGAGCAGTACCTATTTATCTACTTGCACTTTGACGTGCTTTCGAACTGCTAGGTTGGCAGGAGCAGAGACTGAGCAACGGGAGCTGACCCCATCACGGGGATTCGAACTACCAACCTTCTGATCGGCAAGTCCTACCCACGTAGCGCCACCCACGTCCCTTTAACATTTTTAGATGGCCTAAAAAACAAAAAATACAATTGTGCAAACTGGAAGTGAGTAGAAGGAGCATTATGGGTTTTTGAGGGGATACCTGCTGAGACCTTTTGCAGGTGCCATAGGAGGTACTAGTGGGCACACTGGCACGTATGAGCACCAGGCTGGCAATCTTTGGTTTACTGTGACCTTAACGACAGAGAGATCTGACCCACGGGGCATAATCTAGCAAGACATTCTTGTGTTAGCCCCACACAGCAGTTTTGAGGGATGACTCCTTCTCAGTGGGGGGCTATAGACTTAACAGCGCCTGCCTGCCATAGCACATGAAAACAAATTCACGCAAAGAATTTATATTTAGAAAGAATGCTTACAAAGAAAGCAGGGAAACTTACTGCGGGTCCAATTATAATCAGGTGTGTGCTGGGCTCCTCTCGGTGCCATTCTATCAAACAACAGGAGAAAGTTCTGGTTACAGGAAAATAAGCGTCATATTGTTCTGGTTAGGGCATTGTAAAGAGAAACTCGGGCAATCCATCAGTTAATTGGTTTATGCAAATTTTGAGTCATTTTAAAAAAAAGGAAGGTCCCCCCTACCTACTGGGCAGCAGACTTAAAATTAATTAATTAATCAACCACAAAGTTATTTTGCTGTTTCTGGAGGGAGGCACTTGCGAAAAGTCAATGAACACAGAAGCACTGGTCAGGGTAACAGGAACTGAACTCTGCATTTCCATAGCAGACGCGATACTGGAAAGCTCTTTGCAATCACTGTTGTGCTGATGTATCAATCATTCTGGCAAACCCGACAGCCATTATGCCCAATTCACAGCTGGGGGACTGAGGCCAAGACATTGTGATTTTCCCAATTGCCCTACATTTTGCAAAGCTCCTTCAGTTACAGGTCATACTTGCTCTCTCTCCTAGCCATGGTATTCTGGCCCTCCTGTAGCTCAGTTAAAGAAACCATACTTGATCAAATCATATGCATCTTAATGAATTATTCAATCAATCAAATCTGCATGTGACTAAAACAACAGTCTACTATATATTTTGGAAAATAATTGTTTGCTTGTTTGCTTTATGCATTTGGACATCTCATAAGAGTCGGTAACCAAATTTTGCATGACGCTTCCTGAGTTCAAGGAGCAAGTTTTCATCTATGCTTGGATAAAATTGGATGCCATTTTGAATCAAGATGGAGGACTGAACCTGTCAAAACCGCACTGATTTAAAACCAGATTCCAAAACCATACCGATATTTTTTTTGTCCCTTAAGAATTCCTAAGCAACACCAGGCACGAGGCTGATAGTTCTAAAGAAAAACAACGTTCTGTCCCAACAAATTAATAAACAAGTTGTTGCTTATTTTAGTATAGTGCTAGCAGAGGCATCCTCCCTCCTGTCTCACACTCGTACATGAGAACATCTCTTCCTGGATGCTGCCTGCAGTGACAAGCACACACACATGATCTATGCCTCTCCACCCACCCACCCCAGTGGTCCTGCTTCCTTCACCTGCGAAAGTACGAACATCTGGCCAATTAATTGACTGAACCTCACACAATCAACCTGCTAAGATTTCTTCAGTCAGGTGACAGCCCTATGTAGTAGCAGCGAAGTGGATTACTACCCCATGTTCATATTTAGTGAGCAGAATTTACAGCTCAGCTTTAGCACAGAGTGACTGGATTAGCCTCATGATTAAATTCACTGCTTAATCAATGTTCTCTTGCTGAGGGTCAGTTCCGAAGCCTTGTCACTTTCGTAGTTTCTCTTCAGTACAAGTGTAAATGCTTGTGCTCAGAGCTGCCTCCCTGAAGACTGTCCCCTCCATCTCTCTCTCTCTCTCTCTCTCTCTCTCTCTCTCTTACACACACACAAACACACACACACACACACACACACTGCCATCCAGTCCCTGCCCCTGATTCTGTGTTCAGTACAGACTTCTTGACCTTTCCATTTTTAAAAAAATATTCCATGGCCTTGCCAAACCTGATTGCTTGGGCCTCATTTCTCATTGTGTCAGCCTTCCCCAAACCTGGTGCCCCCTAAGGCAGTGTTTCCCAACCTTGTGCCTCCAGCTGTTTTTGAACTACAACTCCCACCATCCCTGACTAGCAAGACCAGTGGCAAGGGATGATGGGAATTGTAGTCCAAAAACAGCTGGAGGCACAAGGTTGGGAAACACTGCCCTAAGGCACCAGATCCCACTAGATCCCACTAGCAGACTGTTTTGGGCTGATGGGAGTCCATCAACCTCAGGAGGACATCAGGTTGGAGAAGGGCTGGGGCAGGAACTACTGAGCCAAGTGGGACTATCAAGGGCAGGGGAGAAAGATTTGGTGCTGGCCAGCAGGTAATGGCTTTTCCCACCTGCCTTGCCCCCCCCCCACCTTAGAAGCCTTCATAAAGGAGCTGTTTCCAGAGGAAGAACTATGGGGGGTGGGAGAGACTCTGTTTGCCATCAGGAGACGCTGCTCCACCTCCAGCCCAAGAAACCTTTCACAAGGAAGCTGCTGCCATGAATATAATGTGTATGTGTCTCTTTAATGGACTGAATAGAGGGAAAGATTATGAGTCATGGGCATAGCTGTCAACCGAGGGAAAGTCCCTTATCCCAGTGCCGTGTCCTGCTGCTGTCCCTTATTGATGATGTCCCTTAAATTTCCCGGGTTTCAAAGGAAGCAGCTCCTCTCCCTCCCTCCCTCCCTGCCGGCCAGGGAGGAGGGAGGCTCCAACTGTGTTGCTTGGCTGCGTTGCTCACCCAATAAGGAGTCTAAGAACGACAGGGGGGTGGAGCTTGCATGCCTTGTGCTGATCAAATCACAGGCGTTGCCTGGGGACTCGCCTTTGCTCAGCGCTTCCAAGCAGAAAGGTGAAAGTGTTTTTCCTTGCTGCATCCCCTTCGCTGGGTTGCTGCGCTGTGGCAACCACCGCTTGAGGCTTCGTTTGGCTGCTGGCTGGGCTTTCTGCCTTTGGCTCAGAGGGGCTCAGAAGTTGAACATACCTGTGCTTGGAAAATCCCTTATTTTGGCTGCTGATCCCTTATTTTCGAGGTTGCTGGTCCCTTATTTTTAAATCTGTAAGTTGACAGCTATGGTCATGGGGGTGTGGAGAGTGTATGTATGAACTTAACAGTGCTAGTTTGTTTTTGGGCTGGTGCTTTGTTGATATTGCCTTGTAGATTATAAACACTGTATTGATTTGTTAATCATAAAACGTGAATTTTGCTTTAATTGTGATGTTTAGCTTTTTTTTTAGTTGAAATAAAAAAATAATAATTGTCCAGTAGCACCTCATAGACTATCTCAGGCCTATTTAATTGCTCATCTTCTAACATTGTGTATGCCATCCAATGCCAACAGTGCCCTTCAGTGTCAAAGATAACGATCTTGATAGCTTGACCGTTGAGCCGTGTACTCATAGACAGCTTTACGATCCCAATCAGTCATTTGCAGCGTCCGGCACGCTTCCTTCTAGCTGCGCACCAAAGTCTGCTGTCTCTTTGGCCACGGCTTAGCAGAGTAGCTTACAGCGGTGTAAAACAGTCTTTTTCTCCCTTGCTCCATGCAAGCATACACAGACAGATCCGTCTATTTACAGCTTTTATTCAAACATTTGTCCATCACTGCTTGCAGCCATGTTAAAACATGTCCGTCTCTCTCAAGACACACAGAGAGAACAACAACAGTACAGTCTCCTCCCAGACTCCTCCCAGCTTCCATAGCTGACGTCAGAAAGCTGACGCACAGCTCAGAACACTTAACCAGTTAAGTTCTGAACTCCCACACACCCCCTTGCGTTGCTTTCTGACAAAACCTGTGTAACATCTTCAGCAACACCTTGTGAGATCAATCCCTTCCCCAATGCCTTGCGCCCTACCTTGGCGTACCTGTTGGGCATCTGTGGAATCACCTCACAACTCTCAGAATCGCACTGTGCGAAACTTACCCACGCACCTGTGGACTGGTACCTCTCAGGTGGAATACCCTTGGTTGTGCGACTGGATCGCCTAGGCACAAACTCTGGTGTTTCCTCTGGCTCACTGTCACCAGCAGGTGTGTCCTCTGCATCACGGGATTCCCCCTCTGACTTAAAGCGTCTTCGAATCCTCTCCATTACACTTACAGGAGAACTAGGCTCACTCTTGGGCTGTCCTTTCCTAACAACTTGTGGAGACGCCCCACCCTGCTCCTGACTCTGGTCAGTGACCTGGTCGTCATCAGCAGACTCAGCCTCTTCTTCCTCGTCACCAGAACTGTCCTCTGGATCAGAGAGACATTCTGAGGACTTCCGGTTTCCGTCGCGGACAGAAAGGGAGCGCGGAAAAACTCCGGAGAGTTTTTCCGAGTAACACAGTGAACAGGGGGGTTGCAAAGGCACTGCACCCCTCCAGAAATCTCAGGGGGGGAAGCCCCTGAGGGAGAGAGCCCCAGCCGTGTGGACGCGGCTCGCCGTTTTTCGGGATTTTTTTTTCTAAAGAAGCCTGAAGCGGCGGACCGCTAGCACCAAAGGGGAAACAACGATCCTGTGTTACGATGCCTCTGGCTCCCACTGAAGAAGGCGACGGACCTCCAAACTTATAAGTGCGGGACCCTTAGTGTGAGTAGATGCTTTTTATACCAAAGGATTTGAATTTACACTAAGAGAACGTCGGATGTTGGAAGATTTAACTTAAAGGGTTTATCCCGATCGAGGCTTAAAATGGCGCTGGCTACAAAGTAGCAAGGAGAGAACAGGAAGTTTCTTTATCGCTTGACTGTGTGAGTTACAAAGTAAATTAGCCTGGACTTTTGAAGTTACAAAGTAAATTAGCTTGGACTTTTGAAGTTACAAAGTAAAGATTATGGACTTTTAAAGTACCAACTTAAAAAAAAAAAAAACGTTAAAAAACAAAACAAAAAAAAAAAAGAAACATTTCACTACCACGAACTACGGATTGATAGCGCCTATATAGACTTTGAACTGCAGACTTTGAAGTGCTTTGAACTGCTTTGATCTGCTTTGAACTGCTTCCTCAATGGTCCTCCTCAAACCCCCCCAAGTTAGGATTTTTGCGGGTTCGACTGTCTCCACGAGCTGCCTGTAAAGGTTCCCGGGGAAGAAAAGTAAAAGTACTCGGGGAAAAGATTTGCAAGACACGGGAGAGAGACGCCTTTAAGACTTTTATTGTTAAGACAAAACTTTACGAAACAAAAACATAATTACTCGCTTTATACATATTATCTAGTGTTCTTCTTCCCTCCCCCTTTGTGTTCCCCAGTTGCACCCCCCTTACTTCCTCCTCCCGCTGCCCTCCCCCTTACCCCCCTCCCGCTCTTTCTCCTGAACACTTATCCTTCTTATTTTCTCTCCTTCTCTCACCTCTCTAACGTAATAATCTAACCCAACCAAAAATTTATTTAACCCATTCTCAACCTCATTTCTTACATTTTTGGCCACGGAAAGATTCCGAACTTTTTTGAACCACATGAAAAACATTTGAATCGGATGTTTGGTTAGTGGCCAGATAAATCCCGTCACGTTAGAGGATAAGAAACTGTGGATAGAAAGTCACTGGGATCTGGACTCAAAGTCACCAGAGTGTAAAACTCAACACAGCCTCTGAAAAGTGGATTAAGCCAGTCAAGTGGCTGAAATTTCTGGAGAACAGGAAAACTATTCAACCCCCCTGGATTATAAAAGAAGGACACTATATTTGACTTTTGCCTGCATCCTTCTAATTTGGTTAACCCTCTTTGTCTTTAAAATAATTATACTAACATACTAATTTAATTTTGAGTATCTAACAACAAAAGGTTCTTGAAAACGTAATCGAAGGGAATAGGGGAAATAGGTAGATTGAATTAAGAAAACGAAAGGTACTGAAAGGGGGGAACCGAAAGAGGTTTAAAGATAAAAAACAAACAAACAAAAATAAACAAACAAACAACAAGACAAATAAGATTGTGAGCCCCTCTGGGGAGAGAAAAATAACCCATAGGATGTCGGGGAAAGATGCTAAAAAAATCGGAGGGACCCCGGGGGAAAGGAAGGTATCCAAGCAGGAGGAGGTCAAAGATCTAGACATTCTATGGTTAAAAATTAAAGAAGAATTTAAGCAAAGGGAAATACATATGGAAAGCAAATTAGGAGAACTACAGGAGCAAATAGATAACAAAATAGAAAGTGCTGTAGGGGAACTTACCAAAAAGATACAAGACTTGACAGTCAAATCAAAAATATTTGAAGAATCAAATAAAAGAACACAGAAAGACTTGAGGGACCAAAAGAAAGAAACTGAAAGGTTAAAGGATGAAATAAAAAACCTAAATAAAACACAAGATCAACTGTGGGACAGTTTAGCCATGACAGAACTACGTCAAAAAAATCTTAATTTAAAATTCAGAGGGATAGTAGAAGAAGCAAACGAGAACATAAGGGAAAGAATAGTCAAAGAACTTGCAAAATGGTTACAGATGGGAGAAGAACAAGTAGCACATACTATAGAGAATGCGTTCAGAATAAGAGGGAAATTACAACAAAACAAATCAAAAAAGACCCCTGAAGATTGCTTAGTAATTTTCAATACTATGGAAATGAAGAATATAATACTAAGAACGAGCTTTAAAAGAAAGTTAGTGATTGGAGACCGCCCAATCATTATTTTCAAAGAAATTCCAGTTAGGATTCTCCGTAAAAGGGAAGGATATACTCAGTTGACAAGAGTGTTGAAAAGAAACGTAATCCAATATAAATGGGAATTTCCAGAAGGGGTTTCGTTTTATTACAAGAACAAAAAATTCAAGTTGACAGATACACTTGAAGCAGAAAAGTTCCTGAGAAGATACGAAAAAGATTTAGGTAGAGAGGAGGCAGGACAGCGAGCAGGTGATGTGGTTGCGGGGGGGGCGGGGGGACACGGGGTTGGGGACGGGGGGTCGGGGGGGGAGACGGAGGACTCAGGGTCGGAGGAAGAAGAAGAAGGAGAAAGCAGAGAATCTAAAAGAAAGAATAATACCAGATTATAAAGCAGAAATAAGGATAAAGTGAATTTAGTAATAACCCGAAATGTCTCTTAAATTTTTTTCATGGAATGTGAATGGCTTTAACGACAAGTCCAAGAGAAATAAATTTGAAAAGATTATAAAGAAAAAAAACATTGATGTCATTTGTTGCCAAGAAACCCATGTTGCCAAAAAACACAAGCATATTTTAATAAATAAAAGGCTGGGAATAGAATTTATCAATTCTGACGCCAATAAAAAGAGAGGAGTAGTAATCTATGCGAAAGAGAAACTAGAACCCAAACAAATATGCAAGGATGAGGAAGGAAGAATCCTAGGGATTCAAATTAATTACCAGGGAGAGAAAATAAATGTGGTTACAGTTTACGCCCCAAACTCAAATAGAATGGAGTTTTTTGAAAAATTGGAACAACTTCTATTAGATCTAGATAACAATAAATTAGTTCTACTTGGAGATTTAAATGCGGTACCGACACCAGAACTAGATAGAAATACAAGGAAAAAAAATTTAAACCAAGGGAAATTACCAAAATCGTTCAATGATCTGGAAGAAAATTTGGACTTAATAGATATATGGAGATATAGAAACCCCACAACGAAACAATTTACTCATTTCTCTGAACCACACCAGAGCTGGAGCAGACTGGATCAAATATGGATCTCGAGAGAATTAATAACAAGAACGGAGAGATGTGAAATTTTACCCAGAACCTTATCGGATCACAGCCCGATAACACTACAATTAAAATGGAAGACTCAAGGTTTATACAGATGGAGAATGAACGATTACCTATTCGAAAAAGAAGAAGTGATCGAAAAAGCAAAAACCACTATAAAAGATTATTTTGCCTTAAATATTACTAAAGAGATTGGAATAGATACAGTATGGGACGCTAGTAAGGCAGTGTTAAGAGGTCTCCTGATACAACAAAATTCTCAAAGAAAGAAGGCTAAGGAAAGGAAGAAAGAAGATTTAATCCTTCAACTGAAAGAATGTGAGAAAAATATGATAAAAAATCCAAAAGATGACAGCCATAAGCAACAATACAAAATGCTTCAAACACAATATTCAACATTAATAAGCCAAGAGGTTGAATGGGGAATAAAGCTAATGAAACAAAAGTTTTTTGAATCGGCAAATAAAATTGGAAAACTTTTGGCGTGGCAACTGAGAAAAAGAAGAAAAAATAGTATCATAAACAAAATAAAAGTAGAAGAGCAAGTTCTGGAAGATCCTATTGTAATAAAAAAGAACTTTTTTAAATTTTATGAGAACTTATACAAAAGAGAAGAAGAAGACTTAACGAACATTATAAAATATCTAGAAGAAAATAGCCCTAAAAAAATAACAGAAGAAGAAAGAACCGCTTTAAACAGACCCATAAAAATAGAGGAAATTCGAGAAGCAATTAAAAGAATGAAAATTGGAAAAGCACCAGGTCCAGATGGGTTATCAGCTAAATATTACAAAGTCTTAGAGGAATACATAACACCAGTGCTATGTGACGTTATGAACGAGATATTAAGAGGAGGAAAAATGCCAACATCCTGGAAAGAAGCCTACATTACGCTGATCCCGAAACCAGATTCAGATAAACTTAATATTAAGAATTACAGACCGATTTCTCTATTGAACAACGATTACAAAATTTTTGCTGACATAATGGCCCACAGACTCAAAAAATGTTTAATTAATCTTATTCATTGTGATCAGGCCGGTTTTCTTCCTAATAGACAAATAAAAGACAACATCAGACACACAATAGATATCATTGAATACCTAGAAGTTCATAATGAAATTCCTGCTGCTTTACTGTTCGTTGATGCCGAGAAGGCTTTCGACAATGTCTCTTGGGGTTTCCTAATAAAATGCTTGGAAAAAACAGGGATACAGGGCACATTCCTAGAAGGAGTTAGAGCAATATATACACAACAAAAAGCTAGATTAATAATAAATAATAACTTGACAGAACAGTTTGAAATAGCAAAAGGTACCCGACAGGGATGTCCTCTATCACCGCTGTTGTTTATTATGGTTTTAGAGACAATAACAAATAAGATAAGGAATACCCCAGAGATCCGCGGCATAAAAATCGGCGTGCAAGAATACAAATTGAAAACATATGCAGACGATCTCATGTTGTCATTGGAAGAACCAAAGGAGAGCATCGGTAAAGTTATAAAATTACTGGAAGAATTTGGAAAACTATCGGGATTTAAACTGAACAAGGAAAAAACAAAAATAATGACTAAAAATATGAAAGAAGACACCAAAAATGAGCTTGAGATACAAACTGGAATTAAAATAGTCAAAAAAGTTAAATATCTTGGAATTTGGATAACTATGAAAAATATAAATTTGATGGAAAACAATTATAAGAAAACATGGAAAGAAATAATGAAGGACTTAGATACATGGAACAGATTACATCTTTCGTGGATGGGCAGAATGGCGGCGATTAAAATGAGCTTACTACCCAAATTACTCTTCCTATTCCAGAACATTCCTATAATTAGGGGAATTGCAATATTTAAAGAATGGCACAGATTACTATCCAAATTTATTTGGCGGGGGAAAAGACCCAGAATTAAATTCAAATTGCTTACAGATCTAAGAGATAGGGGGGGGTTTGCGGTTCCAAATCTGAGGTTATATTATGAGGCCGCATGCCTTTGTTGGGTAAAAGATTGGATCGTTATTAAAAATAAAGAGTTGTTAGACCTAGAGGGGTTCAACTTAAGATTTGGATGGCATGCCTATTTATGGCGAGACAAGGGAAGGGTCCATAAAGGTTTTTCCAACCATATCTTCAGAGGGCCGCTACTGGAAGTCTGGGAAAGGAATAAAAAATTGCTGGAGCAGAAAACACCCTGGTGGCTATCACCAATTGATATTTTAACAATTAAAAAATCAAATCTTGAGGGGGAACGGTGGACATATGAGGACCTACTAACCAAAACAGAATCCGGGTGGAGGATTAGACCATATGAAGAAATAAAAAATAAGTTGACTGGTTGGATTCAATATCATCAAATAAATTCAATATGGACGGAAGACAAAAAGATTGGAATAAGTGAGAAAAAATCCAGATTCCAGATTGAAATAATAGAAAGTAAAACAAAATTACTATCAAAAATGTACAACCAGTTGCTTGAGTGGGACACCAAGGACGAGGAAGTAAAGGAGGTGATGGTGAAGTGGGCGGTAGATCTAGGGTATAACATAGAATTTGATAAATGGGAAACTTTATGGCGCAAAGATATGAACTATTCAGCATGCACGACACTCAAAGAAAACATGTACAAGATGATGTACAGATGGTACATAACGCCGATAAAATTGCATAAAATTTATAGAACAGGTGATAAATTGTGTTGGAAATGCAAGAACAAGGAGGGCGAATTCTTCCATATGTGGTGGACGTGCGAGATTCTCAAGAAATTTTGGGAATCTATTTATAATGAATTAAAAAAAATTCTCAAATATACGTTTGTCAAAAAGCCTGAAGCTTTCCTGTTGGGGATAATTGGCAAGGATATCAAAGAAGAAGATAGGACCTTTTTCCAATACGCAACAGCTGCCGCTAGAACCCTCATAGCACAGTGCTGGAAAACACCAAAAATCCCAACATTAAAGGAGTGGCAATTTAAATTATTGGATTATTTAGAATTGGCAAAATTGACACAAAAAATAAGAAATCAAAAACGTACAAAATTTAGTAATGAATGGGATAAATTTAAAACATATATGGAAATAGAGACAAGGGGTACATCAAAGTGTTAATCAGAAATATATATGTATCAAAAAAAATAAAAAATCACAGTAGGCATGAGATAACGCTTACTACGTTACAAATGTCATTTTGGAATAGATACAGCAGATAGACAACTAAGATAACATTATCCGAAATCGAGATAAAGGGAAGTCGATCAATGTTGTTGTAAAATTAATGTTAAGTTGTGTTGTTTAGGTAGTATGCATTGTATGTCTTTTTTCTTTTTTATGTTTGTTTTATTTACTTTTGTCTTTTGTCTTTTGTATGTTTGTGAAATATACTTATGCAAAACTCAATAAAAAAAAAAAAAAAAAAAAAAAAAAAAAAAAAGATCAGAGAGACATTCTGAAAGAACATCACGCTGTGCAGAAATCTTTGGCCTTTCATCCTGCTCAAAGAATTCAGCGTGTTTACTGATCAGCACCTTACTCTGATCACCTGACGGGTAAGCAAATCTCCATGCACGAGCGTCTGGCTCATACACACAGAAGATCATTTTCTGGACTTTGGCTCCATCTGGCCCTTGCAAAGCCTTAGGCACAGGGACAACCGCAGGAGATCCAAACTTGCGCAGAAAGTGAACCTGGGGTTTGCGGCCATTTAACAACGAGTACGGTGTGTCACCTACCAGTGAGTTGTAGACACGATTCCAGGTGAACGACACACATCGGATTCCCTCCAGCCAAAACTTTGGAGGTAACCTGGCGTCTTTCAGCATCACCTGTCCAGCCTTAACCAGAGCTTCACTTCTCAGCTCTGCCACCCCCCTCTTACTGGGTGAAGTAACTGTGTGACGTATCCCTCTTCTGTGAAAGAACTGCTGCAAAGCAGAACCAGTGTACCTAGCATTTCTGTCACTGACGATCGCTTGAACCCTGGTGGAGAATCTTAGCTCCACCCCCTCAATCCAGCTCTTGATCAGCTGTGCTGCATCCTCCCTGGATTTGAGGCCGTGGGTCCAGGTGCTCTGCGAAAAATCATCCAAAAAAGTTAGCAGAAACCTGGCCCCTCCCAGACTTGGTTCCTTGACAGGACCGGCCAAATCTATGTGAACCAGCTCAAAAGGTTTAGTGGCAACCCGTTCCACCTTTGGGTAACTGCACCCCCTCACCTTCGCCTGCTTGCATGTGGCGCAACTAATGGCACGTCCACAATCTCTAATTTTACACCCTCTGGTAACCTCAGGAAGTACTTGCAGTTCTTCTAGAGAACTATGATTGGTCTTCTGATGCCATGCACAAGCACATTGAACATGAGTGGGAACTGTAGCACGCTGCGCCTGTGCTCTCTCAACCTTCCCCTCACCCCCAAGAGACGTTTTAAGAATGAAAAGATCATTCCGCCCCTTCTTAACCTGGGCAAGTAACCTCCCTCCTCTGGAGATTGTGCAGACATCATTTTCAAAACAAACTTTGAACCCCTTACTTAACAAATAAGGCACAGATAACAAACAATGATCCCCCTCTGGGATAACACAAAACTGCAGCGTCTCCTGCAAAACAGAAAGGAAAACGTTAGTGACAGTTTTAATCTGGGTTCTCTGTCCATTTGCGAACATAACAGTTTGTCCGGCCGGAATTGCCGTGCAATTCCCCATCTTGACTGCAGATGTCTCTGGAACCATGTTGCGGTTAGCTGCTGAGTCGATTACAAAAGCCATTTCCAAGTTTTCCATTCGGCCGTCTTCGAACAATGCCATACTCGCATAGACTTGATAAGCCTCTTTCTGTTGTTTACCACGACCACCTGGCTCAGTTCCATGCCTGCCTGTCTTCCCAGGCCTGTTGCCATGGAAACCCGACTGGTTCCCATGAGAAGTGTCCTTGCAAACATCCTGCATCGGCTCTCTGCTCCGGTGGGGGCAGCTGCCATGCAGACGTTGTACTCCAGTGGAAAAACACTGCCCGGGGCTCCTCCCAGCTGGCCTGGCCTTCCTTCTCCTGGAACGGCGCCTCCCACCAGCCTGGCCCCCCCTGAAGCTGCTCTCCGCTTCAGCAACAATGGAAAGTTTCTTAAACTTGCCTTTGGAACTCTTCGCCCCCCCGATCTGCCCAACAGTGCTCCTTGAGACTGAAGTACCGGGAACTGGGGCCGCAGCCATCTTGGGGCTCTCCATTTCTTCTCCAGGGCCCTGGCCTCCTGCTGCAGTTTCACACAAACTTCGCAGCACATTCCAGGCAGCCCCTGGTGTCTGTACACCTTCCAAATGGGGCCTCAGTGAAGCATCAACGCATGCTCTGAGCATATTCAGCTCTTGTTGCATTCTCTGCTTGCCATCTCCAGGCACCGCAGATTCACAGCCTGCTTCAGCTGGCTCTGACTGGCTTCCTTCCCAAAGCCCAGTGACCAAGAACCAGCCCCTTATTCTTCTGCTCCAGGTTGCCCAACTTTTTAAAGTGAGCTTTTCCACCGGCATATCTTGGCTCTCTGCCATTTTCTTCCCGTTCTCCCAAGGGGGCCCAAGCTTACTTACGATCAGGTACAGCTTCTCTGCCTCACCCTTCCGTGGAGAAACGATTTTTGCTGCTCCCAGCGTTTAGCTCTGTCTCTCAGCAGCTATCTTGCCTCTCAGAAGCAGGCAAACACTTCCTCTGCTTCCCGGCACCAGGCTAGACTCATGGAATGCAGCTTCCAACCTCCGGCTAGCTTCCGTGCCGACTTCAAAGCATTCCTGGAGCTCACACCGACTGTTTTACGAGCGTTTACTGACCTTCCATAACCTGTCAAAGATAACGATCTTGATAGCTTGACCGTTGAGCCGTGTACTCATAGACAGCTTTACGATCCCAATCAGTCATTTGCAGCGTCCGGCACGCTTCCTTCTAGCTGCGCACCAAAGTCTGCTGTCTCTTTGGCCACGGCTTAGCAGAGTAGCTTACAGCGGTGTAAAACAGTCTTTTTCTCCCTTGCTCCATGCAAGCATACACAGACAGATCCGTCTATTTACAGCTTTTATTCAAACATTTGTCCATCACTGCTTGCAGCCATGTTAAAACATGTCCGTCTCTCTCAAGACACACAGAGAGAACAACAACAGTACAGTCTCCTCCCAGACTCCTCCCAGCTTCCATAGCTGACGTCAGAAAGCTGACGCACAGCTCAGAACACTTAACCAGTTAAGTTCTGAACTCCCACATTCAGCTCTCTATACAGTGGTACCTATGGTTACATACGCTTCAGGTTACAGACTCCACTAACCCAGAAATAGTACTTCGGGTTAAGAACTTTGCTTCAGGATGAGAACAGAAATCGTGCTCTAGCGGCGCTGCAGCAGCAGGAGACCCCATTAGCTAAAGTGGTGCTTCAGGTTAAGAACAGTTTCAGGTTAAGAACAGACTTCTGGAATGAATTAAGTACTTAACCCGAGGTACCACTGTATTGGACAAACTGAACAAACCCTACGCCAAAGGATAAATGGACATAAATCTGACATCAGGAATCACAAGACAGAGAAACACGAAAGCTTATACCAGAACAAACTTAGTTGGTCTATAAGGTGCTACTGCGCAATTTTTTATTTATTTATTTATTTATTTCGGCTGCGTCAGATCAATGCAGCTACCTGAATTTCTTTTTTAGTTGCTTTGTTAACACAGTTTAACAGAGTGTCATTGTTTCACGGACGATTTGTTAATTATTCTAAATGTTTTGTGCTGTATCTGTGATGTTCTATTATGTTCCATCATGCTATCATTATTTATCGTTTGTAAGCCTCTTTGGGATCCCTTTAAATGAACAGAATCACAGAAACATAATGAATCAAAACCAATCCTGCATTTGCTACAAAGCGAAAAAGAAAGAAAGGGGGTACCAACCTGCAAAAGCATCAACTAAATAAAGAGGATCCTTGACTCTTCTCAGACCACATATCAAGAGGAAGAGGCGCAGACTGCTGCTGTCCTGGAAAATCCCTGTATTAATCATCATCATCATCATCATCATCATCATCATCAAGAAAGTCAAGAAAGCTTAAACATGCCTGGAAATGTTAAATACAGAAAATACAGAAATCAGGAAAGTTATGGTTCCACCCTTCCTCTTAGCTTTCCCACCATCCTTGGACTTGGATAGTGAGCTCCCGATGACATCCTAATCCTGTCGAATCAGACATGGGGCCTTGAAGTCACCACAGCCAGTTTCTCAAGGACACAGGGCCAACTGATGCATAGACAAAGCCTTGGGTAGCCCCAGTGCTTGGCTGAGACAAGTCTCAGCCAGTAGGGCCCACTGGGACTGCCCAGGCTCCTGACATGCTTATAGAGACTTGTCTGGACTTTGATGACCTGCTCCCAGAGCTGACTTGACCTGCTTTGCTACCTCAACTCCTCTGCTGAAGAAGAGTTTGGATTTGATATCCTGCTTTGTCACTACCCGAAGGAGTCTCAAAGTGGCTAACATTGTCCTTTCCCTTCCTCCCCCAAACACTCTGCGAGGTGAGTGAGGCTGAGAGACTTCAGAGAAGTGTGACTAGCCCAAGGTCACCCAGCAGCTGCATGTGGAGGAGCGGAGACGCGAACCTGGTTCACCAGATTACGAGTCTACTGCTCTTAACCACTACACCACATTGGCTCTGCTGAGCCCTAAAGATCCAGCAGAACAGGACAAAGATGGCACCACAGGTTGGGCCATCAACCTTTGTAGGGCCAGCAGGCACATGTGAAATTTTGCAGAACTGCTGTGGGTGCCAGTCACAAAATGGCTGCCAAAGGGTTCTTGGTGGTATTGCACCAAACGGTTGCCACATCTAAAAGAGCAGGGAGGAGCATAAAGTGGTGTAGATTTTCTCCCCAATTAAAGAAGGGGGTGGGGAGGAGGGAGACAATTAAATCAGCCACTGCCACGCTCACTTACGAAAAAAAGCTCTTTCCACCTTTCTTCTGCTCAGAATGGTAAGGAGAGCAGGTGTCTGATCCACGGCTTCCAGGGTGAGCCGATGCAAACAGAAACCGAGCAGCATAGATTTCTGATGGCCGCATTTACAGAGACGTTTCATGGACCTTCCATGGAGAGCATGGTGCCCATGTGTGAAAGGTTGGAAACCCCTACCATATGTGCTTTATGGGTGTGTGTCCAGAGATAACAAGAGAGCTTCCACATCCTGAAAATCAGAACAGCTCTGAAAATTAAGAACACCCCTCTCCGAATCCTTCACCATTGCCTGCCAATCAGCTCCCTCAACACTACACCTGACATTTCAGTTGTTAACATGAGAGGGAAATCTACTGAAGATAGCAATCTATGCTCTTCGTTGTGCTTCAAATGCATTCTTTTAAAAAAAAAATAATAATAGTAATAATCTGAGAAGGGAAGTTTTTCAAAGTGCCACTCAAGTCAATGTCAGTCCAGTTGAGGTATGAAATTCAAAAAATAAAATAACACACACACCCCATCATGTTTAAAGACGAAAGAGAAGGGACAGAACATAAAGGGAATGGCAAAGTCTGAGATGAGGCAGCTTGAGAAGGCAATAGTTGAGATAGAAGTGGGGTTGGAATGAGCTTCAGAGTGTCATGGTCTGGTTCACGGGCGATCAAAGTCCCAGCTGGGGACGTTGGGACCAGGGGCAAGATGGCGGAGTGGGAGCAAGAATGGGAGTCAGGAAGCCAGGAGTCAGGAAGCCAAGAGTCCGAGGGTCAGAGAGCTGGGAGTCAAAAAGCCAAGGGTCCGAGAATCAGGAAGCAACAAGTTACAAAGTCAAGGGTCCAAGGATCAAGAAGCCAGGAGTCACAAAGTCAGGGGTCCGAGGATCAATAAGCAAGGAGTCAAGGAACCAAACGCAGCAAAGCAGTGAAGGGGTACTGTGGCAAAGAGCCGAAGGGAAAATGCTGACCTTATATCCCTTCCCGGCTCTTGCCACCAGGTGCTGTGAGTTACCAACTAGCCTCACCTGCCTTGCCTCTTCAGAACAAACTTAGGAAGGCCCCAGTCCTGCAGAGTCCTATTGGTCACAGGGCCTGGCTCCTGCACGGACACCTGACACAGAGTTAGGGAATGTAAGAAGAGCCCTGCTGGATCCGGCCAATGGCCCATCTAGTCCAGCATCCCGTTCTCACAGTGGCCAACCAGAGGACCATGTGAAGCCCACAAGCAGGACCTGAGCACAGCAGAATTCTTCCCACCTGTGATTTCCAGCAACGGGCATTCAGAGACCTACTATCTCTGAAGTACCGCCTAGCCCTTGCGGCTAGTAGCCATATAAAGCCAGTTTCTTTATAAGGCTGAGCCAGACCATTGGTCCATCAAGCCCGGCGCTGTCCGTGCTGATAGACAGCAGCTCTCCTGGGTAGGGGACATTCCAAGCCCTGTGCAGGGGACTGAACCTGGGACCTTCTGCATGCAAAGCAGATGATCTAGCCCTGAGCTATGGGCTTTCCTCCGCTGTTCATTACAGGGGTGCAACTGCCAGGTCATCTCTGGTTGCATGTGGGGTGGGTCGGGCACACTGCACGGCACTGTTCAGTGCTTCTTTTTCTAAAAAAAAAGATTGAGGTTGAATCCTGACAAGACAGAAGTACTGTTTTGGGGGGACAGGAGGCGGGCAGGTGTGGAGGACTCTCTGGTCCTGTTACAGATAGGTAGCCGTGTTGGTCTGCCATAGTCAAAACAAAATAAAAAAATTCCTTCCAGTAGCACCTTAAAGACCAACTAAGTTAGTTCTTGGTATGAGCTTTCGTGTGCATGCACACTTCTTCAGATACCCTCTGGTCCTGAATGGGGTAACTGTGCCCCTGAAGGACCAGGTGCACAGCCTGGGAGTCATTTTGGACTTGCAGCTGTACATGGAGGCACAGGTCAATTCTGCGTCCAGGGCAGTCTACGAGCTCCATCTGGTACGCAGGCTGAGACCCTATCTGCCCGCAAACTGTCTTGCGAGAGTGGTGTGTGCTCTGGTAATCTCCCACTTGGACTACTGCAATGTGCTCTATGTGGAGCTACCTTTGAAGGTGACCCGGAAACTGCAATTAATCCAGAATGCGGCAGCCAGACTGGTGACTGGGAGGAGCTGCCGAGACCACATAACACCGGTCCTGAAAGACCTACATTGGCTCCCAGTACATTTCCAGGCACAATTCAAAGTGTTGGTGCTGACCTTTAAAGCCCTAAATGGCCTCGGCCCAGTATACCTGAAGGAGCATCTCCACCCCCATCATTCTGCCCGGATACTGAGGTCCAGCCCTGAGGGCCTTTAAAGCCCTAAATGGCCTCGGCCCAGTATACCTGAAGGAGCATCTCCACCCCCATCATTTCTGCCCGGATACTGAGGTCCAGCCCTGATGGCCTTCTGGTGGTTCCCTCACTGCGAGAAGCTAAGTTACAAGGAACCAGGCAGAGGGCCTTCTCGGTAGTGGCACCCGCCCTGTGGAACGCCCTCCCACCAGATGTCAAAGAGAACAACTACCAGACTTTTAGAAGACATCTGAAGGCAGCCCTGTTTAGGGAAGCTTTTAATGTTTGATGCATTACTGTATTTTAATATTTTGGTGGAAGCCGCCCAGAGTGGCTGGGGAAGCCCAGTCAGATGAGTGGGGTACAGTGGTGCCTCGCAAGACGAAATTAATTCGTTCCGCAAGTCTCTTCGTCTTGCGAGTTTTTCGTCTTGCGATGCATGGTTTTCCATAGGAATGCATTGAAAATCAATTAATGCGTTCCTATGGAAACCGCCTTCCCCCGACCTCTTCTGGCGGCATTTTAAAATCGCCCGGGACAGCGGAGGACTTCTCCGCTGTCCGGGCGATTTAAAAGCCCCTGGGAAGGCAAGCAGGGGGGACGAAGCCTGGGCGCTCCTTGCGGAGAGTTGCCAGCGCGCCCAGGCTTCGCGGCCCCGCCGCCCGGCTTCGGGACATCGTTCCGATGCCAGGCGGCGGGGGGAGGCTTTCTCGCCCCGCCGCCCGGCATCGGGACGATGCCCCGAAGCCGGGCGGCGGGGGGAGGCGTTCCTGCCCCGCCGCCCGGCATCGGGACGATGCCCCGAAGCCGGGCGGCGGGGGGAGACTTTCCCGCCCCGCCGCCCGGCTTCGGGACGATGCCCCGAAGCCGGGCGGCGGGGGGAGGCGTTCCTGTCCCGCCGCCCGGCAGCGGGACGATGCCCCGAAGCCGGGCGGCGGGGGGAGGCGTTCCTGCCCCGCCGCCCGGCATCGGGACGATGCCCCAAAGCCGGGCGGCAGGGGGAGGCGTTCCCGCCCCGAAGCCGGGCGGCGGGGGGAGGCTTTCCCGCCCCGAAGCCGGGCGGCGGGGGGAGGCTTTCCCGCCTCGCCGCCCGGCATCGGGGCATCCTTCCGAAGCCCGGCGGCGGGAGGAGGTGTCCCCGCCCCGCCGCCAGGCTTCGGAGGAGGTCCGAGGACAGCGGGGAAGACGAGCTGCGCTTCCCCACTGTCCTGGAGATTTCCCTATGGGCTGTCGTCTTGCGAAGCAAGCCCATAGGGAAATTCGTCTTGCGAAGCGCCTCCAAAACGGAAAACCCTTTCGTCTAGCGGGTTTTCCGTCTTGCGAGGCGTTCGTCTTGCGGGGCACCACTGTATAAATGATATGTTATATTATTATTATTAAAAAATGTTTAGGGTACTCTCATATTTCTACTCATATTGAAATACTGCCCCTCAATGAGGCCAAATTTAGATTCACAAAACGTTTAGGGGTATGCATACCCCCGGGGGAAAAAGCACTGGCGCTGTTCCACTGTCTCCCTCATATTTTCTCCTGGCCTTGGCAGGAATGCTACAGATCATTCTGTGGCATTCCAGATGTTGCTGTGCTCTGATCCCCATCAGACGCCTGCCTGCATGGCTAATGGTCAGGGATGATGGGAGTTGTAGTACATCAGCATCCATCTGGAGGTTTCTTCCTCCTGAGATAAACAGGAAAAGCTCTTCCCCCGATCATCTCTCTCCCATTGCATCATTTTCTCCCTGTGTTGTCCTAAAAAAAAGACAACCCAGCAAATAACCCTCTGCCAGTAAGTTTCCTGCCTCTTAATTTCCTAAAACCTTTGTGATCTTTTTCAAAACAGCCGTGAAACGCAGGAATATCAACCACCCCGAGCTACTGAAGTAGTTCCCGAAAGCTCGTTTCCCTAAATGTCACCAGGGATTGGTAGCACGTTCCAGCAATATCGCTTTTGAAAATTAAAAATCAAGCCGGGGATTTTAAAATGCTTTCATCTTCACAACATTTCCGTTTGGCTTCCATCTGAATAGGCCGGCTCCATCATGTAAGCTCCAGACAACCGAAAAGGTGATTTTAAAGGAGGTAATTTGTTTCACATTTTAATTTTCTTGTTTGAGGATACACACACACACACACACACACAATCTCCGAGTCCAAACACAATTACAAAATGTTTGACTAAACAGCAAAAAAAAGAAAAGAAATAAAAAGGTAATCAAAATATTTCTAAAGCTCAAAACTGCATTTCTTTTATAAGAAAGGAGAACAACTATTCTTAATGGCAGTTCAATATTTTAAAAATACCAACACAGTCTTCAAATTGGTTTATTTAATTCTTTTCTTTTGCTATCCTCCCTTTACACAAGAGGTACCTTATTTTGCTCACAGCAGATAAATTCCTTAATTTTTAATAACCATTCCTTCAATACTGACACTTCCCCTCAGTATTTTAGCACAGACCACTCTAGCATCTATTAACATAAGAAAACTCCATTCTCTTTCTTTTAACTCACAACCATTTTAAAGTTCTTTCTTCTTTCAGTTCAAGGAGGTAACCCACCTCCCACCCCCTCATGAGATAGCAAAGAACTGGTGGTTTTTTTACCCCAGAATAGCCACCACAGGTGTTAAGGCCTCTGAAAAGAAGCATCAAGAAGCAAAGAGCCGCTGCAATAGGGAGGTAGACAGGCATCCCCACACCCCAGAAGCGCTGTGGCTTATCGCAATATACTTTCAAAACATGTTGGTCACATTCACAGAAACTTAGCCTTAGGAAAAAAGAGAGACTTTTAGGATGACTGGATTCTGCTCTTAGTTTATATTCCCGTGCAGTTGGTGGACGGTGGCATGGGTGTAGCTCAGCTGCTACAAAACCAGAATAGGTGGAGTTTCCAATGAACATCTGGAACAGATCTAATCCCCTGAGCTGCATCTACATTAATGGTTTCTACCTGAAAAGCTGGGACGCGGGTGGCGCTGTGGGTTAAACCACAGAGCCTGGGGCTCGCCGATCAGAAGGTTGGCGGTTCAAATCTCTGTGACGGGGTGAGCTCCTGTTGTTCAGTCCCTGCTCCTGCCAACCTAGCAGTTCGAAAGCACGTCAAAGTGCAAGTAGATAAATAGGTACCGCTCAGGGGGGAAGGTAAACGGCATTTCTCTGCTGCTCTGGTTCGCCAGAAGCGGCTTAGTCATGCTGGCCACATGACCCAGAAGCTGTACGCCGGCTCCCTCAGCCAGTAAAGCGAGATGAGCGCTGCAACCCCAGAGTCGTCTGCGACTGGACCTAATGGTCAGGGGTCCCTTTACCTTTACCTGAAAAGCTAACTTCCAAGTTAACCTCCCTTGCAGCCCTAACATTCACTGATCATTCTTCTTTGTCCACCATGGCAGCACAGCTGCAATGAAAGCAAGTGCTCTGCTTGTGATGACAAGGTCCGCCGCGATGCTTGAGGCTCATCTCACACCTTCCTGCGTTTGGGCCCTGCTGTGAGTCGCGATCCAAATTTGCAGGTGCGAAATTGCTCAAGAAAGGAAGGGTCAGCCCATGCCTATCACCAAAGCGCCCTGCTTGAAATTTTAATTATACATATGTTATAGGCATTCGGCTTGGATGGAGACTCTGCTGGGCTCCACGCACATTGAAATCATCCGGACTGTCAACAGCATTAACCCCTGCACATCTGCAGGCTTCTCACCGTTTAAGATTCTGGGGTGTAGTCAAGCTCCACTATACAGGTGTATGCAGTGCCGGATTTACATATAAGCCAAACAAGCTATAGCTTAGGGCCCCACTCTCTTGGGGCCCCCCAAAAATGTAAAGAATTTTTTTTCAATAATTACTTTGATAAAATACATATTTTGTTACATACAAATGGCTTTAGATACCTATTAGGTCCCTAAATGGGACGCGGGTGGAGCTGTGGGTTAAACCACAGAGCCTAGGACTTGCCAATTAGAAGGTCACGGTTCGAATCCCCGTGACGGGGTGAGCTCCCAGCTCCTGCCAACCTAGCAGTTCGAAAGCATGCCACAAAGTGCAAGTAGATAAATAGGTACCACTCTGGTGGGAAGGTAAATGGTGTTTCCGTGCACTGCTCTGGTTAGCCAGAAGCGGCTTAGTCATGCTGGCCACATGACCCGGAAGCTGTACGCCGGCTCCCTTGGCCAAGAAAGCGAGATGAGCGCCACAACCCCAGAGTCAGCCACGACTGTACCTAATGGTCAGGGGTCCCTTTACCTTAGGTCCATAAATTACCATATAGCATATATTCAACACAAAGAACAGTGACAATTTGCTGTTGACAAAGGACAGCTGGACATATAAATGGCCCCATTACCTTCAGTAGCTTAGGGCCTCATCAAACCTAAATCTGGCCCTGGATGTTCGCACGATCGACCCACACATAACCACATATATGCATGGCGCCAGAAATGGCAAAAAGAGAGCTGGAGAATGCCCATGGCTCATGAAAAGACCCTCCCCAAAGCCCAAAGTGGATGTCTTCTTTTCTTTATCTTGTCTGTCCCTCTATTTCTTGATTTTTCTTTCTCCTTGTTTTGGTCTTCCGTTATTCTTTTGTCTTTAGACAGGTTTGACTTTTATTGTAGAAAACTTTCAACTTTTATGTTGAAAACATTCAATGAAAATTAGCTAGGAAAAGTGGGCTTTAAAAACGCAACAAACAAATTATTCTGTTCCTAGCAAGTGCTTCCCCTTGAAGCCCCCCCCCCAGCTATTTTGACAGCCATCTGGGCTAATCTTAACAAAACTGGTCTGAAAAGGCTCACATAACTTTCCTCTGTGTACACATATGTGGGTGTGTGGGTGTGTGTAGAAAAGGACAACCAAAATGCTAAAGGGGCTGGAATAACTCCCCCTTTGAGGAAAGGTTACAGCATTTGGGGCTTTTTAGTTTTTTTGGGGGGAGGGGAACTAAGAGGGGCATTAATAGTAAGAAACACATTTATGGAGCCCTTCAAGGTATAAAGCCATCAAAGTGGTATACAGAGCAAAAAAAGAAAGCACAGAATAATGCTCTAAGACAGGTATAGGCAAACTCTGGCCCTCCAGATGTTTGGGACTACAATTCCCATCATCCTTAGCTAACAGGACCAGTGGTCAGGGATGATGGGAATTGTAGTCCCAATTAATACAAGAAAATTAATTAAGAAAATTAATACAACAAGCTCTAAAAGTTTTTTAAAACCATACATACATACTCACTTTAAAAACAAAGAAAGCATTTCATCAAATATAAAACTGATCTTCCACAAATAAGTGGGTTACACCCCTGGGAAAGTTTTCCTAAACAAAGAATCAAAATGTACTCAGTAGGTGCCTGCCAGATTTTGATTAGTCACTGATTCCAGAGAGCTGGATCTGCAACACTAAAAGCCCAGTTTCTACTACAGTGGTACCTTGGGTTAAGAACTTAATTCGTTCTGGAGGTCTGTTCTTAACCTGAAGCTGTTCTTAACCTGATGTACCACTTTAGCTAATGGGGCCTCCCAATACCGTTGCACCGCTGCCACACAATTTCTGTTCTCATCCTGAATCAAAGTTCTTAACCTGAGGTACTATATCTGGGTTAGCAGAGTCTGTAACCTGAAGCGCCTGTAACCCGAGGTACCACTGTACAGGCTAAGCGTACCTCTGCGGGTAATGGTACAATCTGCCCAAAGGCATGCCCATCGCTGTGGTCTAAATCACTGAGCCTCTTGGACTTGCCGATCAGAAGGTCGGTGGTTCGAATCCCCGCAACGGGGTGAGCCCCCATTGCTCGGTCCCAGCTCTTGCCAACCTAGCAGTTTGAAAGCACGCCAGTGCAAGTAGATAAATAGGTACTGCTGCGGCGGGAAGGTAAACGGCATTTCCGTGACCTCTGACCTTCGTCACGGTGTTCTGTTGCACCAGAAGTGGTTTAGTCTTGCTGGCCACATGACCCGGAATGCTGTCTGCAGACAAATGCCGGCTCGCATGGCCTGAAAGCGGAATGAGCGCCACAACTCCATAGTCGCCTTTGACTGGACTGAACAGTCCAAGGGTCCATTACCTTGACCTTTTGCCTTGCTTGCCGCACTAAAGCTGTACCCACCTCACTTTTTCAAAGCAAAGACTTTGGGTCATGTCCCCCATTGGCTCCATGTCTCACATTGCTTAGCCATGCTTATCATCTGATGGCATATCACCCACTGTGCTTTTTAACCCTTGTGTTGCCTATACACAGTACAGATTAAATATTGTGGCAGAAATTGGGATCATAGTTCAAGTTCTTCATCCAGCGAGAGCCAGGGCAGAGAGTCCTAAAGGGTAGATACGAGAGTTGTGGAAGGGTACATTTGACCCCCTCGCCCAAAAGTTCACCACACCTGCATTGCAGGAAGTGGAGAGGAACTTGATGCAGACATACCATTTCCAGAGGCAGCCCTGAATCTCTGATCACGTATCCCGACTGTAGAATTTGCTTTGCTTTCTTAGTCTGAATTAGGACATGCAGTATTTCTACGGCTTACTCTGTTCCCACTGAAAAAGCAGACTTTTCCTTTTCCTGCATGTAATCCTCCTCCAAGCTTTGCAAACACAATCAAAATAGTGTATCAAGAATAATTCCTATAGGACTGCTGAAATAACACTTTTTACTCTTTTTTTTTTTAACTGAAAGTATGGAGCAGAACAGAAGCACCCCTTTTAAAAAGGGCTTTGGAGCAGCACTCTCTTAATGCCATCCCTGCATGCATGCCAATATATATATATATATATATATATATATATATATATATGTATATGTATATGTATATGTATATGTATATGTATATGTATATGTATATGTATATGTATATATGTGTGTGTGTATATATATATATATATATATATATATATATATATATATTATAAAAGAAAAAGTCTGTTTGAGAAATCACAGATAAAACTCTTACAAAACACTCCTTACAGATCGTTAATCTGACTGCGGGCCCTACAGGCTTCCATGCAACTTAGCGATATCAAAGAGAAACTCGCTGCAAGTAAATGGAACTGCTGGGGAGAGATTTATCTTATCTTAAGATAAATCCCATATATATATGGTTTTTCTTCTTCTCTCTCTCCCTGTCGGCTCAAAGAAAAGAAAATACAAGATGTTTTGTCCCATTTGAGGTTTTACACAGCGGCTTGCCTTACCACACACCCGATAAGAGAACATACAAGGTTTCTTAAAAACCAAGAGACGTACCCAGCTGCCTAAACAATCAACCCAGGAAGTGGCTGCTGGAGAAAACAGTGGTTTGAGAGCCCTAGCTTCTCTCTGTGTATAGGCAATGACCCAGAATAAGGCAGAACAGTGTGAATGTGTGTGTGCAGGACAGGGTGTGCTTATATGTGCTCTGCTGATGTATGCAGGAGGAAGGAAGCCCCCGTGCGAAATGGTGGAATATTCATGCATTAGTGACAAATACCAGACAGTAGAGGAGATCAACCCATCACCTTCAACTGGGTTTTCTGAAGTTCGTTGGGCACCTGGGCGCAAGGCTGGAACCAGGTATCTTGGCGCATAAAGAAAAAGAATAGGAAGTTGGTGGGTTCTGTCCAAGAACCTGCAGAGCTGCTGACACTTACAGCAGCAATACTGCGATGGATTGACCAGTCGGTAGGCCTTGGGGTAAAGTTCCAGTAGAAGTTCTGAAGGTGATCAGGAATGCTGGCCATGCAGGGTTCTTTATCAGTCAGAGAGTCCACACTTGTATAGATTTAGAGGCACTTAAGAACATTGGGACGCGGGTGGTGCTGTGGTCTAAACCACTGAGCCTCTTGGGATTGCCGATCAGAAGGTCGGCGGTTTGAATTCCCGTGACGGGGTGAGCTCTCAGCTCCTGCCAACCTAGCAGTTTGAAAGCACGCCAAAAAGTGCAAGTAGATAAATACGTACTGCTCCGGCGGAAAGGTAAACGGCGTTTCCGTGCGCTGCTCTGGTTTCGCCAGGAGCGGCTTAGTCATGCTGCTACATGACCCAGAAAAACTGTTTGAGGACAAACGCCAGCTCCCTCGGCCTGTAAAGCGAGATGAGCACAGCAACCCCAGAGTCGTCTGCGACTGGACTTAAATGTCAGGGGTCCTTTACCTTTACAAACATCAGAATAGGCTGCTGGATCAGGCCAATGGTCCATCTAGTGCAGCAACCTGTTCTCCCCTCCTGCAATTTCCAGCAACTGACATTTGGGAACTTACATCCAGCTGTGGAGGTAAAGCAGAGCCATCGTGGCCATTGATAGCCCTCTCCTTCTCCATAACTTTGTCTAATCCTCTACTGAAGCCACCTAGGCTGGTGGCCATCACTGCCTCATGGGGGAGCGAGATCCAGAGTTGTCCATGAGCTACATGAATAAGTCATTTCTTTTCTCTATCCTGAACCTTCCAACATTCAGCTTCATTGATGTCTACAAGTTCTAGTCTTATGAGTGAGGGAAGAAAGCATCTTCTCTGTCCACTTTCTCCATGCCATTCATAATTAAATAAAGACTGTTGATGGCCAACTCCAAGGCTCCTCCTTGCACTTCTTAAAGAACTGCATAGTTAAACTGCACTTGGACCAAACAGCCCTTCAGAGATGTATCTGTTATGTCATGGGTCTTCAACACAGGTTAGGACCAACCAGGGGGTTGCAAGGCCATCCCAGGTAGGTTGCGGCAAGTGGTTGCTGCCACATTGGACTTTCTGAATTGCCATTTCAGGATTAACAATGTACCTTGTTAGTACCATTAAGTATAAATCAAAAGTGAGCATGTAAAAGTGAATGTAAAGAAATGTAAAGTATTGCACTTGGGCAAAAAAAAATGAGAGGCACAAATACAAGATGGGTGACACCTGGCTTGAGAGCAGTACATGTGAAAAGGATCTAGGAGTCTTGTTTGACCACAAACTTGACATGAGCCAACAGTGTGACGCGGCAGCTAAAAAAGACAATGCAATTCTGGGCTGCATCAATAGGAGTATAGCATCTAGATCAAGGGAAGTAATAGTGCCACTGTATTCTGCTCTGGTCAGACCTCACCTGGAGTACTGTGTCCAGTTCTGGGCACCACAGTTCAAGAAGGACACTGACAAACTGGAACGTGTCCAGAGGAGGGCAACCAAAATGGTCAAAGGCCTGGAAACGATGCCTTATGAGGAACGGCTAAGGGAGCTGGGCATGTTTAGCTTGGAGAAGAGGAGGTTAAGGGGTGATATGATAGCCATGTTCAAATATATAAAAGGATGTCACATAGAGGAGGGAGAAAGGTTGTTTTCTGCTGCTCCAGAGAAGCGGACACGGAGCAATGGTTCCAAACTACAAGAAAAAAGATTCCACCTAAACATTAGGAGGAACTTCCTGACAGTGAGAGCTGTTCGACAGTGGAATTTGCTGCCAAGGAGTGTGGTGGTCTCCTTCTTTGGAGGTCTTTAAGCAGAGGCTTGACAACCATATGTCAGGAGTGCTCTGATGGTGTTTCCTGCTTGGCAGGGGGTTGGACTCGATGGCCCTTGTGGTCTCTTCCAACTCTAGGATTCTATGATTCTATGAAAAGTGGATCCCATGGTGCACATTGGGAGCCAGAGCTGGGTCTCGAGTCTGGACCAGTTAAAGACCTCTGTCCTATCTAATGTAAGACACATGCCACAGCAGTTTGGGGGGGGGTTATTGTAGGTTTGAATAGGGAACCTGTGTTCCTCAACGCAACAACCATAATCCTTGACCAATAGCCGTGCTACCCGGGTCTTCTGGGAGTTAGAGTCCAGCAACATACCCATCTTCTTGCTCAAGAAATAAAACTCTCCCGTTTTAGTTCATTCTTTTCAGCAGCGTTCCAAAACCATGTTGATTTTCTAAAGGAAGCTATCCCAGGTCTGATGCATCCCAAGCTTTCCTTGTCTGGGTTTTCTCTTCTTCAGAAGCTGCACAACTCTTGAACCTGATGGCAGGGGTTACATCACCTCTCTGTTCCTGTGTTCTGTTCCCTTTGAACCACCCTGAGCCTTTCATTCCTCCTTAAAGAAACAGGCCCTTTCATCTCCCTTCTAACATTTCAAAGTGTTCACTGAACATCTACAAAAGTGAGAGGAGGGCACCTTGCTGAGAATTCTACCTTGGCCCATATCAGTTGTTTTATGTTCTGGTGTTTTCAAGCTCCAAAAGACTCCCCACCCCCGGCAGTACCAAAATAAGCTTTTTGATCAATTTCTCATAAGATTTCCCTCCACTTCTAAAACTTAGGTCCTTCCATTACATGGTTGGGAAAAGTCATACTTATGGCAGATTGCTGTGACCATTTTAGGTGCTGCAAACTGGGACTTCTTGAGAGGTTTGACACACTTATGAAGGAAAGAACGTAAGAAAAGCTGGCTGAATCAGGCCAGTGCCCCATTTAGTCCAGCATCCTCATCTTAACATTGGGCTGGGCTGCAACTTAAGAAGACTGAAAACACATCAGAGCACACACATTTCCCCAGCAATTAAGATCTTTAAAGCTTAAAGGCCCAAAGAGTCTTCAACAGGTTGTTGTTGTTCTTTAAGGAGAATGAACTTGAAGACAAACAAAGGATCGTTCCAGGTTCTACGCCCAAATGAACTTAATTCATGGCAATAACAGGAGTTGCTTTCGGGTGACATTCAGAGATTGCTGAACTAATTCAGTGAACTTCATTTAAACTGACCTAATACATTCTAGCACCGACTACATTGCCGCCATGCAGAAGTCTATAAAGGTAAAGGTACCCCTGCCCGTACGGGCCAGTCGTGACCAACTCTGGGGCTGCGCGCCCATCCCGCTTAAGAGGCCGGGGGCCAGCGCTGTCCGGAGACACTTCCGGGTCACGTGGCCAGCGTGATGAAGCTGCTCTGGCGAGCCTGCACCAGCGCAGCACACGGAAACGCCGTTTACCTTCCCACTATAAAGCGGTACCTATTTATCTACTTGCACTTAAGAGTGCTTTCGAACTGCTAGGTGGGCAGGAGCTGGGACTGAACGACGGGAGCTCACCCCGCTGCGGGGATTTGAACCGCCGACCATACGAGTCCTAGGTGCTGAGGTTTTACCCACAGTGCCACCCGCGTCCCTAAGGTGTCTATACCTGCATACAAACCCCTGCCTTTCTCCATCCCTCACCCAGGTGAGCAAGAGGCCTGAGATGAGTCTCCAGGACTTGAAAGAAAAACATGGAGGGCTGAATTGAGTTCCTGGGCCCCAGGTTGCCCACTCCTGGGTCTACACTGACTACCAATGTCTCTCCAGGAGACATTGTTCCAAGGAGAATGTTCCAATGCTACCTGGAAATGCCTGGTATGAAAGGAGCTGCTCTACCTGCCAGGAAACAAAGAAGCCACGTGAATCTAATGATCATGCAGTTCATCTGTATGCAATTTAGAAGGCCCACATGCCCTCAGACATCTCTGTGTCTATTTTTGCTGTATGTGGTGCCACTGGAAGTAATATATGCACATTTGGGATCTCCCCACCCCCACAAACCCCTGTACCCTTTTCTCCATTCTTCTGTTGCCGGTTCCTTTAATCACACAAAACAGCCAGATTCGGGATCCAATCATCATCCAGGCAGAGCTCCCCAGCGACAAATCATCCAGCTTCTGAAAATTATCCATTTTTATTCTTTTCGTTCCCAGACACGCGCTGTGATTTACTGGGAACAAAATAACCTCACAATGCTCAATTTAAGAATTGGACACTGCTTCTGAATAATGACACATATTTGCCGCCGTGATAAAGCAATTGAGCACTTGCAGTTCATTCGTAATGGAAAGGAGGCTGCACACTCTGTGAGCCGGGATTGATGAGTGGGCTGCTAAAATGTTTTTCCTTTAAACTTCCCCAGAGTGAAATACTGAAAATCGCCCTCGCAACCCTAGCCAATCCTCTGCTGATGGCAAGAGAATCCTTCGCTAGTTCGTTGTCGTTTTGGGTGAGGAGGCTTTGCTGAAATAAACCAGTATTTCAGACTTCATTTTGTGAGCTGCCGTTTATGCTCCGCTGTTTTTCCATGGCGAAACTCAAGGTGGCATCCTCAGTAGTTTCGCATCGACACTGATCAGATCTAGGCGGTTGCACCATTCCTGTCCACCCGGCCACACCCTGGGGAACTATGACCCAACGCCTGAATTATCGCATCTGACCTGATAAAATTCTGTATGCTTGAGCCCAACGTAAAGGATAAACAACAACAAAAACCACGTAGGACCACTACACTGTGGTATGGAAACTTGTTAATCGACAAGGTGGAGCAAGCTCTGGAAGGGAGGACAAGAGCCAATGACTTCAAGGTACAAGAAAGGCGATTCAACTAAATACAGTGGTGCCTCGCAAGACGAAAAGAATCCATTCCGTGATTCTCTTTGTCTAGCGGTTTTTTCGTCTTGCGAAGCAAGCCCATTGACGGCTTAGCGGATTAGCGCTATTAGCGGTTTAGCGGCTTTTAGTGGCTTAGCGGATAAGCGGCTTAGAAAAAGGGGGGAAGGGGGGGAAGTCGGAAAAACTCGCAAGACATTTTCGTCTTGCGAAGCAAGCCCATAGGGAAATTCGTTTTGCGAAGCGCCTCCAAAACGGAAAACCCTTTCGTCTAGCGGGTTTTTCATCTTGCGAGGCATTCGTCTTGTGGGGCACCACTGTACCAGGAAGAACTTTCTGAAAGTAAGAGCTGTTCGATAGTGGAATGGACTCCCTTGGGAGGTGGTGGACTTCATTCATTGGGTTTTTTTAAGCAGAGTCTTGGATGCTTTAGTTGAGATTCCTGCATTGGACTAGAGGACCCTTGGGGTTCACAAGTATAAAAACCAGTGACACAAGCATCATGAGATAAATCATCCAAATTAAAAGGCACTATAAAAGAATCTCATTAAAATAACAAGGTAATTAAAGCAGGAGGGTTGGGGGAGAGATTAAAGGAATGGTCATCCCTTTGGCCATGCTGGCTGGGGGGTCATGGGAGCTGGAGACCTACAACATCCGGGGGTCCCCATTTCTGCCCTAAACAATTTAGATGCACATTATACGAGCACTGTGCTCAGCTATGAAATTTATTATTTTTATACGGCTTAGTTTTATTGGAATAAAATATTTTGGCTTTAATGTTTTATGTATGTACATTAGATGCCTCGGGAGGGCTTCAGGGATGCAGAGAAATTTTTTTGGGGGAGGGGGGAAATATGATTACTTTAATAAAAAGATGCTGCCAACTTGTCAAAGCTAAGTTAGTTAGTGCCTGGATTGTGCCTTAATATAATTTCCCGTCCAGAAGCAGGAGAAGAGCTGTAGCTCAGAGAGTGTGTTTGCTTAGTATGAAGAAGGACCCAGGTTTAATCTCCAGGCAGCACTGAGAAAAATTCCTGCCTGGAACCCTGGAGAACCTGTGCTTGTCCACCGTAGACCAGGGCTGAGGAACCTGTGGCCTTCCAATTATTGTTAGGTTAGAGCTCCTGTCATCTCATAGAATTATAGAATCATAGAGTTGGAAGAGACCACAAGGGCCATCGAGTCCAACCCCCTGCCAAGCAGGAAACACCATCAGAGCACTCCTGACATATGGTTGTCAAGCCTCTGCTTAAAGACCTCCAAAGAAGGAGACCACCACACTCCTTGGCAGCAAATTCCACTGTCAAACAGCTCTCACTGTCAGGAAGTTCTTCCTAATGTTTAGGTGGAATCTTTTTTCTTGTAGTTTGGATCCATTGCTCCGTGTCTGCTTCACTGGAGCAGCAGAAAACAACCTTTCTCCCTCCTCTATGTGACATCCTTTTATATATTTGAACATGGCTATCATATCACCCCTTAACCTCCTCTTCTCCAGGCTAAACAAGCCCAGCTCCCTTAGCCGTTCCTCATAAGGCATCGTTTCCAGGCCTTTGACCATTTTGGTTGCCCTCCTCTGGACACGTTCCAGTTTGTCAGTGTCCTTCTTGAACTGTGGTGCCCAGAACTGGACACAGTACTCCAGGTGAGGTCTGTGATCATCGGCCAGGGCCCCTGGGGCAGATGGGAGTTGGAGTCCAACACCACCACTGGTGCAGAACATCCTATGCTAGATGGATCAGTGGTCTAACTCACCATAAGTTAAAGGTGCTGGTTTTGACCTTTAAAGCCCTATGCAGCCTTGGACGCATGTACCTACGAGACTGCCTCTCCTGGTATGTCCCGCAGAGGACCTTAAGGTCCACAAATGACAACACTTTGGAAGTCCCAGGTCGCAAGGTGGTTAGATTGGTCTCAACTAGGGCCAGGGCCTTTTCAGTACTGGCCCCAACTTGGTGGAATGCTCTGTCACAAGAGACTAGGGCCCTGCGGTACTTGACATATTTCCTCAGGGCCTGCAAGACAGAGCTGTTCTGCCTGGCCTTTGGTTTGGACTCAGTCTGACCCTTATGTTTTCCTCCCTTTATGGTTTTGATTTATGGGCTACTTTTAAAATGAGGCGGCATTTTAAATTGCATTTTAACCTGTATTTTAAATTCCCTCCCCCCCCCCCACATTATGCTTCTTACTGTAATTTTATTGAGCCCAGCTCTGGCTGGGGAGGGCGGGGTATAAATAAAATTTATGATTATTATTATTAGGGAGTGCCCCATGTTCCCATTGGAGACTTTCATATGTTCCACCTCTACGGAAGAAAAGTTGGGAGATCTCTGTGGCTGCACTTATACTATGGAACTCATCACTGCATGGGGAGGCTGGACTGCCCCCCCACCCAGTGGCGTAGCGTGGGGGGTGCAGGGGGGCCGGCCGCACCGGGCGCAACATCTGGGGGTTAGGGTTAGGGGCGCAAATTACTTGCCTTGCCCCGGGTGCTGACAACCCACGCTACGCCACTGCCCCCACCTCTTCCTGGTGTTTCACTATATGGCAAAATGTAGGGCATATTCACTAGGGGGTGAATAGCACAGGTGGGTGTGCATAGAATGTGTAAATCTGGCCACTTGTACTGGGGCACACAAACAGGTAAAAGGGTTAAGGTAAAGGATCCCTGACAGTTAAGTCCAGTTGCGAACGACTCTGGGGTTGCAGCGCTCATCTTGCTTTACTAGCCGAGGGAGCCAACATTTGTCCGCAGTTTTTCCGGGTCATGTGGGCAGCATGACTAAGTCGGTTCTGGCGAAACCAGAGCAGCGCATGGAAATGCCATATACAGTGGTACCTCGGGTTACATACGCTTCAGGTTACACACTCCGCTAACCCAGAAATAGTGCTTCAGGTTAAGAACTTTGCTTCAGGATAAGAAAAGAAATCGGGCTCCGGCGGCGCGGCAGCAGTAGGAGGCCCCATTAGCTAAAGTGGTGCTTCGGGTTAAGAACAGTTTCAGGTTAAGAACGGACCTCCGGAACGAATTAAGTACTTACCCTGTACCTTCCTGACAGAGTGGTACCTATTTATCTACTTGTGCTTTGACGTGCTTTCGAACTGCTAGGTTGGCATGAGCTGGGACCGAGCAACGGGAGCTCACCCTGTCGTGGGGATTTGAACTGCCGACCTTCCGATCGGCAAGCCCTAGGCTCTGTGGTTTAGACCACAGCACCACCTGCATCCCACACAAACAGGACATGTGCACAAATCTCCACGGCCACCCCAACATTGTGTCTACTTTCTGCCCCTACTACTAAAGTCAGCTCAGCCTCCAGAGAGAGTCTCATAGCATAGACTATAAATTGAGAGTAGCCCACACAGAGCCTTGCAAATGTTGTTGGGATTGCACCCCTATTGTTCACCATCCAGGAAAGACCTGGGATAGCATGAGACTCTTAATCTCAGGGTGGTGTGTTTGAGCCCCACATAGCACCAAAGATTCCTACGCTGCAGGGGTCAGGATAGATGACCCCCTTTGTCCCTTTGAACTCGACAATTCTATGATTCTAAGGCCACAACTGGCCGTTGTAAACAAGGCTGATGGGAGTTCTAAGCCCAACAACATGTGGAGGGCACCATGTTGACTACCGCTGCAATAAATGACTGAAACATGGACCAAGCAAACCCTATTGATTCATACTGACGCATCGCCTCTCCGCCCCCTCAGAAATCATTATTTCATCTAGGCCTTCTTGGAAAGGTTGCGTGGAGATTATTCAGACTAGTGAGTGAACTCCCTTCAGTTTGCAGACACATACATTTCAGGGAGGATTTTATCTATTTATGCTTTTTAAAAAAGCTATACCATTTCTATTTTTTAAAGAAATCGCTGGATGAAAAGCTGGCACCAGATCACGCTCCCTCCCTCCCTCCCGACACTATTTTCACTGTGGTTTAGAGGGAGAAAAATCAATTTCCGCCATTGCTAGTTGGAGCTGTCACGGACTCGGAAGAGACGGCCTCTGTTTAGCTTTCAATTCAGGCTCTCTCAAAAGGAGCTTTGTTTTGCGCTACTTAAATGAAGGTTATGGACATTAATTATGAAAACTCGGGATGAAAAGAAGAAGGGAATTTTAACTAGGGACCAGAAAAGATCCATTCAGAAACAAGTTTTCAATTTGTTTCGCCAATTTAGCTGGCCTACACAGGGGTAACAGCAAAGTTTAGAGCCATTCGAGTCGCCCAGAAATCACACTGGGTTTGGAGACCCTGTTTCCTGTCCAGGACTTTGCACAACCGGCTCTAATCCTGTCACCACCTGTGCATTCAAGGATTTGGCACCTGTACTGGATGCAGAAGGGTAGTGGGAGACACCAGCTGGGGAACCCCCAAGGGAAGAAGAAGAAGAAGAAGAAGAGGAGGAGGAGGAGTTTGGATTTGATACCCCACCTTTCACTCCCCTTAAGGAGTCTCAAAGCGGCTAACAATCTCCTTTCCCTTCTTCCCCCACAACAAACACTCTGTGAGGTGAGTGGGGCTGAGAGACTTCAGAGAAGTGTGACTGGCCCAAGGTCACCCAGCAGCTGCAGGTGGAGGAGCAGGGAAGCGAACCCAGTTCACCAGATTACGAGACTACCGCTCTTAACCACTACACCACTGCTGGCTTCTCTGGAAGAAGGTACAGAGCCGGGTGTTGGTGGTGGGATGACAACGAGTGGTCAGAGGGAGCAGACTGGGAGAAGATGATGTTGGAAGCTGAAGAGGGAACAGTTTAGTGAGCAGGAAAAGGCTGTGGCAGAAGCAGAGGCTGGAGAAGAGGGATGCCAAGAGGCAGAGATCAGAACAAACACAAACCCCTGTGTTGCAAAATGTGACAATCTACAAAAATGCAAACACAACACGCTGGCTAATAACTGTTAGTAAATATATAATCGGTATGTCATCATTCAAAATATATGAATAAGCCACTTCAAAACAATATATATATCATACAACACATCTCACAAAATATACACAAAATATACAAGTTGTTATGTGTATCAGAGTCAAACAAAGATTCAAACAACCAATGAACAGCGAGGAACGCCAAACCATCTCTTAAAGGAAGACGTCTCACAAAAGTGTCAAAGGAAGACTGATCCACTACTATGATCTTCACTAGTACAGTGGTGCCCCGCAAGACGAATGCCTCGCAAGACGAAAAACTCGCTAGACGAAAGAGTTTTCCGTTTTTTGAGTCGTTCCGCAAGACGAATTTCCCTATGGGCTTGCTTCGCAAGACGAAAACGTCTTGCGAGTTCTTTTTTTCTTTTTTTTAAAGCCGCTAAGAGCTGCTAAGCCGCTAATAGCCGTGCTTCGCAAGACGGAAAAACCGCTAGACGAAGAGACTTGTGGAACGGATTAATGTCGTCCTGCGAGGCACCACTGTATGTATATTTCACTGATAATTATTCGCTGATGAAGACTTCATTCTGAAACAGTTTAACTATTACGGATGCACTGTCCTTTTGAGACTTTTAAGAGACGTCTTCCTTTGAGTTATCTCTCGCTTGGACTACTGCAATGCCCTCTACATGAGGCTACCTTTGAAGGTGACCTGGAAACTGCAATTAATCCAGAATGCAGCAGCTAGACTGGTGACTGGGAGTGGCCACGGGGACCATATAACACCGGTCCTGAGAGATCTGCATTGGCTCCCAGTACGTTTCCGAGCACAATTCAAAGTGTTGGTGCTGACCTTTAAAGCCCTAAACGGCTTTAAATACCTGAAGGAGCGTCTCCACCCCCATCGTTCAGCCCGGACACTGAGGTCCAGCACCAAGGGCCTTCTGGCAGTTCCCTCATTGTGAGAAGTGAGGTTACAGGGAACTAGGCAGAGGGCCTTCTTGGTAGTGGCGCCCGCCCTGTGGAACGCCCTCCCTTCAGATGTGAAGGAAATAAGCAGCTATCTTATCTTTAAAAGACATCTGTAGGCAGTCCTGTTTAGGGAAGTTTTTAATATTTAATGCTGTATTATTTTTAACACTCAACTGGAAGCCGCCCAGAGTGGCTGGGGAAACTAAGCCAGATGGGCGGGGTATAAATAATACATTTATTATTATTATTATTATTATTATTATTATTGAGAGACGGTTTGGCGTTTCTCGCTGTTCATTGGTTGTTTGAATCTTTGTTTGACTCTGATACACATAACAACTTGCAATTACTTATATATTTTGTGAGATGTGTTGTATGATATATAGTGCCTTATTTGTATATTTTGAATGATGTCATACCAATTATATATTTACTAACAGCTATTAGCCAGCGTGTTGCGTTTGCATTTTTGTAAAGAGGCAGAGGTCAGGCAGGCTGCTGAAGAAAACAGGGGGATCTCCCTCTCCTGCTGCAACCAGCTCCCCTCGCCACTGGTCTCTGAGAACCTGAAGAGGTATGAAGAGGGTGGAGAAGAGATGGACAAGGTGTTAGAGTCTCAAACTCCTTGGGAAGGACCTGGGGGAGGAGGAGACTTAAGAGAGTGGTGGGAAAGCAGGGACCTTCAGTCCTTGCAACTGCCTCCTTGGGACAAGATCTACTGGGAAGAGTTTCTGTGCTCCCTAGGCCTGTTTTGTTTTTCGAATAAAACTTCACTGACACCTTGGTGGAGCCAGTGTGGTGTAGTGGTTAAGAGCGATAGTCTCGTAATCTGTCGAACTGGGTTCGCGTCTCCGCTCCTCCACATGCAGCTGCTGGGTGACCTTGGGCCAGTCACACTTCTTTGAAGTCTCTCAGTGCCACTCACCTCAAAGAGTGTTTGTTGTGGGGGAGGAAGGGAAAGGAGAATGTTAGCCGCTTTGAGACTCCTGAAGGGGAGTGAAAGGTGGGATATCAAATCCAAACTCCTCTTCTTCTTCTTCTTCTTCTTCTTCTTCTTCTTCTTCTTCTTCGTCATTGCTGACCTGCTCCCAGCCCTTGCCCTGACACAAGGACAGACAGGACAGAGCGAGGAGACTGGGAATGGGGTTGGTTTGCTTTCTTTTTACCTTCAGACTGCAGAAATCTCTTCCAGTTGAAAGAAGCATTGCAGGTGGTCACAATTCCTGATAATAATCATAAAAACAAGCAGACGTGCATTAAATAATTCATGGAAAGCAATCCATGGCAGGCAAGCTTCATCCATTTTAGTGGCATTCCTCTTCCCTTCCAAAAACCATTCAATGCACTGGGGCTTGTAGATAAGAGTTAGGGAACCAGTATCCCTCCAGAGTCTGTTGGACTCCCAACTCCCATCAGCCCTAGCTAACATGGCCAATGGTTAAGGATGGCAGCAGCCGCAATCCAGCCGCATCTGGAAGAAGCCATGCTGGCTGTCCTTGCCATAGCTACTCTTCCAAGTGCGTGAAGATGGGGATTTCATTGCCACTAAAATTTGAAATGCTATTCCAGCCATCAACAGAGGCATCCTTAACACCTCCTCTCTTCATGACACCTTTTATTACAGCATCCCCTGGCCTGGACATCTTTCAGAGGCAGAGTTCAGGGTTGGGGAACACTTTTCAGCCCTGAGGGCCGAATTCTGCTCTGGGAAACCTTGCAAGGGCCACATGTATGCCAGCAGTAAGTGTGGCCAAAGGCAAATGTGGGTGGAGCAACAGGCACAAACTTCACCTTTATACAAGGGGCTAGCTTCTACAGTGGAGCTTCAACTTACATACGCCTTGTCTCGTGGACATTCCAAGTTGCGTCTGTGCAAACACCAGGTTTGCCACGATTCGTGCATGCGCGGAAGCGGCTTTTGCCATCTGTGCGTGCGCAGAAGCGTGCTACTGCCTAATGCGCACGCACACAAGATGCCTCTTCTAGCATACTGTTTCGACCAGCAGATGGACTGCCGGAACGGATTATGTCCATAAGTAGAGGTTCCACTGTACAGGCATCCAAACACCCCTCTCTAGTCTCTATCCAAGCAAGCAAAAGGCACAATGAGAGTTCAGGGACATGTCTCACCCAGGCACAAACATTCAAGGGTGTGTGAAGACGGCCATGATTCCACAATATGGAATACAGATACAAAATTTACAGCATATTATGGTCTAAGAGAAAATTATATGAAAATGGTATCTCAGTGGTATCTAACACCAAGTAAACTGGCAAAAACGTATAAATCAAAATCAAATAAGTGTTGGAAATGTAAAGAGAAAGAAGGTTCTTTTTATAATATGTGGTGGTCTTGTAGCAAGTTTAAAGCTTACTGGGAAATGATATACAGTGAATTGAAAAAGATGTTTAAAATAACATTTTGGGGGGGAAACAACCCAGAAGCTTTCCTTTTGGGAATTATACGGACAGAACTACCCAAACTGTACAGAAATTTATTTATGTATGCGACTACAGCGGCAAGAATGTTACTTGCCCAAAAATGGAAAGAAGAAGAAGTCCCAGTGAAAGAAGAATGGATACAAAAACTTATGAAATATGCAGAAATGGTGAAACTTACCATAAAAATAAAAAATCAAGATAACAAACTTTTTTTAATAAAAGAATGGAAATGGTTTATTGAATATTTACAAACAAATTGTAAACAGATAAGAATGTTGGCAGGATTATTGTAATAACCTGCAGCTTGAGTATATATTTAAAGCAGATGAATAAATGATCAAATTAAGTTAATTTGGATATGCAGAAAATATTTTTTAAAAAATGAAAGAGGAGGAAGTCAAGTTTTGAAATTTTAAAATGACTGTAAAATTATTGAAATGCATAAACCTGAAAATCATAAATTTTATATATCTAAGAAAAAGAAGATGGCCATGATTCTTAAACCCCACCCATCCATGATTTAGTTTTTCTCTGCAGAAATAGGAAACTTATAACACTTACCTTGAGCTTGAACATATATTTTGTTCCTGGCACGAGGCTTAAAAACAGAGGCATGAAGGGAAAGCAAGTTAATTTAACTAAGCAAAGCAAAGGTGAGAAAATATTTACAGTACACATCCATACATGAAATGGTTGTGTTTCAGAAACCACTCTCCCTAAAATACCTGCAGAAGGAGATTAAGATTCAGCACTGCTTTCTTTACCTCCCTCTGCAATAGAGATGTTGGCTTCCTGCTCAGAGCATTTTTCAATTGTCAATGTGATGACATCAGATATTGTTAGGAGCAGGGCCTTTTCCAGAGTGGCCCTGAGGCTGTGGTGGAGGTTCTTCAGAAGGACTTTTGCTATTATTCTAATATTTTCCCCATCCATCTTCCAAACATCTGGTGGCTACTTTTAAGAATGTGGGACTACATTCTACCAAAACAAGAGATCATTTTCATTGGTGATATTTTTCGTATTTTACGGTTGCACATTGATACAATATGTGAATGGCCTGGGGGAAGATTTCACTCTTGAAAGGCTCTATAGATCTTTTGTTTTTAAAGTTTAAAATTGTGAGGGTTTTACCCTTAAAGATGAGACATAAAATATTCAGAAAAAAATATAAAGAAAAAGCTCAACATTGGCATCAGAATGTTGACAGTGAAAACTTTGCAGCGGTCACCAATCTGGTGCCCACGGAATGTGCCCCAGAGAGGCCTTCCCTCCACCCAAAGGGTGTCATCCCCCCCCCCAAGCTAAAATGAGTCTTGAAAGAAGCATTCTGCTGCGGCCAACAAAATAAGCTGAAATGGCTGCTTGGTTGTGTTGTGAATATGTGGGCAGCGACCAAGACAGCTCCTTTGGTTTGCAAATGTGTACACAGGTCAGAAAGGTTTTTTGACCCCCTGTGGGTGCATCCCAAAGAAGAGAATTTCAAACGGGTTTGGCTCCTTCTAGAAAGGAGCGCCAGAGCAAGGTCAGGAGCAGGGGAGAATGGGAAGCTTGGAAAAATAACTTTACTTGCTATTTATGGTCTCCATCAACCAATTTTGTAATTTGACACAGTTACCAGCTTAGCTCAAAAGCAGCCCTTAAAAAATAAATGCTAACATACCAGCAGCATTTCATAGCATCCCCTAGCAAGTGTCTGTTGTACAGAGAAAGGTGTGTGTGTGTGTTTGTAGCCTCTTGGAAGGAGTGGGAGGTGGGGAATAAAACAAGAAGGAATAATGAAGGTTGCAGTTTGATGGGGAGAGGACGGTTGCCAACAAAAGGAGGCGTAATTTGTGTTGAAGGCAGAGAATCATAGAGGAAGAGTGTACTTATCTGGAGTAGGGTTTTTCGACTGTATCAAAATAAATTAAAGCCCTGTCTATGATTGCTATCAAATACTGTATTTATATGGAAAGTAAATCTGCCTTCTCTAGGGCTCTCTAAACCAAATCCCTCTTTATGTCAGACGTGTTTTATAGCCACTGCATACAAAAGCCAGTTGACCAGTCAACAGGCAACCCTTAACCTCGGTTTGATGTTGTGTACCTGAAGAGCCACGAGCCTCAGACATGTTCACCCTGGCATGATCACCCTGGCTTGCTTTAGGCTCCCTTCCAACTCTCCATTTCTACGATTCCAAGTCCACATAGACAACTCTAGATGGACCCGTGATCTTCATGGTATTGCTCTGTTTCCAGCAACCAGCAGCAACCATTTTCTCCACCAGGAGCCACCCATCCATCTGACCAGGTGGCCAACGCCCAAGGATGATGGGAGTTGTAGTCCAGCAACAGCTGAGGGCCACAGAGTCCCCACAAACCCACATTTTAGGGCAACGCTCTGCAGATACGACTGAAAATGCCATAATTACGTACCCAATACACTGCAGCTGCTTCCTTCATTGACTCTGTGAAGGACACTGCAAACCTAGAGGCAGTGAGAACAAAGGGACGTCAAATCAGGACCCAATGATTTAGATCAGAGCTGTCCAAACTGTTTGTCGTGGCACATTAGTGTGTTGGCTGCAGTGTGTAGTTGTGTTGTGCGAACGCTTCCCACGTTCCTCCCAGGGCTGGAAAGGGCTTAGTTTAACCTCCGGTTTGCTAGTAAAACTGAATTACTGTGTCGTGAAATGATGCATATCTAAAAAAGTGTGTCACCAACATGGAAAGTTTGGAAAACTCTGTTTTAGACACACACACTTGTATACAGACTTCTCTTTTGCTTTCCTCGTTCTTTCATATGTTCTTTACCTTCTGCTGGCATTCTCCTTTGACCCCTCTTTTTTATTTTGCTTGTGCTTTGCCATAGCTCAGGGGCAAAACACCTGTCTTGCATGCAGCAAGTCCCAGGTTCATTTCCCAATGGCATCTGCCGCTGGGGACTGGGAAAGATTTCCTGCTGGAAACCTTGCCAGTCCGTGCAGGCAATACTGAGCCAAATGGGCAAATTCAGTACAAGACAGCTTCTTCCTCTGATCCTATAAGGTTTGCCTATTGTTTTGAAATAAGCAGAGGCTGTTGGGCCTCAGGCTTTTCTCAGGAGGTTAATTGTCACACTAGACAGCCTATGCTAAAACCCAATAGCTTTAAAGATGATCAAAAACTTAGCCAAAGACATGGACTTTCGCTCAAACACCTTGCTCCAATTTCTTTTCAGTGCAAATTGTATTTCCCATCTATCACGTTCTTGAGTGGGAGGGAAACTGTGGCTCATGGCCTGTCCAGTGATAAGACTGCCAAATTAAAAAATATGCCCTCAGGGAGAATCACCAACATTTAAGAAGAGTTTGATTAAAATGAAATAAAATAAAATGGAACAATGGCATGCTCTTTTATGAAGCTGAATGAGCTTCTTCTCCCACCTCCCCACCCTTACAGAATTTGGCAGAATATGTAGCAGGTAAATCACACAGTTCCGCCAGTCAGTTTGTACTGGCACCCCACGCTCAGTTACTGGAAAGGAAAGGGCCCTGTCTCACTGGTAGAACATATGCTCTGCATGTAGAAGGTCCCAGGTTTAATCCCCAGCATTTCCAGACAGACACATGTCATGAAAGCCTAGAGAGTTGCTGCCAGTCTGTGTAGAAATAGGCATAGCTGTCAACTTACAGATTTGAAAATAAGGGACCAGCAGCCTTGAAAATAAGGGATCAGCAGCCAAAATAAGGGAATTTCCAAGCACAGGTAGGTTCAACTTCTGAGCCCCTCCGAGCCAAAGGCAGAAAGCCCAGCCAGCAGCCAAACGAAGACTCAAGCGGTGGTTCCCACAGCGCAGCAACCCGGCAAAGGGGATGCAGCAAGGAAAAACACCGTCACCTCTTCGCTGGGAAGCGCTGAGCAAAGGCGAGTCCCCAGGCAACGCGGCTGATTTGATCGGCACAAAGCACGCAAGCTCCACCCCCCAGTCGTTCTTAGACTCCTTATTGGGTGAGCAACGCAGCCAAGCAACACAGTTGGAGCCTCTCTCCTCCCTGGCCGGCAAGGAAGGAGGGAGGGAGAGGAGCTGCTTCCTTTGAAAGCCGGGAAATTTAAGGGACATCATCAATAAGGGACAGCAGCGGGACACAGTGCTGGGATAAGGGACTTTCCCACCAAATAAGGGACGGTTGACAGCTATGGAAATAGGACTCAGTCTGGTGGCTGCTGAAGCAACTTCAGAGCCCTGCTCTCCTCTAGCTGTGGTTCCCAACCTTTTCAGTATGGTGGCCCAGAAGTCCAAATTTACTAGGTATGGTGAACCATCGATTTATTGCCACACAAATTCTGGACTTTAGGTCTTCAGCAGCCATTGGTTTCATAGGTTTTTTACTGCATTTGCCTGTTTTATAACCATGCATGGTTCCCACAGCGCAGCAACCCGGCAAAACCAGGCACCCATGCATAAATTTACTTAACACCTCCATTAATGTGGAATTTGTTGAAATATCTACAGTTCTTGCAACATTATCCACCTTTTTTTTTTTAATGGGAATTTAAGAACACCAATCATGGGATTGTGGGATATTGCTTCATAAGCTATAAAAATTTATTCCAAAAACATAAAGTTATACTAGCAGTGTTAAGCTATAACAAATTATGAATATTTTTAACAGTTAATGTTCATGGAAGAAGCCCATTTGGGGAAGTATCACTGGGATGGGAGAATACATAAGAGGATCCTGCTGGATCAGACCAGTGGCTCATCTAGTTTCCTGGTCTCACAGTGGCAAGCAGGATTCAAGCACATGAACACTCTCTCCTCATGTGGCTTCCAGCAATGGGTATTTTAGAAGCATTGCTGTCTCCAACTGTGGAGGTACAACGTATCCATCATGAAGTAAAGGTAAAGGTAAAGGGACCCCTGACCATTAGGTCCAGTCGTGACTGACTCTGGGGTTGCGGCGCTCATCTCGCTTTATTGGCTAAGGGAGCCGGTGTACAGCTTCCGGGTCATGTGACCAGCATGACTAAGCCACTTCTGGCGAACCAGAGCAGTGCACAGAAACACCGTTTACCTTCCCGCCGGAGCGGTACCTATTTATCTTCTTGCACTTTGACGTGCTTTCGAACTGCTAGGTGGGCAGGAGCAGAGACCAAGCAACGGGAGCTCACCCCGTCACGGGGATTCGAACCGCCAACCTTCTGATCGGCAAGTCCTAAGCTCTGTGGTTTAACCCACAGCGCCACCCGCATCCCATCCATCATGAAGTAGTAGCCATCAATGGGTCTCTCCTGTATGAATATGTCTAATCCTCTTTTAAAGCCATTCAAGTTGATGGTCACCACCCCTTCCTGGGGGAGCCAGTTCCAGAGTTTAGCCATGTGCCCCATGAAGAAGGACTTCCTTTTACCCGTCCTAAATCTTCCAAAATTCAGTACGCATTTTGCCGACAAGTAGGTCAACGCGGGGGTTAGACGGTTGTCAGACATACTCCCAAGATCATTCGATACATAGCCTGCTACAGCATTTTGTCCTCACAGCAGCTGAAAACCCGGTCCTGAAAAGATATGTGCTACCAAATGGCAGCACAAACATTGTTTCATCAGCAGACTCAGGATACTCTGTGGTAATCGGCTAATTTTAGCAACACGAAGCCAAAATTCAGAAAACCTTGCCTTCAAAAAAATGTATCTTTGAACATCCTATCACAGGACAGTTTAAGGAGCGGCATCACTCAAATTCCGCTGTTTCTTCAGCTGGAAAGCAGTGGACAGATTTGGGTTAAGCAAACCTCAAATCCCCCTTGGCTTAAATATTAATTAAACCAGATCGGGTGATGGTTTGTCACAAGGTGCTGATACAGAGAGCTGTTTGTAGTGAGTATTTTACTCCACTGGGAAGGTAAATAGCATTTCCGTGCGCTGCTTTGGTTTGCCAGAAGTGGTTTAGTCATGCTGACTACATGACCCGGAAGCAATGTCTGAGGACAAACGGCAGCTCCCTCGGCTAGTAAAGCAAGATGAGTGCCACAACCCCAGAGTTGTCCGCGACTGGACTTAATAGTTAGGGGTCCCTTTTATTCATTTTAAACTATCATTTCTTCCCTCTATTTCCTTCTCACTTTGCTCTGCTGCTGCCAGTGTCAAAATTAAGGCAGTAAATTTAGGCAGAGGGAGGGAAGACACCATGTAAACAACAACATCCTCATAATAAAAAAAATATGGATGAGATATCCGAGATGGGGAGAAGGGCAAAGAAGGAGTAACATAGACTGGCTATATTACTACCCAAGGATCCTCTTTTGCCTAAGAATCTGGCTCTTTCCTCTACCTGGCTTCCTCCAACACTCTCCCCATCACTTTGGCCTTTTCGTCACACTTGGCATCTTCATTGATGTCGGTTCCACCAAAGATGATTCCAAAAGGAATCCCGCTGCCTGCAAAAAGCCCAGAGGTGCAAGGGTTAATTTGATTAAATTTAATCGAGACTTCTTCTTCTTCTTCTGATCTTCCTACACTGCCTTTGCAATGGCTGCCTAATGATTAAGTTATATTTTATGCCCAATGTCAAATTATACATGTTACAAGTCTGGACACCCTATCAGAATTTTACATTCCGATAATGAAGAAAAGATTCCATTTAAATAAAAAATAAAAAATCCTGTATTTGGCATGTGTTCTTCCAATATCGCTTTTACGGTAGGTAAGATAGATAGATAGATAGATAAGATAAGATAAATATTTTTATTGTCATTGTCCCATGTAGAACAATGAAATTGAAAAACTACATAAAACTACATAAAACTACATAAAAACTACATAAAACTACATAAAAACTACATAAAACTACGGTAACCATGGGTACCATGACACCCAGAAAGGCCTTCATTGATGTTCCCTAGATGCTGAGCTTTCACTTAAAAAAAAAGGGGGGGGGTCTCTAGCCCTCTTAGAAAGTAACAAAACAAAATGTGCAGGTACCTTTCTAAGAGATTTCTATGAAATGAGCCAGCCTGATTACTCCTGTTGTTGTTGTTCAATATATTTATATCCCACCTTTCTCCCCAGATGGGATTCGAGGTGGCTTACTATGTTTAAAAGTATAACTCTTAAAAACAAAGTCATAAAAACAAAACAAAAATACTAGTTTAAAACAATAATTAAAATTCATCACTTTTAATGTTTGATGTCTTACTGTGTTTTAATTTGTTGGAAGTTGCCCAGAGTGTCTAGGGTAACCCAGTCAGATGGGCAGCAAATAAATGAATATCCTCATCAAAGCACATTTAGAACCAGCAGTTAGAATGCCATTTGCCCTGACAGAAGCCAGCACTCAGCACTGTCTGCTAGTCAAACAATGAGCTAAAGTTTACGTTTTGTGGTTCCATGCCTTACAGTGCAAATCTCCATATGCAACTCAAAAGTAAGCCCTACTAGTTTCAACAGGGCTTGCTCCTTAGTAAGCGTGTGTGGGATTGCAGCCAGAGTCAAGTAAGGTTCTCTAGCTGCTGAGAGATCCCTACTCTGTCCATCCAAAACCCAAAAGCTCTTGTTATAGATAGGTAGCCGTGTTGGTCTGCCATAGTCAAAACAAAATAAAAAAATTCCTTCCAGTAGCACCTTAAAGACCAGCTAAGTTAGTTCTAGGTATGAGCTTCCGTGTGCATGCACAGTGTATCTGAAGAAGTGTGCACGCACACGAAAGCTCATACCTAGAACTAACTTAGTTGGTCTCCAAAAGCTCTTGCATCTCCTCAGATCTGGTCTCTCTGCCACACCCGCTGCCAATTAAAAAAGAATGAGCCCCAGCAACCAACACTCTTTTCTTGCAACCGATCAGGATGGCAAAGCAATAAGCTTTACATTCTTTTAAGCTCTGGAAGGTGGGGAAACAAATACAATTAAGTGGCAGTTTTACACCTCATTAAACTAACAAATAGCAGTGGGATGGTCACTAATTAGTAACATGGCTGCTTTTAAATTCCGGCTAAACGCTTGTTAAAAATAAATCAGAAGGAGGTCATGTGATGTATGCTCTGACCCAGGCTTGCCCAATTATTGTATGGTTTCCCCACCCAGTAGGAGGCATCCTATATCACAAAGTTTGTTTATTTATTATATTTGTATATCTCACCTTTTCTCAAAGGAGCTCAAGATGGCACACACTCTTCAACCCTCTCTATTTTATTCTTACAAGAACCCTGCAAGGGAGATTAGGCTGAGAGAATGTGAATGGCCCCTGAGATTGCCCAGTGGAGCTTCAACCCTGGTCTCCCATGCCCTAGTCCACTCTAGCTGCAATGCCACACAGACGTCACAGTTCATCCTCACACTTCATAACTCTACTAATGGGTAGTGCCTGGCACTACCAAGCAATTAGTGGAAACATTGCAATTTTAAAACGTATAGACTGATTTGTGAGTTTGGACCTGTTACACTAAATATCAGGTGACGTCACGCCAAAGTCACATCTTGATTCAAAATGGCTCCCGGTGTCCAAATGTCGACAAAGACTGCCACCTCCGCCTCAAGAAATCTCATGTTGAGTTTGGCAACAACATACTGAGGTGGCCAAGCCTATGCCAAAAAATAATAATGGGTGCCATCATGCCAAAGTCACGTTTTGGCCCACCCTCTTGATTCAAAATGGCGTTCGCCACCATCGTGAAGTTTGCTTTCCCCATCTTGGGAACTCACATGTCAACTTTGATGGCTATATCTGTAGCTGAAACTATGTCCCCAAATGGACAGTCACCCCAAAGCAATGTTTTGGTCCACCACCTTGATTCAAAATGGCATCCAAACATTGATGACAAACAACGCTGGCCGGATTGATGGGGTCTGTCATGCAAGAACATTTGGAGGCCACAAGGTTGGGGAGGCAATTTCTAGGAGACAATTTCTACCAGGTACAAATATGCAAAAGGTTGTAGGAAAATTTAGCTTTTTCCCAAATGGGAAAAAAAATGGCAGTAACACCCGAAATACACACAAAATCAGAAACCACAGTACCTTGCAGAAGTCTGCCTGCTTTATAAAGATGAATGCCCAGAGCTGCCTCAAAGTTCTCGGAGGGAATGAGATTTGAAACTGCCAACGGGGGTTTGCAGGAAGAGATATCTACGAGGGTACATGAGTGACCAGCAGCTTCTAGATGATCCCTACAGGCACAGAAGAAAATGGAATAAGATTGGAGTTTAACATTACATATCTGCTAGAAACCTTCCACAATGCCAAACAGCACAGACAAGGTGCTTCTCTCCATCTCAGTAACTTTGGGTGGAATCCAGTGTGGTATAAAGGTAAAGGTATCCCTGACCGTTAGGTCCAGTTGTGGACGACTCTGGGGTTGCAGCGTTCATCTTGCTCTATAGGCCAAGGGAGCCGGTGGTTGTCCATAGACAGCTTCCAGGTCATGTGGCCAGCATAACTAAGCTGCTTCTGGCAAACCAGAGCAGGGCACAGAAATGCCATTTATACCAGTGTGCTATAGTGGATGGACAAGTCTCCTGGAACTACTGCACTAGAAACTACAACTTGCTAAGGGTGATTAGAACAGTAGCTCTATGAATGGCAAACTATAGGGGAATTTGTGTGCTTTAAATGTTTGGTGTGCATACAATACAATTCACACAAATACACACACACTCCATAGATCAGCTGCTACTTGATCACAAAACTGCGAAACGTTACAGATTGAAACTCAATGTGTGTGTGTGTGTGTGTGTGTAGATGCAGAGAAGCAAACAGCATATGTGTAACATAAAAGGATGCAAAAATCTACACTGTCTTTCTGACAGTAAGAAGTGTTTGATGGTGGAACAGGCTCCTATGAGAGATGGTGGATTCTTCTTCCTTGGAGGTTTTTAAGCAGACGCTGGATGGCCACCTGTCATGAATGCTTTAGTTACGACTTCTGCTTGCCTCTACTTTTGTTGTTGTTTAGTCGTTTAGTCATGTCCGACTCTTCGTGACCCCATGGACCAGAGCACGCCAGGCACTCCTGTCCTCCACTGCCTCCCACAGTTTGGTCAAACTCATGCTGGTAGCTTCGAGAACACTGTCCCACCATCTCGTCCTCTCTCATCCCCTTCTCCTTGTGCCCTCCATCTTTCCCAACATCAGGGTCTTTTCCAGGGAGTCTTCTCTTCTTATGAGGTGGCCAAAGTATTGGAGCCTCTGCTTCAGGATCTGTCCTTCCAGTGAGCACTCAGGGCTGATTTCCTTCAGAATGGATACGTTTGATCTTCTTGCAGTCCATGGGACTCTCAAGAGTCTCCTCCAGCACCATAATTCAAAAGCATCAATTCTTCGGCGATCAGCCTTCTTTATGGTCCAGCTCTCACTTCCATACATCACTACTGGGAAAACCATAGCTTTTACTATACGGACCTTTGTTGGCAAGATGATGTCTCTGCTTTTTAAGATGCTATCTAGGTTTGTCATTGCTTTTCTCTCAAGAAGCAGGCGTGTTTGAATTTCGTGACTGCTGTCACCATCTGCAGTGATCATGGAGCCCAAGAAAGTAAAATCTCTCACTGCCTCCATTTCTTCCCCTTCTATTTGCCAGGAGGTGATGGGACCAGTGGCCATGATCTTCGGTTTTTTTTTTAATGTTGAGTTTCAAACCATATTTTGCGCTCTCCTCTTTCACCCTCATTAAAAGGTTCTTTAATTCCTCCTCACTTTCTGCCATCAAGGTTGTGTCATCTGCATATCTGAGGTTGAAGACTTCCACTCAGTGTGGGGGTGTCAGTGTGGAGATGCAAAGACCAACAGCTTCACCTGACGGATCTCTGCCTGCAAAAGACACTGCGAGTCTCCCGGAAAATTTGTTTATTGTAAATGTTGCAACCCTCAAATACGACATAAATGCATGCGGCAAGCCTAATTCACCTAACGAACTCCTGCCTGCCCGTTATTGCGGGAGCTCCGGTGCCTCGAGCCCCTCCCCGAGGCGCGGGGAGCACTTACTGGATCCTCCTCGCGGTGGTGCCGTTCCCGGTGTGGGCTCGCAGAGCCCCCAGCATGAGGAACCGCATGGCCCTGGCTGAGCACAGCTGTCTCCCTTGCCCTACTTCCGGCCACGTCCCTCTCGCCTTCGTTCCCTCGTGTTGGGTACCGGAAACCTGCTGCCGGCTCTTCTAGGCATCTCACGCGGCCATCCTTTCTTCTCAGCTCTATGGTAATCAGCGAGGCGTTCGTAGTGGCCTCCCACAGGGAACTCCCTGGAAACAAGATTCAGGACATTCCGTTCCGCTTCCATCTTTCAAAAGGTGATTTGGGCTTGGCGGTGTTGGACAGAGCTATTACGCAGAAGAGAGGGGACGCTTTATGGGTTTGCATTATGAACCATATGGGAGCAAGGTGCCAGATCTCTATAGAGCAGTTGTGGGGAAACTCTGGCCCTTCAGAGGTTTTGTTTAGTTTATTTTTTTATTGCTATTTGTTATTGTGGTTAATATTGTTTTAAATATTATGAATGCTGTAGTACTTTATGAATCCTATAATATGACTTTTGCTGTAATTGTGCTGTTTAGCTTATTTTTACCTGTTTTGTTAATAGTGTTTTATATACTGTAACTGTTTTACTGACGATTTGTTAATTATTCTGCATGATTTATGTTTCCACTTCATTTTTTTCCACTTTTAATTGTATACCGCCTTGCTAGATTACTATGCACAAGGCAGTTTAGAAGCTGAAGAAACCACAATATAGACAACTTTATAAGATACAAAAACCTTATCTAATACAAAAATCAAAAATATAAATTTGAAATAAACATATTCTATTGTGTTATTATTGTTTATTGTTTGTAAGCTGTTTTGTGATTCATGTGTATCAAGAGGTATAGAAATATAGTAAATCAAATCAAATCAGCCCCAGTAAACATGGCCAGAGCTGATGGAAGTTGTTGTTCAGCAACAGGTTCCCTTCCCCCCATTTAACCAACCACGAAATAGTATTTGAATAGAAAACTGGGTGAACAGGTAACCAGTCAAAAAGCGCTCAGAGTAGCCAGCCAGACGTGTTTGGCAAGCTTGCAAGCTAGGTGTAAACTCAGGAACAGCCTCCCGCTATTTTTCGACAGCAACTGGCATTTTTTCCCAAATGCAGTACGTCCTCGCACCTGAGAGTTCAGAACAATTACCTGCTCTATGTTTTAGTTACAGATAGGTAGCCGTGTTGGTCTGCCATAGTCAAAACAAAACAAATTCCTTCCAGTAGCACCTTAAAGACCAACTAAGTCAGTTCTTGGTATGAGCTTTCGTGTGCATGCACACTTCTTCAGATGTGCATGCACACGAAAGCTCATACCAAGAACTGACTTAGTTGGTCTTTAAGGTGCTACTGGAAGGAATTTGTTTAGTTCTGCTCTATGTTTTGCTTTCCCAAATGTATCCTGGCATGCACGTTAATTTATAAGTCACATTTTACAAAAGTAAATAGATGAGTACTTAAAAAACAAACCAACCCTCTTGGTTCACTTCCAAGAAAAAGCCTGACTAGGGTATTGCGACAGTAACTCACGCGGCAACGCTCATTCCATTGATAAGACTGCGAGTTGCCATTGACAAAAAAACAACAACAACCCACCATGAAAAGCAAGGGCATTGGGCGAGCCAAGCCACGCCCCCGTTCGCTCGCACCTGCCTCAATTAGCATACTCCCCCTCCTCCCTCCCCGGAGCGTTCTATTTTGCCGCGGCTAACCACGTGAGGGCTGAACCTGGAAGGGCCTCCCTTCTGTGAGCGACCGCGCGGCGCGGCCAATCAGCGAGCGCGAATCCCCAGCGCTGGTCGGGAGGGGGAGGAGGACCTGGGCATTCCAACAGCCGAGAGAAGTTGGCGGGCGGAGGGAGGGACGGAGGGCAGCGCGGAGCTCGGAAGGGCCGCCGAGCGCGAGGGTTCGGCGGGGTCCGGTTCGGCGAGCGCGGCGGGGAGGGCACGGGTAGCGGAGCAGCCGCGCCGAGGGAGGCGCCCTGAGCGGGGCGAAGTCACGAGTTCGAATCCCGGGTGGGGCAGTTTGGGGTCAGGTGGGTAGAGCAAGGAGGGGGTTTATGGGCAACAGCTGAGAGCCGGGGGGGGGAGTGGGGGATCCAGAAGTTAGCCCTGCCCTGAAAGAAAGAAATACCCACCCCTTCCACAGGAACCCCAAAACTGAGACAGGTTCTGGGCAGCTTAGGTAGATCTGGGTTTGCAGAGTTCTGGATTAGCAGATTTGGGGAGCAGCTAGGTCAGGGGGTTGGGAGGTCCCTGAGAGTGTGAGCAAGTTGCAGGGGGTTTTTTTGGGGGGGGCAGGCTAGCTGTAAGTGGGCTTAGTTCCTTAGACTGGGAGGTGTTTCCATTGCACTGGAGTTTGGCCGTGGTGTTTAGATTTCCCGGCGCCCCATGGAAGATTCTATGGAGAGGAGCCCCCTCTTAGGAGGGGGAGACCAGCGGGGCCCACACAGCTCCCCCAGCGCCAGCGCCTTCCGCGGCCGGCGCCTGGCCTGCGCTGCGGTGCTGCTGGCGGAGATGCTGGAGCGAGTGGCGTTCTACGGCATCACCTCGAACCTGGTGCTTTTCCTCAACGGGGTGCCCTACAACTGGGAGGGCACGCAAGCCAGCCAGGCCTTGCTGCTCTTCATGGGCGTCACCTACCTGGTGTCGCCCTTTGGGGGCTGGTTGGCGGACGCCCTGCTGGGCAAGTTCCCCACCATCCTGTTCAGCATGGCGATCTACCTGCTGGGCATGCTGGTCTTCCCTGCCATGGCTTACTCCACCACCCGCCAGTGGCTTTGCGGGGAGATGCCCCTGCGGATCGTAGAGAACTGCTCTGTGCCCGTGTCGCCCAACATCACCCACACCCCGTGCCAGCTGCAGGGAGCCAACCGCTATTGCCTGGTGGCCAGCTTCGTGGGACTGGTTCTCGTGGGAGTCAGCGTGGGCTCCGTCAAGGCCAACATCACGCCCTTCGGAGCCGACCAGGTCAAGTATTTTTTAATTTACCTTTTTTTGTTTCCAATAGATTTGCGCTGCATGCCGCAAGGCTGCAAATAATAATGCTGTTTCCTGGAGAATAAAGCAGTTCAGTATTTCACTCAAGAGCGACTGTTTTAAGATGTTTCAATAAATAAATAAATAAATATAATTTATTAACAAATAATGAAGGTGAAAAAGCAGATTAAGACACCTCTATGTGTCTGAACAAAGCGGTTATATCACACACCAAAAATGTGTCAGACAAGAATATCAGACAAAGCAGTTATATCAGACACCAAAAATTTGTGGTACAGAAAAGGAGCTTGCTTGATGTCAATAGTTAGGGAGTTCCAAAGTGTGGGCGCTGTCATTTTTTTACTTTTTTTTTTACAAATGTGTAATGAGTATTATGGGGCACCTGTAACAACCAGGGTTTGCAGATGGAAGCGGTCAAGCGGTTATTTGTGAGGCGAGGCTTTCCGCCAAGGAAGCTGGTTTTTTCTGTTGATAAGGAAGCCACACTTTGCTATGGGGAAGATGAATGAAATGTGGCCCTCCGAAACTTGCTTCAGGCCCTGTGCTCCTCAGCCACATCTGTTATTGGCCCTGTTCTGCACGCTCCATTCATGTTTTTGTCTGGAGTTGGAATGTGGTCCCTGAACTCTGTTCACGGCTCTTGCTTGTTTGGAAAGATGATAAGAGTGTATGCAGGAAGTCACTTATTGTATGGAGGGGGGGGGGCATTTGTTGCTCTGGTCACCGGCATCAGAAGATACTGTGACGCTTTGGGGTGAAAAAGGTCCCCCACTTGCGCCTTGCGGTGAGGTCATATCTGTTGACACCAGCAAAGCACAGATGTTCAAGGAGATGGAGCAAGTTTCCTTGTGAGCAGAAGTTGCAGCATTTTGGAGTTTTCTTGTGTAGAGAAAGGGCAAGCAAGATACGTACAAGTTTATAAAGTTATACATGGTGTGCAGAAAGTGCAAAGAAGAAAGTAGCCACAATGACGATGTTCAGCTTCCAGTGTCAGAGGTATCTGAATGGCAGTTGCAGGAGGGGAGGGTGTCTTGCGTTCATGTTGAACAGGCTTCCTCAAACTCGGCCCTCCAGATGTTTTTGGCCTACAACTCCCATGATCCTTAGCTAGCAGGACCAGTGGTCAGGGGTGATGGGAATTGTAGTCTCAAAACATCTGGAGGGCCAAGTTTGAGGAAGCCTGATGTTGAACTTGCAGGCTTCCCAGAAGCATCTGGTTGGCCACTGGGAGGACAGGATTCTGTGCTAGTCGGGCCACTGGCCTGATCTAGCAGGTTTGGTCTTCTGTTCTTACGTTAGATGGATTTCCTGACTCAATATTGCTGATGGTGTATGTATGGATCTGGCTTCTGTTGACCCATGTCATTAGTTTGGCTAGCCCAGGGCTGCCAGTTCCACCTTGCGGTCACTTTTCCAGGTCTCATGGGAAGGACCATAGACCAGCCCTTTACGTGCAAAAAGCTCCAGGTTCAGTCCCTGGCAACTCAGGGTACGAGGATTTTTCATGCTTTCAGGAATGTGCTAATCCTCCTAATCTTGAAAACTTGATGCAAAAGGTTGTCATCTATTTGATAACATTAGAATACCATCAGCCTCGAGAGACAATGGAGTGTGTCTCCGGAGTCAAACCGCTGGAAGGAGGCGCACAAGGCGCCATCCAACCAACTTAGATACTTCACTCCGGATTTGTGTTGTGTTTACTCCATAGCCTGTTCTTCTCCTGAAGATGACCAGTGTTTTCCTTCCCCTACATGGGCTTCCTTCCCAGGTTGATGAGCCCCACCTGCCCCTCACTTCCCTTTACAGCACATGCAGAAACTGCCTTCTTTGACCTTTGGACCTGCTGTTGGTCTTGTCTGCTCAATCCCCAAACTCACCGAGGGCTTGAGACTCATCGACTCCCCTCTGCTGGTTTAGCTGGCCGTTCCCGGGGTTCCTGAGCTTGCTCTATCCTCTATGTAACAACCCTTTACAGTGGTACCTCAGGACGGGTTAAGAACTTAATTCGTTCTGGAGGTCTGTTCTTAACCTGAAACCGTTCTTAACCTGAAGCACCACTTTAGCTAATGGGGCCTCCCACTGCTGCACAATTTCTGATCTCATCCTGAAGCAAAGTTCTTAACCTGAGGTACTATTTCTGGGTTAGCGGAGTCTGTAACCTGAACATAGCTGTCGACTTTCAGATTTGAAAATAAGGGATCAGCAGCCTCACCTATCCCGGGGACAGTCTACGGGATATCTAACAATCCGGAGTAGCAGCGGGAAACGGCGCTGGAATAAGGGAATTTCCCGCCAAAAAAAGGGAAGGTACGAACCTGAAGCGTCTGTAACCTGAAGCGTCTGTAACCCAAGGTACCCTGTACACTCATACCTCAGGTTACAGATGCTTCAGGTTGCGTGTTTTCGGGTTATGGACCCGCCGAAACCCGAAAGTACCAGAACGGGTTACTTCCAGGTTTCGGCGGTGGCACATGCGCAGAAGCGCCGAATCTCAACCCATGCATGCACAGACATGACGCTGTGGGTTGGGAACACTGCGGGTTGCTAACGTGCCTCCTGCACGGATCACGTTAGCAACCCAAGCGTCCACTGTAGTTATTTGAAGATGGCTCTCAGTCTCCTCTTCTCCAGGTTGAACATAGCCAACTCCTCAATAGGTTTGGCTTCCAGACCCTTAGTCATCTTGGTTGCCCTCCTCTGTCTGTACACGGTCCAACTAGTCCCTATCCTTTTTAAACTGCAGTACCCAGAACAGGACACAGCACTCCAAGTGGGGTCTGACCAAGGCAGACTAGAGCAGGACTGTTAATTCCCTCAACCAGGACATTAGACTTCTGTTGATGCAGCCTAGAACAACATTAGCTTTTTTGGCTGCTGTATCACGCTGTTGACTCAATTGAAGCCTGGGATCTACTCAGACCCCAGATCCTTTTCACGTGTCCTGCTGGCAGTGAACCCATGACCCACATTGTTCAAGAAATGCAAGTCTAAACCAGGGCTTGCTAATGTGGTGGACTCAGGATGTTGTGGACTTCAGCAGGTCAAAATAGGAGTTGTAGCCACAAACATAGATGGCACCAGGTTGGGGGAGAGGCACATGGAATTCATCCCTATGGTCTTTGGCTCCACATGACATTCACTCAACACTTCAAGTGGAATTTCCTTTGCATAACCAGCTTGTGTGTGTGTGTGTGTACACACATCAACCTCCAAGATATAGCTATTTTCTTCCTGTTTGGGAAAAGGCTCTGTGCAAATCAAAAGAAACCATCATGCTCTTTCACCAGCAAAATCTCAGCAAGCAGAAATGTCAGTGGTTGCGTATCTCTTGCAACACACACAACAAAGGACACAAAGCCTTTGTTCTATGGGCTCATGTTTGCAACGATAGGAGGAAGTTTTTGGTTTGCGCAGAACTCCTCAGACCGCCGTGATTGAAAGGGAGGCAGGGAAAGAAAAGGAAGATGACATGCTCCAAATAATCTTGATTGAATAATACGGTGCATACTGAGCACATAACAGTTCAAACAAAAGAATGCTAGCTGGATTATAAACCGGGTGGCTTTCAAGAATCCCCAAGGGTGGGAAGAGGGACTTAAGCAGGAAGCAAACAGGAAATAGTTTAATGAAGGAGTGGATAGTTAATAGGATAATAAACTATTGGATATTAACCTGTTTCTTCTACCCCATTGTTTTCTCCTCTTTGCCGCCCAATTGCCTGGGGTTTTCCTCTTGCTTCATTGGACTCTCAAGAGATAAAGATGAGAAATGTTTTGGGTTTTTTACAAGGGAAAGAGCAGGGTGAGTGAGGTCTGTCTATCGTCCAACTGAATATGCATTCTTCCCTATGAAGGAAGGTGCAGTGTGAACTTAACCGTTTGACCCAGATTTAAAACAAAGCTGCCCCATCACAAATGAAGTACAGTAATTTTTCAGGGGAAGTAGCCTTCAAATCATGTCCACAGAAACCCTACACATAAGAGGACAACAAAGAACAGAGGAGCTTGATGGCTCAGACTAAAGGCCCGTCTGATCTAGCAAAAGCATTCTTTGCTTGCATTTCTGCACATGTTTGCCTAGGAACTAGTTAACTCTGAATTTGAGGTGGCTTATTTTTTTGCTAGACGTGCAAAATATTGGGCAGTGAGCACATCACCACATCTTGCGTCAGCGAAGGCCACGCCGGAAGGTGTGCAGATGGATCAGGCTTGTTTTCTACTGCTCCAGAGGCTAGGACCTGGACCAGTGGATTCAAATTACAGTGGTACCTCGGGTTACATACACTTCAGGTTACAGATGTTTCAGGTTACAGACTCCACTAACCCAGAAATATTACCTCGGGTTAAGAACTTTGCTTCAGGATGAGAACAGAAATCGTGCTCCGGCGGCGCGGTGGCAGCAGGAGGCCCCATTAGCTAAAGTGGTGCTTCAGGTTAAGAACAGTTTCAGGTGAAGAACAGACCTCCGGAACGAATTAAGTACTTAACCTGAGGTACCATTGTATAAGAAAGGCAAATTCCAACAAGACATCGGGAAAAAACTACCTGATGGTAAGAGCTGTTGGACAGTGGAACTAACGCCCTCAAGCTGGTGGATCCTCTTTCACTGGAGGTTTTTAAGCAGAGGTTGGATGGCCACCTGTTACGACTGCTTTAGTTGAGATTCCTGCATTGCAGGGGGTTGGACTAGATGACCGCGGAACCCCTTCCAACTCTTCCGTTCTGTGACTCTATGGTATAGCAGCTACTTTGTTTTTTTTTAAAAAAATATATTTTTATTATTAATTTCAACATAACATTTTATCAAAAAACATATCATCCTTAAATATCCCCCCTATTTTTTTCCTTCCTCATCCCCCCAAAATAGCCCCCCTCTCCCCCCCCCAAACTTCCCTCAGCTCCTCTATCTGGTTTATCAACATATGTTATTTTCTGCATGTTACAAAACTGTACAGATCTTAATTTATCTATCTAGATGTGATCAATAAGAAGTTTGTGAATGTTTATTCAAAACCTGCCAAGGAGTCCAGTTCATTTTGTTGTTTCTTTAAATACTTTGTAAAGGGTTCCCATTCATCTTTAAAATCGCAGTTATCCTTGTCATGTAGTTTGTGTGTCAGTTTTGCCAATTCTGTGTAGTCCATCAATTTCTCTTTCCACAGTTCTTTGGTTGGGATTTCCTTGTTCTTCCATCCTTGTGCTATTAAGACTCTTGCCGCCATTGTCCACATACATAAAGATATTTTTCAGTTTCCTTGGCAGGACTTTCCCTACAATCGCTAACAAAAATAAATGTTTCAGGTTTTTTGACAAATGTTAGTTGGAACATTTTCTTCAACTCATTATATATCATTTTCTTTTTTTTCTTTTTACTACAGTCCCACCACATATGAGGTATAGCACCTACTTTGCATGCAGAAGGTCCCAGGTTCAGTTCCTAGCAGCTCCAGGTAGGCGTGGGGACACCTTCTGTAGAAAGCCGTAGAGAGCTTCTGTCCGTGTTTGTGGACAGTGCTGAGCTAGATAAGCCAATGGCCTTTTTAGTATAATATGCCTTCCTCCAATTTCATACCATGTGGCATAATGCTTTTGGGACATCAGTGTCGTGGCTGATACATGGTGCGCAAGTACCGGTATGTGTGTGTGGGTTGGGTCCCTCTCTCATCAGGCATTGCATTTCTGTATTTTTGTGATGGAATTCTGCCCATCTTAGCATATCAAATACCCATAAGATAGCTTGAGTCTCACAAATTAGATCATTGCCCTTCCATCTTGGAACAGTCAAAAGTTGATTTGTTTTGTTTTTGTCCAGAATAGTTTATTGCTGTGGCATAGCTCTGGCTCCCGAGCCTCAAATACCACTTATTAATCAATGAGGCATAGTAACTTCCACTACAGTTTTGACCCGCGAAAGGTTTTTGAAAATCCCATCTATTGCCAGAAGATGGGTGGTTGTGTCAAGAGAGAAATAATGTCGGTGGTCACTTTAATCAGAACTTCAAAATGGTGGATGCAAACACGAGTGATTATTACTGGAGTGCACCATGGAGAATTTAGGGCGTAATTTTCATATACCTTTCCTTTCCCTGCCTTGTTTCATGAAAAACCAGCACTGTGGTTTGGTTTGTTCAAAATGGTCTTCTCCACCTCCCAGGAGCAACCAAATGTATTTCCATTGATGACTCTTCCTTGGAATAAAGACTTGAGTTCCTGCAAGGCTGATTTGTTGGTAGCTGTGCAAGGATCACCTTGAATCTCTTCCAAGCAAAGCCTAGACCTGCATTTCCCAAACTGGTGCCCTCCAGATGTTGCTGGACTCCAATTCCCATCTGGAGGACCTCTGGGAAAGGCCGGCCGAGAGGGGATCTTCCATTGTCCTCTTGCATTATTGCAATCCCAGGAATTGAGGGATCAGTATGTGATTGCACATACAGGACGCGGGTGGCGCTGTGGGTTAAACCACAGAGCCTAGGACTTGCTGATCAGAAGGTCGGCGGTTCAAATCCTCGTGACGGGGTGAGCTCCCGTTGTTCGGTCCCTGCTCCTGCCAACCTTGCAGTTCGAAAGCACGTCAAAGTGCAAGTAGATAAATAGGTAACGCTCCGGCGGGAAGGTAAACGGCGTTTCCGTGCGCTGCTCTGGTTCGCCAGAAGCGGCTTAGTCATGCGGGCCACATGATCCGGAAGCTGTACGCCGGCTCCCTCGGCCAATAAAGCGAGATGAGCACCGCAACCCCAGAGTTGGCCACGACTGGACCTAATGGTCAGGGGTCCCTTTACCTTTTTATGTGATTGCAGAAGTTCCTTTGTGTGCTTGTCATTTTGAGACTAGTTTAAACTGTCCTGCATATATATATAGAGAGAGAGAGAGAGAGAACACTACTTCATTGGGAACAGTATGCTGATTCAGGCATGATTTTCAGAATGGGACATGGCTGGACATAGGTTCCCCATCTCTGATCTAGATGTTGTTGTTGTTATTCCCCACCTTTTCTCCTGACAGGGACTCAAGGCAGATTACAGGTAGATAAGAACCGCTAAATGAGGGTCTTTCCCCATCAATTCCTTCATGATCTGTTGTTGTATTTAGTTGGAAATGCCAGAGATTGAACCTGGAGCCTTGTGCATTCGACACACGTGCTCTGCCACTGAAATACGGTCCCCTGTACACACACTTCTTAGTTTCAACCATAAATCACACTTTAAGGACCTGACTTCTCCATTTCCCTCATTGCTGTGTGTGTTTCATTTCTTTAATTCCACTTCCCAACCCTGTTGGTTAATCGATTGGGTGCTCCCTGGAGTTTCCGGGATAGATGTGCAAAGAACTGCTAAATCTTTTCAACATCGTTCATGTGCCATTTTATATGTGCGCAACACTGTTGGGTTATAAAAAAACCCAAATAAACTTAATTTCGCTCTCACAAATTAACTAATGTGGATTTATGTGATTATGTGGGGAAACCCAGCCAGATGGGTGGGGTATAAATAAATTATTATTATTATTATTATTATTATTATTATTATTATTATTATTATTATTATTACAGCATAAGCCTCCCACCCTTCTCTCTGAAGGTCACTTTAACTGTCATGTCTTCTAGCAAAGTATCCTGGGATTTGTAGCTTCTGAGACTTGTGAATTCTGTGGTGGCTCTTTTCCCTTCTCATCGAACTACAGTTCCCAGAATCTTCTTGCGAGAAGGAATGACTTACAACTAGTGGGGATATTATAGAGTTCTCCCCTGCCCCACCAACATACAGTGGTACCTCAGGTTACATACGCTTCAGGTTACAGACTCCGCTAACCCAGAAATAGTGCTTCAGGTTAAGAACTTTGCTCCAGGATGAGAACAGAAATTGTGCTCCGGCGGAGCAGCAGCAGCAGCAGGAGGCCCCATTAGCTAAAGTGGTGCTTCAGGTTAAGAACAGTTTCAGATTAAGAACGGACCTCCAGAACAAATTAAGTACTTAACCCGAGGTACCACTGTAATTCAAATACCTAACCACAGTATGACTTAGGGTTTTTGAAAATATTTTACTGTAGTTTTCTAATGCTGGAAATGTGTATGCAAGTACATAAAAAAGGTACTATAAATATGTTTATGTGTATGCAAGTACATAAAAAAGGTACTATAAATATGTTTAAAAAAAACCACACAAAACAGAAAAAACTAATACAGAACGTAAAGAGAAAACAGTGCGGAGCATCTGATAATCTGGCCTGTTATAATCCTTCTTTCTTTGCCGGCTTCAGATTTGAACCCAGGTTTCCTGGACACAAAAATCACTGCTTTTACCTAACAAGCAGCAGGACAAATTGTACATTAGTCATGGCGTCCGCGGGGCGTGTTACATAAAATAAATATATTTTGTTGGCATTGTTTTCCCTCTCCACATGCAAACATCTCCACCTGCCTACATTTCTAGGAATGTGTCCTGATGTGAAGGGTTGGCTCAGTCAAAGAGCTTCGTTCTCAAAAAATAGGCTTGGGACTGTGATGTCCTCTTTATCTTCTGCTTCTCTTTTTGAGCAGCATTGCACTCTGTCCGTTTCCTGTTCTTCTGTGTGACGCGCTTTGATTCCCCCCCCCCCTCAAAATTTTGCAATTCTGAATTTAGCCCATTCGCCAATGAGGAAGCGAAACTCTCCTTAAAAGACAAAACATGCCAGTCTGAATCTGCAGCTCCAGCCAATCAGGTGCTTCTTCAGCACCACTGAAATGAATGGGGAACAGTGGCTGCACCCGTCTTGTTATTACTGTAATTAGTTCATCATTATTATTATTTGTGTGAAGACAGGCTCTGGCAGATTGAGCAGACAAGACTAATAGTGGGCTCAACAGTCTTGAACATGGGTAGGCAAACTAAGGCCCGGGAGCCGGATCCGGCCCAATCGCCTTCCAAATCTGGCCCGCGGATGGTCCAGGAATCAGCGTGTTTTTACATAAGATGTGCCCTCTTATTTAAAATGCATCTCTGGTTTATTTGTGGGGCATAGGAATTCTTTCATTATTTTTTTCAAAATGTAGTCCGGCCCCCCACAAGGTCTGAGGGACAGTGGACCGGCCCCCTGCTGAAACAGTTTGCTTTTTCAGCAGGCGCCATGAAAGAGGTTTCTGCATGTGCCATAGAGGGGGCAGAGGGGGCTCATCCATGGTGTGTGTTATTGGGTTGTTGTTTTTATTTTGATTATATATTTCATGGTTTTATATTTTGATTTTTTTAAGACCTCCAGGTATAGGGCAATATATACAATAAATCATCATCATCGTCATCCACCTGGGAAGGTAACCCATCTAGGAGAAGGAAAATGGATCCTAAACCTTTGCTGCCTTGTGGAATAATTTCAGGACAAGAAAAGGCTCAGGAGGAAACCCTACACAAGCTTAAACTGTTGCAATGCTAACTTTTGTGTGAAACGGGCTGAGCTCAATTTAGTTCTGGAACTTTAAGCAAATTCCTGCACCCAGGACATTCACTCAGAGCCATTCTGTGAGAGGTAGACTACAGCACCCAGAATCCTTTGAAGGGCAGGGGAATGTGCTTCGAATCTGCTCTAAAGATTTAGTGTGTACACTGCCTAACTCTTAACCGCTCGCCTGCACTGCTGTTGCTCATCTTCTCAGTAAGGAGTCGTAGAACAAAGCTTGAAAAGCACGGCTTTAAAAATGCAGCTTGCACCTTCTCTATTTCCTTCCCTTTCTCCTGTCCACCATATTTTTGTAACCCAATTCATTGGAACCAATGAGTGGGGGAAATTGGGTGTAAGCACCCAGGTGACACAGGACTCTTCTTCCATGAATGTTGTTAAATGCATAAATAAACAAACAACCGTGTTACTAAGCAGTGGCATCTACCCAGCAACCATCCTGAGTTTGCTTTTCACTCAGCCTCCTTGGCACGGGTGCCAAGCTGGAGGAAACGGGACACTTTAATTCGATTAAAAGCAAGTCATGCTTGTTATGGAGCGTGGCCTGGGATTAATATCATGTTGCTCTGCTAAATGCAAGTATTGCATAACTGGGAAAGTTTGAGCAAAATAGATCCCCAGCGATGATTCAGCAGGAAGATCGTTCTGTATTCTGCATTTCGTTTCATTTTTTTTCCTTGCTGAGATGGAAACTCAGGAAATTTAGCAACTGGTGCAATGACCGGGCGTAAGAACTTCAGTTAGTCATCAGTTCCAAACATACATCTGTTTAAAACTGGCATCTTGGGCTCTCTCTGTGTGTGTGTCTATCCCTGTAACAAATGTTGTTCTCTTAAGGGGTGATTCATCCTAAACAGAGATGGCCTGTGAGTCTCGGACATATTTTGGGCATGTGCTGAGTAGAGGAATGCAGTGCAAAGGCGCATTAGCAAAGTATCTTCAGCTGCCGTTCTTATTTATTATATTCCATCATTATTTCTATTTATCACCATCTCTTCCATTATAATGTCTGGGGCAAGGAGGTTCCGGGAATTTTGAAAGGATGCTGACAAGCTGGAACTTGCGCCGAGGGTGATGGGCGACCAAGATGATGAAGGGTTCTGGAAACCAAGCCTTTTGCGGAATGGATGAGGGAGTTTGGTAGGCTTACTGTGAAGAAGCCCAAGAGGTGATATGAGAGCCATCTTCAAACATAAGAGCTGTTTGACAGTAGAAAGGATCACCTCCAAAGATGCTCCTTCGTTGGAAGTTTTTAAGCAGAGGTTGAATGGCCATCTGTCAGGGATTCTGTCGCCAGGATTCCTGCATTTTAGGGGGTTGGACTAGATGAGCCTTGCGAGAGAGGGCCTTTTCGGTGGCTGCTCCCAGACTTTTGCACTCCCTCCCTGGAGAAGCCAGACTGGCTCCCTCCTTGCTGTCCTTCCTCCGACAGGTGAAGACAACTTTGTTCCAACAGGCTTTGGCAGGCGCACAGCTTTTAATGAAGGGACTGGTGCCCTGCTGTTTTTATTGTACAGTGGTACCTTGTTTACTGAACAGCTTAGTTGTTGAACAAATCGGTTCCCGAACACTACAAACTCGGAAGTAAGTGTTCCGGTTTGCGAACGTTTTTCGAAAGTCGAATGTCTGATGCAGCTTTCATTTGAGTGCAGGAAGCTCCTGCAGCCAATTGGAAGACGTGCCTTGGTTTTTAAATGGTTTCGGGAGTCGAATGGTCCACTGTAATTAATATGTTATTGTAGTTTGAATAGATTTATTAGATTGTGTGTGTGTGGTTAGATAAATCTAATTCTTTCATTGTTGAATGGGTTTTGGAGTTTTTATTTGTTTTTAGTTTTTCTTTTATCTGCAAGCTGCCTTGGAAAAAGGGTGGGGTTTAAGTAAAAAAAAGGTTAAAAAAGGTAAAACAACAACAACATTCTTCCTGATGTTTAGTCCGAATCTGAATTCTTGTAACTTGAAGCCATTGCCTCAAGTCTTACCCTCCAGAGCAGGAGAAAGCAAGCTTGCTCCATCTTCCATGTGGCAGCCATTCCAGTATTTGGAGATGGCTCTCATATTTCCTCTCAGCCTTATCTTCTTCAGACTGAACACCCCCTTTGACACGGGTGGCGCTGTGGGTTAAACCACAGAGCCTAGGGCTTGCTGATCGGAAGGCCGGTGGTTCGAATCCCCGTGACTGGGTGAGCTCCCATTGCTCGGTCCCTGCTCCTGCCAACCTAGCAGTTCAAAAGCACATCAAAGTGCAAGAAGATAAATAGGTACTGCTCCGGCGGGAAGGTAAACGGTGTTTCCGTGCGCTGCTCTGGTTTGCCAGAAGCGGCTTAGGCATGCTGGCCACATGACCTGGAAGCTGTACACCGGCTCCCTCAGCCAATAAAGCGAGATGAGCGCCGCAACCCCAGAGTCGGCCATGACTGGACCTAACAGTCGGGGGTCCCTTTACCTTTAGCATGAATGGGGAGAGTGGTCTTCCACATGAGGGGGGTCCAGTACATGGGGCCCCTTTTCACACCAGCCAAACTTCAGCTGGTGAAGTGGGGAGGCCACTGGCCAGTGTGTTTGTGTATGGACCAGCCACTGGGGTTGTCGGAAGTGCCCGGGGGGCACCTGCACAGCCCTCAGATCGAGACAAACACAGCATGGGACGGTCATAACTCTTCAGTCCCGTTGAGCAGCAGCGACACATAACCGAAAATATGTGCACACTCAAAGAGCAGAGTAAAGCTGGAAGCTGAGGCTATGAGGTGTGGCATTTAAGTAATTTATTAAACAATACAGTGGTACCTCTGGTTGCGAACAGGATCTGTTCCGGAGCCCCGTTTGTAACCAGAGAAGAACGCAACCCACCTCTGCATGTGGCGGGTCGCGATTCGCCGCTTTTGCGCAAGCCGTGATGTCATTTTGATTGCCTGCACATGCACAAGCAGCAAAACCTAGAAGTAACCCGTTCCATTACTTCCGGATTGCCATGGGACACAACCTTAAAACGCTCAACCTGAAGCGTCTTTAACCTGAGGTATGACTGTATATACAGGACAAAGCAATCATGGCGTCCTCTTACATCTTCTCCAAAAGAGAGAGAAAAAGTAAAAAACAAAAAACAAAAGTACAATACAATGGAAGAGATAGGACTGGCTCTTGTTTCCCACACTTTCCAAGCATGGAATGTAAACACAGACATGTGATGTGACAATCACACATCCAGCAACGGGAGAGAAGGGTGGGTGACTCAGGGTGTGAAGCCCCATGTACAGTGGTGCCTCACAAGACGAAATTAATCCGTTCCGCGAGTCTCTTCGTCTAGCGGTTTTTTCGTCTTGCGAAGCAAGCCCATTGACAGCTTAGCGGATTAGCGCTATTAGCGGTTTAGCGGCTTTTAGCGGATCAGCTGTTAAGCGGCTTAGCAGCGGATCAGCTGATAAGCGGCTTAGGAAAAGGGAAAAAAAGGGGGGGAAACCTGCAGGAACTCGCAAGACATTTCGTCTTGCGAAGCAAGCCCATAGGGAAATTCGTTTTGCGAAGCGCCTCCAAAACGGAAAACCCTTTCGTCTAGCGGGTTTTCCGTCTTGCGAGACGTTCGTCTTGTGGGGAACCACTGTAGCTCTCATGCTTCGTTTCTGCATATGGGGGGGAGAATTCATCTGAACCCCTGTTAAGACAACCACCTTCATAAGCCAGCCAGCAGGGTCCATCCATTGCATAGCCAAGGCATATTCCGGACAGCAGGCAATGCAGACCCCTTACAACATGGATTTGGGGAGGGGTGGGTGAGATGCCCAGCTAGTGCGGTTCTTGCAAAGATATGGCTGCTTTAAGCGCACGCAGGTCTGAGCCTCGTTTCGGCTGTGAAATGGTGGGAGATTTACGGCAGAGCTATAAACTCTGGTCAGCAGGGAACTATATTTTGCATCTCTCAGTTCCTCCTCGCGGGGAGTTGCTGCACAGCTGCTCCTCAGTGGCTTCCCGGAATTGCTGTGGTCTTACTTTCACCAGTGTGGCAGAAACAAAGGGTGGTAGAGCACCTGCATGCAGAAGGTCCCCGGTTCATTCCCTGCCACCCCCAGGTTTGGGAGGGGAGAGAGACTCCGGTCTGAAACCCTGCAAAATCACTGTCAGTCTGACTTCCTGTGGGTTCTGATTTGGGATTGAACGATTCCCTGTATTTTTCCTCTTAGAATAGAGTTGGGAAACCTCAGGCCCTTTGTATACTCTCCTCAGGCCACATGCTCACTGCCCCTTGCTTTGCACCCTCCTTGAGTGTTTTTGCCTGACTGGGATGTGTCCAAACTCTGGTGATGCCTCTTGCTTCCCTGGATGAGGAATACAGAGGGATGGGGCAGTGTAGATAGAAACCAGCTTATGTTACAAAAGGTAAAGGGACCCCTGACTGTTAGGTCCAGTCGTGGATGACTCTGGGATTGCGGCGCTCATCTCGCTTTATTGGCCGAGGGAGCCGGCATACAGCTTCCGGGTCATGTGGCCAGCATGACTAAGCTGCTTCTGGCGAACCAGAGCAGCGCATGGAAACACCATTTACCTTCCCGCAGGAGCGGTACCTATTTATCTACTTGCACTTTGATGTGCTTTCGAACTGCTAGGTTGGCAGGAGCAAGGACTGAGCAACGGGAGCTCACCCTGTCGTGGGGATTCGAACCGCCGACCTTCTGATCGGCAAGTCCTAGGCTCTGTGGTTTAACCCACAGCGGTACAAAAGGTAAAATTTATGTTCAGCACTTGGCACACTTTTGCCTCTGCCCACCACTGGGATGTTGCCCCCAGATGGGCACCTGGCAAAGCATGCAGTCCTCAGGCTGAAAAAGTCCCAATTCCTAATAAATGTTCTGATCTAGCTTTCTTCTCCCTGCCTTGCTAGTCTGTGTTTGCGCAACTCGGGTTTTTGTAAGGAGGAAAGTTCAGTTATTGAACTGCATGTTAACAGCATAATACAGCATCCAAAAAACAAAAAATAATAATCTAGGCTGCATCAGGAGATGCATAATGCCCAGATCAGAGGATGCAATAGTTCTGCCTTGGTCAGACCACATCTGGAGCACTGTGCTCAGTTCTGGGCACCAGAGTTTAAGAAGGGTACTGACAAGCTGGAAGATGTACAGAGGAAGGCGACCAGGATTATCCAAGCACCTGGAAGCCAAGCCTTTTGAGGAATGGTTGGGTATGTTTAGGGTGGAGAATAGAAGGTATGGTGGTTGTGGTTGTTGTCGTTTAGTCGTGTCCGACTCTTTGTGACCCCATGGACCAGAGCACGACAGGCACTTCTGTCTTCCACTGCCTCCCACAGTTTAGTCAAACTCATGCTGGTAGCTTCGAGAACACTGTCCAACCATCTCGTCCTCTGTCGTACCCTTCTCCTTGTGCCCTCCATCTTTCCCAACATCAGGGTCTTTTCCAGGGAGTTTTCTCTTCTCATGAGGTGGCCAAAGTAGTGGAGCCTCAGCTTCAGGATCTGTCCTTCCGGTGAGCATTCAGAGCTGATTTCCTTCAGAATGGAGAGGTTTGATCTTCTTGCAGTCCATGGGACTCTCAGGAGTCTCCTCCAGCACCATAATTCGAAAGCATCAACTCTTCGGTGATCAGCCTTCTTTATGGTTTCATGCATCACTACTGGAAAAACTATAAGGACCTTAGTCGGCAAGTTGATATCTTTGCTTTTTAAGATGCTGTCTAGGACGTCTCTATTTTCATCAGAGAAATTTTGGAGGGTGTGGTGTCGCAAACCACCTCCCATCATCCCTGACTGCAAGCCATGCTGGATTGAGCCAATGGGAGCTGGAGTAGCCATCTTCAAATGGGCTGTCATCACTTTCCCCAAAGATTCCTGGGAACTGTAGTTCAGAATGGGTGCTGAGACTTATTAGGAGACCTCCGTTGCCCCTCACAGAGCTACAAATCCCTGCACCTACAAACGACAGTTCCCAGGGTTCTTTGGAGGAAGTCATGTGTTTTAAAAGCCTTTGGTCAAGAGTAGGGGGACCTGCAACCCCCGAGGTGTTGCTGGAATGCAGCTCCCATCATCGCTGACCATTAGCCATGCTGGCTGGAGTCGAACACATCGGGAGGGCAACAGGCTCCCAACCCCTGGTTTAAAAGCTAGCCAACAATTGGTGGTGTTCTTAGACAGAAAACAAAAAACACCCGTGGTTGACAACCTTGTGCTCTGGCTCACCAAGCTGTAGATTTCAGTCTAGTCACCAGATATGTGCTTTTGAACATCGGAAGCAATTCCCTACTAGAAAGGGGCTGCTTAGAGGACTTTGGTATCTGCTGGAGTCCTGCTGTTATGGCACTTTAATCTCGCTGCAGATGGGGCAGATAACCCCAATTAGAAAAGCCAGGCTGTTCTTAGGCTGCATTCAGACAGCACTTTTATTCCTGACATTTCCTTACCTGAGCATTTCCATGTTTCACGTGATCTTTCACACATCGTGAAATCCACTTCTGGGAATCTAGCAGAAGCTCATCGCCCATGTTAACCCTGCAAAATCATGTGCTGTAACTTTCCTGCTGTTTTATGGTGGCTCACAGCATGTGACAGAATTTGGGGGACTTACTTTCCAGCATGCAGATCCTTCCCCCCATTTTCATGGGGAGCAGAAGCACACATGGGCATAAGAGAAGGGGACGTGTCCGATAACATCTGCTGTGGTGCCTTACTGGTGTGGATGAAATTTAGTGTGCCATGGCTCTGTAGATCAATCAGACAGCTGCAGTTTCATAAGGCAATAGTTAAGGCAGTGCAAAAGGTACATGAGAAACCTGGGCAAAAGTACTAGCGTGATCACCAGGAAAACTAAGGCAGTAAACCCCAAGTCTGAATGCACACTTAGATTCTTAATCTTGCATGGGTTCTTAGGAACATCACCAAGTTAATACTGACTTGCTTGCTATTTTCTATACGGCCCTCCGTTTGAGGATCACAAGATGGTTTACAAGACAGGCAGCTCCCATTTAGTGTGGGGTTACGTCTCAAGGCACCACACGGCTCAGTGAAATCGCATATATTTGAAGCACCGTCACAAAAGCCTGCAAGCACCCCGTTCCGCCCCTTTTTGTGATGATTTGGGATCGCTTTCTGGGATGGCGCAATAAGTGTGTGCATGGCTGAGCACGTGTTGAACACGTGTAAATGGAGCCTTTCCTGTATAAAGCCACAAACGTACATACCATAGTAACAAACAAACACAACTGGTCCCCCCCCCAAAAAAAACCCCACTTTCTCTGACGCTCCTGGATTTTCAGAAGCATCACGAATGCAATTAAAACTGAATGGGAATGCATTGCTCTTGATTAGGCGTTTGTTTTGGCGAATAGTTATTGACTTGTAGGTTGTTTTTTTACGGAGGAGATTTAAGAACAACAACAAACTCTCGTGCAGGTCAAAGACCGGGGCCCCGAAGCCACACGAAGGTTTTTCAACTGGTTTTATTGGAGCATAAACTTGGGGGCCATTGTATCCTTGGGAGGCATCGCATACATCCAGCAGAACGTGAGTTTTGTCATCGGCTACATCATCCCAGCTGTCTGCATCGGGGTGTCTTTCGTCGTGTTTCTCTGTGGCCAGAGCTTCTTCATCACAAAGCCCCCTGACGGCAGCGCCTTCACAGACATGTTTAAGATTCTAGCTTATTCATGTTGTTCCCGGAAGAGGCCTGAGGAATACTCCAGCAATAGGTAGGTAGTGGGAATTTTCCCCCTTCTAGGCAGTGTTCAAAATTCCCCAGGTGCGTTTTGTGACTGGCGTGGGTCCCGTAGCAACTATGTGGAGATCTCTTGAGGCCATCTTGTGACTGTCCTTGCTGGGGCCTGATGGGAGTTGTCGTTCAGCAGCAGCCAGAGGGCCAAACCTACCCTAGAATGTGACAGGATGTTGGGAAACTGATTCATACAGATGCACTCACACTCACACATTGTGCTATCCAAGGGAAATAAATCTTAGGCGAGCTTAGTTGCCCGATTAAATAAGCATGAGTGTTTGCTTGTTATCGAAAGGAATGTCCTGCCTATGTCTAAGATAATTGAAGGCAGATTAACGACCCATAAAGTAATAATTTGTAAAAAAATACATAATGTTGAGAAGAATGAGCAATTAGCAGCCATGCAATAAAGCACACTTTGGAAGATTGAAAAGGCAGCAGTAGCATAAATGGGTTTAAGAGAAATATTCTGCAAACACTGGATGGAGAAGAACTTCAGCTGGCTGCTGCGGCAGAGTCTCTGTCTCAAAAGAGAGAGAGAGAGAGAAAGCATACTTGTTTTTAGATGCTGTGCACCCACATTGGAGAAAACCTAGAAAACATCTTTGGCTTTGGGAGCGTTTGCATGCTGTTTTTGAGCCAAGATGGTGGACTGAACCTTTCAAAGCTGCACTGATTTTAAACCCAATTTTGTAAGATAGTTGTAAACACTGATTTCCAAACTGCCCTGTTTCTTAGAACTCCCAAGCAACACTGGGGATGGGGCTGCTAGTATACTATACAGGTTTCCCAAAATTTCCAGTTTTGCTGTGTTGCAGTCCTTTTGGATCCATCTCCCTTCTTCCTTCTTTCAAGTAGAGACACCCAAGGGGTACTTCATCAACCAGCTCCCAAACAAAGCCTCTTCGAGATGGCCAAATCATCCCATGGAGGGCCATTCAGGGAAGATAAAGTTGAGGATGTGAAAGCGCTGGTCAAAATCATTCCAGTCTTCCTGGCCCTCATACCTTACTGGACGGTCTATTTTCAGGTTGGTGAACAGGGCCCAATTCGGTTTTTGGTTCCTGTATGTCAAGAGCAGCAAGGGGGCTAGATTTGCCACCTAAACAGTCTTTGGCTGTTAGTGCAGAGGGCGAAAGTCCTTGACGTTTTGAGATGGAGTCGCGGGTGCCAGTCATAAAATGGCTGCCGCAGGAGTGTGGCTTGATGCAAAATGGCTGCCACGTCTAAAAAAAGTAGAAAAAGAGGCAAGAGCACAAAATAGATTGCAGGGAAGCCCAACGAAGTCTGGTTCTGTTTGCAAATCAATTGCTTTCAAGGAGAAAAAGTGTGTGTTTCTAGGGACAAGCAAGTATTTGCTTCCCATGTTGACATCAGCCAATAGACTGTAAGCTGCTTGGGGCAGGGACCCTGCACTCTGTAAAGAGTCATTGATGGGACCCTTGTCAGGGATGGGGGGCCTGTGGCACTCTGGGTGTTCATAGACTCCAGGCCCTTCCTCTTCCGTCCATCATGGCCAATGGTCCAGGCATAGGCAAAATCCAGCCCTCCAGTTGTTTTGGGACTACAACTCCCATCATCCCTAGGTAACAGGACCAGTGGTCAGGGATGTTGGGAACTATAGTCCCAAACCATCTGGAGGGCCAGAGTTTTCCTATGCCTGGTATAGCCCATTGACATCTTGGAGGGGCACATGTTCCGACTTCCAGCAGAATATAAACAATTTCCTTTCTTTCACTTCAGATGCAGACAACGTATGTCCTCCAAAGTCTGCACTTGAGAATTCCCCAGTTTTCAAACAGCACCTCAAACAGCCATACGGTAAGTGGTCATGTGGATACCCCTGTTTCCCTGCAGGTTGGCTTCCTGGGTTACAGTTTCATAGCATGCAGGTGGGATGGGGGGGGGGGGAGCACGATGAAGAATCAAAACAGAAAGGGGGGGGGAGCAGGCTCTGCCATTTAGTGGTCCGAGATGCGATCTCTTCCGGAGTGACCTCCTCCTCCTTTGTTGTAACTGTAGGCAGAGATAAGAGACAACACTAATTTAATGATCCTCAGAAGCATGGGAGAGTGTTCAGGCATACTATTAAAATAATAAATGGTACCATTGAACATTATCCTACCTTTTAAAGAATCCTTATCTATTAAGCCCCATCTGCAATATGCATTTAAAGCAGAATCATAACCATCTTTCCCCAAAGAATCGGGGGGGGGGGAGTGCAGTTTGTTAAGAGTGCTAGGAGACCACTATCACCCTCACAGAGCTAGAATGAGCAGAGTGATTTAATAATTAATAATAATAATATTTATACCCTACCCGTCTGTCTGGGTTTCCCCAGCCACTCTGGGCGGCTTGCAACATACCTAAAAACATAATAAAAACACCAGTCCTTAAAAACTTACCAAAACAGGACTGCCTACAGATGTCTTCTAAAATCAGATAGTTGTTTATTTCCTTGACATCTGATGGGAGGGTGTTCCACAGGGTGGGCGCCACTACCGAGAAGGCCCTCTGCCTGGTTCCCTGTAACTTGGCTTCTCACAGCAAGGGAACTGCTAGAAGGCCCTCGGCGCTGGACCCCAGTTTCCGGGTAGAACAATGGGGGTGGAGATGCTCCTTCAGGTATACTGGACCGAGGCCATTCAGGGCTGTAAAGGTCAGCACCAACACTTTGAATTGTACTTGGAAACATACTGGGAGCCAGTGAAGATCCTTTAGAACTGGTGTTATGTGGTCCCGATGGCCACTCCCAGTCATCAGTCTAGCTGCCGCATTTGGGATTAGTTGTAGTTTCCGAGTAACCTTCAAAGGTAGCCCCACATAGAGTGCCTCTCCCCAGGGAACTCTGGGAATGGTAGCTCCGTGAGGAGAAAGCTCAGCAGATGCCCCTTTTTGGTTCCAGGATGCATGCAAATGGACACTGGCAGACATCCATGGGATTGTGCAGGATCATTCCCTCAGGCTCTTCCCCAGATATATCTTTATCGCTTATCTCTGCATATCTCTCTCTCTATACATATCTGGACTGGCATGTGTGATAATAATTGTTAAGTTGTGGGCGAACATAGCAGACGACACAGCAATTTCTCCAGAGCAGCTCTTTACTTGCAAGCTGGACAGAACTGAACAGCAAACAGCTCAGCCGGCCTGCTTTTATAGGCAGCCGGCTGTCAACATTGTAGCAACAACAACCCAGAGTTTCCTGCCTAAAATAACTGACGTGGACCTGAGTGAAAACTATCTACAGTATCCCCCTGCTGGCCCAGGATGAAACATCACTACATAACAACAACAACAACAACAACAACAACAACAACAACAACAACAACAATTTATTTATACCCCGCCCTCCCCAGCCAAGACCGGGCTCAGGGCGGCTAACAACCAATAATAAAAACAAGTTGATTAAAATACAAATTTAAAGATTAAGATACAATGTTAAAACAGTTAGGGAGCAATCTCATCATAGGAGGAGAAAGGAAAAAGAAAAAGGGGGAGGGAATCAAACTGATTCTGAGCCAAAGGCCAGGCGGAACAACTCTGTCTTACAGGCCCTGTGGAAAGAAATCAGATCCCGCAGGGCCCTGGTCTCAAAAGACAGAGCGTTCCACCAGGCCGGAGCCAGTGTTGAGAAGGCCCTGGCTCTGGTTGAGGCTAATCTAACTTCCTTAGGGCCCGGGACCTCTAGGGTGTTGCTATATGTGGACTTTAAGGTCCTCCGTGGGGCATACCAGGAGAGGCGATCCCCGAGGTACAAGGATCCTAGGCCGTGAAAGGCTTTAAAAGTCAAAACCAGCACCTTAAATCTGACCCTGTACTCCACTGGGAGCCAATGCAGCTGGAAAAGCACTGGGTGAATATGCTCCCATGGCAGAGAGAAACCCCCTGGAGTTTCTGGGACAGCTTCAAGGGAAGCCCTGTGTAGTGCCCATTTTAATAAAGTAGAAATTCAAACTCCACTGGCACACATCAGGATTGTGCCCATGTTACACACAGGGAGCCTTGTACCCACATTCAGGTTTAGTAATGCCCTTTTGATGACACCGTTCCTGCAGGTTGCTGAATGATTAATCAGTTTTGTTGGGAAGGCACAGAAGTTGGAAAGGCCAGGGGGGCTGCTGTCTCTGTGGGTGACCCCTAGTTCTAGGCTCATCCCCCCTCCCTAAATGGTTCAGCTCACCTCCCTATCACCCTAATAACCCAAATTCATAATGTATGGTGGTTTTAATGCAGTATTCATAAATGAGGTGTTTGATCCAAAAAGCTAACCTGCTTAATATTAACATGTCAGCAATTCCGAGCAATTTGGAAGAACTGCATCACAAGGAGCCGCTGAACTTCAAGGTGGGTGGGCAGAACTTCCAAAGTTGTAAATAAAGTTCTGAGTGTAAAAGTTTCAGGCTTGTATTTCAACTTTGAATTCTGAGTGGCTGGGGTTTTTTTAAGACTTGTTTTAAGTCTGATGTTGCAACCAGCATCAACCCACCAAACCCCTAGGCCTGTATTTCGACTTTAAATTCTGTTTGGGTTTTTTATTTTACTTCATTGGACTTGTTTTAAACCTGGTAAAGGTAAAGGTAAAGGGACCCCTGCCCATTAGGTCCAGTTGTGGCCGACTCTGGGGTTGCGGTTCTCATCTCGCTTTATTGGCTGAGGGAGCCGGCGTACAGCTTCTGGGTCATGTGGCCTGCATGACTAAGCCGCTTCTGGAGAACCAGAGCAGCACACAGAAACGCTGTTTACCTTCCCGCTGGAGTGGTACCTGTTTATCTACTTGCACTTTGACGTGCTTTCAAACTGCTAGGTTGGCAGGAGTAGGGACCAAGCAATGAGAGCTCACCCCGTTGCGGGGATTCGAACTGCCGACCTTTTGATCGGCAAGTCCTAGGCTCTGTGGTTTAACCCACAGCGTCACCCGCATCCCTTTAAACCCGATGGGTACTTCCAAATTCATGTAAGCAGTTGCATCAACCCGCCAAACTCCTAGCATTGTGCTCTCCCCGCCCCTGAGAAAGGTGTCACACCTGATTCTTTCAGGCCCAAATGGACAGGGATTTCCACTTCCATGACGGGTTCTGGCTGTCATGGTGTGGGAGGGACAGCACCAGAGTTTTTGCTACTAAAGGAGGGGAGAGGAACCTATGGCCTGCCAGATGTGGCTGGACTACAACTGTTTCCTAGCTATAGAGCCCAACCTCTGCAAGAACTTGCGTGCTGAGCATCTGTTGTGAGCCTTGGATGCTAGGAGGTTGCACAGGAGTGGGGACCGTTTTTCAGCCTGAGAGACACATTTCCTTCTGGACATCCTGGGAGGGGGGTTGCATACGAGTGGTGGGCAGGACCAGAGACAAAAATAGGCCAAGCAATGAATGTTGTTTTTACTTTAATACTGTATGGTAGGCTAGTTCCTACACATACTTGCAGCCCCTCCCTATCCCCCATATAGAAAACCAAGAAGCATTATCACAATTTCAAGGACACATTTCAGGTAGGCAAAACACTCAGCGGTGGTGAGGGGTCTAGCCTGGGATGGAGGAATGTGGCTGTAAATAACTCCAAGGGCCAGAGAGCAATGTTTTGAGGGCTACATTCAGCCCCTGGTCCTTAGGTTACCCACCCCAGGGTTGAACAATCAATAATTAATCAAGTACAAATCAGGCGTACAACAAAATACTGCTCCTATTAAGGATGCCAGCCATCAATGGCCATTTTCTAGAATACTCCTTTCCATCCCCCCTCCTGTTTTTTGTCCACCCCCCAAAAAAATGGTCAACTAGTAATCTGTGCCCCACAAACATGTGCAGGTCTCATTGGGCCAGTTTGGCTCCACCCCTTGGTTTGTTTGGTTTTTTAAAAACATATAAACTAATTTTTTTCATGCACAAGTCAAAAAATGTACTCTTTCATCAAGCTTTCTCTTTTGGGCAGATAAAGTGTAACTCAAAATGTTTAAAGCCAACAGCCAATACTATGCTAGTGGGTTGTGGTTGTTGTTGTTGTTGTTGTTTTAAAAAAGGAAGCTGTAACATGAAAGTGCTCTGAAATGCCAGTCTTCCAAAATGGCCGGATCTCTGGCCTTTAATGTGCTGCCTTCAAAAAATTGAGGTGTTTACTCAAATCGTTCAGAATTCAGTGCCTGGATGATGGAGCAATAATCCCAGCATTCTGACTGATAATTTAAATGGCATTTCTTTCTCACATTTTGTCGAAATAGCCCTAGGGTTCTTAATAATGAAAGTTGGGAAAATGTTTTGCATTTTTGTTTTGTTTTTTAAAGTGAAATGCAACGTGCTATTTCGTTCTGCCTTAATTAAATTTAAAGTTTTGGTGGTTTGATCTGAATGCAAATTCAGAATCTCTTGACATCGCGGGCAGGGGCAGCTTTACTGTGGCATCAGCTTTTATGAACTAGGGCAGACTTCAGACATGGCTGATCTCCTTTGGGGTTTTATTTCATGTTCCTTAGAGCGCCAGTAATACATGTGAAAAGGACCAAGGAGTTCTTTAGTAGAACTGCAGGTTCCTGGGTTCTGATCTAGGCAGTAAGATTCTCTTGGGTGTGAGAAAATATGTGCATGCCACATTGAGCTTGTTTGAGGGAAAGCAGTGTATACATATGATTAATAAGTTAATAAACAGTAATCCACTTGAGATGTTGTGCTCAGACCCATCTGCCTGCTTTTCTTGGTATGTTCCCAGAGTTTCTCATGGTGCAAAGAGCTGGTTCAAATGTGCATTTGCTCTTGTGTTTTAAAGTAGATTTCCTAATATATTTGAAAACAAATGAACACACGTCTGTGGATAATCTGACTGTATCCTCATGACCACTGCTCCTTGTGCATTTTTCTAATCTATGGGTTGTGCTGAAGAAGATTCCAGCGAAACAGTCAGATTATCCGGGATCACTGTCCTACGTTGTTATTCACTTACTACTTCGGCACCATGAAAACCTAAAAAAAGTTTTACCGCTCAGCCCACAGGATAGCATCTATCACTTTGTTTCAACCATAGACTTATTATACTTTTACGGACTTTCAAAAATTGACAGACATGTGTTCATTTGTTTTCAAATATATTAGAGAATTTACAAGTGTACACATTTTGTTTTTGTTGTACTAAATCATGTATATTATGCAATAAGAACTACAGTGCTATCTAGGATACTGGTCTTGGTTTTGCTTGTGTTGTTTGTTGTGTTAAGTTTGCAACACAGGGGTTTGTTGTTCTGTATTAAAGCACCGTATTTTTCGCTCTATAAGAGGCACCAGACCACAAGACGCACCTAGTTTTTGGAGGAGGAAAACAAGAAAAAAAAATATTCTGAATCTCAGAAGCCAGAACAGCAAGAGGGATCGCTACGCGGTGAAAGCAGCAATCGCTCTTGCTGTTCTGGCTTCTGGGGATAGCTGCGCAGCCTGCATTCGCTCAATAAGACGCACACACATTTCCCCTTACTTTTTAGGAGGGAAAAAGTGAGTCTTATAGAGCAAAAAATACGGTAGATTTCCAGCAGCAGGCTCTGTCAAGCGAGATACTCCTTTAACTCAGAGGCGGAGAATCTGCAGCCCTCTGGAGGTTGTTGGACTCCCAACTCCCATCAGTCCCAGCTAGCTTGGACGATGGTAGCTGGAGTCCATCAACATCTGGGAAGGACACAGGTTCCTATGCCTGGGATAAATGATGGTGATAACAGCAGTGCAAGATCCAAAACCCTTAGGCACTTTTTTTTTGGGGGGGGGGACTTTCTAGCAATGAGAAAACAGTTAAGCAAAACCATGTAGGGGAACGTGTGGTTTCTGGAGCAAAGGGGGGGGGGATCAGCAGGGAATGCATAACTGACTGCTTCCTGTCACCCCCGCCATCAGTATGAGCTCTGATGGCTGTTTAAAAGCCATCTTTGTGTGTGTTTATTTCAATAATTTACAGGGCTTTGTTTATCAGGTGTGAGTGGCGTAATCCATAATTCTGCAGACAGGTGTTCTGGTGATTAATAGGGCTTAATGGAATCTCAGCCCATTGCGTGACAGTCCTGTTCTGTTAACGAGATTCCAGGCTGAGTCAAGCGGTGAAATCTTAACGATGGAAATTAATGCCCCTCGTTCCACTGTACAGAGGGGTGTGTCCTCCCTCCCTTCCAATTGATAGCAATAATGTATAATGTTCCTTATGATCTATCGCTTTCCAGAAACTGATACTGAATCACTTCTGGTCCTGGAATCATTAAAATTATGATCCCCTCCGGGACTGTTAAGAATGATCACACACACACACACACACACACACACACACAGTGTCCATCCTCCTTTTCCCTTGGGAGAACCATTGAAAGTGGGCAGAGTTATTAGTACTATTATTATTTCATTAAATTTATCCTTTTTTTTAAAGCAAAGTGACTCAAAGCACCTTACAGACAGATGCATTAAAACCAATAAAAAAGGAAAGCAGAGCAAAATCGAAAAGGCATTTAAAAAAAAAAAAAAAAAGCTGGGTAAAACATCCCACCCTCTCATAAACAGAAGAATAATTAAAAGCCAAAGACCTGGTAAAGGGGGACGGGGCTTGCCTTGCACCTAATGATATATAATGACGGAGCCAGGAGAACCTCCCTGGGTTCCATTCTACTGTGGAATGTGGAGCAAAATTGGGGAGAGATGCTCTTGTGCTCAGACCCTGCTTGTGGGCTTCTCATTTTGGGCCTCTGGTTGGCCACTGTGAGATCAGGATGCAGGACTAGAGGATAATAATAGTAATAGTAATAACAACAATAACAATGATAATATAATAATAATAATTTATTATTTATACCCCGCCCATCTGGTTGGGTTTCCCCAGCCACTCTGGGCGGCTTCCAACAGAACACTAAAATACAATAACCTATTAAGCATTAAAAGCTTCCCTAAACAGGGATGCCTTTAGATGTCTTCTAAAAGTTTGGTAGTTATTTTTCTCTTTGACATCTGGTGGGAGGGCGCTCCACAGGGTGGGCGCAATACCAAGAAGGCCCTCTGCCTGGTTCCCTGTAACTTGGCTTCTCGCAGCAAGGGAGCCACCAGAAGGCCCTCGGCGCTGGACCTCAGTGTCCAGGTAGAACAATGGGGGTGGAGACCCTCCTTCAGATATACTGGACCGAGGCCGTTTAGGGCTTTAAAGGTCAGCAGCGACACTTTGAATTGTACTCGGAAACGTACTGGGAGCCAGTGTAGGTCTTTCAAGACCGGTGTTATATGTTCTCGGCGGCCGCTCCCAGTCACCAGTCTAGCTGCTGCATTCTGGATTAGTTGTAGTTTTCGGGTCACCTTCAAAGGTAGCCCCACATAGAGCGCATTGCAGTAGTCCAAGCGAGAGATAACCAGAACAACAACAACAATTTATTATTTGTACCCTGCCCATCTGGCTGGGTTTCCCCAGCCACTCTGGTGGCTTCCAACAAAGATTAAAAATACATTAAAATATCACACCTTAAAAACTTCCCTGATGTCAGATGTCTTCTAAATGTCAGGGAGTTGTTTTGATGGGCCTTCTGGCCTGATCCAGCGGTCCGGGCTCTCCTCATTCTCTTACAACTTTGTTCCATCTTTCTCTCTCCTCCCCTTTCTCCCCCAGTTCCCTGCAGCTTGGCTGACCATGTTTGACGCGGTGCTTATCCTCATATTAATACCTTTGAAGGACAAAGTGGTCGACCCCATCTTGAAGAGGCACGGCCTGCTCCCGTCGTCATTGAAGAGGATTGCCGTCGGCATGTTCTTTGTGATGTGTTCTGCATTTGCTGCAGGTGAGAGAGGGGAGGGACAGGTGAGAGTGCCGCTGGTTGAACGGTCATTTGGTGGCTGCCCGGAACACCTCGAAAATGGGATAAAAAATGTGAGACGTTACAGCAGCATCAGACCAAAAGCCTATCAAGTTCAACACTTTGTGTCTCGGTTTCTGACCCGATGGCTCTGGGAATCCCACAAGTGCAACAGTGTTTTCCCCACCTAGGGTTCCCAGAAGCTGGGGTCCTGAGGCCTTCTTCCTTCCAACATTGGCTGGTAAACCATGGAGAGCCTTATTCCTCCATGAGAGCCAGCGTGGTGTAGTGGTTAAGAGCGGTAGACTCGTAATCTGGTGAAAGGGGTTCGCATCTCCGCTCCTCCACATGCAGCTGCTGGGTGACCTTGGGCCAGTCACACTTCTCTGAAGTCTCTCAGCCCCACTCACCTCACAGAGTGTTTGTTGTGAGGAAGGAAAGGAAAGCAGAATGTTAGCCCCTTTGAGACTCCTGAAGGGGAGTGAAAGGCGGGATATCAAATCCAACTCTTCTTCTTCATGAATTTGTCTAATTCTGTTTTGAAGCTGTCCAAGTTGGTGTCCATCACTCCAAATCCCATGTAAAGAAGTGCTTTCTTTGATCTCTGTGGAGATTCTGCTCCAAATCAATTCCGTTCCTCTTCCGTTCCTCCTATCCATTACTCAAATCATCTCCAGATAAAGTCATGTTAACATTTATTTCCCCTTCCAAGAAAAGTTAACATCTACCTACCCAGTAACCAAGATCACACACCCTTCCAATTCGGTTCCTCCCAAATTCTTTGCCCACCCAGGAATATTTTGGGCCCATATATAGACCCCTACCAACACCTGTGTCACTGTACAGTGGTGCCCCGCAAGACGAACGCCTCGCAAGACGGAAAACCCGCTAGACGAAAGGGTTTTCCGTTTTGGAGGCGCTTCGCAAGACGAATTTCCCTATGGGCTTGCTTCGCAAGACGACAGCCCATAGGGAAATCTCCGGGACAGTGGGGAAGCGCAGCTCGTCTTCCCCGCTCTCCTCGGACCTCCTCCGAAGCCTGGCGGCGGGGCGGGGACACCTCCTCCCGCCGCCGGGCTTCGGAAGGATGCCCCGATGCCGGGCGGCGAGGCGGGAACACCTCCCCCCGCCGCCCGGCATCGGAACGATGTCCCGAAGCCGAGCGGCGGGGCGGGAACGCCTCCCCCCGCCGCCCGGCTTTGGGGCGGGAACGCCTCCCCCCGCCGCCCGGCTTTGGGGCGGGAACGCCTCCCCCCGCCGCCCGGCTTCGGGGCGGGAACGCCTCCCCCCGCCGCCCGGCTTCGGGGCAGGAACGCCTCCCCCCGCCGCCCGGCTTCGGGGCAGGAACGCCTCCCCCCGCCGCCCGGCTTCGGGGCAGGAACGCCTCCCCCCGCCGCCCGGGTTCGGGGCAGGAACGCCTCCCCCCGCCGCCCGGGTTCGGGGCAGGAACGCCTCCCCCCGCCGCCCGGGTTCGGGGCAGGAACGCCTCCCCCCGCCGCCCGGGTTCGGGGCAGGAACGCCTCCCCCCACCGCCCGGGTTTGGGGCATCGTCCCGATGCCGGGCAGCGGGGCGAGAAAGCCTCCCCCCGCCGCCTGGCATCGGAACGATGTCCCGAAGCCGGGCGGCGGGGCCGCGAAGCCTGGGCGCGCTGGCAACTCTCCGCAAGGAGCGCTCCCGCTGCTTGCGGAGAGGTCCGCGAAGCCTGTCCTGGACCTCTTCTGAAGGCAGGCGGGGGGCAAAAGTCTTTGTCCCCCCTGCTTGCCTTCCCAGGGGCTTTTAAATCGCCCGGACAGCGGAGAAGTCCTCCGCTGTCCCGGGCGATTTTAAAATGCCGCCCGCCAGAAGAGGTCGGGGGAAGGCGGTTTCCATAGGAACGCATTAATTGATTTTCAATGCATTCCTATGGAAAACCGTGCATCGCAAGACGAAAAACTCGCAAGACGAAGAGACTTGCGGAACGAATTAATTTCGTCTTGCGAGGCACCACTGTATTTGTTTCAGCAGTTCTGTGCCTTAATCTTCTCTAATTCTGCAACTTAGTCAAGAAGAAAACAATGGTGCTTTTGTAGGATGTGTAAATGATCTACTTATTGAGAATAATTTCCACATGCTCAGCACTTTTCCACAATGCTTCCTAGACTGCTCATACCTTCACCTGGTACCCACCACAAGGAACGTATTGATAAAGTGTTATAGTGTTAAATAAATTAATCTTGAGGGCTTGTAATCCTCCCAGTATATCAGAGAGAGGGACACTTTATAGGGCCATTAAGGCTTCTCTCTCGATGAAAAGAGGTAGTTACCTTATTAGGGACAAGGTCGTTTTGATATGTGGGCAAGCCAAGTTCCTGCTGTAAAGTCGTTTGAACTTTTAAACCAAGAATATCTTTTTGAGATTTCTTTTATTTCTTTTATCCCTCTGCTACAAGAAATTTGTGCATTTAATTTTAGTCAATTCCCTGTACCTAGGCAACACAACTTTCTGAGGTCTATATACCGTATTTTTCGCTCTATAGGATGCACTTTTCTCCCTCCAAAAATGAAGGGGAAATGTGTGTGCATCCTATGGGGCGAATGCAGGCTTTCGCTGAAGCCTGGAGAGCGAGGGGGGTCAGTGGGCACCAACCCCTCTCGCTCTCCAGGCTTCAGGAAGACATCCGCTAGCCATGGGATAGCTGTGCGAAGTCGTGCACCTCTCCCACAGCTAGCAGAGAGCTTGCCTGCACCCAGAAGCTTGGGGTGCGCTGTGCTCAGCACGCCCCAGGCTTCAGGCTTCACGCAGCTCCCCGCTAGCCATGGGAGAGGTGCGCGAAGTCGTGCAGCTCTCCCACGGCTTGCAGATAGCAGCCTGTTCTGGGGTCAGGGGAAATAATTTTCCCCCCTTTATTTCTCCCCAAAAAAACTAGGTGCATACTATGGGCCGGTGTGCCCTATGGGGCGAAAAATACGGTAATTTCAGCAAACAAAATTACAGTGGTGCCTCGCAAGACGAAATTAATACGTTCCGCGAGTCTCTTCATCTAGCGGTTTTTTCGTCTTGCGAAGCACGGCTATTAGCGGCTTTAAGAAAAAGGAAAAAAACTTGCAAGAACTCGCAAGACGTTTCGTCTTGCGAAGCAAGCCCATAGGGAAATCCGTCTTGCGGAACGACTCAAAAAACGGAAAACTCTTTCATCTAGCGAGTTTTTCATCTTGCAAGGCATTCGTCTTGCGGGGCACCACTGTATTTTATCCAGTCTCATTTTTCCCCGGGTGCTAGTCCAGCACGACATCGTTTTTGCTGCTTATGGATTGGGCAAACGATCCAGTAGCACACTTTTTCTCGTGGGGCAGCAACTTCTTTTTGTTTCTTCTATCCAGGCGAAATCTAGCGGCGCCACCTTTGCCTTACCCACCCACCCCACCCAGCTGCCACGTCCCCTGAGCGCCCGCCCTCCCCGATGCAATTTGCAACGCCTATTAGAGGCTTTCGATTATTTCAGAATATCTTATAAATTGTGCAAGAATGCGACTGATTAGATTTAATGAACGTTGGCGGTGCTTACTTTCGTGGCTTACATTGTAAATTCTTTGCAGCGGTATTTAAGACTACTCAGCTGGAAAATCAACTCCGTTTGCAGCCTTTTAAAACAATTACGGCAAAAATTTAATCCCAAACTTTAAATGGTAAAGAAGCGCCTTCGATCGTATCTTGAAACTTGGCACATTGCTACTTCGAACAACCAAAAAAGAAAGGAAGAAAGAGGAAAGAGGATGTAGCATGTCAGGTGAAATTATTATCATGGACATATTTTTTTATCCCTCTGTAGAAGGCAAGGCAGTAAATACTGGGTGGGTGTGAATGCGCAGGGAACTTAGTGCCTGGACAGGGATTCGAATTCAGGCTTCTGCAAGCTGAAGTCCAGCTTTCCATTGACTACACCACTTTTTTTAAACAGCCACCGCAACCCTACAGAAACAAAATAAACTCATTTTGAAAGGCTTTGTGAGGAAAGGAAAGTATTCAACAAAGAAGACATTGTTGGGGTTTGCTTCACTTCTAGGGAAAGATAATTAATTTGTTCATTTCATTTCAGAATTTCTCAGTGGCTCTACATTCACTGAATACCCAAGCAGAGCCCAGAAATAGAATGTAAAGCATTATACCAGATCATAAAACAGCATTAAAGAATTAAAAACTGCAGAAAGAAATTCGATTAAGGCTGCAATCCTAACCCCATTTACCTGGGAGCACATCCCATTGAATTCAATAGGGCTTACTGCTGAGTAGACATAGTTAGGATTGCAGCTGAATTCAGGAAGGCATGGAGAGAGAAGAAAAACTTTCAACAAATGGCAGAAACATTTATTATTATTATCTGGGCGTTTTTTAAGCAACAACGAGATAATGCAAAGTGACTTACAGTATACAAGCAAACAAATGCATATGTTAAAACCAGCATAAAAGAGAAAACAGAAAAATCTAAAGGACAATCCTAATTTTTAAAAGGAAGAATTCAAACATTCCACCAACTCAAGGCCACAGATAAATAAGAGAATGAATTAAATGTTTCTTTACCTGGGGCCTTAAGGTGTGTAAACGATGGCACCAGGCGGCACTGGCGGAGGAAGAGGAGTGCGGGGGGAGCGCACTGGCAGCGCGATCCCGGCAGGGTGCCATCGCGGCTGCTCTCCCACCCTCACTGGGTCCCCCACCCCCTCAGGTGGAGTGCCACACCCCCAGGATGCGTGCCAGCCTGTTCTCCCCCCCCCCCCAGTGCCGGAGCATGAAGCTCCACCACTGCCAGGCAGGACTCCCCACAAATGGGGAGCCACTGCAGTAAAGACCCTTCCTTGTGTTGCCGCCCCCTGGACCTCCCAAGGAGGGGGCACATGGAAAAGGACCTCCAATGACCACCACAGGTGGTAGGTCGGTACATATGAGGCGCGGTGGTCCTTGAGATATAACAGTGTTTGGCAGGGAATTGATTGATTGATTGCACCGCCGTATACACATAGGTCTCAAGGCAGTTCACAACATAAATTTTCAATTAAAAGCACAAAATGCATAATAAAAACAATTAACAATACTAATGTATGCTAACTAATAAAAAATCTACCACCAACAAAAGCCTCTAAACAATTCCCTAGGCCACAAATACAAACATCCCAATTAACATTTAAAAACATTTTAAAACAACCCCCATTCCCCAAATAAAACAACACCCACCCAAGTTAAAACCCCATCTCCCGTTAAAACAATCATCTTAGCACAGGGGGTCAATCCCACAGCACTGAAAGCACTTCCTTGAGCCAGAGAAGGGTTTGCCACAGGAATATGAGGCACCATCTGTAGACATAAGCAAGTGGGGTGGGATGTATGGGGAGAAGCAACTTCTCACCTGCCGTGGTCCAGAACTGCCTAAATTGCAGCCCATTCATCCCATCCAAGCTGGTAGACGGAGCCCGGCATTACTTATTTACTGTATTTAATTTTAATCCTGCTTTTCAGACATCTGAGAGCCAGTGTGGTGTAGTGGTTAGGAGCGGTAGTCACGTAATCTGGGGAACCGGGTTCGTGTCTCCGCTCCTCCACATGCAGCTGCTGGGTGGCCTTGGGCCAGTCACACTTCTCTGACGTCTCTCAGCCTCACTCACCTCACAGAGTGTTTGTTGTGGGGGAGGAAGGGAAAGGAGAATGTTAGCCGCTTTGAGACTCCTGAAGGGGAGTGATAAAGCAGGATATCAAATCCAAACTCCTCTTCTTCATCATCTGATGAAGTGAACAAACACAAACCCCTGTGTTGCAAAATGTAACAGTCTACAAAAATGCAAACGCAACATGCCGGCTGATAACTGTTAGTGAATATATAATCGGTCATGATGTCATTCAACATATACGAATAAGCCACTTCAAAATGATGTATATATCCTACAACACATCTCACAAAATATACAAGTAACTACAAGTTGTTATGCGTATCAGAGTCAAACAAAGAATCAAACAAATCAATGAATAGCGAGGAACTCCTAGCCATCTCTCAAGGGAAGATGTCTCTCCAAAGTCTCAAAAGGACAGTATATCCGGAATAGTTCAACTGTTTCGGAATAAAGTCTTCATCAGCAAATAATTATCAATGGAATATTCATTCTAGTGGGGATCATTGGATCAGTGCTCACTCGATAGTCCTCACTAGTAAATATCCCATTGATAAGACGTCTTCCTTTGTTTGACTTTGATACACATAACAACTTGTACAGTGGTGCCTCGCAAGACGAAATTAATTCGTTCCGCAAGTTTTTTCTTCTTGCGAGTTTTTCGTCTTGCGAAGCACGGTTTCCCATAGGAATGCATTGAAAATCAATTAATGCGTTCCTATGGAGCCCGCTTGCCAGGCTGGCGGTGCGGAGAAGGGCTTTTCTCCCCACCGCAAGCCTTCAGGACAGGTACGGGAACAGAGGGGAAGGCGCGCAGCGCTTCTCTGTTCCCGGGGCTTGCGGTGGGAGGAGGGTTTTTCCTCCCCACGCCAACATTCAGAACAGCATTCTGAAAGTTGGCGGTGGGAAGGAAAACCCTCCTCCCACCGCAAGTCTTCAGGACAGCCATCCGAAGGCTGGCGCGGGAGAAGGTCTCTCCGCCCCACCGCCAGCCTTCAGAGCAGCCATCCCAAGGCTGGCGGCCGGAGCAGGTCTCTCCGCCCCACCGCCAGCCTTCGAAGGCTGCCGGTGGGGCGGAGAGACCTCCTCCCGCCGCCAGCCTTCGGAGCAGCCTTCGGAAGGCTGCCGGTGGGGCGGAGAGACCTCCTCCCGCCGCCAGCCTTCGGAGCAGCCTTCCGAAGGCTGGCGGTGGGAGGAGGTCTCTCCGCCCCACCGCCAGCCTTCGGAGGAGGTCCGAGGACAGTGGGGAAGACGCGCTGCGCTTCCCCGCTGTCCCGGAGATTTCCCTATGGGCTTTCGTCTTGCGAAGGAAGCCCATAGGGAAATTCGTTTTGCGAAGCGCCTCCAAAACGGAAAACCCTTTCGTCTAGCGGGTTTTCCGTCTTGCGAGGTGTTCGTCTTGCGGGGCACCACTGTATTTACTTGTATATTTTGTGAGATGTGTTGTATGATATATAGTGGACGCTCTGGTTGCGAACGTGATCCATGCAGGAGGTATGTTCGCAACCCGCAGCATCATGCCTGCGCATGCGCGGGTCGTGATTCGGTGCTTCTGTGTATGCGCAAAGCGCAATTTAGCACTCATGCACAAGCGCCAAAACCCGGAAGTAAGCCATTCTGGTACTCCCGGGTTCGGCACAGTGCACAACCTGAAAACGCGCAACCTGAAGCGCCTGTAACCCGAGGTATGGCTGTACATCATTTTGAAGTGGCTTATTCCTATACGTTGAATGACATCATAACCGATTATATATTCACTAACAGTTATCTGATGAAGTGGGCAGGAGTCAGGGAGAGCTTATGGCGTATTCAATTTGTTGTCTTTCAAGGCTCCACAAAGCACCTTGTTGCTGATTTGTTTGTTTGCTTGCTTGCTTGCTTGTTGCAAGAAGCGAACATAGGTACCACTCTGGAAATTCTGACAATAATTGCCTCCCAAAGCGACTCACGTCACTTAAAGAGGGAGAGAGAAGGGCCTGATGCCATCAGGTGTGCAAGCTAAAAATAGGCAAGACACATGAGTAAATGGGAGCATACAGAATAGATAGAGGAGGGAGATCGGGTTCTTCTGATAAGTGGGACTTTTCATCCAGCTGGAGCCAGGCTGGTCTTCCCTTGCTGGTAAGAAGAGGTAGCTCACGGTTTGAGCACATAACACCAATTCTGCAAGGTGGTGGCCACAGATCGGCACGTGTTAACCATGAGCAAGCAGCGTTTCCTGCTTCACATGACTGGCATGAAATTTGAAGGGGGGGGGGAGGGAACTGCCTTTTTCAGACATCCTCCCAGCTGCATAGAAACCTGAATTTGCCTCTGCTTCCTCTTTATTCTGCAAGCACAGCGCCAATGTTGAAGGAGGCTGGTTTTCCTCCTGTAGTTGATACCTCAGCATGGCAGTTTGGTTTTGGCTTTATTTTGAATTTTTTAAAAAGGATGAAACTGGAGACACTCTTTACGTCCGGAATCTGGAACCTGCGCCCACCCACCCCCCAGATGTTGTTGGACTCCAGTCTCCATCATCTTTGACCATTGGTTGGGTAGACCATTGGTTTGACCATTGGTTGTAGACCACCTGGAACCCAGAGGTTCACCACTCCTGCCTTACACTGCAAATATACCGTATTTCTCGCTCCATAAGGCACACCTGACCATAAGGCGCACCTACTTTTTTTGGGGGGGGATTAAAAAAAAATACCCCCAAAAATACCTGGTTTTGGGGCTGGGGGTGGGGAATGCTCGGGCTTCCCCCAGCCCCAGCCCCCAAAACAGGTTGGGGCCCGGAGTTTGCAGGGCTAGGGGGGGGAGCCCGAGCTTCCCCTGCCCCCAGCCCCCAAAACAGGTTGGGGGGAAGCAGCGTTACTGCACCCAGCTTCGCTGCTTCTCCCGGAGCTTGCGGGGCTGGCTGGGGAAGCCCGAGTACCCCCCCCCCCCGCCCAACCCCAGGGACCACACATTCGCTCCTTAAAAATATGGTATATTTGCCAGGATACTGTAACCGGGTCTTCTGGTTTGTGATAAGGCAGCTCACCACTGGAAACAAAACAAAAAGTGATTAACGGTGCAATCCTAACCATGTCTATTATTAATTAATTACTTAATTAGGTAGTTAGTTAATTAGATTTGTATACTGCACTATACCTGTAGATCTCAGGGCAGTTTGCAACATAAAATTACAATATATAAAAAAAACAGAAAATGCACAATAAAAACCAAAACAGCCCAGCAATCCCCACTTCCACAACACATGTTAAAAGATCATCAGATGTCAATCAGCCTGGCTAAAGAGGAACAGTTTCTCCTGGTGCCTAAAGTTGTATCATGAAGATGCCAGCTCAACTTTCCTGGGGACAGCAGCCCGCAAATGAGGCAAAGCAGAAAAGGCCCATTCTCATGATGTGACCATGAAAAGGGACTGATGTCAATGTTCCCCACTTACAGATCACCCTCTTCCTGCCCAGATCAGCTTCCTCATCCATAATGGGTGAGGGAGATCTTATTCTGAGGCCGACCTGACATTCAACAACAACAGCAGTCATAAACCCGAGGGCTGCCTGACAGGACAACTGCAATTTCCCAGCTTGGAGGAGGGGTTGGCACACGGCAAAGTCACTAACTGCCTGTGCCCCGTGCCCCTTACCCAGCCTGCCCCACCTCACACACTCCATAACTCCCCCCACCCCAAACTACTGAGATTGGGGGAGCCCCTGCTCTCCTCTTCTCCCAGGAACATCCCACCAAGCGCCCTTATTTGAACACAAACAAGTTTAAAATAAAAAAAAAAAAAATAATTTATTATTCATACCCCGCCCATCTGGCTGGGTTTTTCCAGCCACTCTGGGCGGCTTCCAACCAAATATTAAAATAATACAGCATCAAACATTAAAAACTTCCCTAAACAGGGCTGCCTTCAGTTGTCTTTTAAAAGTAAAATAGTTGCTTGACATCTGGTGGGAGGGCATTCCACAGGGCGGGTGCCACTACTGAGAAGGCCCTCTGCCTGGTTCCCTGTAACCTCACTTCTCTCACTGAGGGAACTGCCAGAAGGCCCTTGGTGCTGGACTCAGTGTCCGGGCTGAACGATGAGGGTGGAGACACTCCTTCAGGTATACAGGACCGAGGCCGTTTAGGGCTTTAAAGGTCATAACCAACACTTTGAATCATGCTCAGAAACGTACTGGGAGCCAATGCAGATCTCTCAGGACCAGTGTTATGTGGTCTCAGCGGCTACTCCCAGTCACCAGTCTAGCTGCTGCATTCTGGATTAATTGCAGTTTCTGGGTCACCTTCAAAGGTAGCCCCACTTAGAGTGCATTGCAGTAGTCCAAGCGGGAGATAACTAGAGCATGCACCACTCTGGCGCATTAGAAGCATTTTAAAGCATTCCAAATAGCTGGGGCCATAACAGCAACCGAAAGCAGCATACCCTAACCCAAAGATCTTCTGGCCACCTCAGCTTCCAAGGCTGCAGTCCATCAGTGAATCTGTAGAGCCACACCTGAGGCCAGGTAGAAGAGGCAGGGGGCAGGTCCCACAAGGCCCACAGCCGATGGTCTTCTGTGCTGGACAGCCACACTCCTTTGAGGCTGTCTCCTCAGAAATATGTCCTGTTGAATTCAGTTGGGCTTTACTCCCAGTAAGCAGGTTTAGGGTTGTGGTACTTTATCCAGTGACTCTGTAGTACTTTATCCAGTGACTCTGTACAGCTTGCAAACCTCATTTTTGTTGGGGTTTTTAGTATTCATAGGAATCAAAAGGGATTTATCTCTTGCTTTTGCAAAGTCAGTGTAGTCCAGCATTTGCATAAAACCAGCAAGCGCTGGATTTTTGGTTTTTTTCTCCCACCAAATAATACAGGTCGCCAGCATCTGTTGATGCTCTGCTTTGACTTTGTACCGGGTGTGTGTGTGTTCTGCTAGCCATAATAAGATGGCCTTTATTCCAAATTATGTCTGTTTGCATCAGTAGCTGCAAGCTAATCCACATGGGACGAGGGACGGATTTGTGTAATTCTGGTTAATAAAACGAGAATACAATAACTCCAGAATCCTGTGGTGCAGGAAACTGGAATTTCCCAAAAATGTGCTTCTTTTCCTGGCTGTTTTTGTTCTTGTTTCCTTTGGTGTGCTTACAGTAATTTCTGCATGTTGATGTGAGAAAATTTAAGCTGTGGTTGCTTAGTTCAGCTAATCCTCTTGTAAAGCAAGCAGATCCGTTCTCTTCGAACTGTGAAGAAGCCGCGGATCCAGGGTGCCAGCTCACTCGCCTAGCTTCTTATAGGAACACAGAGTCAGACCATGGATAAATCTAACTCAGTATTGTCCACACTGACTTGGCAGCAGCTCTCCAGGATATCAGCCAGGAGTTTTTCCCAGTCCTTTCCGGAGACCCCAGGGATTCAACACGGGACATTCTGCACCCAAAAGGTCATAAAGGTTTTCATAAATGCTCTATAAAGTTTGGAGTGAGCAGTGAGGAAGGGGCCAGGTTTGCTGATGACACTAAATTGCTCAGGATCCATAAAACAAAAATACCTTTCCAAACTGAATGAATAAGTGGCAAATGCAATTCAGTGTAAACAAGTGTAAAGTGGTGCATGTCAGGGCAAACAAAATCTTAATTTCACCTAAACGCTCATGAGCTGGTGGACCAGGAACAAGACCTGGGGGTCATCATAGATGGATCCATGAAGAAGTCAGTCTTTGCAGTCTGCAGCAACTTTTATTTTTTATTTTATTTTTTAAAGCTAATTCCATGCTAGGGATCATTGAGCAAGGAAGTTGTGTCCGACTCTTCATGACCCCATGGACCAGAGCATGCCAGGCACTTCTGTCTTCCACTGCCTCCCGCAGTTTGGTCAGACTCATGCTGGTAGCTTCGAGAACACTATCCAGCCATCTCGTCTTCTGTCGTCCCCTTCTCCTTGTGCCCTCCATTTTTCCCAACATCAGGTTCTTTTCCATGGAGTCTTCTCTTCTCATGAGGTGGCCAAAGTCTTGGAGCCTCAGCTTCACGATCTGTCCTTCCAGTGAGCACTCAGGGCTGATTTCCTTCAGAATGGATACGTTTGATCTTCTTGCAGTCCATGGGACTCTCAAGAGTCTCCTCCAGCACCATAATTCAAAAGCATCAATTCTTCGGCGATCAGCCTTCTTTATGGTCCAGCTTTCACTTCCATACACACTACTGGGAAAACCATAGCTTTTACTATACGGACGTTTGTTGGCAAGGTGATATCTCTACTTTTTAAGATGCTGTCTAGGTTTGTCATTGCTTTTCTCCCAAGAAGCAAGCATCTTTTAATTTTGTGGCTGCTGTCACCATCTGCAGTTATCATGGAGCCCAAGAAAGTAAAATCTCTCACTGCCTCCATTTCATAAATCTGTAGTGTGACTGCATTTGGAATATGGCGTACAGTTCTGGTTGTCTCACCTGTGAAAGGATACTGTAGAGTTGGAAAAGGTTCAGAAATGATCAAGGGGGTGAAGTGATGTCCCTATGAAGAAAAGCTGCGGAGTTTGGGAACTTTTAGTTTAGAGCAGTGTTTCTCAACCTGTGGGTCCCCAGATGTTGTTGGACTACAACTCCCACCATTCCTAGCCAGCATGACCAGTGGTCAGGGATGATGGGAGTTGTAGTCCAACAACATCTGGGGACCCACAGGTTGAGAACTGCTGGTTTAGAGGGAAGGTGAGGAAGATGCGACAGGATTGAAGTTCATAAACTTGCGGATGGCATGGAGAAAGTGGATGAAGAAAAGTTGGGACACTGGGACTTGTGGACAACAATGAAGTTGAACGTTGGGAGATTCAGGACAGAAAGGACTTCTTGACATGGCGCATAGTTAAACTCTGGAACTCCCTGCCACAGGAGGAAGCGATGACCACCAAATTGGATGGCTTTAAAAGAGGATTAGACAAATTTATGGAGGAGGAGAGGGCTGTCGATGAGTGTTAAGCACAATGGCTTAAAGTTAGGTTAATCGGGTTCCATCCCCCACTTGGTGCTGGTTTTGACCTTTAAAGCCCTTCACAGCCTAGGACCCTCGTACCTATGGGGCCGCCTCTCCCGGTATGCCCCACGGAGAGCCTCAAGGCCCATAAATAGCAACACCCTAGTGGTCCCGGGCCCTAAGGAAGTCAGATTAGCCTTAACCAGAGCCAGGGCCTTTTCAACACTGGCTCCGGCCTGGTGGAACGCTCTGCCTCATGAGACCAGGGCCCTGCAGGATTTCTATCCTCAAGGCCTGTAAGACAGAGTTGTTCTGCTTGGCCTTTGGCTTGAAATCAATTTGATTCCCTCCCCCTCTTTCTTTTTCCTTTTTCCTTTCTCCTCCTGTGATGAGGCTGCATTTTAATGTTTCAGTATTTTAATTGTTGTATTTTAATCTTGTTTTTAAGTTATATTCATTCAACTTGTTTTTATTATTGCTTGTTAGCCGCTCTGAGCCCGGCCTTGGCTGTGGAGGGCGGGGTATAAATAATTATTATTATTATTATTATTATTATTATTATTATTATTATTATTATGAAGCTCTGACCCTACCTCGCAGGGTTGTTAGGAGGATAAAATGGAGGAGTGAGGGAAATGACATGCACCACTCCAAGCACAGGAGGGGAACTTTGGGCCCAGGGGCCGAATGAGGACCTCCACATCTCTCTCTGGCCCTTGGGATGCTGCCCAGACCACACCCATCACCAGCCCTCCTTCACACACCCCTTAAGTGTTATTGCCTTGCAGGAATGTGTGCTTCAGCTGTGAAAGGGTGTGTGTGTGTGTGTATTTGTAGAAATTACCAAGCAAAGGTAAAATTTGCATTAATTGCCCTGCCCCCTTTCCCCTCTTGCACTGCCCACTACCAGGATGGGGCCCCCAGAAGGTTGCACAGAAGGGCATGCAGCCCACCGGCTAAAATAAGGTTCCTCACCCCTGATCTCTGAGGGATGCGGGTGGCGCTGTGGTTTAAACCACAGAGCCTAGGGCTTGCCGATCAGAAGGTCGGCGGTTCGAATCCCCGCGACGGGGTAAGCACCCGTGGCTTGGTCCCTGCTCCTGCCAACCTAGCAGTTCAAAAAACACATCAAAGTGCAAGTAGATAAATAGGTACTGCTCTGGCGGGAAGGTAAACGGCGTTTCCATGCGCTGCTCTGGTTTGCCAGAAGTGGCTTAGTCATGCTGGCCACATGACCTGGGAAAACTGGGGGCAAACACCGGCTCCCTTGGCCTGTAAAGCGAGATGAGCGCCGCAGCCCCAGAGTCGTCCGTGACTGGACCTAACGGTCAGGGGTCCCTTTACCTTTTACCTCTGATCTAGAAGGAAGGGTGGGATTTTTTAAAAAATGTGAAGCTCCATATTGCATTTCCCCCTCTCTTGCAGGAATATTGGAAAGCAACAGACTGAAGATCGTGAAGGTCAGGACTATCAATCAGACGATTGGGAACGCAGTCTATCATGCGGCCGATATGTCCGTCTGGTGGCAGATCCCTCAATACCTTCTGATTGGGTTCAGCGAGATATTTGCAAGCATTTCAGGTGAGTTTGGGATGGGGAGCGCGGAAAGGTCTTGCGGCTCTTTCCTGTACGGCCATTTCATCCCGTTGGCTGAGGAGCCTTGGGCCACAGGGAGAATGCAAACCCCACCCCACCCCTGCCTCCCTCCCTGTGTGGCCCTCAAAACTTCCCAGGCCACATCACCACTCTCTCCCAGCTTCCCGCATCTAATGTTTTCTCTGGCCGGAAATGTGTCTCTCGGCTTTGGGAAACGCCTCTTGCTTATCTCTGCTGTGCGAGATGCAAAGCTCAAATTTCACAATCTGCCCACTTTTGCCTGTGGCCCCACCCACCGCCAGCATGCGGCCCTTGGAACATTGCTTAGAAAGTAATGTGGCCCTTGGACTGGAAAAGCTTCCCCACGCCTGATTTAAAAGCTCTCTCACCTGCCCCGGGCTCTTGCTTCCATTTCATACTTTTACGATGCTGCTTTTAGGGATCTGCAGGTGAGGGGAAGAAAGCTTCAGGTTACAGACTCCGCTAACCCAGAAATATTACCTCGGGTTAAGAACTTTGCTTCAGGATGAGAACAGAAATCGTGCTCCGGCGGCGCGGTGGCAGCAGGAGGCCCCATTAGCTAAAGTGGTGCTTCAGATTAAGAACAGTTTCAGGTTAAGAACGGACCTCTGGAACGAATTAAGTACTTAACCCGAGGTACCACTGTATTAGAACTGCTTTTAAGAGGTTTCATGTCCTGTTGTGTGTCACCCTGGGCTCCTTTGGAAGGAAGGGAGGAATAGGGGAGCCTCATAACAGGAGGGGCCATAGCTCAGTGCTGGAACATGTATTTAGTGTGCACATGGTCTAAGGCAGGGGTCAGCAAACTTTTTCAGCAGGGGGCTGGTCCACTGTCCCTCAGACCTTGTGGTGGGCCGGACTATATTTTGAAAAAATATGAACGAATTTCTGTGCCCCACAAATAACCCAGAGATGCATTTTAAATAAAAGCACACATTCTACTCATGTAAAAACACACTGATTCCCAGACCGTCTACAGGCCGGATTGAGAAGGCGATGGGGCCGTATCCAGCCCACGGGCCTTAGGTTGCCTACCCATGGTCTAAGGGCCAGTCCCTGGCAGCTTCAGGTTTGTTTTTGTTTTTTAAAAAAGGATCAGGTGATGGCAAAGACTTTTGCTGACTTTGGAAGCCACTGTCAGTTAATGCAGCTGGCACAAGGCTAGATGGCCCCAAGGCCGCAGATGTTGCCAGTGTGCAGCTTGAAATTCACTGCTCTAAGCCAAGAAGCAAGTGTCCTTGAGTATTTCCGTCCCCTGACGGTTTCATGTAGTGTCCAGCAGTACAGGCTCCTATTGATTTTATTCTCTTTTCTCTCTTTCCTTCTTTTTCGTGGAATGCACAAACGGGAGGAGGGAGCATGGCCGTAAAATCTCATTTTCTGGTCTGTTTCACACACATTCAGGGCTCATTAGCAAAAGCAAAGCAAGAAATAGCTCCAGCTTTGTGCCTCCGTTTCACATGCATGTTGTTTTGCGTAGACGTCGAATTTAATAACTGTTGCTCTCTTTTCTCTGCTCCTCTCTCTTCCTTTTTACTCCCCCTCGACACTCGACACCAGGATCACCATGGGCCAAAAACAAACAATGCCCCCCAAAATTGATATTCTGTGCCTTGTTTTTAAAGTCCCCCCCCCCGAAGTAAAGTTTAGTTGTTAATCTTGAACATTTAAGTTTAGTTTGGTTGATGAATAAAAACAATGTCCCTTTGATTGAGTACATCTTCACCTTTAAAATAAGTACGGTCATACCTCGGGTTGAATGTGCTTCAAGTTGAGCGCTTTCGGGTTGCACTCCACGGCAACCCGGAAGTAACGGAGCGCGTTACTTCTGGGTTTCACCACTCGCGCATGCGCAGACACTCAAAATGACGTCACACACATGCATGGAAGCGGCAAGGTGCGACCCGTGCATGCGCAGATGCGCCGTCTCATCTTACGTTCCATTCAGGATGCGAACGGGGCTCTGGAACGGATCCCGTTCGCATCCCGAGGTACCACTGTACCATATTGGCCCACTTATAAGTTCTTCCCCGAATTCTGATCCGGAAAAGTTACAGTGCGGCTTATAATCAAGACCTTATGATGTGCTGCTGAAACAGCTTCCCCAGGAGGACCATTGGGGTTGTGGGACAACGGTGCGCCGTGCACCCGTGACTCCCAAGCTTTCCCCGAGCTGCCGGGGGGGGGGGGAGTTGCGCCACTTTGCCAACAGGAATCTCCTCTTCCTCCTTCATTTTGACAGCTTGGGAGTCGCAGGCGGGCTTCGCACCATTGCCCCACGTTCCTGGGATGCTTCCTGGGGGGAGCTACACCGCTTTGCCAACAGCATTCCCCCCTTCCCCGTTCTTTTTGACAGCTCTTGGGAGGCCCCCCCCCCCAGGAAGCAGCCCGGGAATGTGGGGCAACGGTCCATCATCCACCCTCCGCCCCAAGCCAAGATAACACCTGATACAAGGCTGCCTTTGTTATATTCATTAAAAAAAACAAACTTAATTTATTATTATTATGATACCTTTATACCCCCACCTTTTCCACTGATGGGATGAAAAGCAGATAAAAGCTTACATGTAAAAGCAAAAATTGCTAAAAACTTAAACAACAAGCAGCTAAACATTGATAGAATTAAAACTTTGGCATCCATCTCAATGGAGTACGCCACCGGGGGCGAAGTCAAACCGCTGCGCTAGCAGCACTGAAGTGACCTCCCAGGGGCGCAAGCCTGGGGGGTATATCTGGAGGTCCTGGGCTGCCTGAATAACAAGACCTGCCCCCCCCCCCGCCTTATTGACATTGTCCAAAGGAAAGCGTAGCAAAATGTTTGGCACCAGCTTGGCTGCAGGGATTGCTGGAAGGAGGCGTACAGGGTGCCATCCAACTGTTTTGGTGACTCCAGCAAGTCAGATTATTGTCTTCCCCATCCCTTGTGAGCCAAGTTTGGTATCAGTGCACTTTTTCACCCCAGGGGGGCGGGGAGAAGACCGCTTTGGGGGCTTTCTGCCACGTGTATCTTGATTTTTATACTCTGCCATGTTACCTCCTTGCACAATCTTTATTATCAAAGCAGATACAGTGGTGCCTCGCAAGACGAAAGTAATCCGTTCCACGAGTCTCTTTGTCTTGCGGTTTTTCGTCTTGCGAAGCACCGCTATTAGCGGCTTAGCGGCTTAGAAAAAGGGGAAAAAAGGAAAAAGCTTGCAAGAACTCGCAAGACGTTTTCGTCTTGCAAAGCAAGCCCATAGGGAAATTCGTCTTGCAAAGCACCTCAAAAATGGAAAAACTCTTTCTTCTAGCGAGTTTTTCGTCTTGCGAGGCATTCGTCTTGCGGGGCACCACTGTATGAACTTGGTGGCCACAGAAACTCGTTACTCGCATGCCCCAAAGCTCTTCATGGTCCACTTTTTAGGAGACGACTTTTTAGGACAACACCTCAGGGTGTTGTTTTGAGCAGGGCTTTGGAGGGACAGCTCTGCAGATCTGGCAATGTAGATGGACCCATCTGCACTAGGCTTCAGGCTGTGACGGTGTAAATTGGGGCTTGGGAACCTTTTTCAGTCAGAGGGCCATTTTCCTTACTGGGTGACCTTCCAGGGGCCACACGGTAGCCATTGGGCAGGGCCAGGGGCAAAAGCAGCCGGAGCAATTAATGTAAAGTTTTGTAGTGTTAGGCTAACTTCTATAAACACATACAGTGGCCATTGCGGTATTAATAATACATTTCAAGGCCATGAGAATGTCTCCCTACCTACCCATTTCCCCAGATGCGGCCAATGGAATTGCATTTTGGTTTCCCTAAAAATTCCTTGGGTGCTTCATCTGAAGAAAAGCCACTTCATTTGCTTCCGGGACGGAATACTGGCAGAAACTTGTAAAAGTTAACTTTTTCTCTCAGTAGTTCCACAGTGAAGCCACTAGGTGGCAGGATTTTAGATCCTCTTCACTGCAGAAAGAAAATGTGGGGAAAAACTGTTCTGTCCTCAGGAATTTCAGCCCCTGTCGTTTTGCTTTTTTATATTTATACTTTTTTATATTTCTGCTTAGAAAAACTCAAAGAGGCCCTGTTCAATGTGGTGGGTATATTACGCTGCAGTTATACCAGGTGTCTTTTTAAAGTTGTTTCTGGACAAACATTTGGTTCTGTTTTGTATCCCAGTTCAAAAAGCGAGAATTGTCCTTCAAGGGCCTTGCAATTTGTTCAGGTTATCCCAAAATCTGTACTGAAAGGGTCAGGTTGACTGTGGACTAGCCACTGTCTCTCAGCCTAGCCTACCTTAAGGGGTTGTTGTGAGGGTGAAATGAAGGGAGGGGAGAGAAAATGTATATGCCTCTGTTTTTTTTGTTTTGTTTTTTTAAAGTCACTATAAAATCCATAATAATTAAAATACACAATGGTACAGTTCCAAGAAAAAAATTAAAATATCTGTGATTAAAATTTGCAACGAAACAAGCTTGTTAAAAGGCTTGGCAATTGAACAGTTAAAAGTGTGATTAAAATAAGTAATTGGGTCTTTGGTCGCAAATTTCAAAGAGACTGGAGAAAATTTATTTGGTATATGAACAATTATTGTAGAAATGTGAAGACTGAAATAAATCCAGCAGCGATAAACTTTAAAACTTTTCAGACCTAAGAGATAGAGTTGACTACAAGGATATTAAGGTCAGAAATTGATAATTTAAAGTGTGATACAAAGATCTGAAAAGAAGAAGAAAAAAAAAAACAGCTGAAGGGACAGAGGGAAGTCACAAGCTTGGCAGAGCAAAGAGTATATTTGTTTGTTATTGCAAGATTGGATTTGTTGTGTTATAAAAGGAAAAACTAATAGAAATTATACAGAAAATAAATAAATAAATAAAATAGGAAGGTCAACTTCAGAGGAAGCCTTGTCTAAACTGGTGTGTCTTCAAGAGCCGACAAAATGCCAATACTGATTGGCCTATCGTCTTTCAGCCTGGAGGCATTTTGCAGGGATGGAAAAGCCCACCTGCGTGTTACCACAAGCTGAGCACTATCAGGCTGTGAGAAAAACCAACCAGGTTTCATTTGCTCATCTTAATGCCCTTACTCACAGCTGCCCATGGAGGCGCAGGTCAATTCTGTGTCCAGGGCAACTGTTTACCAGCTCCATCTGGTATGCAGGCTGAGACCCTACCTGCCCGCAGACTGTCTCACCAGAGTAGTGCCTGCTCTGATTATCTCCTGCTTGGACTACTGCAATGCGCTCTACGTGGGGCTACCTTTGAAGGTGACCCGGAAACTACAACTAATCCAGAATGCGGCTGCTAGACTGGTGACTGGGGGCAGCCACTGAGAACACGTAACACTGGTCTTGAAAGACCTACATTAGCTCCCAGTACATTTCCGAGCACAGTTCAAAGTGTTGGTGCTGACCTTGAAAGCCCTAAACAGCCTTGGCCCAGTATACCTGAAGGAGCGTCTCCACCCCCATCGTTCTGCCCGGACACTGAGGTCCAGCGCCGAGGGCCTTCTGGCAGTTCCCTCACTGTGAGAAGCCAAATTACAGGGAACCAGGCAGAGGGCCTTCTCAGTAATGGCGCCCTGTGGAACGCCCTCCCACCAGATGACAAAGAGATAAACAACTACCTGACATTTAGAAGACATCTTAAGGCAGTCCTATTCAGGGAAGTTTTCAATGTGTGACATTTTAATGTAGTTTTAATCTTTGTTGGAAGCTGCACACAGTGGCTGGGGAAACGCAGCCAGATGCTCGGGGTACAAATAATAAATTATTATTATTATTATTATTATTATTATTATTAGTGGGTGGTTACTACAAACCGTAATGGCGATGCAGGGCTGGAGACAGTAAACCGCTGGATACCGGTTGCTGAGAATCGCAAGTGGAGATGGCGCTGTTGCTTAGGCAGCTGGTTTGCCACTTTGCCATTCACAACAGACCACTTGCTATTTCCTGACTGCCCTCTGCACCCGATGAGCCATAATAAATGGGAAGGAACCAGATCTCAAGCTTGTCATTGCAAGCTTGTCATTGAGAGCCAGCATGGTGTAGTGGTTAAGAGCGGTAGTCTCGTAATCTGGTGAACCGGGTTCGCGTCTCCGCTCCTCCACATGCAGCTGCTGGGTGACCTTGGGCTAGTCACACTTCTCTGAAGTCTCTCAGCCTCACTCAACTCACAGAGTGTTTGGGGGAGGAAGGGAAAGGAGAATGTTAGCCTCTTTGAGACTCCTTCGGGTACTGATAAAGCGGGATATCAAATCCAAACTCCTGCTCCTCCTCCTCCTCCTCCTCCTCCTCTTCTTCTTCTTCTTCTTCTTCAATGCTCTAAAACTGGCATTCGGCACTGCACAAAGAGTCCGCAGGGAGCATGTGGCCCAATCTGTTCTCATGGTACACCTTCCCATCTTCAGTGCTGGATCATCTTTATATGTGTGACGATGTAGATGTTGCAGGGTCATCCTTTATTTAGACTTGGGTGCAACAACTTCCTCTCCAATGCAACTGGCATTCATATGCATACAGCCTCCCACAGCGGAAGCAGAAGACAGCGATTGAGGCTAGTGGCCACCGATAGCCTTACGCTCCATGACTTTGTCTAAATCCCTTTTAAAGCCGGTCTCTCTCTGAACCATCCCCTCAGCTTACTACATAGTTAAGTGATTGCTGATCCACTGCTATTTGAAGTACCTGTAGGGGCAACCTATTCGCTGACGAAGAATCATTATTGAAACAGTTCGTTATCCGGAAAAACTGTTCTACACTTGGAGCCCTCATCACCGCACTTCTGCAGGATTTTGACTGTTGAAAGACAATTTGCCTTCATCTCAGCCTGTTTTGATACTGACTGTTCCCGCTTTCTGATTCTGTGCATGGAACATTTATTTGACTCTGATTACTTGCGACTTTATGCAAGGATGACATATTTTCTGCTTATGAAGTGTGAAACAATATAATGTTAATAATATTTTGTTAGATCATTATTAGCCGCGTGTTGCTTGTGGTTGTTTGGAGTTTTCTGTTTTTGCAACACAGGGAATTTCCTGGCCGTACTGAGCCAAATGGAAACAATTTGACTCAGTATAGGGCAGTTTCCTATGTTGTTGGTGATGGACCTTGAGGTTCTGTTAAAGAAGCATATAGAATCAAATACAGTGGACGCTCGGGTTGCGAACGTGATCCGTGCGGGTTACTTCCGGGTTTTGGGTGTCGCGCATGCGTGGGTTGTAATTCGGCACTACTGCGCATGCGCAAAGCACAATTTAGCGCTTCTGCACATGCATGACCCCCGAAACCCAGAAGTAACCTGTTCCGGTACTTCCGGGTTTCGGCGGTCCGTAACCCGAAAAAACACAACCTGAAGCGGCTGTAACCCGAGGTATGACTGTAACTATTAAACTCGAAATGACCCCCTGGGGTCATCTCGTCCAATTCCCTGAAATGCAGGAATCTCAGCTAAAGAATCACCGGCGTATGGCCATCCCACCTCTGTATAAAAACCTCAAACAAAGGAGAGTCCACCTTCCGAGGGAGCCCGTCCCACTGTCAAACAGGTCTTAGAATCAGAAACTTCTCCCTAATGCCGAACCCAGAAATATAAAGCTTGGCCCCCCTTTTTGCAGGGTGGATTTTAAAAGTAGGCACCAGTGCTTTTGAATTGTGCTTGGAAAACTGTCTGGCAGCCTGCGTAGTTATTTTTAAGTTTTCTTCCAGCATGCAACATGTTTCCGCTTTCGAATCCTCTGCAGCCCGAGTGTTGGGATAAAACGCAAGAGTTTGTGTTTGAACTGGAGTCTCCCTGCCGCTCTTAATTGCTTTTTGACATTTGTCCACCCCTCTTCCAGTTGCTCTACAAAGCTTTTGTTTCAATCTTCTGGTGGTTATCTGAGCTAAAAGGCAAATAATGAGAAGCTCAGCACCTCAGAGATGGGAGTCAGATATTCTGGGAGAGTGGCAGATTGTCGAACGCTTTGGTTGGATATTCTGGGAGAGTGGCGGAGTGCTGAATGTTTTGATGGGGCTCTCCATTGCGCTGTTCCGTTAAGCCCTTCAATTTGCATAATAAGTTGAATTGCAGCAATTATGACACATTCCTTGCTTTGAAACGCACGTGTCCTTTCCTTTGCACAAAGAGCCCAGATTTCATACGGAGTAGAAACCAGGCTCTGTTTATAGCAGTCTTTTATCCAGCAATACGAGCTCAACTTCAGAGGCTTTTAGAAATGCAGGCATTGCCTTTCGTCTGCAATCCTGTTTGCAAAGTCAGAAGCACCTGGATAATCCTGCTGCAGTTGCAGAGCAGTGATGGGGAATCTGCGTCCTTCCAAGATGCCGTTGGGACTCTCAGCTTCTCCAGCAAATATGCCCACTTGTCAGAAACAATGGCATGAGCCTCCCCTAAAAAAAACACCCCCTAAGTTGAACAAAAGTTGGGGTTCGGAGCTGACATAAGGTCAGGCAGATGTTTTAAAAGCCTCTATGGAGGACTGTGGATTCTGCATATCACAAGACACATTCTTTCATGCAAAGGAAGAGACATAGGTGCACAGAGGCTGAGTTGTGAGTGTCAAAGCAGTGTCTACATGGCAGTTAAGGCAGTTGCCTTAACTTATCCCTTCCATGCTTTTGGCACATGAGTCAATATGTGAGGTTTAAACCCTTAAACCAAAGGGTTTTGGTCCTTAAGTTTTACATTCTATAGCATAGTGTTTAACATGCTTCACAGTAACCTTTTAGGATTTAAATCAGGTGTGGAGAACCTTTGACTTTCCAAATGCTTACTGAACTACAACTCCAATCACCCCTGGTTGTTGGCCATGTTTGCTGGGGCTGAAGCAAATAAACCTGTAATTATATCTCTCGCTCACTGTCTTAGAATGTGCCATAAACATTACAGATAATGTGTGATGAATAATAATTGTGGGTCCACAGGTTTTGAGCCTGTGTCTTCATGGCCTTTATACTCGTGAAAAAATGTTGCCCAAAATAATGGATAGAATTCGCCTTAATTCCTCTCCCCCTTTGTTCTTTTGTTCCAGGTCTGGAATTTGCATATTCTGCAGCTCCCAAATCTATGCAGAGTGCTATTATGGGTCTCTTTTTCTTTTTTTCCGGAATTGGGTCTTTTGTTGGATCAGGGCTTCTGGCTTTGGTGTCTATTACAGCGATTGGCTGGATGAGTAATCACACAGATTTGGGTAAGTTATTTATGTGTTTTTTTTTATTTATTTATTTATTTATTTATTTATTTATTTATGTATGTATGTATGTTCCAGCATGTTAGAGAAAAAGAAAGCAGAGTACTTACTCCTAAAGCTGCTGCATGCTGTTAATTTTAAAAACTTTCCTATCTTAGGCACGGCTGTTTTTTCTAAGCTGCAATTTTCACTGGCAACCTTTGCCAGAGGAGGCAATTTTAAAAGCTGAGCAATGATTACACAGAAATTCCAAAACGACCCTGTAATAATTCCACCCCCAACCCCCGTATAACAATGCTGGTTCGTTCGTTACTATCTTTAGAATGCTGCTAGAGGCTGCTCTGGAGAAATTGTTCGCTGAGCAAAGCAGTTGACACCAGGGTTCTCCTTTATTTTGGTGCCCTCTGAGCAAAGTAGCTGGTTATAGACCATCCAAGGGATTTTAACTACTATCTTCTGGTTGCAGATCCCTCCTTCCTTCCTGGTGAAAGACGACTGAGAGGGTTGTGAGGGAATAGCTTCAGATATTGCCAGATGAGACGAACTATCTGAATCCGTGCTAGCCCTGGGTTCAGGCCTGGTTGGGGGCCAAATCAGCCTCTGTCATTCTAATGGATGAACTTTATTATTATTATTATTATTATTATTATTATTATTATTATTATTATTTATTTATGCATACATACATACCCCACCCATCTGACCGGGTTTTCCCAGCCACTCTGGGCAGCTCCCAACAGAATAGTAAAAACACGATAAAACATCAAACATTAAAAACTTCCTGATACAGGGCTGCCTTCTAAAAGTCAAGATAGTTTATTTTCTTGACATCTGAAGGGAGGGCGTTCCACAAGGGAAGCACCACTACCGAGAAGGCCCTCTGCCTGGTTCCTCACTTCTCGCAGTGAGAGGACTGCCAAAAGGCCCTCAGCGCTGGACCTCAGTGTCCGGGCAGAACGATGGGGGTGGAGACGCTCCTTCAGGTATACTGAGCCGAGGCTGTTTAGGGCTTTAAAGGTCAGCACCAATACTTTGATTTGTGCTCCAAAACGTACCGGGAGCCAATGTAGGTCTTTCAGGACCGGTGTTGTATAGTTGGATGCCGCATTCTGGATTAGTTGCACTTCCTGGGTCACCTTCAAAGGTAGCCCCATGTATTTTTGCAAAAATGAATTAAAAAGGGGTGAAAGATTAGAGTTATGTTATGTTAATTTTAAAAATAATATGGCATTAGTGATTAAGTTATAAGGAATATGTAAAAACGAATCAAAAAGGGAAGAAAGATTGGAGACATAATAGGTCAAGTTATATAATTAACAATGAGAATTGAAAGAGGGCAAGGATTTGCTGAACTTGATTGAGTAAAGGGGAACACAAAAAAGGGAGGTGTGAGGAAGTCAAGAAACAGGGTTAAATAAGTATAAAGCTAAAAAATTTTTCTTTTTTATGTTTTCCATTATCTTTTTTGCTGTTTTATTGTGTACTTTTTGTCTATTTTCTGTGTATTTTTGCTATGTTTGTTTTTTCTTTTTATGTTGTATGTATGTATGTATGTATGTATGTTTTTTTTCTTTTTTGTAAAACTTTAATAAATATCTTATATATAAAAAAAGGTAGCCCCATGTAGAGCACATTGCAGTAGTCCAAGATGGAAGGACAGGAGGAGTGCCATGCTACTGTTGCTACTGCTGCTGCTGCTCAATCTCTCAGTGGCCTTCAGAACCACTGGCTATAATATCCTTCTGGACTGACCCTGCTGGATGGGTCTTAGTAGCACTGAGCTACAATGGCTCTGTTCCTACCTGCAGGGTTGTGAACAAAGACCAGCAGGAGAGTCTTGTCTGGCTTCTGGGATAGCCACGCAAAGCCTCTTGAGTTCAGCGGGGGCGCTCCTGCCTCTTCGCTCAAGAGGCTTTGCGTTGCTTTCTTGTTTTCCTCCTCTAAAAACTAGGTGCGTCTTAGGGTCGGGTGCATCTTATAGAGCAAAAAATACGGTATTCAAAATCCAACCCAAACTGTCTAGGTTAATGAATTCAACAAAATGGGTGAACGTGATCCATTAATGCCGGCTTTTCCAAATCTGATAGTCACTGGCATCTCCAGCACCACCCCCAGGTAATCCCACCGCCCCGCCCCCCCCCCAAGGAAATAGCACCATCAACTTTGAGGACCGCTGTGTTGCGACATTGGTGGAGCTGCTCTGAGGTATAGAGAAGGTTTGATAGAGAAGGGGGGGGGAACCTCATAGAAGGCTCAGAGCCAGGAGAACTATCCCAGGCAGAATCATTCCCCCCGGCTGATTGATCCAATTTCCTCCACATGCCACAGCAGCACAGTGTTAACTGTGTTGGCTCAAATCACTGTGTTTCTTTAGCTCCCCCTCACCACTTAATTCGCCCACAAACACTCAAGTGCCAACCCAGCCCCCATGAAACAATTAAATTATTTCTGGAGTTTAAAAAATGGAGATTTTCATGGCGTTAACATCCTGACCTGTAAAAAGGGAAATTGCTACTTTTAAAAGACTCGGCCTCTGCATTGTTTTTTTCATGTCAAGTGCAAAAGCCCCTTTGGGCTCTTACTAGAGCTTGTAATTATAAATCCATTTAATTGAATCTTACGTTTTATGTAATTAAAGTAATTTCAACTTGACATGTATACACAAACAAGGATTGATGAGTACAGAATTTTTTTCTGATGCCCCACCACCCTGGTCCCTGCCCAGTTCTAAGTAATAACTATAATGAACCAGTTGGGTGGTCCTCCTGAGGTCTATTGGACTCTGTCCATGCTGAGCCTTGTGTGGACATGCAACATTAGCAAACAAAGTTCCCTTAACAGAAGCGTAATTTTCAACCAATGAGCTTTCCTAATTTAGGAAACTAAACCCTAGTTTTGAAGGAAAGCTGAGTGCAAGCCCCGTGCGGGTGAACTGAAGTGTCTTAATTGAAGAGCAAGATCTCAGGAAAGTTTTCACACGGTTCCAAGAAAAGGAAACGGCTAGACGGCTCCAGTATGATTAAAAAAAACCAGTTTCCTATTGAGGGGCAGCTTCTGTAGAAAGAAAATACTTTAGCCCATGGGCTGCTGTCTAGAGACTCAAGCAGCTTCCAAGAATACAGGCAACCCGCGTCATCCGCAGGGGTTCGGGACCAAGGATTATGTGCATGTACGAAAATCGTGTATAGCTAAAATTGCCTTTTCCTTGGCTGGCAAGGGGCGAGGGAGCCCTGCAGGGAGGTCTCCTCATGTTTCCACGACTTCCCTTTCTCCACGTGAGTGACCGAAGACCGGCCACCTTTGCAGCTGTCATCTATGCATCCCTCTACCCTGCATAGGTGGAAATGGGGAGTCTGCCTAGTCTGCATGGGGGGGGGGGAGAGCCACTCCACAGCTAGCCATCCCACTTTCTATAAGGTGGCCAGTGAGGGGAAGGGCCAGAGGTGTGGGGAAGCTGGAGACCCCAAGTGGACTGGAGCATAGAGCCTTGTGAGATCTTTGTGGGTTCAAAATCTTGCATCACCACCACTCCCAGAGCTGTTAGCCTTGCAGGCTCGCCAGGCAGGACTTGCCTGGTCAGGTGTAGTTTTTGGACCGATGGAAAGGAGGAGGAGGGAAGCAAGCAGAAAAGGCAGAGAGAGATGCAGGCAGAAGAAAAAGGCTGGGATAGAGCAGCAGCGGAGCACATACGCTTGGAATCGTGGGTGTTAAATGCACATAAGACAGAGGTCGGCAACCTAAGGTCCGCAGGCCAGTTCCAATCCGAATGGGTTCTGGATCCAGCTCCTGGACGGTCCAGAAATCTCCGCATGGTTCTGATTCATATAGTTTGGGCTGCACCATTTTTTCTTTGGAAATCACTTCTGCACAGGTGTGATTTTCGGTGTCTGGGCATGCGCAGAAGCGATTTCCAGCGCTGCGCCGGTCCGGCCCACTGCCGATCTCCACAGGAGTGATCCGGCCCATGCCCTGTAAGCCTTACCGACCCCTGACATGAGATGTGATTTGCCCGCAGGAAAACCAGCCAACCTCACTGTAAAGCTAGCATTAGTGTTTCTCTTTTGGCAAAATGTTTCTGTGTTCCAGCTACGTGGAATGGCATTACTTGGTGTAATGGCATGAACTTACCTTGTCTCTCTCTTTCTCTCTTTTCCCTCTAGGTAACATTAATGGGTGCCATTTAAACTATTACTTTTTTCTGCTGGTTGCTATTCAAGGAGCAACCCTTCTCCTTTTCCTTATCGTGTCTGTCAGATACGACCGCCAAAGATCCCGGACTAACGGACCTCCCGCCAGTGTGCGGACCTGACATCTGCAAGGAAAGAGCAGCTTTTATGACCGACGTTTGACGTCAGATGAACCATCCATCTCTGAGGTCTTAAATGCTAATACAGTGGCCCTTTGTGGCCAGGAAACATTTTCTTTAAACTTGCATGTTAACATTGCGTTCTTGCCTCAGCCCTCTTTGTTCCTTCCCCTGTAAAAGTAGGTAAGTGCCTTGTGTTAGCAAGATGGCCTTGTCTTGCCCGGTGCCCAGAGACATGGCCCAAGCTCTGTTTTTCAACTGTGTTACCCTCAGGCACAGAAGATGCACAGAAGATGCAGCGAACTTATTCGAAGCTGTTTCCTTCAGTCTGTTGAAGCTGGGGATGATTAGCCTTTGGATACAGAAGCGATGAATGACTGCCTACTAAGGAGACATTTAATTTCTTTGAAGAATGACTTTGAAGGAAATGAGCAAAAGAAGGTTGCTTGCCATTTCCCCTTGCTTATCCATTTCCCCAGAAATAATGTTCTCCTTTCTTAAAACGGAAGTATCGGTGTGGATGGGGGTGAGAAGTCTCTGTTGGTGGTGTTGGTTATATGGGAATGAAGTGGTGTGGAATTTTTTTATTCCTGTGTTGTCTAAAAAGGGAAGCAACTTCAACCTACGTGGTATTTTCCGCGGCAAAAGTTATGAAACTACTGTAATGAACAGGCCTCGCTGTGCAACATGGTGGTCCTTCTGTTGCTGTCTCATTTCTATCCGTTAAATCATTTTGTGGCGGGAAACTGAGCTGGTATCAGAGTCTTTCCTTTTCCTTTCTTTTCTGTTGCCTCACGCCTTGAGAATTTATCCTTTTCTTTCTTAGGTAGGAGTTGAAATGTACTCAAGCGTTTGGGATATATTGTGTGCTGTGAATAAGCAAATCTGTTGCTGTTCCCTCATTTTTAGGTCACTTTCCCATTTAAAAGCTGTTGGCGCAGATGGGAATAGAAACTAAAAGTATTTGAAAGTGTAATTTGAGCTAGGTTGGATGGACATTCTGAAGGGCACAGCCAATTTCTGGTGGAGGTCCAAGATGGACGGAAGTTGTTTGTGGTGGGACCTTGGCAATCTGTGCCAAAACAAGGCCCAAGAATCTACATTGACTGCTAGCCAAACAGGTTCTCCATTAAAACCCCATCTTGTGGAGGACAAGGCTCTTGTATATAAATAAGGAAGAGGGAACATTTGACCTTCCTGAAGTTGGACCCCCAGCTCTCATCAGCCTCAGTCAGCTTGAGCAGTGGTCAGGGATGATAGGAGATGTAGCCCCAAACAACCTTAAGGGCCGCAGGTTCTCCACCCCTGACGTAAATCTGCCTTGAGCTTCTCAGCAGAGGGGTGTGCCGTAGAAACAGTTGGGTTTCCTCAGTCATTTTCCTAGCCTTCTTAATTAACCTAATGAAAGGAAGAGCCTTTATATTTCATCTCACGTGTACCTCACTCAAATGTTCTCTATTTCTCACAGGGCCTAATTTTCAGCCACATAAAAAGCAGTATTTTGCACAGAAATTGCAGAGTTCTGGCAAGTGGGAGTCAACCTCACCTAATAACAAATGGTTTCCCAACTTTTTTTATTTTTGGTGAGGAGGCGATTAATTTTTAAGAGTATTCAAACATTGGAATGGAAAAGGCGCCTTTGGTTTTCTATAATTCAAGTACCTTCATTTGGAAATGTTTACAAAAGCCCGTGTGTGGGGAACCTGTGTTCTAGAGTGAATAAAAAAATATGCTGCAGGTATTCTGTTCTCTGTAGTCTTTGATGCTCCCCCTTCTGCTGTTGAACACCAAGAAGGCGCATTGTGGCTTTACAAGTTTGCTGAGATCCATAAAGACAAAAGAAGACGATCTGCTGGACCAGATGAAAAGGAAAATCTTGCTGGACTTGTTCAGAACTGCCTGGCATGATGCCCAAGAAAAACGAGGCCTAAAGCAGGAATTATCCAGGTTCTATATCAGGTTTCCTCCACCTTTGGCCCTCCAGATGTTTTGAGACTACAATTCCCATCATCCCTGACCACTGGTCCTGCTAGCTAGGGATCATGGGAGTTGTAGGCCAAAAAAACATCTGGAGAGCCAAGGCTAAGGAAGCCTGTTCTATATGTTAATACTTTATAATTCCTGTACAGGGATGGGGAACTTTTTTCAACCTGAGAGTCACGTTTCCTTTTGGGAAGGTTTCCAAGGGCCATACAGCAGTGGCGGGTAAGGCCAGAGGCAACAAATGTAGATTTTACAGGGATGAAGCACAAGTCCTGGGGACAGAAACCCTCATGTAAAATGGGTGCTGGAGAACGTGAGTGCTATTATAGGTGTGTGATTGGATAAATTTCTCCCTGTATTCCACAGCAGAGGTTGTAATCCCCATCACTAATCCAAAATCCCTGTCTCTAATCCGAGGTTCCTATTTCTAATCCTAAATCTTTTATCTCTAATCCCCAAATGCCTATCTCTAATCCCCAATCCCTAGCTCCCCCTCTTTTCCCAGATCCCTAGCTGTAATTCACATCCCTAATCCCAGGTTCCTATTTCTAATCCTAAATTATTTCCAATCCTAGGTCCTTCTCTCTAATCCCCAGATGCCTATCTCTAATCCCCAATCCCTATCTCTAATCCTGGGTCTACTCCCAGATCCCTAGCTGTAATCCCCATCACTAAACCCAGACCCCTAGCTCTAATCCCAGGTTCCTGGTTCTAATCCTAAATCTTCATCTCTAACCACAGGCCCTTGTCCAAACCACAGACGATCCCTACCTGCACTCTCTCAGATAGCCCCTATCTGACTGCTAGCATGTCATCGGTATCCAAATTAAATTTCCCCTCCGTTCTTCTGATGAGCTCACCAGCTCCCCCTGAAGAAAATAGTATATAGCCACTCTGAAGGTCCTCTGGGAGTTGGGAGGCGGCGTATAAACAAAGAGCAAAGCTTTAATACATGCAGCACACTCCTCGACATGAACATTTTAGTTCCTTCGTTCCCCGCCTCATTTTTGTCGCCAGGGTCAAAGCTTGTCTGAATACCCCAGAGAGACGACGGTGGATACTATCAATTGCATAATTTCACTCTTTTTTAATATGGAAGGACTTGGCAGAGGCCCAATCTCTAGTAATTATGGCCATTTATGAAGATTAATTTGGCACTTATCAAAAGGAGACAGTCCCTTTCATTCAAAGGTTTACGAGGTTGCTTTCCACCAGTGTGTGTGTGTTTGTGTGTGTGTGTTTTCCATTTCCCATTCCTCTTCTAGAGAAGACTAATCAATTAAGTTTATGGCTAATTAAAGAAATACCTTGCCATGCATCATTTAAGAGTTATGGTTGATTTGGCTTTTTTTCAGATTGATTTAATGTAGCAGAAACATCTCTCACATTAAAGGATGTTTTGTGAGATGCTAACCAGGGCAGGGGTTTGTAAAGTAATAATTTAAGATGCAGTCTTAGAAGTAAGTCTATACAAAAAAAGGAGGCGGGAATCATTTTATTTATTGCCATTTATAGACTGCCTTTCTGCCAAGGCAGTTTACCATTTTAAAATATTGACACCGACAAACGGCACAAAATATTCTCTGGCCTATTTACAGAGCTGATGGAACAGGCTTCCTGGACTGGGAAGGGCTGGCGCTCAGTTCTAGAACATCTGCTTTGTATGCAGAAGGTACCAGGTTCAGTTCCTGTCATCTCCACATGGGAATCTCCCCTGCCTGGAATTTGGGAGAGGGGCTGCCAGTCAGTGTGAGTGAGCAGTAGTGAGCTAGGTGGACCAGTGGTCTTGCTCCAGCTCCAAAGGTTAGGACCTAAACCACTGGGAGATTCTGAATACTAAGAATATCATATAGTAAAAAGCCAGAGGCATTCCTTTTCAGAATTTTAAATGATGATATTCCAAAAGACAAAACAAAATTTTTCTTATACGTGATGTCTGCAGCAAGAATCTTAGTGGCTAAGTATTGGAAAGGGAATCAGTTACCCACTAGGGGAGAGTAAGCTTCCAGAATTAGCCAAATTGACAGACATAATAAGACCAAAACCAAAAAGTGAAGTAAAAAAAAGAATGGGAGTGTCTAAATGAATACCTTAAAAGCCAAGGTTCGAGGACAGAAATCTGGCTGAGTCTGGAATAACCTTGTGAAGGTTATTAGCTGGAATAACCTGGAATATCCTAGAGATGTGCTAGGATAGAGATGGTAAGGAAAACAGGAAGACACAATGAGAGCTAAAGGAGGTGCTGTGGGATTGGTGGAAGTCAATGTTTTTCTTTTTAGTGTTTAGTGTTTCTTTTTAGTAGTATTAACTTGTAAGATATGGATTTGTGTGGGGGTTTTTTGGATATGGGTTTTTGTGTTTTGTGTATTTCCCCCCGATATTTTTCGTGTTGTGTGGAAAATACTAATAAAATTTATAATAAAAAAGTTAGAAAAAAAGAGAGAAAGGAGATTCTGAGTCAACATCATGAAGAATTTTCTGACATTAAGAGCTGCTTGACCATGGAACTGTCTCCTTAGGGAGGTTATGGATTCTCCTTCCTTGGAGGTTTTCAAGCAGAGGTTGGATGGTCGTCTGTCATGGATGCTTTAATTGAGATTCCTGCATTGCAGGAGGTTAGAATCATAGAATCACAGAGTTGGAAGAGACCACAAGGGCCATTGAGTCCAACCCCCTGCCAAGCAGGAAACACCATCAGAGCACTCCTGACATATGGTTGTCAAGCCTCTGCTTAAAGACCTCCAAAGAAGGAGACTCCACCACACTCCTTGGCAGCAAATTCCACTGTCAAACAGCTCTTACTGTCAGGAAGTTCTTCCTAATGTTTAGGTGGAATCTTCTTTCTTGTAGTTTGGAACCATTGCTCCGTGTCCGCTTCTCTGGAGCAGCAGAAAACAACCTTTCTCCCTCCTCTATGTGACATCCTTTTATATATTTGAACATGGCTATCATATCACCCCTTAACCTCCTCTTCTCCAGGCTAAACATGCCCAGCTCCCTTAGCTGTTCCTCATAAGGCATCGTTTCCAGGCCTTTGACCATTTTGGTTGCTCTCCTCTGGACACGTTCCAGTTTGTCAGTGTCCTTCTTAGACCAGATGACTTCAGGATCCTTTCCTACTCCACAATACTACGATTCTATGAAACGCAACAGGACAACAACAGTAGTTTATTTGTTGACCCCAAAATTGAATAAATTATTATTATTAATTCTTTGCAATAGATGACAAATAAATCACATACATTATTTCTTTATTAGGCGACAAACTGAATAAATTAATAATTTTGCATTAGGTGACAAACAGAATGAATTACAGTGGACGCTCTGGTTGCAAACATGATCCGTGTGGGAGGCACATTGGCAACCCGCAGCATTCGCAACCCGCAGCACCTCGTCTGCGCACGCACAGGTTGTGATTTGGCACTTCTGCGCATGTGCAAAGCACGATTTAGTGTTTCTGCGCATCTGTGAGTGCCAAAACCCCGAAGTAACCCACTCTGATATTTCCAGGTTTCAGCGCATGCGTAACCCGAAAACGCGCAACGTGAAGCGTCTGTAATCCGAGGTATGGCTGTATTAGGTGACAAATACATTGCATATATTATTAATTTATTAGGTGACAATAATTTGAACAAATTAATGAATAATTTTGTATTAGGTAACATAAATTGTTGCATTATTATTAGTCAGCATTCCATGACCACAAAGCATGCTTAATCTTCATTCAAATGTTTGTACATTTCCCTGTTTCGTTTTCAGAAGTTGCAAGTTGTTTTTCTGCTCTGTGTGTGTTTTTCTGTGTGTGTGTGTGTGTGTGTGTGTGTGCACGCACACACTTTTGCAAAGCTCAGTACCCCGCAAGCCTGCCATTCCTTCCTTTTTGACCACTGATGGTTCCGTGTTGGCTACGTAAGGAGCCACCTTCAGCGAATGAGTTCTGTATTGGTATCTACGATGGCAAAACTCCTTTGATTGCAGGATGGGAATAGGTTTCCACTTTTAATCTGGAAGAATGATGCCCTGGGTACCTGTTTGCCGTGATATGCCTGCTGCTCCTGAGTTTAGGACCCACCCGCAACGGAGTGGCAGTGACCATTTCAAAGCAAGGTCGCCCCAGCTAGCTATGAAATCAATTCACAGCCAACCAAGGACCCATCTGCAAGGAATCAAAATCCATTTGCAGATGGAGATATTATTAATCAGAGAAAACTGCCCCCCCAACCTTGCCAACATCATCCTTGAGACTAGATATACTGGTACCTGAAATTGCTCAGCTCGGTGGAAAGATAATTTCATTTGGACAGTGTATATGTTTGGGTGGTTGACAGTGTCCCTGTAGTGAGAATTACAAACCGGCAAAGACAATCAGATGTTGGTCAATGTGAGTCTCAGACTGCGCAGTAATTCCTTGATTCTTTACGCCGGTGCTTTGCACGGACTTCCCTAGCCTGGTGTTTCCAGATGTTGGGTGCCAGATCCCACCCAGTGCCGGATCTACAGATGTTGCTGAAAGGGGGCAATGGCCTGCAGGGGGGGGGGCTTTAAGGTTCATGTCACCACCACTAAGAGAAAGAAATAACAACAACAACAACAACAACAACAACAACAACAACAACAACAACAACAACTTTTATTTATACCCTGCCCTCCCTGGCCAGAGGCGGGCTCAGGGCAGCTAACATCAATAAAATCACAGTAAAAACAATAGGGGAAGGGGGGGAACCAATTTAAAATACAGGTTAAAATGCAATTTAAAATGCAACCTCATTTAAAAAGTAGCCGATAGATCAAGACCATAAGGGGTGGGAAACATAAGGGTCAGACTGAGTCCAAACCAAAGGCCAGGCGGAACAGCTCTGTCTTGCAGGCCCTGCGGAAAGATATCAAGTCCCACAGGGCCCTAGTCTCTTGTGACAGAGCGTTCCACCAAGTCGGGGCCAGTACTGAAAAGGCCCTGGCCCTAGTTGAGACCAATCTAACCACCTTGCGACCTGGGACCTCCAAAGTGTTGTCATTTGTGGACTTTAACGTTCTCCACGGGGCACACCAGGAGAGGCAGTCCTGTAGGTACGTGGGTCCTAGGCTGCATAGGGCTTTAAAGGTCAAAATCAGCACCTTAAACCTGACCCTGTACTCCACTGGGAGCCAGCGCAGTAAAGACTTCTTTTTCTTGGTGACAGCTGCAGGGGGTCATGAGAAAGAGAAGGTCCTTCTCCTCTTGGTGTCCCATCGACTTTTGCATCTTAGTGGTGGCAGGAGTGGGATCACTCCCCCCACTGTAGAAAACCTGAATTGACATTTGTTCCAATTCAGCTTTAAAGAGCAGGTTTCCGAGGGAAAAGCTCGGGGGGGGGGGGGGGCATTCGGACACAGAAGGTTAAAGTGTGGACCTCTGCGTGGAAAGAGCAGCATAAAAGGTAAATATGGATAAGCTCTCAGGCATTCTTACGAAGGCATTTTTTTTTTTACATAATGTCACACTGCATCATGCAACTGGAAGTCTTTAATCCAGGCATAGGCAAACTCGGCCCTCCAGATGCTTTGGGATTACAATTCCCATCATCCCTGACCACTGGTCCTGCTAGCTAGGGATCATGGGAGTTGTAGTCCCAAAACATCTGGAGGGCTGAGTTTGCCTATGCCTGCTTTAATTTTAGAAACAAATTGAGTTATCTCACCCATGTCGAAGTTGCACTGCATCAGGGGATTTGTAGTCAGATCATTCCCCATTCCACTTTCTTTCACATTGTTCACTGCAAGAGATCATTTTGGGTGCAAAACCTAGTCTTTTTTATTGGGGCCCGCTCCTTTGCTTGTATCATATTGGGCAAAATGAGCTTATTTCATTTTGTCCAATGAGATATTTAATACTTTATTATGCATCCTGTTTCTACCTGCATGCAAGGACCAGAGTGATACACCCAGAACACGCTCCAGTGGCTAAAACAAGTAATATGAGTCTCTTTAGCTAAATAATCTTAGGTTTTCATGGGGGGGGGGTTCCTCCAAAGAGGCAAAGATATACTGCTTCAGGAGTGTCAGTATTTGATAGCTTGATGGCATAGAATTATACAATCATGAAATTATACAGCCCAATCTTTGGAATCCCTGCAAGAAACGAGTGTTGACTTCATCAGATTTCCCGTACTGATATTTAAATGTAATCTCCAATCGTTTTTTTTTAAAAAAATGGAGGCTACCAGTTGATAACCTGTGGCTTGAATTACTGCACTAAGACTCACTGAAGGGAAGAAAGAGCAAAATGATAGCTTTGGGGAAGAATCCAGGGAAATAAGCTTCATTTGCCCAACAGAATTGTGATTTTTTTTGACATGAGAGGCCATGATAAACTGGAAGGGCGTGAGCCACCCAGGGGCTGTGCTTAGGTAACTTCATGGACTCGGGATACACAAAATTGCATATGCCTCACACAGATATACAGTGGTACCTCGGGTTACATACACTTCAGGTTACATACGCTTCAGGTTACAGACTCCGCTAACCCAGAAATAGTGCTTCAGGTTAAGAACTTTGCTTCAGGATGAGAACAGAAATCGTGTTCAAGCGACGCAGCGGCAGCAGGAGGCCCCATTAGCTAAAGTGGTGCTTCAGGTTAAGAACAGTTTCAGGTTAAGAACGGACCTCCAGAACGAATTAAGTATTTAACCCGAGGTACCACTGTATGCTGTTCTTGCCATCCATCTGTCTCGGGAGACAATGGAAGCATGTCCGTTTGGAGATGAAGTCAAACTGTTGTCAGGTTACATTACCTGTTGTGGCTGTAGAGACCAATATGGGAGAGACATGTTTTGTTGCAGCTGGGGCAGAGGAAGGCATCTAGTTGTACTGCTGCAAGTGCACCATAGAATTTCTTCTCTCTCTGCTCCTCTCAGTAGTCATTCCTCCCCTGATCACTGCTAAGGTTGATCAGATTGAGGTTGAATCCTGACAAGACAGAAGTACAGTTTCTGGGGGACAGGGGGCGGGCTGGTGTGGAGGACTCCCTGGTCCTGAATGGGATAACTGTGCCCCTGAAGGACCAGGTGCGCAGCCTGGGAGTCATTCTGGGCTCACAGCTGTCCATAGAGGCGCAGGTCAATTCTGTGTCCAGGGCAGCTGTCTACCAACTCCATCTGGTACACAGGCTGAGACCTTATCTGCCTGCAGACTGCCTCGCCAGAGTGGTGCATGCTCTGGTTATCTCCTGCTTGGACTACTGCAAAGCGCTCTAAGTGGGGCTACCTTTGAAGGTGACCCGGAAACTACAACTAATCCAGAATGCGGCAGCTAGACTGGTGACTGGGAGTGGCCACCAAGACCACATAACACCAGTCTTGAAAGACCTACATTGGCTCCCAGTCCATTTCCAAGCACAATTCAAAGTGTTGGTGCTGACCTTTAAAGCCCTAAATAGCCTTGGTCCAGTATACCTGAAGGAGCATCTCCACCTCCATCATTCTGCCCAGACACTGAGGTCCAGCACCAAGGGCCTTCTAGCAGTTCCCTTGCTGCGAGAAGCCAAGTTACAGGGAACCAGGCAGAGGGCCTTCTCGGTAGTGGCACCCGCCCTGTGGAATGCCCTCCCATCAGATGTCAAGGAAATAAACAACTATTGGACATTGAGAAGACATCTGAAGGCAGCCCTGTTTAGGGAAGCTTTTAATATTTGGTGAATCATTGTATTTTAATATTCTGCCGGAAGCCACCCAGAGTGGCTGGGGAGACCCAGCCAGATGGGTGAGGTATAAATTATTATTATTATTATTATTATTATTATTATTAATAATAATAATAATAATAATAATAATTAATTAATTCTGGTTCTCTCACTAAGGTTTCTATTTCCCATCCAAGATGCTGACCCAAGGATGGGTGAAAATTCACATACACCCCTCCCTGGCTATATCATGGTTGTGGGTGGATTTGAACCCTGGGGTCTCCCAAGTGGTGATCCAGCGCTCTAACCTCTACACCACGTTGGCTGTCAGTGCTCTCCTTATTGCCCTCAGATAAAATTAGAGCTGCATTTTGGGAGGTTGGCTGTGGAGGAAAAGCAACTGGCCAAAGGTGGGACTGGCAGGGCAGATGGCAAGGAGGCCAACAGTAGGTGGCACCAGATCCAATGACAGGGATGCCCAACTACCGTATCTTTCCATGTATTGGATGAGGGTTTTTTGACTCAAAAACCATGTCAAAAAACTGGGGTCGTCCAATACACGGATAGTGGCATGGGGGGCAGAAGCGGCGTGCCTGCCAGCCAACCGGTTGGCAGGACCGTGGCTTCCCCCGATGCCTCAGCGAGCGAGGAGTGATCTGGGGGCACTGGCTGGTGGGAGCGCAACTTTGCCGCTGTGCGCAGGAAGCACTCCCTGGATCGTTTCCTCACAGCAGCGTCAGTGGAAGTTGCCCCCTGGCCAACAGGCCGCTGCCGCTGTGTGCAGGAAATGATCTAGGGAGTGTTTCCTGCCCACAGCTGCGTGGGGGGAGGGGCACGACAACTTTGTGCCATCTCCCCTCGTTTTCTTAAAATTGAGTCCCCCAAAATAGGGTGGGGTCTTATAGATGGGGGGCGTCTTATAGATGGGGAAATACGGTAATTCTAGTCCTGCCTTTCTCCTCTCCCCCTGCTCAGTTCTACAAGAGCAACCCTGAGATTTGGGAGGAGGCAATTGTCAAGCAGTGCCCCCCCCCTGGACTGGATATGAGTAAGGTTGGTGGCCTAATGGACTGCCACTCTCTGGCATCTTCAGCTAATGTGAAAGACACCTTCAATCCTTTTGCTAGCCACCCCAGAGACCTGATTAGCCTCTGCCGATTTACTCAGTGGGAAGAAGAAAAGGAAAGAAGCGGGGTGGGGAGGATATCTCCTCTCCGCGTGCAACAGGATTAAATTGAAGCTGGTGATTACCTGCGATTTGAGGCTTTTTGCTTCCATATCAAAGGCCCATCCGTCAGCAGCACAAGCCAGGTGTTCCTCTCCTGGTAAAATGCATAGATCTGCACGATGAACAAGGTAATAGCAGAGCGCAGTTGCGGGGAAATTGAATAAAATCAGCCCAAGTCGGGAAGGAGGGAGAAAGGGCTGCCCTGCTGTCACTCTGGAGCCCTGCTGCAGATTTCGCTTACGGAAGAGATTTCTGCACATTACTAGAAAAATACACCTGAAACGAAGGAATCTTCAGATTATGTTCGGCAAGGGATTCATGGCGGTTGCTCAGGTTCACTGTAAGTTGGACGACTGCACATCCCCACCTCCCCCCAAAGAGTAAATGTTTCTACAAACGAGGGATACAGGAAGCTGCATTGTACTGAGTCAAGCCATTGGTCCATTGAGGTCAGTGTTGTCTACATTGACTGACAGTGACTCTCAAGGGTGTCAGACAACCCTACCTAGAGATGCCAGGGATTGAGGCCTTCTGGGGCCTTCTGTGTCACTGAGCAATGGTGCTTTCCCCTTGTGCAAACTTTTCCCCCAAGGACAAAAGAGGACACCAAAGCGCATGCAAGCCAACATATGCTAATCCATGTGTAATGGATTAGATGCAAATATCTAATTTACATGGAAGTGGAATCCAGGTGACCTGCCTGCCTGCTCAGTCATGATGGGCAAGTTCAAGGCCCATCGGTGCAAGTCTTCTCCAGGTTCTTTGTCTGTGAAGCAGCCTTGGACCTGGCAGTCCGTCGTGCAGAGGACTGTCCTTTACAAAGTAGGATGCATGACTATCCGAAGGGTGGGAATCAATCTCACACTCTTCCAATCACGCAATCAGTGCAGGCATTTCACGATTCTTGGCAGAACAATCTCCCATCTCTTCCTTCTGCACATTGTTCTGAAGGTTCTGTTGTGATTTTTGACTACGTGCCATTCTGTGCAGCTTCACACAGAGTCAATTAAGCATTGGCCGAAAGCCAAGGATGACTGAGCAGAGAGGAGTTATTCTGCCTAGAGATATGAGACCTTGGATACAGCTCTACCATTGGTTGAGGTCTCACACAGGCATGATGACTTATGACCTTACTGACGGGATAGTTTGTTGGTCAGTGTGGAGTCTGAGAGTCATTTGGAGTTTGTTAAGAGAGAGCTAGTTAAGATCCATTTTCTGTTCTTGTACATAGTAACTTGTGGAGTCTGCTGTAAATAATAAACACATCTAAGTAACCAATTTACTAGTAGCAGCATCTGGTTCCTGCTTTGTCCATCCTGCCTGCAACTGATTGCTTTCTGCATATGCTCTGCTAAGGTCTGGCTAAGGTCCTGCAACAGGTCAAATTTGTGAAACACCAATAGGTTATGGGCAGCAGATCAGTTGCAGAGTGTTTCTAAAGTTTCTGAAGTTGTGGACACCTGGGTCAACAGTCTCCCAGATTCCTAGCAAAGGAGTTGGTGAGGACTGGCCGGAGGTGATCAGTGGTAGCTGTGTCGTGTGTGTGTTGACGCCAGACGCTGACCTGGCAAGATCTGCGTGTCCTGGATGACTGGACGTCTGGGACTGCTAAAGACAGACACCAGCTGGAGAGTTTGGAAGCTGGATGTTGCGGATCGCTCTCTGGAGTTGTAAGCTGTGAGTAGCTGGTTCCTGTTTGTTGTGGAACACTGCTCGGATGAAATGGCTTATCTGATGACGTTGCCATTTGAACAGCTCAACAACCACAACTATTTGCTATGGTCTCAGCGCATGCAGGCTACGTTGCAGAGAGAGTTTCTCTGGGAGTCGGTAGATAGGCCGACAATTTGGAGGGATTGTGGCAGAAGGGGAAAGGAGAAAGCCCCATTGCAGCAGTGGGAGTCCTTATTTGCAAGCAACCCAGTTGTAGAACATCTTCTCCCCTCTCCCCAATCCTGCTTTCAGGCATAGGCTGCCCACAACCCTGGTCTGGCCCTGACAAATGTCCTGTTCTTAGACTATGTACTATATATGCTACCTAGAATTTGGACTGTTGAGTTTTTCTCTCCCTAGCTTTAAGTACTGTCTTTTGGGGAATGGTCCTCCTAGCCTCTAGATACACTGAAAAGTGCACACATCTTGCCTCAAACGTGGCTCAAAGCTTCCTCCCTCTCCATCTGACAGCATGCTCATTTTCTTCAAAACAAGGAGGACCAGAAACATGGTCAAGAGATAAACCACTGTGAATCTCTGAAGGAAACTCTCACACAAAGTTTTGTAAATGTTCCTTACAGCCATGTTCCCCATGGGACATGAGGACCAGAATCTTGCTTTATAATAAAACCACAACTTTGGGGAGAGTTGAGATTGCGTTCCAGGTGGACAATGATGCTCACTTTCCATTCTCATGTACCTTGGCTTGATTTGCTTTTCTCCCGCATTTCAGTCAACCATTCAGTTTGCTGTAACGAAATATATTTTAACAGGCCTGGCACTGTCCACTGAGGGACCAGCAATGGAAAATCCATTACTCTGTTGTAAAGTATTGGTGAAAAGTTAATAATTTTGAAAGTGCCCTGCCAGAATCATAACGACATCTAAATTCCAAGGCATAAAGTTTGATGATCTCCAGTATTGTTAAATTGCCCTGGATAATATAACGGAAAAGAAAAGTAGCAAAGCAAAGTACTTGTAAATGAAAAAAATATGTGAGGAGAAGCAATAACTCAAAATTGCAGCGTGTGTGTGGCTACAGGAGTGGTCTTAATATTGGCAGAGCACTTGAAGTATTTTTATACCGATTTCTGATGGAATGGAAATCAAATATCCTAATGTGTGGGGATTTTGTGAAGTGCAAAATGGATTGAATTGTTCGCCAGGTGTTATAGCAACAACTTTCAAAAAATTATATACACATATACATAAAGAAAGAGAGAGTGTTTAAGGGTCACTGTTGTTAACAATCCAATTACTTTTAAGCGCATGGTTTTAAAAGCATTTTCTTCCTCCAGATTTCTAGCTGTTACGGGAGTTTGTTAACTATGTGAAAACCCCCTGAGAATGTGATGGTAAATGACTCTTTTGCAAGGTTAACCCACTTCCCCAAATTCATATAACAGGTGGTGTTTGTGTGTGTTGCAGGAACCCCTGAGCACAGAGGGCCATTGCCCCCAATATATGCCATTAAATGTGCATGAACACACACACACACACACACACACACAAACAAACAAACACACAAACAAATGAACACAAACACAAATCCCTCTCCCTCTGCCTCTCTTCCCTGCCATCATTCCAGCTGGGATGGAAACCATGATTGTGAGTACAGTGAGGGGGCAGGGAGTGATTAACCCTTTCTCCCATATGATGGTCCCAATCAGGGGTGTAGGAAGGGGGGCACAGGTGGCGGCCCGCCCCAGGTGTCATCTCTGAGGGGGTAACAAAATGGCAAATCCCGGGGGGGGGGTGGCACTTACAGCGGGACCTAGCCTGCAGTGCGCCCAAGCCACGTGCCTCTCCTGGGAGCGACGTGGTGGCTCGGGGCCCTGCACAGCCCCAAATGACAGTCTGGGGCTTGCGTCTGCCCGGCAGACTCTGTGGGCAGTTCACCACAGTGCCCCCGTGGGCAGATCGCCTTGACCCCGCCGCTCTGGGTGCCAGAGCAGCTAGCTACGCCCCTGGTCCCAATTAAAATCACCCATCCCCAGCCTGTGGGACAAGGGCATTGTCCACCTGACCACAGAATAATCTCTTGAGTCAAGAAGTCTGGAAGCGAACTAGCAATTATTGGGTGCTGCTGAACCATTAAGTCTGGAAACACACTATGAACCAGCTTCTTGTGTTCTTTTTTACCCTTGAATTGCTCTGGAACTGACTTCCAAAAGATGCAATCCAGCCCACTAACTTAGATGGCTTTAAAAGTGGATTAGACAAATTCATGAGGGTAAGGCTATCAATGGCTACTAGCCGCAATGGCTACCTTCTGTCTCCACTTTTGAAAGCCTCTGAATACCTGCTGCTGGGAATCACAAGTGTGGAGAATGCTGTTGTGCTAAGGTTCTGCTTTCAGACTTCCTAGGGGCATCTGGGCAGCCTCTGTGGGAACTGGGTGCTGGACTAGATGGGCCACCTCTGGCCTGATCCAGCAGGACTCTTCTTATGTTTTTAATTTGCAGTTTTGAAATATCTATTGATAAATATGAACAGAAATGCATAGATACAGATAGGCGTCCCCCAGCAAGTCTCCAGATTGAACATGCTCAAAATATCAAAATTGCAGCATCTTCTTCTTTGGCGATCACTCGTAGCCGAGTAAGATTGTCTTCCATAAACACGGTTTTAACAATGAGACCGTAAGTGACTGTTGAGGCCAATTCTGGATCCACACGTCCTTCCACAGTGGGGACATTGGTTCCCAGGTGGGAGTTGATCACAGTGTGGATTTGCCAAGCGTGCCTTCCTCTTAGCACGTTTCCCCCTTGCGTCCTGAATTCGAGTGTCTTCAAAGCCCATAACACCTTTGGGTAAAGGCTGTTCTCCAACTGGAGTGCTCGCAGGCCAGTGTTTCTCGGTTGTCAGTGTTTATACTACATTTTTTTAGATTTGCCTTGAAACAGTCTTTAAACCTCTTTTGTTGAAAGCATTACATTTTAAGTTCAGAATAGAGTAGTTGCTTTGGAAGACGATCATCAGGCATCCGCACAACATGACCAGTCCAACAAAGTTGATGTTGAAGAATCATTGCCTCAACACTGGTGATCTTTGCGTCTTCCAGTACACTGATATTAGTTCGCCTGTCTTCCCAAGTGATGTGTAAAATTTTTCGGAGACACCGTTGATGGAATCTTTTGAGAAGCTGGAGATGGCATTTATAAGTGGTCCATGTTTCACAAGCATATAGTAAGGTTGGTAGTACAATAGCTTTGTAAACAAGCATTTTGGTTTCCCTGTGAATGTTCTGGTCCTCAAACACTCTGCACTTCAATAGGGAGAAAGCTGCACTCTCAGAGCTCAGGCGGTGCTGGATTTCGGCATCAATGTTGGCCCTTGTGGAAAGATAACTGCCTAAGTAGGAGAAGTGATTGACATTTTCCAAAGTTACACCATTGAGCTGGATTTGTGGTGCTGCAGACGGGTTATTTTGTACTTGTTGGTGCAGCACTTTGGTTTTTTGGATGTTGAGTGATAGGCCAAACTTTTCGTAAGCTTCTGCAAAGATATTTAGGATGTTTTGGAGGTCATCCTCTGAGTGTGCACACACTACGTTGTCATCAGCATACTGGACAGAAATACATAGAGACAGATAGGCATTCCCCAGCAAGTCTCCAAACTGAACATGCTCAAAATATCAAAGTTGCAGCGCATGTATATATATATGCACACAGAGAGATACATTGTGCATTCAGTTTCTTCCTCCTGCATCCTGATCAGGAGATTAATGTATTTCTGCAATGCAATCGGGGTTATTTATATTAAAGCAAAGCGAAACCTTTGCTGTTCTAATATGATATATTAAGCAATCCTGCCTTCAATCTGGTTCCTGTGCCATCTTCTGGTGCGGCTGGCTTTCCACTTAAATATGATCATGTCAGTTCCACTTGACAGACAAAAGCTGCATCAAGTTGCAGAATGGAGGAGGCCACTCGGCAATGTTAAATGTATTCTCCGGCTGCCTTGTAAGGTGCCACAGTTAACATCGCTGATCTGCACTAAAGCAAATATGTGCCTTAAAACTCACCGTGCTCCAGGAGCCCCAGCACGGTGCTTGGGACACCTGTAGAATGGGTGTGTTGTTCCAGGGAGGAGAGAGAGGGAGAGTTCCACTGTGGTGGGGATTGCACAAGGAGTTGGGATCAGTGTGATGCTGCAGCAAAATAGGCTAATGCTATTCTAGGCTGCATCAGTGGAAGTAGAGTAATATTCCCACACTATTCTGTCTTGACAAGGCTCCACCCGGAGTGCTGTGTCCAGTTCTGGGCGCTACAGTTTAAGAAGGATATTGATAAGCTGGAACATGTGCAAAGGAGGGCAACCAAGATGATCAAGGGTCTGGAAACCAAGCCTTATGAGCAACAGCTGGGTATGTTTAGCCTGGAAAAGAGGAGACTGAGAGGAGATATGAAAGCCATCTTCAAATATCTGAAGGGGTTGTCACATGGAAGATGGATCAAGTTTGTTTTCTCCTGCTCTGAAGGGTAGGGTGTGAACCAATGGCTTCAAGAAAGGAGATTCTGACTAAACATCAGAAATAACTTTCTGACGGTAAGAGCTGTTTGACACTGGAATGGACTACCTCAGAACATGAGGTTGGTCTACAGAGGTTGGAAGTCCGTCAGGGGTTCTTTAGCTATGACTTCTGAATTACTCCTGAATTACTAGCTGACCTTCCATCTCTACAATTTGATGATTCCAAGGCTCTGATTCAAATCCTTACTCACACATCAAGCCACCTTGGGCCAGTCGCTCTCAACCTGGCCTGCCTCATAGTCAAAAGGGAAAGAGAGAGAAATGTAATTTCAAGGGTGTCTTAGCAACATATGATTGATTCTCTTGACAAGGGAAATGTAGTGATGGCTGACAAAGTGAAAGAGAATAAAACAGGTGGGAAGTGGGTCGGGACAGTAGTGTAAAGTGACGGCAGGTTGTAGATTCTAGGAAATGGCTGGTCAGTTTCTGATTTCTGATAGATTGCTGTGTGCCTAGGCCTTCAGAAACTGGAAATGGAGGTTTCATGGGACTCCGTAGCTGGGATCCTAGGATAGGTTACAGTGCAACCCTCCACCTGCCTATCCAAAAGTGGAAGTCCTGTTGATTTCAATGCTACCAACCAGAGATTTAACAAACAAACAAACAAACAAACAAACAAACAAACAAACAAACAAACACCTCAGGGAAGATGCAAAGCAAGACAAAAGCAATGATTTTTTTTTATTACTCTTATTAATTTCATTTATTATTTTCTACCTATGAAGCACCTCAATGCGGCGTCACAATAGAATAAAAGCATATAAAACAATTGCATATATAAAAGCATTTAAAAGACTTGCGTCTACAAGTTCAGGTGCACTGTAGATGCAGACTGGGATTTGAAAATTTAAAAAACCCTCCACTTTAAAAGGCTTGTTGAAAGAGGAAAGTCTTCAACAGGTGCTGGAATGGCATGGAGACAGAACCTGTCTGAGATGTAACAGGAGGGCAGTTCAACATTGTGTGGGGCGGATTTCTCCATTTCCTTTTTAAGTCTCCTAACCAAAGGTGGGATGCGGGTGGCACTGTGGGTTAAACCACAGAGCCTAGGACTTGCCGATCAGAAGGTTGGCAGTTCAATCCCCATGACGGGGTGAGCTCCCATTGCTCAGTCCCTGTTCCTGCCCACCTAGCAGTTCGAAAGCAGGAAGTGCAAGTAGATAAATAGGTACCACTCCGGCGGGAAGGTAAATGGCGTTTCTGTGTGCTGCTCTGGTTTGCCAGAAGCAGCTTAGTCATGCTGGCCACATGACCTGGAAGCTGTACGCTGGCTCCCTCGGCCAATAAAGCAAGATGAGCGCCGCAACCCCAGTCGGTCACGACTGGACCTAATGGTCAGGGGCCCCTTTACCTTTACCTTTACCTTTAACCAAAGGTTAACCTTCTGATGTCCCTGATTCTTTGGAGGGAGTGTGTGTGTGTTATCTAGGCATAACATTTCTATATCATTCAAAGAGGCCAAGGTAGTCAAACTGAGAACTTGCTACCTCACAGAACTCTATGTCATAGGTTGCATACCTCCTCCCATATTGGCCTGTTGGTGTTTCAACAGATGAGGCTCTTCTGCCAGAAGCTTGTGGCCTTTCCAGAAGCAGCTGAACAGCCACTGTGGGAAGCAAAATGCTGAACTGCGTAGAGATTTGGACTGATGTAATAAGGCTCTACTTATGTCCTGAACAGAACCTCCATGTGTAGAGGAAAAGTACCTCTGAGTAGATGCTGAAGACAACACAAGAGGATGGTTTACTTCAAACCCTGACAGCTTTTGTAGAAAAGAAGACTCCAGAGTTATAGGAAACAATTTTGAGTATGTGTAATGTGTTTCTATGCTGGGCAGGTGCAGAAAAGCAGGATTATGAATGGACTGCTTACAGGCACAGACTCTGTGTGGATAAATACGATAACATTTGGAATGAGTTTATACAAAATGTAGTAGGCTATTAACATTTACATAAGTACTAGGACAATAACACTATACCAATTTATACAAGAATGTATGGGAATACTGTATATTATTGTTGTTGTTTTGCATATTTTCACTTTTTATATGTATCTTTGTTGTTGTTTTTCTCCCTCTCATTTCCCTTCATTTTTTTCTGTATCACTTTATTTCTTTTAATTGAAATCACCTTAATAAAATATAAATATCAAAAAGCATGTTTTTATTTCCCTGTAAGAGTGTCCCTAGAGGTAACACTTTCCTCCCCACTTACAATCAGGAGTGAATGGGGGGGGGGAAATATATGATGTGGGTCAGATAGAGGTGGATTTAGGGCAGCACAACCAGTTTCCCCACACTGGGCACCAAGCCTAGGAGGCAACATAGGCTGTTGTGACTATGGTGTCATGAATTGAGCACAATGGGAGGTGGGAGGTGAGGGGAGGGGCACTGAATGTTGGCCTTGCACAGAGCACTGCTGAAATTTGAAAGACCAAAGTCTGCCTCTGGTTCAGAGGTGGAACCTGGAGGAATATGACAAACCAGTGGCAGAACTAGAATCATAGAATCATAGAGCAATGCAGGAATCCCACAACCCTGAAATTAAAAGTCTCACACTCTACCAACTGAGCGATCTGAGCAGATTAAACCAGATGTGTCTATGTGCGCGCGCGCACACACACACACACACACACACACACACTTATGCCCCTTCTCCAGCCTCCAGCATCATTACATTTCATAGGCATATTCCAACCAGGCAAAAACACTCGAGGAAGAAATAGGACAGAATCTGGAAGCTATGGGGCAGGATCTGGCCAGCTTTAGGAGGATCCTGCTGTCCCCTGGCCAATCATGGAAGAAACCAAACAGAATCTTGACTTTCCTGCAGGGGCAGAAGACCTGTGGACTTTCTTGTGTTGCCAGACGACTTCCTTCATCAAACTTGACCACGCTGGCTGGAGCTGATGGCAGGTGGACTCCAGCAACATCTCCCCAAGCCTTGGTTTACTGGCTTTCAGACCTTCTCACTGATGACCGGATAGATGAGATTTAATGGCTGGACCAGCAAGAGAAGTTTCACTAGTTGGATCAGTAAGAAAGCTGAGTGGTTGGCAACTCTAAGAGACTGGCAACTGTGATTTGGCATGGCAAGGTGAACCACCGCTAGGCCTACTCAATTCTTGGCATGTCTAGGGCACCACAGTGCCACCCAAAGCAGGCTTAATTGCTCACCGTTTTGCAGTAGACATAATTAAACAGTAACACCCCGTCCCAGTTATTTCCAATTTGTCTGCTAACAATGGCACAACCTGTAGGCCAAAGTCAACCCATCAGCTGCTTCCTGGACCTATAAATTGTCTAATTAGCACAAGCATGCAAAATATGTGGCAATAGGGGTGTGATTATTTCCCTCTTTGTAATCAGGCTTTTGTGTTTCAAAATACTGCTGGAAAACAAATTGCTAATTGCGGAAAATCTTGATTTTAATTGACACGGAAGAGATGTATTGGGGCAAAGGGGAGGAGGAAATATCACTAAAATAAAGACCTGAGTGACACGCTTTGCATGCAAAACTCGTGTTTTCATTAGAAATGTACAGCTTCTCAGGTTGTACAATGCAACCCACATAATTGATTGCATGTCATGGTGTACACACACCATTTGAATGGCAATGCCTTTCAACTTGGGGGAGGGGACAGCCCCACAGAACTTTTATGGGGGGGGCAAGATTCCTTTGGCCCCCCCAGGAATTGGCTCCTATGCCTCCTTAGCATCTTGACTAACCACCTGAAGCTAGACATACTTTAGCAAGGAGAAAGGGCCCTTTCCTGAGAGCCAGTGTGGTGTAGTGGTTAAGAGCGATAGACTCGTAATCTGGGGAACCGGGTTCGCGTCTCCGCTCCTCCACCTGCAGCTGCTGGGTGACCTTGGGCTAGTCACACTTCTTTGAAGTCTCTCAGCCCCACTCACCTCACAGAGTGTTTGTTGTGGGGGAGGAAGGGAAAGGAGAATGTTAGCCGCTTTGAGACTCCTTTGGGTAGTGATAAAGCGGGATATCAAATCCAAACTCCGCTTCTTCTTTTATTTTTTATTTTTATTTTTCTCCTCCTCCTCCTCCTCCTCCTCCTCCTCCTCCTCCTCCTCCTTCTCACAGCATGCCTTCTCTTGCTGCTCTCCCCCAGCCACTGGTATACTGCCTTGGAACACTGAAGCTCCACAGACCCATTGTGACTAACAGCCGGAAACAGTATTAGCCACAATATCAGGCAGCCAGTTTCCCCGTGGCTGCGGCATTCCCTCCATCTCTGCATGGATATTTAGGCAGGCATTACAGCTTCCACGGCGCCTCTGAAATGTCTTTTAAGTACACGACAAAGCTTATGGCAAACTCGGATGCTGTGCTGAAGCCAGCAGAGCAGCAATTCAAAGCCAATTTGATGCAGCTTAAGAAGGGGGGGGGGGGAGCGCTCCCTTGCCCCAGCAAGACAGCACTTTAAAGAGCTCAAGGAATCACGGAACCAATTTTAGCAGCAGGAAAGTGGGTACTTGCACCAATACTCTGAGCACAACTGGCTTTATATCTATCTATTGACTTAACCGGCTTTAGCATTGTGGGCGATATTGAGTTTTGGACTCATTTTCTGTTGCAAGGATGGGGAATGAGCGGCAAGACACAGAGGCAGAGAAGCGATCATTTTTGCTAGGTTGAACAGGATCGCCTCCACTGGCTATTCATCTAACTTGTGCTCTGAGTAGACCCATCGGAATTAAAGTGCATGGCTTCAGTTAGGTCCATTGATTTCAGTGTGAATGCTCTGAGTAAAATTTCACTGAATTGCTACCCATTGGCTCTGGAATTTGAGATTGACGGGTCCCAGAAAGACATTGCAAAATTCAGAGAAGTGTGACTTTTGAAACATAGTTGGTTTCTGGCAAAGATGATTTCTGGGAATGGAGTTGAGAGATGACATAACCTGGAGAGAAAACAGTAAAGACCTGATGAAGAGAGCACAGTGGGGGTTATATTTTCTGAGAATCCTCCGGAAAAATAATCTCTCAAAGGACCTGTTGATGGCATTTTACCACTGTACTGTTGAGAGTGTATTAACTTATGGTCTGTGTGTGTGGTTTGGGAGCTGCACGGTCAGGGAAAAAACAATGCTGTCCAGGGTTGTAAAGACTGCGGAGAGAATAATTGGGTACCCTCTTCCCACCTTGGATCAAATCTATGCTTCCAGGTGTCATAAGAAAGCTGCAGAGATAGCGCAGAGAAACAGTTTCTAACCAAATGCAATTTTGGTTTTAAATGCAGTGTAAGGTAGTATCTAAGGTGCGTGGATGGCACTGTGGGTTAAACCACAGAGCCTAGGGCTTGCTGATCAGAAGGTCGGTGGTTCGAATCCCCACGACAGGGTGAGCTCCCGTTGCTTGGTCCCAGCTCCTGCCAACCTTGTGGTTCGAAAGCACATCAAAGATAAATCTGGTGGGAAGGTAAACGGCGTTTCCGTGCTTGGTTTACCAGAGGCAGCTTAGTCATGCTGGCCACATGACCCGGAAGCTGTACGTCGGCTCCCTTGGCCAATAAAGCGAGATGAGCGCCGCAACCCCAGAATCGACCATGACTGGACCTAATTGTCAGGGGTCCCTTTACCTTTACCTTTAAGGTAGTCTCTATGGGAGTATGTTGTATTTAATTATAGGGAATCAGAGTTTTTAGAGGTTTAACCAGGCTGGGATAGCTGGGATAGCAGGCTTGTTGGGTTTTGAATATCTGATGTAGATTTTTTCAATTTTGTTGTTCTGTATGGGACAATGACAATAAAGATTCGTATCGTATCGTATTGTTTTCATCCTTGTATTGTTTTGAATAGTCTGCATTTACATCAAATTTCTCCCCAGCAGTACCACTTGTAGGAGGTTGAGGGAGTGAAAGGTGACAAGAGAGAAGTGCTTGGTGGTGCAGAGGAAGGCAGAAGCAGGCAGGCAGCCGTGACCCCTCCCAGCCACCCAGAGCCTGCTGCCCCGAGGTGACTGCCTCACCACACCCCATGGGAGGGCCAGTCCCACTCCCCAATCTTTAACTGTAAATTAATGTAATTTTAAAATATTTTATTTTATGTTTACAAATGGAAGGTGATGCTTAAAAAGCAATGTAAAAACTCAATTTTTAAAAATAAATACATTCTCCCCCACCCCGCCCACCTTGGAGAAAAGTCAGTCTTGAAATAGCTCACAAGAGGGAAAATACTCCACGATTTGTCACTAGGATTCAGATGATCCTATTTGTCTGCTGCTAAGTGACTTGTGGGACGCGGGTGGTGCTGTGGGTTAAACCAGGGAGCCTAGGACTTGCTGATCAGAAGGTTGGCGGTTTGAATCCCTGCAACGGGGTGAGCTCCCGTTGCTCTGTCCCAGCTCCTGCCAACCTGGCAGTTCGAAAGCACGTCAAAGTGCTAGTAGATAAATAGGTACCGCTCTGGCAGGAAGGTAAACGGCATTTCTGTGCTCTGCTCTGGTTCGGCTTAGTCCTGCTGGCCACATGACCTGGAAGCTGTACGCCGGCTCCCTCGGCCAATAAAGCTAAATGAGTGCCACAACCCCAGAGTCGTCTGTGACTGGAACTAATGGTCAGGGGTCCATTTACCTTTACCTAAGTGACTTGTAGGAATCAAATTCGGTTTGAACTATTCTTGGCTTCTTCTTGGCCAAACGAAGGCTCCCACCCCACCCCCTGCCGCTCCAGCCCACTGTGAAGAACTGTGGCAGCAGCTGTTTGTCTCCATTCAAGTTGAGAGAAACGTGCCTTCTATGATTTAGCAGCAGTGGCGGTGACATAACCCCCAATGATCACCCTCCCAGTGTCATAACACTATTAATCTCTGGTAGCTGATGTAGTTGATGGATGGGGTTGGGGAAAGATGCTGTGGATTGTGGACCTGCAGGGTACCATAGACGTCAAAAGTTATGCATAAAGAGAAAGACTGAAAAGGTAACCCAGATGAATAATTACGACGTCAATGGTTACTATCCAGTTTAATGTTACATGTGTTAAGAGAATGAATGATGTTGATGAAATCTGTAATCCAGTGGCTTGGAGCACAACCATCAAGTGATTCATAATATTTGCCTTTGATAGAAGGCAAGCATTATGACTCTTGAGTTCTTTCCTGGCTTGGATTTTTATCCAAGCCAGTGTAAAACTCATTCTGCCCACTTCCCTGGTTGCAGTGGAAGAGATGGGAAGAAGGATGAAATCCTCGTTGTACTCTAGTTTTGGGGTGGGAAACGTATTTCAGCCCAGGGGCTACATTCCCTCATAGACAGCCTTCCAGGGGCTGCATGCCATTGTTTTATAATTTTTAAAACTGCTGATGTTATGATTGCGAATCAAGCTTAGATGTTTCGCAGGAAGCGATCCATAAATGCAGTGAAATAATTAATAATTATTCACTCCTGTTGTTCCTCCAATCCCTCAGGGCAGCTAATATGGGTTAATTATGCAAGCGTCTTGCATCACCAGCTCCCTTGAATTAATTGCTCCCAATGAGATTCACAGATGGTTACGTCTGGAATGGTGGAAAGAAGAACTGGAATTCTAGCAAGAGTCATTGATAACAGAATGTGTTCCGTGGTCTACAGAGAAATGCTGCCTCCCTCACAAAGATCACAGCCTTCCTAGGCATTGGAACCACTTGTTGTTTAGTCATTTAGTCGTGTCCAACTCTTCGTGACCCCATGGACCAGAGCACGCCAGGCACTCCTGTCTTCCACTGCCTCCCACAGTTTGGTCAAACTCATGCTGGTAGCTTCGAGAACACTGTCCAACCATCTCGTCCTCTGTCGTACCCTTCTCCTTGTGCCCTCCATCTTTCCCAACACCAGGGTCTTTTCCAGGGAGTCTTCTCTTCTCATGAGGTGGCCAAAGTATTGGAGCCTCAGCTTCACGATCTGTCCTTCCAGTGAGCACTCAGTGCTGATTTCCTTCAGAATGGATAGGTTTGATCTTCTTGCAGTCCATGGGACTCTCAAGAGTCTCCTCTAGCACCATAATTCAAAAGCATCAATTCTTCAGTGATGAGCCTTCTTTATGGTCCAGCTCTCACTTCCATAAATCACTACTGGGAAAACCATAGCTTTAACTATATGGGCCTTTGCTGGTAAGGTGATGTCTCTGCTTTTTAAGATACTGTCTAGGTTTGTCATTGCTTTTCTCCCAAGAAGCTGGCATCTTTTAATTTTGTGATGGCTGTCACCACTTAATACACGTCTATTGCTCTGCTACAATGAAAGTTATGGGAAATGCAGGGGTGGGTGGGTAGGAATTTGAGGTATTTGTCAGTGCCGCAAAATTTTGTTTTCTCCCTGTGTTTTAATTCATGCAAACCCCTTGGATTGATATTGAAAACAGTGGTGAGCGCATGGACACAATTTATTCAAAAACACCAACTTCAGCCCTCACTAGGCTGAAAATGAACTTAATTCCAAACAGGAAAGTTAAATAAAGATTGTCCCCCCCACAAACTTCATTTAACTTTCCTATTTGGAATTAAGAATAATAAGCAAAAGCCTTTAAGAAATGAATTTTCATCAGGACATTTTTTTTTAATTGCAAACTCATGCAGAAATGTAAAAAAGTGAAATTATGAAAAATGGCAAACTGAGAACCATAGAATTGTAGAGTTGGAAGGGACCATGAGAGACTATCTATTCCAACCCACTGCAACACAGGAATCTTTTGCCCATAATGGGGCTTGAACCCACAACCCCGAGTTTAAGTGTCTCATGCTCTACCAACTGAGCTATCCTGGCTGAGAAACCAAAATGGATAGATTCATCTATTCCCTATTCCTGTGCTCCTCTGTCCCCTTTCTAGTGGTTTTTGCTGTATATATGTCAGGTGGCTGATACAAGCATTTTCTTGGTCCTCTCCTGACATGCCCCACCATTTTCACTGAACCATCTTTGGAGCTCTGGCATCAACCACAAACATTTCCAGTATATGGAGATGTGGGGAGGGATCAGGATGAATCAACATTTTCCATTCCCTGTTAATTGTTTCTAGGACTTTCCCTATAAAACAAAAACAAACAAAAAATCTGCCCAGGTGTTTGAGTACCTACAAGTAGGGATGTAAGAAGGAAGCCATTTCCATTCTGACCCGTATTTGCCAAGATCAGTGCTGTTTCTGTTCTGGAGCAGTTCGGTTTCTGCCAATTGCTGCATTATTCACCTTGGTGTGTGCAATATAACATCAAGTTACATAAGGGTTTCAGAATTATGGATCATAGCCAACACTAGTAGGTGGCAGAGTTTAAAGGCTGTGCAGCAAAGGAATCTGATGCATATACGTAGCTGCAGTGGCGAAAGGTTATTGCACAACAGTTGATTCTTGTTATGAAATCCATTGCACCACAATATTTGGCAGGCCAGCCCAAGACATTTTGGCACCTGAGGCGGCTTCCAAAATGGGCCCCCCTCTCCTCATTAGGGAAGGAGTGAGGGAATATCTGCATCAGGAAAAGGGGGTGGGGTGGGGAAGAGAAAGATTGACATTGGGATCTGCTGTGCTGGTGGATCCTGCCACCTGAGGCAGTCAATTCACCTTGCCTCATGGGTGGGCTGGCCCTGATCTTTGATAATGTATTAGCACAATGTCCCACTAACATAACAAGTATACCGCTACACAGATTAGGGTAAAGGTAAAGGTAAAGGTAAAGGTAAAGGTAAAGGTAAAGGGACCCCTGACCATTAGGTCCAGTCGCAGATGACTCTGGGGTTGCAGCATTCATCTCACTTTATTGGGTGAGGGAGCTGGCAAACAACTTCCAGGTCATGACTAAGCCACTTCTGGTGAACCAGAGCAGTACATGGAAACGCCATTTACCTTCCCGCCGGAAGGTTTTCGAACTGCTAGGTTGGCAGGAACTGGGACTGAGCAACGGGAGCTCACCATGTTGTGGGGATTCAAACCACCAACATTCTGATCGGCAAGCCCTAGGCCCAGTGGTGTAGACCACAGCGCCACCCGCGTCCCACAGATTAGGGTACAATCCAGTAATTGTTTCAACTCTTTCTAATGCCTCAAGCAAGGAAGGATTGGCAATATTGTCATATTGTAACTTGGTTCCTCAGACAAGGTGCAACTAAATGTGAACAGAAGGTAAACATTTATTTATTTTTAAGATGGTGATTTCCAGAAGGTGCGAGTGGAGGACTTAGGGGTGAACAAGTGGCACAGCTGTCTGTTTAATCAATGATGTCTTAAATGCAATTAGCCACTTAATTGTCGCATTTCCATTTAGCTGACGTGTGGCCCATGTAATTAATTACAGTTAGGTTCCCCTCAACCTCGACCCTTTCAGATGGCAACACTGTGTTCTCCGGCTCCCACATGGCAAATTAGGCAGGGAGAGATTAGTCACGGAAGTCATCCGGATGATATTTCCATCAATGCTAAAAGCAAAAGAGCAAAGGGACAATGCGGTTCTCCCCACCACTATCGCCTGTCTCACTCTTCCTAAGTGACAGAGACATCATGATCTCTCAAAAACACAAGCTATTTAAACAAACAAATCACACGATGTGCCTGTTGCTGCATTAGACTGCTGGGCCAGGGGAAGGCACGTAGCTCAGTGGCAAAGCATCCGGTTTGCATGCAGAAGGTCCCAGGTTCAGTCCCTGGCATCTCCAGGTAGGGCGGGGAAATCCTGGACAGCTGCTGCCAGTCAGTGTAGACAATTCTGAACTAGATGGACCGAAGGTTTGACTCAGTGAAAGACAGATTCCTATGTTCCTACATACAATGGTACCTCGGGTTAAGAACTTCGTTCTGGAGGTCCGTTCTTAACCTGAAACTGTTCTTAACCTGAAGCACCATTTTAGCTAATGGGGCCTCCCACTGCCACCGCACAATTTCTGTTCTCATCCTGAAGCAAAGTTCTTAACCTGAGGTACTATTTCTGGGTTAGCGGAGTCTGTAACCTGAAGCGTATGTAACCTGAAGCGTCTGTAACCCGAGGTACCACTGTACTTCAGAATGAAATGTGTGGGGTAGCGAGGGCAAAACAAGCTTCCAAGCACAATTCAACTTGTTGGTTTCAAACTAGGGAATGGAAACTTGTAGTCTTTCACATAGAATCATAGAGCTGTAGATTTGGAAGGGACCCTGAGGATCATCTAGTCCAGCCCCAAAGCTCCCACTTGCCGTACTAAGAATCGCTTTTACAGAATTACGATTCCAATTGATGCCCTTGGCGGTGGTGGATGGTCGGTATGGCAAAGTACAGTAAAAGTCTGTGTGGGCAACCTTGCATAGAGGACCTGTACCTCTATTTATTGCAATGCCCGCTATATATAGAACCAAGAGACCAATTTATAAAACCCCTGCTTATGAATGGAACACACTCGAACAGGGCAGAAAGGGTGAAATGGCTGCTGAGTGATACTGATGACTTCCTAACTTATAAAGTAGCACTATATGCGTTGGCAGCTAAGAAGATCAGGGGAAAGGAACTAGATAAAGTAGCGGTCAATTGCAAAGGTGATTTGGACATTTAAGCTGGCACATTCTATCTGAGAAACCCCTGTTATTCTATTGTATGCAACAAATAATTTCTAGGAGACTTGACCGTGGTTTATTGTATTTGCAGTGCCTGATATTTTTATGGTTTTTATGGTTGTTGTTGTTTTTCTTTTTGTTTCCTTTGTGAATGATGCCATGGCCTTTCGCTAGTGCAATAAAGTTTATGATGATGATTATAGTCCTACAGTGCTGGAATATGCAGCTGTCCCATATGGGGATCACACCTGCAACCTTGCCATTATCAGCACCACGCTCTAACCAACTGAGGTGTCCAGCTGGTGCAATGTGATTGGATTCTAACTCCCATCCTGACCACTGTCTGTGCTGGCTGGGACTGATGGGAGCTGGTGTCCAAGAAGATCTTGAGGCCCAGAAGTCCCATATCCCTGTCGGAGCCTCCGTACGACCGAGCTGTAATAGCTAAGTCTTTGAATAAGACTTCAGGCATGCTCTCCATTGTGCAGAATACTCAGACAACAGCCAAAGGAGCCAGAAATATGTGCTACATTGCTACTTTATTTTTAACTATGCAAGACAGAAAAGAATATGTGTCTGCTCTCTGTGAGAGACAGAAAAGCAACAGGACACAGAAACAGGAAACCAGTAACTTCAACATCCGTCTCCCATCTCCCGTGAGACTTCCAACAGTCTGGAATGTCAACAGAGTCTTGTGACTCCAAGAACTGCACAGTGACATAACAGAAACCTAACAATCCCCACTTTAAGCAGATTGGGGCCGATGAAACACAAAGGCAACTATCTCCCATATAAACTTGCCCAGCTGTGGAGATCTTCTTCATGAGCCCATCTCCAGGTTTTCCTGTCTTCAGAATTGGGCTGCATGGTGATTGGTATGTAGCCGGTTCAGCAGTGACACCCCAGCTTTGCAATGCTTTCCCCATGTGCTTATATTTGGTGTATTTTCAGTGCCAGGTGAAGACTTCCTTATTAACCCAAGCTTTTCAGAATATGGGTCCTCCTGGATCAGGCCAAAGGCCTATCTAGTCCAGGTAAGTTGGACTAGATATTCTGTTAGAATATTGCATGGGTCACTGGTCAGCAGGGCCACTCAGTCATTAGACAGAATGAGTGAAGCAGCTGCCCAAAGCAGCTTATTTTAAGTGTAACAAAAGGACAGAAAATTCTTAGTTATTTAATTTATGACTGCTGTATTTTTCTGCCAGGGAAGGGCAGAGGTGTTCGTGGGAACATTTGCAAGTAAGTCCTCCCTTACCAGGAGGGAGGGGAGGCAAGGAGGTTGGTGCTTTGTAGGCGCATCAGCAGGAACACCAGACTGGCTCTAAACAATGTGCCCACACAATGCTGCCCTCCCCACTGCCAGTGAGCAGTGGCAACTCCACGAATGGAAGAACAGGTGGGTGGCTGTGTCTCTCCTTGTGGACCACTCCTGGTAGCAGGTGATGGGAGCAGCGCTGGATTGAGATACCTTGCTGCCTGAAGTGAAGAATAAGATGCCAACCTCCTCTCATGCCACATACAAAAGCTAAACGAACTGGCATTGACTCTTACATCAACTCTTGTGATGGACAGGACACATGGGCAAGACAAATACAGCTGGCCACCACCAAACCACTGCTTTCGGCTCCCACCCCACCCCACGCAGCCTATGGTGGCTGCCCCCCCCCCTGCCTGGTGCCCACAGGCATCATGGTGCCTGTGACTCTGAGCTTTCATTTTCATTTTTAAAATAAGCCTCCAGCCCCCCTAGAAAGATGGTTAGGGGCAAAATGTGCCAGTTCCTTCTGAGTACTTTTCGTGAAACAAGAAACTGCATATTTGCTTGCTTGCTTGTTTATTTGTTTTACTTATTTATTTATCCAGTTTACCCTCCTCCATCTGCAGATCTCAGGGTGGTTTACAGCATAAATATACAAAATAAAAACACAAAATACATAATAATACCTTGTGCATTTTTCATGGTACTGAGGAATGCTCCCTGTTGGCATTAGAGAGAAACAGAAACTGTGTGTGTGTGATCTCCACAATCAGGCCCAGCAGGACATAGTTAACTTCCCATGACAAACATCAGGTTGTGGGCATGGCCATCTCTCTAATAGTGTGTTATGCCATGCCCCACAGCAGCCATTTTGTGTTATGCTACACCCCCTCTATGGCAGCCATTATGTGACTGGTGCCTCTGGAACTCTTTCAAAAGTGAAAATGTGCCCACTAGTCCAAAATGTCTGGCAACCCTTGCTATATGACAATCCCTTCTCATGTGATTTGAGTACTAAACAATGAAATTCTAACTCTGAGAGGCCTTCAGTAGCACTTGTCAACTTAGTTTCCCTCATTACTTACTTTCAAAATAATTTAATAACCCTGAAGTCTTAACAGAACGATGTTCTTCTTACAATGGATTCCATTTCAATTTGACTTCATTAGAGTTGAATGCTCCCTTCTGGAAATGAGCCCAGAACAGCCAGTTCTAGACCTGAGGGCCTCCGAATGATGCCAAATTGGTCCAGTTATTTCAAGTTCTGAGACATGATGTTTGCTGGCCAATCACTTTTAGTATTAGTATAATTTTGGCTGTGAGCGTGCAGCTGGTTTTGGCGGCACTGGAAATTAATCACGATCCATTGAATGACAAATTCTTTGGATTTGTTTCCTAGAGAGGCAGAGGTTTGCACATGTATGCTTGAACCTGATGTGATTAATGACAGCAGTGGGGGCTTTTAGTTCAGTCAAGATCAGTGTGTGTGTTTTTTCTTTCTTCAAAAAACAAATATTGCTCAATGCCAATTTATCTGGGAGCAAGACAAGAGAACCGTAGGCAGTATCCGATGCACAGTATCCGATGTATCCGATGTATCCCTCCCTGTGCACGCCCTGTACCTTACCAAAATGTGGTCTGGACTATTAGGGAAAACCGCAGAGCAGATTTAAGGGGTGCATGGAGCATGCAGAGAAATGAGAGGAACAGGAAGTTCCGTTGCCCAGCCTAACGTCTTTGCACTAATGGAACAAGTTTGTGTAAGTTTTATGGAGATTCTTATGAGATACCAGATACAGTCATACCTCGTGTTAAAGTAGCTTCAGGTTGAGCATTTTTGGGTTGCGCTCTGCGGCGACCCAGAAGTAACAGAATGCATTACTTCTGGGTTTCGCCGCTTGCACATGCGCAGACGATCAAAATGACATCATGTGCATGCACAGACACGGCGAATCGTGACCCACGCACGCGCATACACGGGTTGCGTTCACTTCAGGATGCGAACAGGATCCGTTCTGGAGTGGTACAGAGGTACCACTGTACTTTATGGTGATGTAATTCTGAATTAATAATGTTATAGACAGTGGGTGGCAGTAATGGGGACCAGAGGCTTAGCGAGGGTTGCCAGTGCCTGGGGGGTTGGGAGGAAAATGGATGGAATACGCATGTGCATTCAACTGCCTTATGGCATCACTCAGGACATCACAGCCACAGAGATAAGAAGAGTCGTTCCATTGTCTGGAGAGGTCATTTCCTGGTTCACGTGGAGAAGACGTTTTCAATGGAGCCCAGTGACAGAAGCACACAGCTGTAATGAGACAGCACCTGGTGTTGAAATTTTGCGACCCCTAACAATTTTGCACCTGGATCAACTGCCCCTGTGCCCCCCCCATGCTGCGCCACTGATAGGGCCTATCCTTTGCCTTGCAGCACCATCAAATTCCGAGAAGGACCTAGCTAAAAGACAACTTGGCCTCAGCTCCAGGAGCTCTATCCATGGTACTGAACCTATATACGTATTTTACTCCATCCAATGTTCTGACTCTTGCCTTTACCTGCCCTGCTTTGGTGTACTTCCTGTTTAGGGATCCAGGAACTACTGGCCCTTCCTCCGTGGTGGGCATCCTGTGGATCACAAAGATGTGACATTTCCCACTGGATTAGTGCCCAGGCAATGCAGAAGCATGAAGTCAATTCCTGGTGCCAAAAACAGAAGCGACTTCATTAACATTTGGGAATCTCTGCCTGGCTGGTGGCTGCAGCTTGGACATGGCACATGATATAATTGGAGGCACCATGATATAATTCTGGATCTCAAAGTGGATAAACAGCACTGGCTTTATCGTTCGTTCCTCTCTTTCTCTTTCCTTTGCCATGTTGGTTTCTGTTTCCTTCACTGTGCAGCGAAATGGTTGTCACGGGACATTGTTTTGCATTCCACAGTCAGAGTACTGTTGGGTTCCCACGGGAATGGGAGACTGGATGTGACATTCACTGGTTTCCTGTTTTTCACTGTTCTCTCGGTGTTCTTTGTTTCCGAGAGGAGTTGTTTCTCTGCTCTTGCAGAGGCAAGATGCATGTTTGTATTCTCTCAGCATAGAAGTGTAAATAAAGTTAAGTATGTGGCACATACTGCTTATCCTTCCGCTGTGTGGACTACTCTGTTTGGGCTCAAGATAAGACAGGCCTGTATCAGCTTCAGATGGGCAGAAGCTGGTCAAAACCTCACATGCCACCCATATTCCATCTGCCACAATGTCATCTTGTTACTTCTCCTTTTATAACTTTGAAAAAAATATTTCCCTTCCTCTCTTTCCCCTTGTCAAAAAGTGCTTTCTGCACAGGTCATCTCTTGCCTACACTACTGCCCTCTTCTCTTCTCTGACTTCCCACTGCATCCTCTTTCCCCCCTCAAGCCTATCCAACACGTGTTCCTTGCTCTTACCTTCAAAGTCCTTGATGGCCTTGCCCTCCAATTATTCTTATATCCCAATACTTCCTGGCCCAGAACCTCTGTTCCTTCAGCTCCATTACCTTCCATTGTCTGAAGGAGATGACATCATTGTGACTTTACAAACACAGCAAAGAACGAAGGTATTCCCAGTCACATTCACTACAACTTTCCTGATTGGCCGGGGTCACTGTAGGAAAAGGATGTCCTGCAAGGGTCCAGGCCTTGTTAGGAATTCTGTGCTGCTCCTAAAAGAAAACCCCCAAACAAGCCTGCGATTAGATTGGTGATTCCAGCCACATGGATGGCCCACTGACCTCACTCTGCATGCATGGACACTTGTGGTCCCCCTTTGGCACAATCCCCACACCTAATGCTGTTGCAAGGGAGATTCTTGAAATTCCCGGACTCTTCAGATTCAAAGCTACGGTATGCCACCTTGTAACGACACTTTTTAACAGATAATTATCTCATCTCAGCTTGCTGAAAGAGACTCTTAATATCCTTTTGCAGCTCTACAACTCCTGGGCCTCCTGAGTCCCTCGTCTGGGGAGCTCCGATACATTTGCCGAGAGCGATGCCGTCCTAGACGCTCTATCCACTCATTGCTGGGCCCCCTCCAGAGTTTCAACATGCTGGCACTTTCAGAAATGCAAATCTCGACATTTTGACCCAACATGAATTTCTCAAATAAATGATATTTCACAGCCCAACGGCTTCCTCCCCTGCTGAGAAGAGAATTTATATTTGCATTGACTTAAAATGACTTCTGATGGAAGGAGGGGTGAGGAGCGGGGAGGAATGATCCATTGCTTAAAAGCATGATGTTCCATCCATAGCATCAGGGAATATCTGTTGGGCAACAGGAGGACTGTTCGTTCAATATTCTTGCTTTAAATACCACCCCCCCTTAAGATCTCGGAAATTGTAGTTCCAGCATCCACTCACAATTTGGTTCAGATAAGTCCATATGAATGTGTGAGCAGGAGTAGGACATTTAATAGCTGACGCACAAAAGTATTTTGTAGCTGAAAGTATTGGGTAGCTGGTACACACTGGCATTTAGTTTATCCGGCAGTTTTAGATTGCTGACAGGGACTGTGGCCTTGAGTAACTGACCACTGGTAACTTGCGTTAGATACCTGACAAAAATCAAGCCAACCAGTCAGCTAGTCTAAAGTGCTCATCTACTCAACAATTATATTCCCCTTGTGCAGCCACATTCAACATTTTGATATTTTGAGACTTTCAAACTCAAAACTGCAAAACTGAATGTGTTGCCATATTTCAAATAGCCTTGAATATGCAAAGTTTGACCCTTAACAAACTACAGTTCCCATAATCCTTTGGGGGAGGCTATGACTGTGGGAAATGGTATCATGGTACATTAAATGCAGAGGCTTGACAACCATATGTCAGGAGTGCTCTGATGGTGTTTCCTGCTTGGCAGGGGGTTGGACTCGATGGCCCTTGTGGTCTCTTCCAACTCTATGATTCTATGATTCTATGAAATGTATGGTGTGAATGTGGCCTTCGATGGTTGACCTCAGCTGCAGGAAAACTATGATCCTTATGTTTCACTAAGGTTTAAATTTTAATTAAACTATGGGTTTAAATGTAGTTAGGCTTGTGCTCTGTGACTAGTTAGGCCCCCACACAGCAGACATTTTGAGGCTTACAAGGCTCTCAGAGCAGCCATTCTGTGGTGGTGTCCACAACAGTTTATCCTGTTCCAAAATTGGCCCTAGGGGATCCTTGATTGGGTGGGATCATTCTACAAAATTGAGTGAAGCATTAACCCAAATCACAGATGACAAGTGTACCTGCTGCCCCAAAGCTAGCACCTTCTTAAAAAAGAAAAAGAAAACTGTGAATACTTGGCCCTACTTGGAATCTCCTGGAGCTTCACAGATTGCTCTCACACACTTTATTGCTCAGTGGTAGAAAATATGGCGGAAGGGCAGGGCAGACGGCCGAGGTTCCCACTGGCATCGCCATTCATCAAGCTCATTCTCGCAGTCATCCTCGACATGAAAAGCTCCAGAAAACCTTGTTTCTGCCACAAGTGACTTTTTTGAGCAGTTCATCATTCATTGTGCCATCTCAGTGATGGATAGCAGGACTTTGCCAGAGCTGCTTGGCGAGACTTGGGCTTGCTGATACTTTCCCAAGGACATGAATCACTGTGTTCAACCTCACTTACATGCTAATGGGGGTCAGAGACCTATTAGAGTGTTTTGTGCTTCCCCTGTGAAGGCTGTGTATGGTGTTTGTGTGTATGTGTCATCAGCCTGTGGTAACCAAGACCTGGCCTCTGCTTTTATGATGCAGTCTGATGAAACGGAATCAATGGGGCAGGTAGGTAATTTTAGGCTCTTGGAGTAAGTGTTCTAAACGGAGCCCCTCCGTCCTCACTTCAAGATGTGATGAACCACCCCGGCGTTTTGGGTCCCTCTTGCTTATTCTGTGCAGTGGGATCTTGGGCTTCTGTTCCCCAAAGTCTTGCCTGGATAGCACCATTGAACAGAATCCATCCTCTCAGATTGATACAGCCTAGCTGTTTGGGCCAAGTGAGGTAACAGATAAGGTATCAATGAGGCAATGCCTGGTCAAGTTCAAAGTGTTACTATTGGTATACAAAGCTCTTAGCAACTTGAGACGGGTTTACCTATGAGATTGCCTTAACCCATAGACATAGGAGCCAATATTTGAGGGGACTGGGCCCCTCCAAAGTTGTTGGGCATTGTCATTCAAATGGTGTGCATCCACCGTGTCATGTGATCAGTTATGTGGGGTACGGCTTACCTGCCCCCATGCAATATTTTATTCAAGTTGGCACCCCTGTCCATAGACTCAACACTTCAATCAGCAGAATTGACACTACTACAGGTGCCACAAAATACCCATGCCACATTGGTAAGAATAAGTCATTTAGTGTGGCAGCAGCACCCTCACTTTGAAACTCCCTGCTTACTGATATCAAGCAGAAGCCTTCACTGTAGGTGGGGGCTGGCTGATGGCAGACTGAAGAAGAAGAAGAAGAGTTTGGATTTGATATCCTGCTTTATCACTACCCAAAGGAGTCTCAAAGCGGCTAACAATCTCCTTTCCCTTCCTCTCCCACAACAAACACTCTGTGAGGTGAGTGGGGCTGAGAGACTTCAGAGAAGTGTGACTAGCCCAAGGTCACCCAGCAGCTGCATGTGGAGGAGCGGAGACGCGAACCCGGTTCACCAGATTATGAGTCTATCGCTCTTAACCACTACACCACACTACACCACACTGGCTCAGACTGAAGTTGGTGGGGCAGTGTCCCACTTGCCCAAATGGAGCAGATTCCATTGGCCATTGTTTTAAATAATCAGGCTCTTCCTACATTCTCAGAAATGGTATACCCTACACCATATGAATAGTAGGCAACACCACTTTCCCATGTAGCAAGCTGTTGACCTCAAGCTGAACATGACATCTCCAAGAAGCAATGAAGCCTATTGAGAGTGCAGGATTACTGCATCCCAAGTAGACCTACTAGAACTACTAACTAGATCACAAACTGGATCACTAATTGGGGAGAAGATTGTAGCTCAGTGGTAGAACATTTGATTTGCAAGCAGAAGGTCCTAGGTTCACTCTCCAGACAGGGCTAGGAAGGATCCTTGCCTGAAACCCTGGAGGGCTGCTGCCAGCCAGTGTAGACAGTTCTGAGCTAGATGGACCAGTGGTCTAACTCAGTAGAAGGCAGCTTCCTATGTCCCTAATGGTCTGTGGTCTGTGAACATATTGAGCACCTTTTGACCCTGCCACTGGCTGAAAATTTCTGAATTTTTATTTTATTTTAATGTTGCCAGAGGTATGTGCAAACACCATTGCTTAAGGGCAGGAAAAATAAGGCATACTTTTAAAGCAAATGCTTTTTCATACCCATAGGAGCCTCCTGTTATTGTTGGACCAACTTCCACCACCCCTAAGCTTTGGCCCTTTGAGTTGGGTCTGATGGCAGCTGGAGTTCAATGACATCTGGACAACCACAGCTTTCACCAGCCATGGCCAGGTTCAAAGCATACACATTTCCATATAAAACAAGACACTTATTTGCAACACACAAACACCCCTTTCCCACTTCATTGAAGCATCCTTGTATCTGTCTCTGCAAAGGATTTTGATTTGATTTCCACACTTTCACCAACAAACCTACTGATCAAGCCATGTAAAGCCTTTTAATTACAATTTGTATAACACATATAAATAAATATTACATTCTTTGAGTCTACAATGCATACTAGGCAAATTTTGTTTTTTAAAAAGTCAATCTATGTTATAGGGTGGTGGGCTTCGTCACACCCAGACAGTCAGACAAACAAAAGGGGGGTAGGGAATCTGGACCCAAATAAAACTTAATGAGTCGTTCAAATAATAGTTGGAATTGATGAAGGCAAGCAGAGTGTGTTCCTATTTAGCAGGCAACACAGGGTGCAGCTTTCCAAAGATGTAGAAGAGAGTGACAAGACCGTTAAATCTTAACAAGATTTTGCTGTGAATCAGGAGGAAGAAGCGAACCTGGAATGTCAGGAACTGTGCTCTTTCGACCCCTTGCCATTTGGACCTGCAATTAGAATGTTTTCTTGGGCTATGATAGTCCTCCCTGCCACCAGGGGAGCTCCACTCAGCCAGGCAGCACATTAGTTTATTTTGACCTTGTGTTTTTTAAGCCCCGCCCCCCGGTTTAGTCCAAGGTTTTGATTGGGTGACAGGCAGCTTTGATTGGTGCTCCTTGGCTTCTAAACCTGGCTCTTTTGGCTGTGAGGGTATGTCTGCTCACTTGCTTGCCTGTCTGCCAGGTCCCTCTTAGGCTCCAGTCCTGGGCACGTGGGACTCCCTGCTTCTCACCTTGCTAAGCTTCATCTGCAGCAGCCAGCAGTTCTTTTCCTGGTGTCAACTTTCCCCTTGTGCAGGGCCGGCCCAACCATGAGGCAAGGTGATGCAACTGCCTCAGGCAGCAGCATTCCCTGGGGCAGCAGATCCCAATGTAGATCTTAGTTCCCCACATGTTTCCTGGTGTAGATCTTCACTCACCCCTTCTTCCCTGGCGGGGAGGGAGGCACCATCTTGTGGTTTGCCTCAGGTGTGAAAATGTCTCGAGCCAGCCCTGCTGCTGTGGCCTAACCTTCTCTGGGTGATGCAATATCATGGCATAAAGTTGCACACATGAGGTCACCGGGCTTGGCTTTGGGCTTATGGTAGCTGCTGGGAATAGGGGAAGGACTATAGTTCAGCGGTAGAGCATCTGCACTGCATGCAGTAGATACCAGGTTCAATCCCTGGCATCTCCAGCCAGGCCTGAGTGGGACCCTGCCTGAAATCCTGGTAGGTTTAGACATTATGGTTGCAGATACTCATATTTTCTGTCCTGACATTCTGAAAGCTGACATCCTCTTCCGCTTCTGTAGCATGTGGGGCAGAAGAGGAAGGACGAGCCTTCAAAATCTTCTTCCGGGTGTCTTTTGTTTTACTAATCATGGAGGGGTAAGGACCATGCATTGAAACCCACCATCTTGTGCACCAGGAATTCTGCTGTCCCCAGTATCTGAGATTTCCCCAGGTGCTGCTCACACACTTCCTCACCCTTGAGGACTGGAAATTTGCTTCCATGCTTCTGAGGCAAAAAATAGTCATCTCCATGCTTGGAAGTCATGTGCATTTTTTCTTCTTCTTTTAGGATATAACTTTGGTTGTGAGAATGAAACTAGAAAGTTCATTTCTCCCTCACTCACCTGCAAAAGACTTCCCTCCTGGACATAGTTCAGGAATGGTCAATGCCTACCTTGTCAGGACTACCTTATTGTTCTAGTCTGAAGGCTGAAACAATACACCTGTTTTGAGATCCTAAGAATCTCTAAGTCAGTTTTCAATGTTCTGTCACACTGTGGGGTGACCAAGAAAGAAAAGTGGGGCTACGTAGATGAGTGGGTGGAGCAGCACCACAAGGAAAAGGTCCAGCCCCACTTAAGTGATGCACCTTTTTCCTTGCTCCCATATTTATGAATGACTGCCACTCAGTCCTATGGGGGTACAGTAGTGGGGTGCGGGAGGAAGCCTTTGGTTCTGATGTTGCAGAACTTCAATCCTCCTCATCCCATACCATTGGCTATGCTTGATAGGGCTGATGGGAGTTGTAGTTCCGAAACATCTTGAGGACCAAAGTTTATGCACAGCATGGAAACAATGGAGCACTGCTGTTGGGGTGTGGGGTGCCAACATTGTAGTGTTGCAACTCCCCTGCCCACCCAAGTAGAAGGTAGCCATTTTGCCACTAACTGGAACACCGTCAATATATTTCCTCATCCTTGTAAAGACTATTCTAACATTACAAGGGAAGGGCCATAGCATTTTAATGATGCCTTCTACAAACCATTGCCTCCTCTTCCAAAACACACGGCACCTGGGATGCCCAAAGTCTCCTTTAGCCTACATTTCTCAGGTCTTTGGGCTTCCATTCAGCTTGTGGAAACTGTGGGGTTTGCCCAAGTTTGGAGCAGGACTGGCCCCACCTCTTGGCTTGGCTTAAAACACCAGCCTCCATGATGAGATGTGGGAGAAGAGACGTAGAACAGGGAAGGGGGAACCTGTGGCCTCCCAGATGGTGCTAGACTGCATCTCCCATGGTCCTTCACCATTGGACATCCTGGCTGGGGCTGGGAATTGGAATACAAGGATGTCTAGAGGGCCACAGGTTCCCCAAACCCAATGAAGGGGTGCATACAGATTGGGGCTGGAGAAAAGACTGGAGCTCTCTATCCTTGCCTCCCGCATGATAGTCTTGATGGGTTTTTATGGATAGCATGTTTAATATCCTGTTGTCTTGGGATGAAACCACAAAGGGAACATCACAATGGAAGCACCCACCACATAGAGGATCCTATGCAGCATTTTGTCGGTGTCATTTGTCTACTGATGATAAGGCTTTATGCCAAGGGTAGCCCAAGTGATGCTTGGCATATGTTGGACTCCAGGGCCCATCAGCCACTGCCAGATGGCCACATGTTCCGCCATCCCTGGTTCAGTCTGTAATGGAGTTGGGATCGCCTAACATCTCATACTTCACAGGTACATCATACGTGCAATCAGGAACAATGAGGTCATTGATTATTCAGGTTAAGAGATGCATGTGCTTCTGGAGAAGTTGACAGTTGTTAACTCTGCCATTCCAAAATGTTCAAGAACTTTTGACAAAAAAGATGGACATGAAATATGCACCCAGCATCCTTGCCAGTGGTGGCCTCTGGGACTGGCAGGGCAGACACCAGGGAAGCCACAATGGATGGAGCCTGAGCCAATGGCAGGTGGCACCAACTATTTCCACTTTTGTCCTGTCTTCCTCCCTGCTAAGCTCCATAACTGCAAAATAGAGACTTAGGAGGAAGAAGCTGACATCCAGGGCCAATCCCTGGACTGGCTGTGAGAAGGCAGGCAGGGGGGCTCGGAGGAATCAAGAATGAGGTTGGTGGTGAAATTGTGTGTATGGGGGGAAACCCCAGTCCAAAGTGGGAAGGGCTGATAGTTGGCAGGTGGGTGGTGAGGGCTGAAAAGGCTGCTTCAAGGGCCAGATCCAGCCATCAGCTGGCCCTTAATGAAATTCATGCATTCCAAAGGCATGCCACACTGAAATGAAGTGCTTGTGTTGATCATCTCCAAGTGTTGAGAGTATATGTAAACTAATGTTGGGATATTATTTTTGTTCCATAGAAAAACTCCTTGGTTAATTATTGCCCCCCACCCGCTGCATCCCTCCAAAATGAAAAGTAAGGAATGAAAGGCAGAAGAGTGGGGAACAAAGGGGCGGGGGACCCTACGTACAGCATTTGACACAATCTTTTTTTAAAAAAATTGAACTGTAAAGAAAATAATATTGTCTCTCCTCTGCCTGGCATCATATCCTGTCTCCAGCTGCAGTGACTGTATGACTATTACCTTCAGACAGTCTCTTCATAAGTCTCAGTATCATATTTTTGATGCTTTATTAGAAATATAAAGAAGTTTTCTTTCTTTTTTATTATCTTTTTTCCTTTTTTGTAAAAAAAGAATACTTTTGGTACCTTGTGTTTAATTGTCTTTGACACCCTAATCATCCATATCATAACCTCACCTTGTCCCAGCACATCATACTAGTCAGTTCAATTCCTTTGGGCTGTCCCAAATTCTGCCAAGCTGGTGCCCTCAAGATGTTTTGGACTACCAAATCCCATCAGCACAGCTGTACAGGCTGGGGCTGAGGGGAGTTGGTAGTCCAAAATTTCTGGAGGGGACCAGCTTGGTGAAGGTTAGCTTATCCAAATGGTTGGACATTCCATCTGGGGAGGGGGAATAAGAACAAGCCATCATGAACATCTTTATCAAATACCTCTCCCTGACTATATATATATATATAATCTGTTGTGTGTAAGTCTGTTCAGTTCCCCCCACAGTTCACACACACACAAACAGATCCATCTTATTCCGCAAGTCCCTCCCAACTCAACTGAAGGCATCAAGGTGTGGTTGCTAAACCATAAAAAAAACCATCAACTGAAGCTATGCTTTGTCTTTGAGCTTCTCCATGTAGTTTCTTATCTCTTTCGACTCCCCCAGGTCCATGTCATGGCAAACCCATTTAATGTCATCTTCATTGCAGTTGAGGATAGAGTTGATGGTGGGGCAACCATCGTCTGGAGGGATGGTGGTAAACGTCGTGAACTTCACCCGCTTCCGCTTGGAGGTGGGTGAATGCAAAGGGGGATCGGGTTTTGGCCCTTCCCCCTGCTTGCCCCCTGAGTCAGCCGACCGATGGATTTGGCTCTGGATACTTTTCGGTGTGCTGCTACCATTGAGGAGCTGGTTGCTCTCCTCAAAGCCTATCCCTCGGTCTATGTTAGTTGTGCGTTCGTTCTGCTGGGGGGAGACATCCGCTCGGTTCTCTAGGAGCTCACTTTCATTCCCAAGCCACACCCAGTCATGGGAGTGGCTCATGGAGGTTTGCCCTTCCATCGGAACTTGCTTGTGCCGGTATTTTAACGTGAAGGTGGCACAATTTATCAGGAAGACAAGGATGGCAAGGCAGAAGACTCCCAGCAGAGCATACATCCCAATCTCCAAGTCACTGAGACCCCTGGGTGCCTGCACAAGGTCACTGTCCTCTGTGCCACCATTGCTTTTGGGAAGGTCAATTTGCGCTGGGAAGTTGGTGAAGTCAATTGGGATGTTTTGGAGCTGCCCGTCATCCGAGAGCTTTTCTCCATCCAGGCTGTTCTTAAAGACTTTGCTTTTGATCGTAGACTTTGCAGTGGTGCCAGCTTTCCTGACGGAAACCTCCTCTCGTTCGGCAGAAGGGCTTCCATAGTACCGCCCGTCTTGCCCATACCGCTCTTGGTCCAACACCTTCTGCCTTCGGTCGCTCGCATGGTTCTCGATCTCATCGGCATCGTAATCGCCGGCCCCATGGGAGTTGGCATCATTCTGACCAAACTTGACCTTGATGCTACCGTTGCCTACGGAAAGAACACTCTTCCTCTTGGACTTCTGGCAGGTTTCAGAGATCATCATGTCCACTTTGACCAATGTGCCTTGTCCTTCGCCTTCTGCTGCAACCACTGGCCATTTCATAGCAGAGCTCTGGTGGGCTGAAATGACTGATTCATCGAGAGAGGAAGCCGAGAGGGAAAAGTCTTTGGGGTCGTAAATGTCCAGTGGGGTCACTGAGCCATCGCTGAACTGGATCCAGGAGCTGACCACTGCTTCCTAAAAGATAAAGGAAATGGTTAACCACAAGATCTGAAACGGGCCCTTCATCTCACAGTTGCATGGAGAGATAGGTATAGGTTTTCCTGCTTCCTAGCACTAAAATGAAGGATTATCAACTCAAACGAAATTGCAAATAGCTAAAACATGGAATGGGTTACTCAAGATGTAGTGATGTTCAACAACTAGACAAAATCATGGCAGATATAGATATCAATGGTTACCAGTCATGATCACTGTATACTGCCTTTAGGATTAGTCACAATAAAATGTTTCTAAGTATCAGTTGCTATGAAATATGAATGGGAGAGCTATATTGCAGCCATGTTCTCGTGTTCCCATGGGTCACTGTGATAACAAAATGTGGACTAGATAGACCTTTGGTCTGATCCAGCACGGCTTTTCTTATGTACCATACTACCTTCACAGTTCTGAGATGAAGTATTCGTCTGCATGTGCATAGGTGTCATGCATGTGCATAGGTGTGAATGGGGAGGGGGAAAAGATAATTCTTTCTATTTTCATTTTTCCTCTTCTTGGAAACAGGAGCAAAAGGACCATCATTTAGCCAAACTGTGATTGATACATTTTTTAATGGTGGCACCCCAATTATGGAACCATCTCCTCACCGATGTCATTTTGCTGCCCTGCGAAACCTTTCCAGGTCTATTTCCCCATGATTTTTTAATCCAGAGTAACTCATTTGATCTTTGTCAGTGTTTTTATGCAGCCTTTTATTACTTAACTTTTATTTCTGCTGACGATTATGCCCTGGTCTCTATAGATCTTGTTGCTTGGATATATGTTCCTTTTAAATTGTTTCTTCTCATCTGCTTTTATTGCAGGTTCCTTTTAAATTGTTTTTATTGTATTTCCTGAGATATATATGTTTTTATTAGCCACCCAGCGAAAGTGTTGGAAGGCGGGGGTAGAAATCCCCACATTGAATAAATAAAATATCCATTTTCATCAAAGCTGGAAAGAGGGAGGAAGCAAAATATTAATTAACAAAGCAACCCCTCATTTTTTATTTTTTTTTAGGAGGGGAATCCTATAGCAGAGCTACTGCCACTTCTTCTAAATCACTGTAAACACGGCAGGTGTGTTTTTTCTCTTTTTTTCATGGAAACACAGGGAACTGCTTTGCAGTGAATCAGACCCTTGGAGCATCTCAGTCCTTTCTATACTGACTGGCAACTGCTTGCCAGGATATGGCAGGGGATTTTCTCAGCCCTTCCTGAAGATGCGCAAGGACTGAGCCCAGGACCTCCTGCATTCAAAGAAGATGGTTTTACCAGTGATCTACAGTGGTGCCCCACAAGACGAACGCCTCGCAAGACAGAAAACCCGCTAGACGAAAGGGTTTTCCGTTTTGGAGGTGCTTCACAAAACGAATTTCCTATGGGCTTGCTTCGCAAGACGAAAATGTCTTGCGAGTTCCTGCGGTTTTTTTTTTCTTTTCCTCCCCTTTTTCTAAGCCGCTAAGCCACTTATCAGCTGATCCACTAAGCCGCTTAACAGCTGATCCGCTAAGCCGCTTATCAGCTGATCCGCTAATTCGCTAATCCGCTTAACAGCTGATCCGCTAATGGGCTTGGTTCGCAAGACGAAAAAACCGCAAGACGAAGAGACTCGCAGAATGGATTCTTTTCGTCTTGCGAGGCACCACTGTACATTCCTTCCCCAAATCAATATCCAAGTTAAAACCTGATACAGGGACACAGGAAGCTGCCTTAGTGGAGGCTGTCAGTGTTTGAAAAAGAAAAGGTTCTGACCTCCTTTTTACTCCTTTGCCTAGTCCTCAGACCTTAGTTGGCACAAAAGAGTCTTTGAGAAAGAGTATCCTTGCAGAGTATGGCTGCTTTTATTCTTAAAAAGTCTCCTTCTCCAACCACGACCGACAGCTTTTACATACACCAAACACAACCAGCTTTCTACCATCCAACCAATCCACACCAAACACTAACATTGGCCACTCTATATATACAGGTACAATTTGGTGAAAGGTTGCACGAGTCATTGTAGGCTGCTGACTCATGCTGGCTTAGTTCTTTTAGCATTAAAGAAACTGCGGCCATTTTTTAGGCGTGACAGGGGCTGGTTCATTGGGGCAATCAATCTCAGTCTCCCTCAGCCAACTTGCATGCAGTCCCTGGGGTGGCCCTGGTAGTCAGCTTCCTCCTGCTGAGTCTCAGGTTTGCCCTTCTGGAACTCAACAGGGAGGAGGGAGGTGGGGACAAAACTAGAATTAGTTGACCCAAGTGCAACAGCACTGCCTCTACTTGTGACCCCCAACACCTGGCATTCAAAGGCATATGGCGTCCCATTGTACTGTCCAATCATAATGCCAGCATATGTTACCAGGTTGTTTGCAAGCAGCTGAGATTTGTTCCACCCCAGCTCAGAACAAAGGGCATTGCTACCCTTCTGGTTAAATTTCAAGCTTTTTGCTGACAACAGCGAAGGGCGTTTAGTTCCCTGGGAGCCTGGGACTCAGCTAATATTCCATTTTGAAGCTAATCCACAGCATGCTTTGCAGAGACCAGGTGAGGGGAAAATGTACCATGGCACTGCAGAGAAAGGACAAAGGGCTCAATGTTTTTAGAATGCTCAACATGTTAAGTTGGAAAGGACCCCAATGGTTATTTAGTCCAATCTCCTGGAATCGCTGATAAGGGTCTGGAAACCAAGCTTTATGAGGAATGGTACAGAGAGTGGGTATGTTTCGCCTGGAGAAGAGGAGACTGAGTGGTGACAGCCATCTTCAAATACTTCATTGGAGGTTTTTAAACAGGGGTGGGAGGTCTCCTGCATAGCCAGGGGTTGCACTCAATGTCTTCAATGGTCCCTTGAAACTCCACAATTCTATGATCCTTCTGTTGAAGGCTAATTGGGCTGTGGGGGTGTTTTTAGTGTGCTTGGGGGGCAGCTGAGGAGAGGAGGACTATACTTCCTGGCTGTGTCATCCCCCCACCATAACTGTCCCTCCTCCATTTGACATCCAACTGCAACATGATGGGCATTTTTGGCAGGGAGGTCACAGCTGGGGAAGGAAAAGTGAACATCACAAAAAGCTACTGGCTACAATAGAAGGCTCCCCACCCCCCAGCACAATTACAGCAGGAAGGAATGGGGCCCTTTTGGCACTCGGGGGTGCCTCTGTGGGCACTTGGGTGCTGTGTTGGTGACTCATGGTCTAAGGCAGCCTTTGCCAATTTGGTGCCCCCGAGAGTACCACTCCCATGATCTTCAGCCAGTGCTGTGCTGGCTGGGGCTGAAGGGAATTGTAGCATCTATGAAAAAAAAAGAAAAACCCCTAGAAATAATGTAGCACTGTGTCCTTCAAAGAACTGTTTCTGCAAAGCTGGCCATGCTGGTGTGCTACATCAATAAATCGCCCCCATCCTCATTCTTCGACAGGCACCTCCAATTACCATCAAGGAATGAAGATGGATGAAAACCATCTCATCTGCAGAGCTTCAATCTTTCATGATGGCACCCGAGATGTGACGGATCTCCCCCTGGCCCATTAATTACAAGTCATAAACATGGAGAGATTATGGTAGCCCTGGTTACATTCGCCTCCTCTTCTCCTTCCTTCCTTCCTTTCTTTCTTTCTTTCTTTCTTTCTTTCTTTCTTTCTTTCTTTCTTTCTTTCTCAGTTCTGCAGTTCTCTCTGCAAACAAGCAACATTTTCACAGGATTGCTGCCAATGGTCTTTTTTTAAAAAATGGGATGATTTATTTGATGGCAGCAATGATGGGAAGAGTGTGAGATCACTTTGAATGGCAGCGCAGCACAGCTGAAGGGAAGAAAAAACTGGGACCACTCCAGCAGTTGTGTGTCCATCGCAGGACCTCAGATGTTGAAGAAAATATGGAGGAGAGCATGTCCAGGAGAAGGTAATCTGTAAGGTGCCCAAATCCTAGACATGCTACTCACAAAGTAAGTGGAAGTGATTTACATTAAAACCAATGAAGAACATCTAATGAAAATCTAAAAACACAGCAATGCTGATAAAAAGCAGGACTTACAGACCCCACCCCATAGAAAGAGGCCGCAATGGTACCCTTCAAATTAAGGACCAAAAGGCCAAGTAAAGATAAATGTCTTTGCCTCAAAGTAAATAGGGTGTCAGGTGGCATTCCACGGGGAGAACATTCCACAAGTGAAGTGCCACCTCAAAAAGGCCCAATTTTGTGTTGCCACTCTGCAAATCTTCCATGTGGGGGCACTCAAAGAAGGGCCTCATATGATGATTGCATTTTCTGGGTTGGGTCATGTGGGGAGAGGCAGTTATTGAAGGACTGGGTTCTTGAGACTTTTTATTTATTTATTCTATTAGATTTATATACTGCCTGTCACTGACTGAAAGTCAGTGCCAGTCAGCTGAATAGCAGTGACTTTAAGCCCCACTGAAATTTGCTACATTCCAGAGCTTCCAACTGGGAAGTATGGAGTATAGCTGATACAAACAGAGCTTGAAGTCAGCACCAGTCAGCAGAGATCTTCCTGTGCAATGGAACTTGAGTTCAGGCTATGCTGTGAAGGAAAAATGTGTTACCTGATGTCATGATGTCAGGTGATTGGCAGGGGGTTGCTCTGTCTGTCTGTCAAAGTGGCCTGCTGGGGGTGGGGGAGCTAAGGATTTGCCCTGCTGGACTGCAAGGTTTACACATCACCACATTAGAAAAAGAAGATTTGGTTCAAAAATGGACAGCTGTGAAGGAAGTATCCAGTTTTTCACCCATTCAGTATTGGGCTGTGCTGTCATTCATGATGAGGAAACGTCTCATATCTGAGCAGGCTTCTATCATTGCTTGAGTCAAATCAATCATATTGTGTTCTGATGAACACAGGCAGAGCCCATGGAAAAAACACCATTTGTCTTCTCATTGACATTTGTAAGCCGCTCTGGGAGCCATTTTTTTGCTGAACAGTGGGATAAAAATGTTTTAATTCAGATCTTTAATTCAATCAAATTGCTTATAATGTGAAATGGTCCTGGAGAAAGAGAAAGGGGAAGAAGAGAAAGGGAGATGTAGCCACCAGGTAACTCAGGCATAGGCAAACTCGGTCCTCCAGATGTTTTGGAACTACAACTCCCACCATCCCTAGCTAACAGGACCAGTGGTTAGGGATGATGGGAATTGTAGTCCCAAAAACATTTGGAGGGCCAAGTTTGCCTATGGCTGATGTAACTGCTGCTTGAGTCACTTGCTGATGACTGTGTTGACTAAGGGTCTAAGTCAGAGATGGGGAATCTGGTGTGCTCCTGATGTTGCAGAACTCCAACTCCCATCAGCCTCAGTCAGCATGGCCAGTGATAATGAAAGCGGTAGTCCAACAACATCTGGAGGGCCACATGATTCTCATTCCTGAGGTAAGCTGTATATGCCAAATGTAAGTAAGAAGACCTTAACACCCTCTGAGGACTGTTACTTTCCTTGTAACTCTCCCCACCTTTTTTAAATATGAGAGAGATTTTCAGCGTGCAAATAGAAAGATGACACACTGTCAATGCTGGGCTGTGGGAACAATCTTTGGTGAACCAATAGCTGTGGGACTCACTAGTAGTCAAGATCAAAGAGGACAGAGGAGCAGGGCAGGAATCAGGACCAAAGAGTGAGCTGGAACTAGAGGACAAGCCAGGAGGCAGGGTCAAGGAGCAAGGCAGAGAGTCAAGACTGAAGAATTAGCAAGAATGCATGTGCGGATCAGAACTCAGGGAGACCTTGTTCTCCAGCAAGGCTCTGCTAGCACAGAAACCCTCTTCTGCTCCTCCCTGCTCAGGAAGATTCAATCTCCAGCATTGGTGAATGGAGTCAATCCAGGGCCTGATGGTACTTCTTTGAGAAGGTGCCACCTGCAGTTCAGCGGCTCACCACATGGGGCAGCTGCAAACAGAACCAGCAGCTCCTGACATTTTCCATTTCCCCCTCCTGCCCCCACCTCCAGGAAAAAGAAATGTGAGAGCCTTGCTGGGTCTGGCCAAAGGTTCTTCTAGTCCAGCATCCCATTTCTCCTATTTATTTAGTCAATTAGCTGCTTCCCAGAAGCCCACAAGCAGGGCTCAAATACAACAACTATTCTCTTCTGTTGGCACCCATCACCTGGTAGTCTGAAACATAGAGGATTTGAACATGGTGATTCCAGATAGCGATCACGGATAGGAGCCGTGGTTCTATGCCAGAGGTCATTTCTACCTTTGAATAGACAAGAAAACACAAACCAGGGAGGGATTGGGGAGGAAGCTGGTAGCCATGAAGTCTCCTCCAGCCTCAATGGAGCATAAAGGATAGGCAGGAGTTATTTCACTCGGGGACATTCCTGCACTATCCTCCATTAGCAGCACAAGATAAAGGAGCCAAGCCTAAGTGCCCATTAAAATTTCCCCATTCTACTCTCTTTTCTTTCTCTTGAGCTGGTTTTTATAGCTTGTTGGGCCGTGAGGCAAAGGAGAGCACAGAAGTGCATCCTGCACATTGGGGAGTCTCAACTTCTTGGATTGGACTGATGCACTCATTTTCAATCTTCAGGGATTTATTCATTTCTGTTTATGGTGGGGAGCACCCCAAAGCAGCACCTTCCCCACCTTCTGCCCAAATTGGTACAGCCCATTCTACCATCTCACTCGGCAACATTTTTATAGACCCCGTTCAAGGGACTGTTTCTAGACATGTGAGGGAAATGAGTGCCCCCTTGCAGATTCCTTCTGTGTCTGCCTCACCTACTTATTTGATTTGCCTCGAGATTGAGACTTCTATACATTCCTCATCTCCATAGAAGCCACGACCTGAACCTTTCTACTCGGAAGCTTTGCCCTGGCTCACTTGGAGTATCAGAGACCTGTGAATTAAGTAGGATCAACACGCTGGTGCCTTGATGAGCCCAAGCGTGAACCTGCCTCTGTCAGCCAAATCTGAGAATAATAGGCTACCAGCGGTGAATGGCTTTGCCCTTCCAAATGGAAGAAAGGAACATGTTTCACCTGCTCCTCTCCTCTCCCTCCCTCCCTACTTTCAATGGAAGCGAAGTCAATTGGGGGTGGGGCTTGAAATACAAACTGCAGTTAAAAGAGCATCTCCCCAAAATGCCTTATACCTTTCCCCACATCACTGTTGCCTGCCATGCATTCCTCTCCCTTCCAGAGCTGCCAACTTGAATAAAATATTTTTTTTGGGGGGGGGGCGGGGAGCGGGTAAGCCCAACCCTGCATAATCAATGACATGACACAGTGCACACACACCATTTGAATGGCAATGCCCATCAACTGCAGAAGGTGCAGCAACACCCTCAAATATTTTATTAGGGGAGGTGAAGACCCTTTGGCTCCCATGCCTCCTTCTTTTCCATGGTAGTGGGACAAGGGTGGCAGCCCCTTTTCCTCTTCATTGGGATACCATTGCTGTTAGGAGTTTAGTTAGGGCTCTTGAGAAAATTTAATTCAACTTGGCTCCTAAGCCCAGTAGAGTTTATTGAATCTGGGAGCCCTAGAGAATGTCACTTCCCAGAGCTCCTTCAGCCTGGAACACTATTACCACCACCACTAACACCCAAGCAACAGGTAAGTTTGGAGAAAGAAAAAGGGAAGATAGCAGGATAAGGGTTCATGGGATGGGGGTTGGTTGGAGGGAAATTGAGATGCTCAGAATCAAATCCTGGGATCTTCAACATGCAAATCATGTGCTTTACAACTGAGCTGTGTTTCATTCTGAGAGACCAAGGGATTGTTTTTTTAAGCACCTGCAAGGAAATACTGAAGCAAGCAAGCAGGCATATTTAGGCAAGCCAAAGAGAATAGCATCACTTAAATGCTACTTTAAAATACCTTTTTAAAGACCCTGACAACCACAGATAGCAGCTGAGCTCTCCCCATAGTCAGATGTGCAGGACTCTCAGAGAAAGGCTTATGAAACAGGGGTCCACAGCTCAGCTGTAAAGCACATGTTTTGCATGCTGAAGATCCCAGGATTTGATTATGAGCATCCCAATTCAAAAAGGTCTCAGGATGCCATCCTAAGGAAATAAATCTTATGCAGCCTTTGGAGACCCAACATCTACGAGAAGAGATTGATCCATGGTCAAACTTGGTATATGACAGATTTGTGTGTTCAGCTTGCATACATTAAGCAGCTTTCTCCAATTTTTGCTGTTCTGCATTATGTATGACACAGTCATGTTCTCCAGTGTGATTCCCTCTCAAGCTTGGAGGAAGACATAACAGGAAGAGGCACCACTCAGGGAGCCTTTGCCCCCCACTCAAGAATTTTCTGAAGCAGAATATGTGTCCTTGCTGGAGTCTTTGCATTTGTAAAACACACACACAGTATAGTCTTTGTCTGCTCCACACATGATCTAGAGCAACAACTACTGGGCATTTGTTTAAAGAGAACCAAACAAAACATGAAAGCTAAAAATCTCAGGAAACAGATTACTGTGTCTTTCCAGAACCGCCACCCCTCCTACAATGGCGGGATCACACATCTTGGTGCATTGCTCCAGAGAACTGCCTGAATAGATAGAACAAAACAGGATTCCACATACTCTACCTGTTTGGGCGTATGGAGCAGCTCCTGGGCCACAGTGACAGCCACAACAGCTCGGTTACTCACTGCACTGGGCTGAAGGAAGAGTGACAATCCAGCTACCAGCTGGACCCCCATATCCGTGATGGTCACCTTCTCATCCAGCACCGTCACAGTTTTCTCTGCCAAGATGGAATCAGACAGCGGAGACAATACCTTTGGGAGAAGCCAAAGGACAACAAGGAATCTATTTAAGATGGGGTTAAAGAGCAATAGTCCCCAAATTCCTTATGCAGATTTATATTTTCTCACATGAGTATTTCAAGACTCCAAACGTCTCACAATAATGTCTATGGCAGGGGCTGGAGAACCAGCATGGTCGTTGCTAGCACAATTTTATACATCGTTGCTGCATAAGTTGGAAACAGGACTTTGGTGATGGCTAGTCTACCTACCCCTTAGTGAAACTGTGAAGAGGGCAACCAAACACCTTGAGAGGTATGAAGGACTACAGGTCACTGGCAGAGCCATCTGCTTTATATCAGTGGTTCCCAATTAGCTAAGTACTGCAAACCCCGTTTTTCAAAAGCCAATCCATGGATCCCCTACTTTGACAATTTTGATATCTCTATGGTAGTTTTTGTTATGTGAATGGTGCCTCAAACCCCCTGGGTGGGTTATGCAGACCCCCTGGGGGCTGTGGACCACCAACTGGGAACCTCTATATGACAAAAGGGCCCATCCATGGCATCACCAAGCACGGTTGGGGAAAGACTCCCAGCATCACCAGGGCTGGGGAAACAATGCTAATGTAAACCAGGGATTGGCAACTTGTGGCAGTCCAGATGTTCAGTTGCAATTCATGCCTACCCAGACAGCATTACTAATGGTCAGGAATGATAGCTATACACCAGAACATCTGTAGGGTCACAGGCTCCCCACCCCCATTGTAGACCATAGTAAGTTAGACAGACTAAAGGTCCAAATTGGTATAAAGCAGACTCCTATGTTCCTATCAGGCATGTTGACTTGTCACTTGTTGGTATCTTTTGCATACAGAAGGTCCCAAGTTCAACCCCCAGCATTTCCTGGTAGGTCTGGAAGAGGCCCTGTCTGAAATTCTGGAAAGCCACAGCCATTCAGTGCTGACGTTGACAATACTGAGCTAGTTGACTCCATACAAGGTGGCTTCTTAAATTTAGGCCTAGAGTTTTCAACTAGGGGAGGGGAGATTGAGTTCCAGCTTGTTGCCTGCTAGCAGAAGCTGTATTAGCCAGCTGCAGTACCTTAGAGAGAGGTATATTTAAAAAGAGGTGTTGTACTACTGCAAAGCAGTAAAGATGGGCCCAGTTTTCTGGTTCTGGGAGCTGTAAACATCATTTGAATGTATGGTAGATAAGACCATTCAGCTGAAGTTCTGGCTTAATGGGGTCAGGACATATGAGGGAGAGAGCCAGAAACAACATCCCTTCTGGAGGGACTCCTTATACATAGATAATTCAGAAAACCAAGAAAGCTCAGTTTCTTTGCTGCTGCTATTCATGGATCAGGCCCTGAGGAAATAATATCTATGGCCAGAAGGGCTTCCTGTAGCTGTTGGAAACAGGATAGCAGGGAAATCTTGCAAGGCTGACTGTCTTAAGGTACAGGGAACATTTGCTTGAATCTGAGTTGTCTGGGCTCTTTGGGGAACAAACATACAACATGGCTTTTGCCCCAGTGAGAGTTACCATTTTCAGTTTACCCTTTTCCATTCTGAGCAGTCTACTGAGGGCCACAGGACAGTGACCAGCAAGACCAGAGGCAAAAGTGGATGGGGTTATACATGTACCTTTGTATGGTAGGCTGGTCTCCACACACACTCACAACCCCTCTGGGTCCTCCATCCAGACAATGAAGAGGCATTGTCAGTGTTCAATGACACATTCTAGCTAGGCAGAAACACTTGCTAGCAGAGCCCGTGAGGTATGTGGTCTGGAGGGAGGGGGCATGTGCTGGGCACAGTACAAAGGGCCAAATAGAGAGGCCTGGAGGGCCATATTTTCACCCCAATTTTGAGGTTCCCCACCCCTGCTTTTGCCCATGCTCAGAATCTGGCAAGGCACAACGCCCAGGTACCATGCTACTAATTCAAGGCATCTGAGGAAGCTTCAGCCCTGCCTTTCTTGCACAATAAAACCATGGAATGGGATGCTCTCGCACCTAGGTGCAACCACAGCAGCTCAAAAGATGGCACCCATTGTTGACTGACCTGGACCATTGTCATGCCGACTTCCTGTCCCACCAAGACTTTGCCCCCCTGTAGCTGGGCCACGTGAGGCTTCTCTAGCTTCATGAAGTCCGTCACCAAATCCGTGATGTCAAACTGCCAATCAGATCCTAGCAAATAGGTGAGCTGTCCCCATGGGCTGGTGTCCTCAGCTACAAACTGGGTGAGAACCCGCACCATGGCGTGCTGGTACTGGAGGGTGCAGCCTCGTCCTTTCCGCTCATCTTCGTCCTCATCATCACTCTCCCTTGTAGGTCTGAAAGATTATTATTTCAACTTAACATTCATTCCCAACCAGCACAGATATCTAGCAGGTGTGCCTCATGTGCACAGACGTGCCTTTTACGAAGAAAATGCACCTTGCAAGCATATGAAGCAAACTCTTGCTTGGAGAAACCAAAGAAGACCAATGCGTTCTATTATGGTTGCTAGATCATGGTCAATGCACTTTCTCATAAGGCCCTAGTCAATGATGAGGTCCATGGCCAGACAAAAGAGTTTAGCTCAATTGTAAAGCACATACATTGTGTGCAGAACATAGGAATTCCATCTGTCTCGTTCAAACCACCCTTTCATCACCCAGGAAATTAAGACTTTGCATTATTTCCAAAAAACAAACTTAGCAATGGCAAGGGGGGGTGACCCCAAAGGTAAATGAGGAATGGAGGAAGGTGTCAGACTGAGTGAGACTGTTGGTCCATCTAGCTCATCGTTGTCCACACTGACTGACAATGGCTTTCAAGGATTTCAGGGAGGAGTCCTTCCTACCCCTACCTGGAGATGCCGGGGACTGAACCAGGGTCTTTCTGCATGCAAAGTATGTATGTGCTCCACCACTGAGCCATGGCCCTTCCCCAGAAGGTCTCATGCTCAGTCACTGGCATCTCCACTTAAAACAACCCGTTCACAGGTTGTGGCAAGGACTCCTGCCCCAAACCCTGGAGAACTGCTTGCCTAGATAGACAAATAATCTCACCTGGTATAAGACAGCTTTGTACGTTCCAAACTGGGGAAGGGATATACCCCTATGCCATCCTCATGGATTCTCTGTTGCCATGCCATTGCCATAGACCATGCTCTTCCTCACCCTCTCCTGTCCTGTGGATTGGCAATGTGGGGAGGCAAGGGGATCTCTTCAATGGAAAGAGGGTGGGGGCTCAGAGCTTCTTTCCTATTTATTACATTTGAAACCATTCAGCTTTCTGCGCTTCAAACTTTGAAAACAAGCACTACAGGAAAAGTGAACTGGTGTGTGTGTGTTGAAATATAGACGGTTAATTTCCCACATGGTGCTGGTAGGGGAGAGCTGAGTCCCTTCCAAGCTTTGTGTCTTCCACCGCTATCTCTCATGTGCTAACCTTCCATAGCAGTTGGGAAAGTGGGAAAGTTTAGCTGTGTGAGATAGCACTTCAGCCTCCTCAGATTCCCTGGTCTGTTGGGAGGTCATCTCCAAGATTCTGAAGAAGGAAAGGCAGGCTGATACATCAGCCTGGCTTGGAGGAGATCAAATGCATTTAGCAACAAAACTCACCTCTTGTTCGAAATGATGGGAACTCTCCAGCCTTTTATTTGACTCAGCTCAGTGTCTGAAACATCAATCTGAAGAGGCAGGCGTGGCACCCATACAGTAACCTGCAGAGGAGCACTCAGGTACTGATAGGTGAAGTTCACCACTGCATTCACCTTGCCTTTCATTTCTTTGCCGTTGACATAAACATAGTCACACCTGTCGGAAACCTAAAAGAAGAGGAGGGAAAAGAGAAGTATTTAAGGGTGACACCAGTGGGTATGCCATTTGAATAAATGTAGCTGATTCCCTCCAGATATTCTAGGATGTATTTTTTTTTAAAATTTTTATTAATTTTACAGAATAAGAAAAAGAACAAAAAAGAAAAAAAATAAAATACAAGAGTTTCATAAATCATAAGTCTTTTACAGAATCTTTTGGACTTCCCCACGTCTTCCCGAATCTGCATTATTTATAATACCAACTTCAGCATTTTGTTATCTTATTTCCTCACTTATTATATCTTTCATTTTATCATGTTATCCATTTCAGTATATTTGTAACCCAATGTTCATAATGCAAAGTCTTCAGCTATTTGTTATCTTATTTCATTACTTATTGTATCTTTCAGTTCATCATGTTACCAAAGTCAAAAATTATTATAACCATGATCTTATGTATTGTGATTAAAACATAATGCAATAAAAATTTTTCTTAATTTCACCTCTATCTTCTTGTGCCTTAGTTTTCATTTCACCTGATTACCATTGCTGGGGCTAATATTTCCTAAAAAGTGCATTTTCTTAACATTCATACAACTTATAATATTTTTGCAAATAGTCCTTAAATTTTTTCCAGTCCTCTTCCATTGTTTCTTCTCCCAAGTCTCGGATTCTGCCAGTCATTTCAGCCAGTTCCATATAGTCCATCAACTGCGTCTGCCATTCCTCCAGTGTGGGTAAATCTTGTGTCTTCCAACACTTTGCGATAAGAATTCTTGCTGCTGTTGTAGCATACATAAAAAAGGTTCTATCCTTCTTTAACACATTCTGGTCTACAATGCCCAGAAGGAAGGCCTCCGGTTTCTTAGGCACGGTATATCTGAATACCTTTTTTAACTCATTATAGATCATTTCCCAAAAGGCCTTCACTTTCGGACATGTCCACCAGAGATGAAAGAACGTCCCTTCCGCCTCTTTACACTTCCAGCACTTATTATCAGACAGGTGATATATCTTAGCAAGCTTGACTGGGTCATGTACCACCGGTATATCATTTTCATAATATTTTCTTTCAGGGCACTACATGCCGTGAATTTCAATCCGGTGGTCCATAGCCTTTCCCAGTCCTCAAACATAATGTTATGTCCAATATCCTGTGCCCACTTTATCATGGCGGATTTAACTGTCTCCTCCTGTGTATTCCATTTAAGCAGCAAGTTATACATTCTTGAAAGTAATTTGTCTTTAGGTTCTAACAATTCTGTCTCTAATTTCGATTTATCCACCTGGAACCCAACCTTTTTATCTGTTTTAAAAATTTCCCGAATTTGAGCATAATGCAACCAGTCTCGCACCTTGCTTTTTACACTTTCAAAACTCTGCAGCTTCCAATTGTCACCATCTTTTTCAATTAATTCCCAATATTTTGGCCAGTAGGCCTCCATGTTAAGTCTCTTACGTGCCTTGGCCTCCGCCGGTGAAAGCCACCTTGGTGTTTTGCTCTCCAATAAGTCTTTATATTTTGTCCAGACCATAAAAATTGCTCTTCTAACAATATGGTTTTTGAACATTTTATGAACTTTAACCTTGTCAGATATTCTAGGATGTAAATTCTTTTTTAATACAGGCCTTTACAAAAAACCTGAGGGTGATGAGCACCATCTTAGAAGCAGTGTTCATTTTCCCTATCATACAAGAGGAGGTGCTTCTTATGAGCATCTGAGAAGGCGTGTTCCCTGTTATACAGAAGGTAATGCCTCTTCTAAGATGGTGTCTACAGGAAAGGTGGGAAGCTGTGAAACCAGGGATGATAAAACTGTGGCCCTCCAGATCTTGTTGGACTCCAGCTTCCGTCAGCCCCAGCCAGCAAGGCTAATGGTCATGGCCAATGGGAGCTGCAGTCTGATACCATCTGGAGTCAGCCAAGTTGGGGAAGTCCAAGCTGCAGCAGCATCATGTGAACATGTGTGAACCTGTATCACAAATCCATAACACAAGGTTTGCAAACCACCCCATATCATCTCTCCCCCAAACTCTTGTATCCTCCTTCCTTCCTTGGGGCTTGGGGTGCCGAAGTTCTTATGTTGGGGGAATATTTATTGAATTTTATAACAAATAATGGTACAAATCTCAGTCATCATGTTATTTACAATTATTCTCCCTCCTTTCCTCTGGACTTCCCTCAACTGCCGCTCTGCTGAGTTATTTAGTTTTATTTATCATATCCTGCTTTTCCTACACAAAAACAAAATCCCTTATCATTTCTCTGAAATATCTGTTACTCAAATGAAATTGTGAAAGTTTATTCAAATCCTGCCAGTGAATCCAGTCCATTCTGTTGTTTCTGCGAATAAACTGTAAATGGTTCCCAGACTCTTTTGAAGTCCTTTTTGTGCTTCTCACGTAGTTTGTCTGTTAGCTTAGCCAATTCTGCACAGTTCATCGTCCCTGTATCCTCCTTCCTGGTGCACAGAGAGTTCAATCGTGCTTCCTGCGGTATCCTCCCCACCACAGTGAGCCAGCTTTGAGGGTTGGGCAGTGTCAGGGGACTGCCATCGGAACAGGGGAGGGAGGCAGGGGGGCCGCTGGGATACAGAGAGCCTCTGAAACTCCTGAGGAGCAGTTCCTCTTCCAGCGGTGGGAAAAGCCACACCTCCAGTGGAGAAGTGAGGGAAGGGGCCAGCCAAGCGAGGAAAGGGCTCGAGGATGCTGCTGAGAGCCCCAGCGCCTCACCTCACTGGGCTGGCCAGGAGGGACACATGCCACTTCCGTTGCCCACCTGGTGCAGAGGGGTGAAACACAAGGAGGGGAGGAGGAGGTTTGGGGTGCCGAAGTTCTTATGTTGAGGGAGAAGGGGCCACTCCCAGATTCTGCAAGTGACTAAGACAGACATGAACTTTGTAGATCTGCACTGTAAATAGTTTGCACAATAAAACCTGTAAATGACAGGTCGGAGTTCTGCCTGGTTACTCATGAGCAACCACCATCAGCATCTGACAAGCAGCACCACCCACCTGCCAATCACCAGCTGTCAGTATGATGTCAGGTGACTGACAGGTGCAAGGTCCAACCCACCCCTTAAAGTTGGCCTGCCAGGGTGGGAGGGATAAAGACATTGTCCTCTGGGCCTGAAAGGCCTTCTGCAGTCCAAAGCAGTAATGCTTCTGAATACCAGCTACTGAAAATGGAAAGGTGTGAGAGTGCTCTTGTGCTTAGGTTGTGCAAGTGGGTTTCCCAAAGGCGTTTAGTTGGCTACTGTGAGAACAGACTGCTGGACCAGATGAACTACTGGACTGATCTGGCAGCTCTTCTGATGCTGCTGTGTTTTTACATTCGTAGGTTCTGCACCCTGCTTCATGACATGCTCAGTGGTCCTTAACACTCCCTCTGCTTCCTGTGATCAGGTGTGAGCGCCATTGTCTATGTAGCTAAAATGTAGCATCCACGTGTAAAATGAGATGCATTGGCAGGAGCAAGGAAACCTCAAGGTTTGCAGAAGTACAAAATACTAGAAGAAAAAGCCAAAGAGGGGGGTCTCTCCCAGCCATTGAGCACTGAGCATGTTCAGTGGTGCTGGAAAGCTGCCTGGCAGTTTGGGGAGGGAGAAATGGAAGACGGAGAAGGGGCAGGAGAATGCAGTGGAGTCTCACAAACAGGAGTCCTCCACGTTGCAGCATTCTGCCATGAGTCCCACTTGCTTAGCATAATCTCTTCTGGCCTTCGTCATTACAGTTAAGAGATTCTAAATCCCCACAACAGCTTGATATGAAGAATGGAAAACCAAGTGAAAATAATTTCCTCCACAATAGCCCATTATCTGTTTATAAGCATTTGCAATACGTTTAGTACGATGAAGCTATTCTCTCCTCCCCCATCTCGCTGCCTCCCTTCCCTCCAACGCTGCAGTGGATTTATCATTAGCATGTAAATACTGTCCTGAACTACAAGCATGCATTAGCATAGTCAATTTAAGAGTTATATTAGTAATCACTTCTTTAATCAATGTTGCAATTTACAGACCATTGAGTTTTCTCATTTATTACCTTGCTGAGTACAAGTGGGAGGGATTTTTTATACTATTTTTTTAAAAAGAATCCTCTCTAGAAGATATAAATCATTAAGAAGGATGGGGATAGGATGAAGTGACGCTGCTTGATAAAGTCGTTGTCATAGTAATTCCTAAAGGTGTCATAAACGTCGAGGGAAATCTTGCAATGCGTTAATCATGCATAAAGTGGTCTGCAATCGGGGAACCTTCTGTGTTACTAAGGACAGACCAGAATGTTTGCAGAAATTAACCAGCACGCAGCTTCAATTCCCTTTATGCTGTGTGGCAATCCCACCCACCTCTGAAAATGTTTTCATCTTCTTTAAATGAGGACCATTAGCTACCAGAAGGAGATTCTCTCTCCCTGCCTTAAAGTTATATGAACCAGGGCTAGGCGAGTGCTACCAGATGCATCCATGCAACTAGCATTCTGAGAATCTTACGTTAAAATGTAAACATGAATCCCCAAGTTTCTAGGCTAGAAGGTTGACCCTGCCTGTAAAAGCTTCATGAATGAACAAAGTTTAGTATGCTGCTGAGCAAAGTTGTCGCACAGTCTTCTCTCTGGAAGTTTTCTATATGTGAAAAGTGTGTGTGTGTGTGTGTGTGTGAGAGAGAGAGAGAGAGAGAGAGAGAGAGAGAGAGAGAAGAGAGAAAGAGAGAGAGAGAGAGAGAGAGAGAGAGAGAGAGAGAGAGATTCTGCCTAAAGGCCAGTGCAGTACAGCATAGTAAAGTGACATTATATGTGAGATTTTTTATTTCACATCCCAGTTCGAATACTAGATCTAATTTTGTACCCTAGTTTTGTGGATATACACATCACATCCATTAGCTCTCCTTGTAGTTAGCATTCATACAGCTCTTTCAGTGTTTGATGCACATTATCACTGCAACCCACACCATAGCCCTGCAAGGTAGGCTCCTATGATCATCATCATCATCATCATCATCATCCACATTGCAAATGGAGGAGGGAGTGTCAAGCTGAGATAGAGTGGATTGCTAAAGGCTGGGATGAGGAAGCTATGGCCCTCCATATGTTGGACTACAACTCCCATCATTCCTAATCATTAGCTATGCTCGTGGGAGTTGGGGTCTAACAATATTTGGAGGGCCATAGGTTCCCCATCCTTGAGCCCAAGGCCAGGTAGGCATTTCACAGAGAAGCTACCTTGCTAACCAGTGGTCTTCAAACTTGGATTTGCTGGACTACAACTCCCATCATCCTGGACCAAAGGTTAAGCTGGCTAGGGATGATGGGAGCTGTGGTTCAACAACAATTGAGAGCCCAAGGTTGAAGAACACTGCCCTGTGCACACCCATCTCTATGCTCCATCCAGGAAACCAAAAGGCATGATCAGTGTTCGAGGACATATTCCAGCCAGGCAAAAACATTCAAGGAGGGGATGCAAAGCTGGGACAGTGAGCTGCATTGGGCCTGGAGAGAGGGGGCATGGCTGGGGAAGGAGTATGGCCTGCAAAGAGTCTCATGAGCCAGAGAAAGAGACTTGGGAGCAGCAGTTGACCCCTGAGCTTGAGATTGCCCACTTTTGGAAATGTGACAACCTGGCCTCTCATCTCCCACCCACTCCAAGACTAATGGCTGGTGTGGGATGCTGGTGATGTTTTGCAGAGAAAACATCTTGCAGAGGAGGTGGGAAATGTTTGCGATAAAACTTTCACCTTCAGGTTGACCTGCCTGTACTGGACACCCGATATATGATTTAACGTTATCTGTAGCCAAATGCTCTGTCAGAATCAGAACAAACGTGCCAGCCAGCCAAGGCAGGACAAGGCTGCTGTGACAAAAGACAGCCAGAAAACCTGCACTTCAAAAATTGGTTCTGGGCTAACATCCAGGCTGTTGTTTTCTCCTGCAATGACACTGCTGGCCCATCTCAATGCTAGACGAAACAAAAAAGCTCACATCCTGGAGAAGCGAATTTTGCAGCCAAGCCTCTTGTATTTTTTTTAAAGGAGCCATGTGATATTACTTAGGGACGCGGGTGGTGCTGTGGTCTAAACCACTGAGCTTCTTGGGCTTGCCAGTCAGAGGGGTGTCTGTAAAAACAGCCCACTTTACAAAGGCAAAATGTCCATTTGCTGCAGCATTCACTTTTGCTTCTGGTCCCACCCACCAATGGCATGTGACCGCCAGAAGCCAGCCCAGACAAGAATGTAGCCCTCAGGCTGAAAAGGGTTATTTTATATTTTAAAATATCTATCAAAACCAAAATGCCTACATATACCTCTGGGCACCAGCAAAATCACCAAAGTATGCAATTTTCAATTACCCATGCACATTAGTTCTGACTTTAACTAGTTAATTGTACTCTCAGAGATACTACCAAAGCTATTCATTATTTTTATTAATTATGGTACATATGTTTCTGCCTATTAGTAAATCATCGGTGCACAAAGCTAATTTAAATCCCACTTGCTCATGTGCAAAACCAGAAATCTTCTCTTTCTGTCTAATTGCACATGCCAGTAGTTCCAAAGAAATCAAACATCAATGGAGCAAAATGCAGCCCTGCTTTGTACCTCTTTTCAAAACAAACAGATCTGAGAAGATTCCATGTGCCTTTACTTGTGATTTAGGAAAGAGGCATCATATTCTAATCCACTTTATAAATTCTCAAGGAAATCCAATTTTTCCAAAGTAACAAACACAAATTGCCAATATATCTTGTCAAATGCTTTTTCAGCATCCAGGGAAATAAGTGTCGCTGGATTTATTCAATAGCTTTCCGAGCACAATTCAAAGTGTTGGTGCTGACCTTTAAAGCCCTAAACGGCCTCGGTCCAGTATATCTGAAGGAGCGTCTCCTCCCCCATCGTTCTGCCTGGACACTGAGGTCCAGCTCCGAGGGCCTTCTGGCGGTTCCCTCACTGCGAGAGGCCAAGTTACAGGGAACCAGGCAGAGGGCCTTCTCGGTAGTGGCGCCCACCCTGTGGAACACCCTCCCATCAGATGTCAAAGCGATAAACATCTACCTGACATTCAGAAGACATCTGAAGGCAGGGAACATCTGTTCAGGGAGGTTTTTAATATGTGACATTTTAGTGTATCTTTCATGTTTGTTGGAAGCCGCCCAGAGTGGCTGGGGAAACCCACCCAGATGGGCGGGGTACAAATAAATTATTATTATTATTATTATTATTATTATTATTATTATTATTATTATTGCTGTTTAAGGCAACCAAATTGGGTACCAATCTTAAATAGTCTGCTCCCTGTCTATGCTTAATAAAACCCACTTGATCCAAATGTACTACGGCTCTTATCACTGGTTGGACTATGTGCCAATTAAGAGGGCAGAAGTAGAACCAAAGGGTGGAAATGGCAAGGAAACAGGCTTTAGTTAAACCAGGGATGTGGAAGCTCAGGCTCTGGACCTGAACCTGGCCCTCCAGATCTCTCTGTCTGGCCCATGAAATTCTCCATAGGCCACAGCCCTCACCAGTAGGACCAGCATTTTGGCAGAGGAGATGAACCAAAAAAATGCCACCTCCCCACCAGGGAAGAAGTGGCGAATGAAGATCTACATTGTGGGAACAAGGGAGGGAATCTCTGATGGTTGAAGTGGGAATCAAAGGCAGTGGCAGGTGAGGGGAGGGGGGAGGCCCACTCTGAATCATGTCTGGTGAGTAGAGAGCCCAGGAAACCCCAGAGGGGTGGGAGAAGACTAGCAGTGCCTCCCATTCACCAAGAAGCTGCTGTAGTTGCAGGGAGAGGGAGTGGCTGTTGAGAAGGAGGCAGATCTGGCCTTCAAGGAGCATGTGGCAGTGGCAGCAGGAAATGCATTCTTTGGAAGCTGGTTCTGCTGCCCTTGTGGATCCTGCCACCTGAGGTGATTGCCTTGTCTTGCCTGATTGGTGGTCTGGCCCTGCTCACCAGTCTAGCTTCATACCCTCTCTGGGTGCATTTGCCTGGCTAGAATGTGAACCTAAACTATGATGCTTCCTGATTTTGGATGTAGGATAGAGAGGGGTGCAGGAAGTGAGCTACTGGACAAAATCATGGCTCCACCCACCTCTGACCCTGGCCCCACTTGCCAAGGGTATGTGGCCCACACAAGGTTGCCCAGAAAAGTTGGGCTGGAGAAAAGTTATTTATCCCTGGCTAAACATTAGGAGACATTTACTAATATTAAGAGCTGTGTGGCAGTGGAAGATTCTTGCCTTGTGAGGTTCTCAGAAGTATCCTAGAAGGAGTTGGACACCAACTGCCAAGGATATTGTTTGCATCCTGTATCAGAAATCTTGTCTCATTACAAAATTGGGTTGGACTAGATCAGGGTTAGCTAACCTGTGGCACAACTGCCTCATGCATCTGATAGGAACATAGGACACCTGCCTTATCCCAAATCAAGCTGTAAGTTCAGCTGGCTCACTTTTTTCTATACCAGGGATACTGGTGTAGGAACCTGTAGCTGCTGAAGGGGTCATGGGAATTGGAGTCTGGAAGGACACAGGATAGCCATGCCTGAACAAGGTGACCTCCAAGGTCCCTTCTGGCTCCAGAATCCTATGCATAGTAGCAAGGGTGGAGAAGCAGGAGAAGGTTCAAGTGACCCCCAAAACAGGTGCAAAATCTGCATGATTCAATACTGGAATAAATTTTAAACCAGAATTCTGGAGGGATTCATTGAGCCTATGAAACAATACAGGCATTGCACAAGGAGTATCTGCGCTTCCAGGATCAGGATCAGAGAGAAAACTAGTGACTTACTGTTACAATGGATTCTGTGCACACACCATGTATTTAACGCACACACACCCCTCGCAAGAATCCCAGGAACCATAGTTCACCTCTCACAGCACACCAGTTCCCAGCACTCTTAACAAACTACAGCTCCCAGGATGATTTTTGGCAGGGTGTTTGTGATGCTTAAAATGGATGCTGCGCACGAGGAAATAGAGCTTATTGTACAGGATTGGAAGCAGGCTGGTAAGGGAAGCTGTCTATCCTTTTTTTGAGACTTTCCACCTCAAAGGCCTCACTTGATGCCGCCTGGGAATTATAGCAGCCCTGCTGTGTCCTTTCCCTCTATTATCCTGGTTCTTCTTCTTCTTTTTACCTTGTGAAATGTTTTGGGGCTTTTAAACATATTTTGATATTTGCCATCTAGAGAGAGATTTGCAATCCCCTTTATGTAAATCCTGTGCTCTGCTGAGCAGAGAGATGGGCATGGCATTTTTATTTTTATTTTTTGGCATTTTCAGGTGCTCAATGTGACGCTCCCTCAGCACTTTCCTTGATTATCAAAGTTGCACTGCAGCCACTTTCCCACAGCTCCTTCTAAATTTCAAGGAAACATTGGGGCGGGAGTGGCGGTAGCAGCAGGCGGGCGGCGGGAGGGAGATAAAGCATAGAAGAAAAGAACGGACCTAAGCAAAATTTCCAAAATGCTTTTTCTAGTTTCCTTATTTCCTTTCCCTCCACTTCTCTTCCCCACCCCATTAGTTTACTGGCACCTCTTGTAACAAAGGCTGTTGCATTAAACCTCCAAACAGCTTTGTCCAGTGATAAATCACACTCTATCAAGGTGACTGGTGCAAATTGCTGGGAAGAGTCTAACCTTGGTCTACCTGAAAGCAGGCCAGTTGTTGTTCGGAGGTACCCTTAAGTACTGGGATGCTAGAGGCAGGATGCCAGAAAGCTGGGAAGAGACAAATATCTCAGTGGCAGACCTCCTGCTCAGCAAGCAGAAGGTTTCAGCTTCAGCCCTTGGCCTTTCCAGTTCAGAGGCAAAGGGAAAGGTCCTCAGATTGAAAACCTGGAGGAGTCTGCAGCTGTTCACAGTAACTAACATCAGCAGCCAATCGGTTACAAAGCTAGATTCAAAAGGCTGTAGCAAAGATAGCACAAATTTAGCATCACTCAGTGGTATACTTGTTGCATGCAAACAAAAGCACCTTAGCAAACAGTTGTGCAATAGTTTGCACAAGCATTATGAGCTAGAGACATGGCATCTCCCTTGCCATCCCAACTGTTTGCTTAATTAGGGTTTCTAAAGCCCTAATTAAACATTTTAGCCCAGCCCGATTTGGGGCTGAATTCAGGTGTGTGGTTGCTGGGTTGTGTCAGGGAACTGACATCAGAGCGAGAGGCGGAGGCAGGGCTCCAGAGCGATGCCGGAGAGGGGACCAGCAGGGGGGAAGGAATTCAGCATAACACCAGTAGAGAAGAGAGGGAGATGGGGGAAGTGGAGACAGCTCTCCAAGACCCTTCACCAGAGACTAGTGGAGAGAGCGCTGACACGCCCCTGCCTTCCCCGTACTTGCGCAGACGAGTTCCGCGCAGGGAAAGTAGGAGGAGACTAGGCGTCAAACAGCTCTTATGCTGGAAGAGGTTCAAGAAACGCCCACTGACGGATTCTGCAAGTGACTGACCGGTCACGGAGTGTGAGCTGTCAGCCAAAGCATGGTTGGCCAGGCAATATAACTAAAACTGAAGGCAACTTATGCACAAGTAACCCCCTTACAACCATTACAGGTTGGATCAACCAAATCCAGGGGCTGGGGTCAGAGACCTGGGTCCCGGGCAGGGCCGGATTTAGGTTTGATGAGGCCCTAAGCTACTGAAGGTAATGGGGCCCTTTATATGTCCCTTTATATGTTCTCATCCTGGGGCAAAGTTCTCAACTCAAGGTTAACTCTTCCAGTTAGCGGAGTTTGTAACCTGAGGTATTTATAACCTGAGGCATTTGTAACTCGAGGTACTACTGTGTGTGTGTGTGTGTATGTGTATGAGCAAACCAGTGACATTTTTGGGAGCAGGCTAGCAGGCAGGGCCCATTACTTACATCATAGGAGCCTACAGAACACAAAACACTGTTGCTGCATGTAGGTTTTGTTTTATTTGTTTTTTATTTTATATTTTGGAAATGTACATCCAGTTTTTTCCCCTTTAATTTTTTGGGGGGCCCTCAAGAGACTGGAGCCCTAAGCCATAGCTTGTTTTGCTTATACATAAATCCAGCACTGGTCCAGGGTGGGGGGGAGGCACTCTGCACAGCCCTAGCAGCATCCTCTGTCCCTATGAGATTCCCTCATCAAGTCCCAGATATGTGCTGTCATTTTGCGTTTCAGCCAATGAGAGGTCAACCTCATGTATGGCATCTCAGACTCTTCCTCCACTCCTGTTCATACCAGTTTGTCTTGGAGAAAGAAGGTTTCAAAGGGCTATGTGCAGTACCAGCTTCTGAGGGACCAGCCTCCTTTTCACGACACACTGTAAGTCTCCTGGGCATGGTCTTAATTAAATAGCCTGAGATCTAGAAGTCCTCAGGCCTTAAGAGTGCAATAATCAGTTTCTCTTTAGGGGAGCAACTGGGAAACCATGCCTGGTCTATCAATGTAGTCAGCTCATGAAGGCTCCCTGCTAGCTGCAATATATGGAATGAAATGCAGCCCACAGAACTAAGTTTCAAATTTAGCACCTGTCGCCTTCCCAGCTTTCAGCTTCAATCACAGGGAATTGGAACAGGATAAAAAAAATGCAGTGTGTGTTTGAAGGAGGCATATTAAACCAAAAGTAGCTAGTAGTTAGGCTTTGTTAAGAGCTGGCTTCACATTATTCATTAAACAGAAATCATTATTTATTAAACAGAAATAGAAGGAAATGTCCACCAGTAATATGGTTTGTTCCCCCCCCCCTTCCATACCTAAAAGCTGTTGACAGTACTGCTTGCCACTAGCCTGCCTTTTAAAACCATCTACTCCAGAGGTTGAGGAACAGTTGACAACATCTGTAATTGGACCTCCATGTGATTTCCCTCCCTTTCTTTCTGATGATAGCAATTGAGACCTTTTTGACCAGGGCTGCATTTCTCAAACAACTGAACAGTTAGCAAAGTCAGTTAAATAACACAGAGAGAGTCCGGGGAGAAAAGAAATCCTAATAATATGTTAGTGAGCAAACTGAACAAAAAGAGTGTGCAGTTTGAGGAGAAAGGAGCAACAGGGGATTTTCTTTCTTCCATCAGACCTTGTAAATAGCAGGGAGAAAATCAAGTCAGCAAACAGAGGAAAAACTCCCTCAGAGCTGCACAGCCAATCAGAGAACATGCTGCTACCCCAGCAAACATCAGGTCACTCTGTCTAGTTGCTAAGCAACACCTTCATCACCACCCTCTTGGTTAGTTGGCTTGCTGATACGCAATTTTCGGTGCCTGCGCATGCGCAGACACAATTTTCAGCAGCAGAAGCGAGTCCCTGCACAGCACTGCACCAGTTTAGCACAGCGCCCCAGCGGGCACCTCAATTTGTGGGCCGGTCAAACAACCTCCACAGGCTGCTTCCAGCCCAATGGGCCTTAGGTTGTTGACCCCTGCCTTATAGTATCCCCCCCCTCCATGGACCAGTTTAATGTACCCATTGTAGGGCTCATTATACAGTGTTACCTCGAGTTACAAACGCTTCAGGTTACAAACTCCGCTAACCTGGAAGAGTTACCTTGAGTTGAGAACTTTGCCCCAGGATGAGAATGGAAATCATATGCTGGCGGCGCAGCGGCAGCAAGAGGACCAATTAGTGAAAGCACGCCTATAGTTAAGAGCAGTTTCAGGTTAAGAAAGGACCTCTGGAATGAATTAAGTTCATAACTAGAGGTACCACTGTACAGTACTGTTTTTGAGAATGATGGGCAACCAAAATATATTAAGTCATCTGCTGAGACCCCCATCAATTTTTACATGGTCCACAAAAGTTAGAGAACAACTGAACTAATTTAATGACCACATTTCTTTCTTAAGGAAATGAGTAAAATATGTATCATAGGGTGTTTTTCTGTTGTTGCTTTTTTGGGGGGGGAGTGTTCTTTGTGGACGCATTGCTAAAGTAAACATTGCTTACCTGATATGTGCATTAGGAAATGGGGAGAGACATTGTGATAGGTTATGAAAACATTTTTGCCCCACCCTTCCTTGGAGGAGCTTGGTGTGATGCAAATGGTCCTCCTCCCCATTTTGTTCACACAACAACCCTGTGAGGTAGGCTTGGCTGAGAGAGAGTGACTAGCCCAAAGTGAGCATTATGGATAAACAGGGATTCAAATGTGGGTCTCTGTCATCCTAATCCAGGGGCCTACATAGGGTTGGTAGAGCTAATAAGCCTCAAATCTGCCCAGTGCCAGGGTTCCCAGAGTGTTCTGATACCAACTTAGGAATTTAGTGGCCCAGTGGAATGTAAACTTTTATTTGATCCACGTAAACCTTTGGGCCCTAAATCAGTAGCACTATTTGCAGTCTAAGGTCTGTTTCCTTCCAAGAGGACTATCAGAAGTCTGTTCTTCCCCGGGTAGTTGCTTGTTTTTATTTTCTCCCATAACCTGCTATAAAAATGTAATGTACAGTTTTAAATCCTATCAAACGATCGTCCTGAAAAGAACCCAAGCTAAAGAACTGGAGAGCTGGGCAGCAAGGAGAAAGGAGCAAAGAACAATCCAAGGAGAACAGATTGAAAAAGTTGTGTGTAAATTTGAGTATCTGCCTATAACATTCAGCACGTGACGACAACAACGTTTCTGTGTATCTTCCTAAATGTTTCTGTGTATCTTCCTAAAGTATGAGAGAAATTGCAGATTTAAAGAGTGCTGCTCAGGATGGGGGAGGGCTGATAGACATTTACTCTGGAGGCATGCAAATATTGATAGCAACATTTCTTTTTGGGTGGGTGGGTGTGGGTGTGTTCCAGAGATGCCATACTGTGGGATTTCCCCAGCTTAGCACATGATCCTTGCCCAAGAGTGGAAATCCATTGCACAAACTCTTGCACAGAGTCTAAAAATGCTCACATGCTTTGAAGATGCTTGAGGTATTGTGAAGACCTCTAGGTGACCCTCAGCCCCTTCCTGCACCAGGTCAGCAGGAGAAGACAAGTAGGAGATTCTACCAGCTGCCCACCTTGATACATATTTCTTTCTAAACTATATAGGAAGAAACTGTATTTCTTTCTAAACTGTTTCCAAAATATTTTTACTTCCATAAGGAGTTGCTGCAAATGTGTGCGACTCTGCTGTGTGGTGAAACCCAGAACTGCCTGTGGCTGCATCTCAATGAAGTATGAAGTACCTTCAGACCCTGGGCTAACTCTGCTCATCCAGACTGGCCACTGGAAATCCTCATGGGCAGGAGAGAGTATAAGAGAGCTTCCTGCTCCAGTTGAGCAGGATTTGATCAGTGACAATCTCATCCTGAGCTCTGGCTTATTCCACCTGAAAGCACCCTTGGTTACGCCTCAGTCCAGCTTGTCTTCCATCCTACTGCCTGGTTTGCCCATCAATCTTGACTGCTCCTTTAGTCCTCCTTCCTCCTTCCCAGATCACCTTATGCTTCTACCAGCCCTGACATTGCTAGCCTACCATGGCTTCCCTCAACCTGGTATCCTATAGGTGCTGTTGGGCCATCCCTCTTGACCACTGGCTATGCTGGTTGGGACTGATGGGAGCTGTTGTCCAACACACGGTAGTGGCTGGTACCCCCTCGGACTGGTAGAGTGATAACAAGGGAGGCCAACAGTAAGTCAAGCCAGAGCCAATTTATAGGCTTAACCAGAGGCAATACTGGGCAGAGCCAACTTATTCTAGTTTCCTTCCCATCCTCTTCTCTGCTGAATTCTACAAAAGCACTGAGGCTAAAGCACATCTGAGTAATCAGATGTTGGGGGTATTGCATTAGTTTTCCTGATTATAAGCACTACTCTCTCATTTTCTAGTGCTCCTGTCACATTGCAGCACCTATTGCATTATGGAGCTCTGACATTTTGATTTCATGCCCACCAGTGGTCATGGTGCAACACAACGATGAATATCACAAGACAACGTCACTCTTCCCTGTTTTTTGCACATGCACGCCTCTGTTTCCCCTTGATTTCTTGAAAACAGCAGGAAAGAACTGTATGCTGTGATAGTGCCCTAAAGTTCATCACTTTACTCCCAAGATTTTCCACTTTAAAGGGGGTTGCAAATGGTTTCTTTTCTGTTAGCAATTAACATGGAAATGAGCACTAAATTGTCACAAGACTCCCCTTGATTTCCAGAATTGGCATTTAGGTCATGTGAAAGCTCAGATATAACACAGAAATTAACAGGGAAATATTGGGGAAATGAAATGAGCTTCTGTGTGAATGCAACCTCAGGAGGAGGAAAGTGAGAAAACCGCATGGACTGGTTGACATAGGAAGGAAGGAAGGTATGGGGTGGCAGAAGGCAGATCAAAGACATCTGGAGAAAACCAGGTTGGGGAGGTCTGCTCTGGCAGTCTCTACTTGTGTTCTGGTCCTTCCCCCCCCCCATAAACCACTCTCCTTCAGCCTTTTCACGGATATAACATTTCCTTGAGAATACCTCACCAATTCAACAAATCAGCTGGCTTTAGTTGATTAATCTGCTAAGAAAGCCAACTCAGCCTGCAACATGGAAAAAACATATATTCAATAATTTGCATCTGACAAGAGTGTAGCAGTCCAGTGCTATTAAGCACTTTGAAACAATCCATCATAACAGCTTGGCGGTGCTAAAGAAATAGCTGAACACCGGTTTTATAAATTATTTCACATCTCTCTCTCTCTCTCTCTCTCTCTCTCTCTCTCTCTCTGTTCTCTACCCCCACCCCACCCCAAGGCTGACTCCCCAGATGCAGAGTTTTTAAAAACTCAGCTCCCGCTAATGGGGAAGGAACACCCCCCTTAAACTTGAGAGTGCAACAATTACCTGCTGGTCTCCTTAGGAAATTCTCCTCTGTCAGCTTTCTTTTTGTCAAAGTTAGATGCTTCTGAGTTATATGGTGGAGAATGCTTCATTCGCTTTAATTTAAATAGACACACAAATAAACAGGAGAGTGTCTATTTCAGGACTAGGCAATTGGTTCTGGATTTGTGTGCGAGAGAGAGTGAAAGAGAGAGAGGGAGAGAGAATTTCAAACTTCCTTATGTGCTTCTTGGAGGAACACTATCCTCAGTTTGGGGAAAACAGAGAAACATAGTACAGTGGTGCCTCGCAAGACGAAATTAATCCATTCTGTGAGGCTCTTCATATAGTGGTTTTTTCGTCTTGTGAAGCAAGCCCATTGACAGCTTAGCGGATTAGCGCTATTAGCGGTTTAGCGGCTTTTAGCGGATCAGCTGATAAGCGGTTTAGCGGCTTAGGAAAAGGGGGAAAAGGGGGGGGGAAACACGCAGGAACTTGCAAGACATTTCATCTTGCGAAGCAAGCCCATAGGGAAATTCGTTTTGCGAAGCGCCTCCAAAACGGAAAACCCTTTCGTCTAGCGGGTTTTCCGTCTTGTGAGGCGTTCGTCTTGCGGGGCACCACTGTAAGTTGCCTTACAAACCAAGTCGGACTGAAGGAAAGTTTTGCTTCTGCACATCACCCTAGAATGTTCAGTTCACCATGAGTTTATGAGACATTGGATCCTGACCTGTTCTTAGTGCTTGGTTGACCACATCTACAGATGAATGCTATATATTAATCATTAGTAATTGTTTAAGTCTTGCTATATTAATCACTAGTTACAATTTAATAAGGAGGTTTCCATGCCTGTCTAGTTCTGTGTTCCCTTTCCCAGCCTTTAATCTATTGGTGATTAATGCTTATATGCAACCTTTACTTTGTACTTGTGTTGACCAATCAGCAACAAGCACATATGTGGCAATGCTGTAATATTCAATAAAAGAGACTCCCCGAGACATGCTCGGGAGATGCCTCCCATATGACACCCACCACTCGTCTGTCATTTATTTCAACCCAACATCGGACAACTGACATATCAAGCTCAGCATTGTCTACATCAGGAGTAGCCAAGATGGTGCTCTCCACATTTGGCTGGACTACAGCTTCCTTCATTCCTGACCATTGGCCAGTCTGGCTGAGACTGATGGGAGTTGGAGTCAAACAACAACTCAAGGGCACCACATGACTGCTCCTGTTCTATCTGCACCTGCAGTGGCTCTTTGGGATTTCAGATCCAGCAGCCTATCCCAACCCTTCCTGGAGATGCCTGTGACTGAACCTGGAACCTCCTGCATGCAAATTGTGTTGAGATTTCCATTCCACCTTAATGAGCAGATGTGTGGAACTGTTGCGTGTCACATGTCTGTTTACATTCCAGCACAGCTTGCTGGGAACTTCCATTGTGTGTATAGCTTTTGCTTTTCCTGGTCTCTCTGAGAAGACGTAGAAAGAGAGAGATGACATGTTTCTTTGTCCTGATTTATGATTAATAAATCTGTAGTTGTAGAATGCTTTCACAAGCCTCACGCCTATTCTGTGTGCACAGTTCGATCTGCTGATAGTGTGCCCTGGCTTTGAAGCTAGGGTCACTGATTTACGTTGGAGCAGATGGGATGGGTCTTCACAGTGGGACGGCTGCAAGGAGATGGCCCAGCCAGGGCTAGCCAGCTTGCCTCCTTGCCCTCTGCATGTCGACAAAGTGTGCTCTACTTTTCAGTGGGAAAAGTGTTTTCCAGTTTAAAGGGTCTTGCCTGATCCAGCAGCCGCTGGTTCTGGTTCTGTAAGGGAAGCTGTGGATTTTCTGAGACTTTCAGGACAGAGTCCTCTGACTCTCAGCAGTATGATGGGAAGTGGTAGCAAGTTGGCTCCTAATGCAGAGAGGCTTCTGGGAAAGCAGGTGAGCCCGGGGTCACTGTTAAGGTCCATTCCCTCTCCCACTTACTCCCAGTCTATGGGCTCACTGCTCAAACCTGGCAGACCTGACCCTTCCTATAGACCTTCTTAGATAGACTACCTGGGGGCCTCAGGTTCACTGGAAAGCAGTTTGAAACCCACTGTGTGATTTGAAAAGCACCGTGCTTGGAAGGCGAGCCCTGCCTAGGCTCTGAGCAAGTGAAGAGAGGCCTGCTGTCAGGGACAGGGGGCAGCCATTATTAATAGACACAGAGAGATCTTCTTGGTGGAACCGAGCTTAGCAAGCAAGATTCGGCTCTTAGTCATGTTTTAGTGCCACTGTAAATATATTTTGGTCCACTTTTAAAAGGTTAGAGACATCATTTGGAAGTCTAGCACATTTATAGCTAGTGAAGGCACACGTAAATCTAGGTGCAAAGGAGCGATGGGGCTGTCAAGGGCGGAAGCCGAAGTTGGGGGGAGACAGTTGGCAGATCAAGCAGGGACATCAGTTACCTGCTGAGTCGTGTAACTTTTATTGCGAGGAGGGTAGTATTACCAACCTATTGATCAAAGAAATACTTTATGGGACTGGTTTTGTTGGAAAGCCACTTAGAGAAGCAACTGGGGGCAGGCGGCAAGGCTCTAGTCGCTCCCCCTGCCATCTAAGAGCAGACCAGCAAATCTGGCTGTCATATTTTCCGCTTCTTTCCTTGCTACTCCATGGGATGGGTCGTAGCTTAGCAGAAAAGCATCTGCCTTGCATGAGGAAGGTCCAAGATTCATTTCCCAGCATTTCCCAGCTGAGAGAGACCTGAAACTCTGGAAAGCCAGCATGAACAACCTTGAGCTAGATGGGTCAGTGGTCTGACTCTGAATAAGGCAATTCCCTACATTCCGACTTGACTCAGCCCTTTATTCTTTTTTTTTTAAAAATAATTTTTATTAATTTTACAACATAAACAAAAAACAAACAAACATAACACGACTTCCCCATACCTCCCCTTCACTGCATCCTTGTTTTAAAATTTTTTAGCAATCCTTCATCCATTTTTATATTTAATTCTCTTTAAAATTTTCTTAAGCTTAAATTTTTACAGCTGTAATTCTTTATATCAAATCCCTTGACATCTTAACATTCCGAAATTTTACAACAATTTTTAAGATAAATTTTAAATTTTTTCCAGTCCTCTTCCACTGTCTCTCTCCTCTGGTCACGAATTCTGCCAGTCATCTCTGCCAGTCCCATAAATTCAGTCACCTTGGTCTGCCATTCTTCCAGAGTAGGTAGTTCTTTAGTCTTCCAGTACTTTGCCAAAAGAATTCTTGCTGCTGTTGTTGCGTACATAAAAAATGTTCTATCTTTCTTTGGAATCATTTGGCCTACCATGCCCAAGAGAAAAGCCTCCGGTTTCTTTGCAAATGTCCACTTAAGGATTTTCTTAATTTCATTATAGATCATTTCCCAGTAGGCCTTAATCTTCGGGCAGGTCCACCAAAGATGATAAAAAGTTCCTTCGCATTCATTACACTTCCAACAGTTGTTATTGGGCAAATGATATATCTTTGCAAGCTTGACTGGGGTCATGTACCACCTATAGATCATTTTCATTATATTCTCTTTTAAGGCACTACATGCCGTGAATTTAATACCTGTGGTCCATAACTGCTCCCAGTCAGCAAACATAATATCATGACCAATATCTTGTGCCCACTTAATCATAGCTGATTTAACCGTTTCATCCTGTGTGTTCCATTTTAGCAGCAGATTATACATTCTAGACAAATTCTTAGTATTGGGTTCTAACAATTCTGTTTCTAACTTTGACCTCTCCTTCTGGAATCCTAGTTTCCTGTCCTGCTTAAATGTCTCATTAATCTGGTAATAATGTAACCAATCTCGGACTTTAGGTTTTAATTTCTCAAAACTCTGTAGTTTCAACTTTTCACCATCATATTCTATAATTTCACAATATTTTGGCCAGTCTGAATCCATGTTCAATCTTTTTACCGCCTTAGCTTCCATTGGTGACAACCACCTGGGGGTTTTACTCTCCAACAAATCTTTATATCGATTCCATACATTATAGAGTGCTTTCCTGACAATATGGTTTTTAAAGTTTCTATGAACCTTTACCTTGTCGTACCATAAGTATGCATGCCAACCAAAGTTATTGTCGTAGCCTTCCAGATCCAAGATATCTGTATTCTCAAGAAGTAGCCATTGTTTCAGCCAGCAAAAAGCTGCTGCTTCATAATAAAGTCTTAAGTCCGGCAGGGCGAAACCCCCTCTATCCTTTGCGTCAGTCAAAATCTTAAATTTTATTCTGGGCTTTTTGCCCTGCCAGATAAATTTAGATATATCTTTCTGCCACTTCTTGAAACAATCCATCTTATCTAAAATTTGCAATGTCTGGAACAAAAATAACAATCTCGGCAATACATTCATCTTGATAACAGCAATTCGGCCTAACAAGGAAAGTCTCAGCCTAGACCATATATCAAGATCTTTCTTCACTTCCAACCAACATTTCTCATAATTATCTTTAAATAGGTTCACATTCTTAGATGTTAAATTCACCCCCAGATATTTCACTCTTTTTGCAATTTCCAAACCGGTTTCTCTTTGGAAACTATCTTTTTCCCCCATCGTTAGATTTTTTTCCAGCACCTTTGTCTTATGTTTATTTAATTTAAAACCTGCTACTTGACCAAATATTTCAATTAATTCCAGAACTCTTTTTGTACTGGCTTCTGGCTGTTGCAATGTCAAAACTAGGTCATCTGCAAATGCTCTTAACTTATAATGTTTAGTTCCGACCTGTATTCCTTTAACCAGCTGGTCCCTTCTAATCATATTCAACAAGACCTCCAGTACCGATATAAACAATAGGGGGGATATTGGGCATCCCTGTCGTGTCCCTTTCTCAATTGGGATCTCGTCCATGACCATACCATTTACAATTAGTTTAGCCTTTTGCTCAGAATATATTGCACCTATACCGTTTTCAAAATTTTGGCCTACCCCCATCCCTTGAAGATTCCTCTTCATAAAACTCCAGCAAATGTTGTCAAAGGCTTTCTCTGCATCCACAAAAATCAACACAGCTTTTCTATTTATGTCAGTTTCCAAAAGTTCCAAAATGTCTATAATGTTCCTCACATTATCTGACAATTGTCTGCCTGGTAGAAAGCCTGTTTGGTCCTTGTGAATCTCCTCTAACAAAACTTTTTAAAATCTTTTTGCTAAAATGTCTGCAAAAATTTTGTAATCCACATTCAAAAGTGATATAGGGCGGTAGTTCCTAACTTGATGTTTTTCAAGTTCTGATTTCGGTATAAGTGAGATGAATGCTTCTTTCCACGATTCGGGAGCCTTTTTCCCCTCCAAGATTTGGTTGCAAACTTCTTTCAATGGTTGTATTAACCATTCCTTCAATGCTTTGTAGTATCTCGCGGTCAGCCCATCTGGTCCTGGTGATTTTCCTAATTGCATATCCTGAATGGCACCCTCTATTTCTTGATCTGTAATTTTCTCATTCAAGCTCCTTCTATTTTTTTCCGAAATTTTTGGCAGGCCGTATTTTTCAATAAATTCTTCTATCTCTTGTTCATTCTTTGGCCCTTGTTTGTACAGTTTCTTGAAAAAACTTTGAAAACAATTACTTATCTCATTTGGTTTATTAATAAACTTCCCATCTACTTCGAGTGATGTCACCGTATTCAACTTTTGTCTCTTTTTCAATTGCCATGACAGTAGCTTCCCACATTTGTCTGCTGACTCGAAGGTCTTTTGCCTCATTTGTTTTATTTTCCATTCTATTTCCTGATTCATCAGTTCCATATATTGTGTTTGATGAAACTTTATTTCTCTTAAAATCTCATGAGACTTAGGTTTAGATCTAAGTTTCTTCTCCCCTTCTTTTATTAGGTTCCAAATTTTCTCTTTCCTCTCATTCTGTTTTTTCCTCTTTATGGAATTCTGTTGTATTAGGAAACCACGCATCACGGCTTTGCTTGCGTCCCAAATTACTCTTTTTTCGACATCTGATCTCAGATTTATCTCGAAGTAATCTTTAAGTGTCTTTTGGGCCTTTTTGTAAATTGCTTCATCTCCAAAAAGGGTGTCATTCATTCTCCATCTAAAGGTTCCAGCTGTTGTCAGTCTCATTTCCATCTTTACTGCATTATGGTCGGAGCAGGTTTTTGGGCAAATTTCTGTTTTTTTAACCCTTGATGCCAGATTGCTAGAAATCCATATTTGGTCGATTCTAGTCCATGTCATTTTTGCTTCAGAGAAAAAAGTCCCCTCCCTTTCCAGAGGGTTCCTAGTTCTCCAAATGTCAATCAAGTCCATAGTGTCAGTCAGTTCAAAAAAAGTCTTTGGTAGTCTTCCATCCTTAGATATTACTTGTCTTTGGGCCTTGTCCATGTTTGTGGAAACAACTCCATTCATATCGCCAATCATTATAATTTTAAGGTCCAAAAAGTCCATTAAAGTCTCATGCAACTTCTTAAAGAACTCGGCCTTCCCCTCATTAGGTGCGTAAACTCCTACAATCAAAATCTTTTCTCCTTGAATTTGAATTTCCACTGCCAGGTATCTTCCTTGTTCATCCTTAAAGATCATTTTTGGTTCCAATTTTTCCTTGACATAAATCACTACTCCTCTTTTCTTAACTCTATCTGAAGCGATAAATTCTAGTCCTAGTCTCTTGTTTGTTAGAAGTTTTCTATGTGTCCTGGCAATGTGGGTTTCTTGTAAACAGATTATATCTAAATGTTCTTTCTTTAATATATGAAACACTTGGCCCCTTTTTCGGGGATGGTTTAGACCATTACAGTTCCAGCTCAAGAGTTGCAGAGACATTTTTATTGCTGGGTACCTCTTCCACCGACTGCACCAAGTTCTTGCTCCTCCTCGGTCGGTGCTTGGTTCAATCCAAATGAAAGGTTTGAAATGTCCGGTATTTCCCTCTCACTCACAGTTCCTTTCTGAAGATCCTCTGAATTTCTTTCCAGAAAATGTTCTTTATCCTGATTTGTTTTTATTTTAATTTTCTTCCCTTTGAAGTTAAAGGACAGCCCTTGTGGGAATTCCCACCTAAATGGAATGGTGTTCTGTTTGAGTAAATCAACTAAGTCTTTAAATTGAGTTCTGACCTCCAAAAAGTGTTTAGGAATATCCTTGAAGATCTGTATCTGGGAGTTTTTAATGACCAAAGCCTTCTGGAAATGTAAATTCAATATTTTATCTCTTTCTTCCTTTGATCTCAAAGTGATTAAGCAATCTCTTGGTTTCTTGCCTTGCTTCCTGCCAATCCGAAAGGCTGTAGTTATTACAAATTCATCTTCCTCTCCATCTAGCTCATCATTCCAAAAGTCTTGAAATTTATCTGTAAGGAATTCCCCAAGCTTGTCCTCTTCCTCTTCTGGTACCAATCTCAGTTTCAGATTCTTACTTTTCCTCTCCAATTCCAAAAGGGCCAGAGCTGCATCATGTTCATGTACTTTCTTTGCAATGGGCGCAAATTTTCCCTTGGTTTCCTCAGCAGTGCTCCTAGCGCTCTCAGCTATTTTCCTTGTTTCCGTGCTCTCTTGAATTAAACGATTAATAGAGTCTGTATTAGATGATATTGTCGTTGTGTTCAAGTCCAATCTTGTTGTCAACTCCGTCAGTTTCTTAGAGTTCTCTGTAGACTGTTTAGTAAGCTCTGCAGACTGCTTAGTAAGTACTTCTAAAGATTGATTTATTCCGAGTAGAGCCTGTGTCATAGAATCCATTGATGCTGCTGTTGTTTTCTCCTGTGCAGCTGCTGCTCCTGATATGGAACCTCTTTTTTGAGCTTGCTTTTGAGCCTGCTTTGTTTTACTTCTTGTTGATATTTCCTCCAGCGGGTTGCTCATAACTCAAGGTCGTTCACACAGGAAAGTTGCAAGTGGAAAATCCCGCTGAATCCACCGTAATGCAACTGAAGCCCTCTAGAGGGAGAAATTGTATCCAAACAGAGGTAACAGATAGACAAAGAAACGGAAAGTCCCAAAAGCAAAAGTCCAACCAAAAGTCCAACCAAAGTCCCTACTTTGTAGCACTTTATGGTGTTGAAACTTTTATCCACCAAAGTCCCGTTATTATGTTTCAAATAGATCTTATTTTGTAACCGCGATCTTTTGACAGCTCATTTGACAGTTCCTTCTCTAGGCGATCGCTGCTCCGGCAGTCTGGCCAGAGGTGTCGGCAGCGGAAACTTCCCCATTCATAACTCTTTCTTTCTTTTAGCAGGTTAAATTAGTTCAATTCCCCCCCCCCTTCCCCTGCTCTACAGGGGGGAGATCCTTTCGATGTCCGGTCTAATAGAATTTAAAATAACTTTCCTTTTAAATACAGCTCATTCTTTTCATTGCTCCGTCACTCATGCAGTTCCGGGAGGCTGACTTCCTTAATTTTGCCTTTCCCGTTTTCAGCCAAATCTTCAAAATTTTTAAAGTCCCGTTTCCTTAATTTTTCCGTTCTTACTCACGGGTGTTGTTGCCAATCAGTAGTTTCAGAAAGGAATCGGCGCTCTCCGTCAATGGCGATGCGGCTTCACTCCGCAAGCTGGGTAGCGATCCTCAGCACCGCGCTCGCCCCGATGCCGCTCCGGAGCCTTTAAAAAGGCTCTTTCACGATACCGGGGGGCGCAAAGGTGCCCACCGAATCTCCTTGTTCACAGGCTTCAGCGCCTGTGATTTTAGGGGTCCCCCGCTTGCCGTAGCGGGTACGACCCGAACTCGCGGAGCAGTCCTGCCTCGGAGCTCGAGGCAAAGACCGCCATTAAACGCTGGCGCCGACCGGAAGACTCAGCCCTTTATTCAGAATGATGAGGCCTGGAACCCTACTTTATTTTTAGGGAAAGAACCATTGCTCAGGGCACAAGCTTTACATGTGAAAGGTACTGGGTTTAATCCCCAGCATTTCCAGGTAGGGCTGGGAAGGACCCCCATCTGGGAGCCTGGTGAGCTGCTGCCAGTACAAGATGGACTAGTGGCCTGGCTCAGTGTAAGGAAGCTTCTGAGGTTCCTTGTCTGCCTTTGGGGTCAGAATGAACCTCTTTGCCCATTCCCAGTCTGGTTTCGGATATCAGTAGTGGCGCTGTGGGTTAAACCACAGAGCCTAGGACTTGCTGATCAGAAGGTCGGCGGTTCAAATCCCCATGATGGGGTGAGTTCCCGTTGCTCGGTCCCTGCTCCTGCCAACCTAGCAGTTCGAAAGCACGTCAAAGTGCAAGTAGATAAATGGGTACCGCTCTGGTGGGAAGGTAAATGGCGTTTCCGTGCGCTGATCTGGTTTGCCAGAAGTGGCTTGGTCATGCTGGCCACATGACCTGGAAGCTGTACGCTGGCTCCCTTGGCCAATAAAGCGAGATGAGCGCCGCAACCCCAAAGTCAGTCACGACTTGACCTAATGGTCAGGGGTCCCTTTACCTTTTAGGTCCAAATAACTTGACTTGTTTACTAGATGACTGAAGGTGTTGCTGGACTACAGCTCTCATCATCCCTGACCATTGACCATGCTGGCTGGAGCAGAAAGGAGTTAAAGTCCCACAATATCCAGAGGGCCGCAGGGTCCAGAATTAAGCCATGGTCTGGCTTAGAGTGATGTGCTGGCTGAGCACATCAGCCACTTCCCTGGCCACCTCTTTGCACTGGGCTCTGGTTGATGGACCACTGGGCTCTAGTAAATATACACATAGATGTTTCAAGTCTGGAGACTGCCCATGCCTGCTTTAGGACACCCTTTGACTTGCTGTTCACCCACTGAAAATGCAGGCAATGCATATATAAGGAGAAGAAGTGAAACAAGATTTGGAATATTTTATGGGCCCTACCTTTAACTATGGAAGTCTGGCAGAATCGCTAAGAAGGAATATGACTACCGTTGGGTTGGAGCTAACCCGAGATTTGTTCTTTAACACCAAAGACTATCAAAAAGATCGGCAGAGGGGACATGAAAGAGAGTTAAGAGCCTCAGACTTAAGATCTCCGGGTTGATGGACTTTTGGAGAACTGTTGGCAGGGGCTGAGACCGGGGAGGGGAGATGGTAAAAGAAAAATTGGGAATTTAAAGTGTATATATTGTAATATATATATATAAAAAACACAATTCTTTTAATGAGGGATGGGAAAATTGTGGAATGGAATCTTTGTGACCCTAGGGGAAACGTCTTAAGAGAATAATTTCAGATATATGTTTTAAGGAGAAATAAGATTAAATAAAGTAAAAGTGGATGGCTACTTGGCAAATGAGAGAATGGAAAATTACAGTATATTAAGATAAGTTATAAAGATAAAAATAAAGATGAAGGATTTGCTGAAATATCTATTTGAATTAGAATACAAAGAGGGGAGGTGTGAGGAGGTCAAGAAAGGGAGTTATATCAAGGTTTAACTTGTTCTTTTGTCGTTTTTTGATTGTATCTTTTTTTCTTTTTAGCTGTTTTTTCTTTTTTCTTTTTTTTCTTGGATATGTTTTGTTTTTGTGTACTGTGTTCCTTTTTGTAACCTTTTAAAACTTGAATATTATTTGGGGGAAAAAAGAGAGAAGAAGTGTCAGTGACCAAACAGTGGAGAGTGAGCTGGTGGGAGTATAGAGGTTACAGCATTGGACTAGGGACCTGGGAGGCCAGGAGTCAAATTCACACTCGGATGACCTGGGTCCAGTTACTGCCTCTCGGCTTAACCTGTTTCATAGGGTTGTTGTGGGAATTCAGTGAGGGCTGGGGGAAGAACCACTGACATCACCTTGAGCTCCTTGGAGAAAAGTTGGAATATAAATGCAAGAAATAAAGTTAAGACAAAGGGCCAGTACAAAGTTATTGACCCAAGAAGGCATGTGGATCATGAAGATCCAACAGCTCAAGAAGCCGGTTCAGCCCCTGGGAGATGCACATTTCAAGCCCACTAGTGGTGGTGGGGTGATAATCCTGTCACTTACTTTGACGACATCTTCAGCAGAGGACTTGCATTCCACGGATTCGGAGATGTCCGTCACAGCACTGTTCTCTTCAATTGACACCACTTTGATGGGGACCGCAACTGTCTTCCCTGTGAGGATCGCAGTGTTCAGGATCTCTGTGTCCTGCAGGGCAAACAACAGTGCAAAAGGATTGCTGCCATTGCTTTGTTTGAGCGGAGCTCTTGAGATAACGAGGAAACCTGAAATGAAGTTCTACAGCTGCCTTGCCCATCCTGGTACTTTCTCAGTGCTGTTGGGCAACAGCCCCCCCCACCATTGACTATTAGATCATGCTGCCCTAGGACATCTGGAAGGAACCAGGTAGGGGAAGGATCCTCTACATCAGCGGTTCTCAACCTGTGGGTCCCCAGATGTTGTTGGACTACAACTCCCATCATCCCTGAGCTCTGGCCTTGCTAGCTAGGGGTGATGGGAGTTGTAGTTCAACAACATCTGGGGACTCACAGATTGAGAAGGCTGCTCTACATCTTCCAGACTTAACCAATGTATATGTATTATATCTCTATAATGTTCTTGTGTGCACTATGGATTTATGTTGCCACAGGGTTGGCTCCCTAGCTTAGACGACTTTAAAGGGGATTTTTTGGGGGGGAAATGAACGAATTCCTATGCCCCACAAATAACCCAGAGGTGCATTTTAAATAAAAGCACACATTCAACTCAGGTAAAAACACCAGGCAGGCCCCACAAATAAACCAGAGATGCTTTTTAAATAAAAGGACACATTCTACTCATGTAAAAACATGCTGATTCCTGGTCTGTGGGCTGGATTGAGAAGGTGATTGGCCCACATCTGGCTCCCGGGCCTTAGGTTGCCTACCCCTGGTCTTGGTTATCCACAGAAATTCTAGGAAGCACCATGGACAGCGTCGCTTTAAGGGAGAGATGGGGAAATGTTTGGCCTTCTAGATGTTGGATTCCAGCTCCCACCAGCCTCAGCCAGCATGAGCAATGGTCAGGAATGACAGGAGTTGCAGTCCACAACATCTTGAGGGCTACCACTTTGGCCAACCTGGACCTAGACTAATTCCCCAGTTGAAACTGCCCAGGCAAAAGCAAGAAAGGACCTCCAAAACCTGAAAGGCAGCTCTTCATGAACACAGTTTCTTTCAAAAGAGTTCTGATCTAAATGAAAAGCAGATTGCTTTTTCATGTAGTTTTATCTTTGTTGAACCCCATCTCCTGATCTCCCTTTTGCAAAGAATTTCAAAGTTTGCCGGATGCACGTTTTCAACTTGCAGCCCTAGAAAATGACTGGAACATTTTGCAAAAGCAGCAACAGAGGTAAAAAAGAAGGGATTTTTTGTTTGTTGTCGACTTAAATATGGATCAAAGAATGTCCAAAGGTACCCACTGCTTCATTTCCAATTGTTTGAAAGCCATACCCTCCCCTCTAACCCCCACCCCCCCATCTTCAGATGCTTTGCTGCCAGTTTGATTCCTTCCATTGAGGAACAAAAGAAAAAAGAATGAAACAGTTGAGGTGGGAAATGAGGTCATCTCAGGTGAAGTTGCCCTTTGGCTATCATTTTTACCAAAAGCTAGGATATCTTATTCAAACATTGTCATGCACTATTATGAAGCTGCAACCTCTGCCCATTCCCAGCGATGTTCCCACCTACCATGATTGTGTATGCTGATATTATGATTCTAGTCTACTCTTATTATAATTATTAAATATATATTTGCATGCTTCCTGCATGCCCAAATGGATTTGGTTTGGAGTGGGTTTGCAGCCAGAGCATGAGGGAAACACTGTAGGTATATCCTCCATTTCAACACCACTTGGCATTGGGCTTATTAAGCTCACTCTGTCCTGAAATAACCAGCCCCTTCTTCTGCCATCTCCACACCCCTCCCACTTAACCACTGTACAGTTACAGCTGGGTTGGGGGGGGGGAGTGTCTTTCAGCCCAAGGGCCACATTCTGTTCTGGGCAACTTTCCAGGGACCACATGCCAGTGGCAAAACTGGGTGGTGCTATTCATGCAAATGCTACCTCTGTACAGTTGGCTAGTTTCTGCAAACACTTCTCTCTACCCTCTGCCAAGACAAGCAAGAGGCATTACCATAGATTGATGATACATTCTAGTCAGGTAAAGGCTCTCAGTGAGCTTGTGAATCAAGGCCAGTGGGGGGCTGTGGCTTGAGGAGAGATGGTGTGGCCTGGGGAGAGTTTTGAGGGCCAGATAGAGAGGGCTGGAGGGCCACATATGGCTCCTGGGTCAGATGTTCCCCATCTGTGCTGCAGATTTCTCTGGAAGCAGGTGCCTCTCAATGGGCCTTTTTTTTTTGGTAGCTATACCAAAGTTTGCACTGTGAACCATTTCTCTTTCCTATTCCAGGACTTTTGGCGAGTTTACGAATGGGTATTAAAAAGCTATGGACTAACTTATGGAATTTCACTGGTTCCATTCTGACTCATGGATGCAAAATGGTCTACTTGTCTTTTATCGTATCTGTAATTAAGACACTTCAATCCCCTGCCCTTGGCTAATGGTTTCATTACAGAAAACCTGCATATGAATGGATTTATTTTGATTAATTACTTTGGGGACTTACATCTGGGAGGAAAGAAATCAAAGGCATGGCTTGTTGTGCTAATGGCTTGCTGAATTTTTATATCCCTGCCCCCAAACACTCCCACATAAACCAGCATCTAAAACTGCAAGAATAGCCAGCTTCAGGAGCATTCATTAAAAAGCATCTAACAGGTACCATTAGCATCATTACAGATGACTGACATTAGTCTGGGATGGGTAACTATTGTGCTAGCTCAACCAGAATACAGGAGTGGGAGGCTAATAGTTCATCTCTGTCAAAATCAATTGTGATTTATTAGCCTAGGAACTGTCCAAGTTCATAAATCATAGGGATGCAAGAGGAATGTATTTTCCACCTCCATGTGTGCTGCTGGAAATCACAGGTCTGTGTAACATGCATTCCCATTAGTCAAATGGCACCAGAGACCATGAGACAGAATCAAGTAGATTGCTTGGGAGGAAGAAACAACATGAAAGAAGTGTGGGGGAAATGGATAGAGAAATGCTTTAGTATCTCTCTCAAAACACTATAACTTGTGGATAGCCAATGAAATTGAATGCTGGAAGATTCAGGGTAGACAAAATAAAGGACTTTCTAAAAGAAGTGCCATGGTTGGATCACTTCCTGGTGCAACTGGACTTCTCCACGACCTTCCCCTCTGCAGGGAGGTCTTGTACTTTCACAATGATTTCTGCATTCATGATGATGGTGTAAACGGCCTCAGCCCAGAATACCTGAAGGAGCATCTCCACTCCCATTGTTCTGCCCAGACACTGAGATCCAGCTCCAAGGACCTTCTGGTGGTTCCCTCATTGTGAGAAGTGAGTTTACAGGGAACCAGGCAGAGGGCCTTCTTGGTGGTGGCACCTGTGCTGTGGAATGCCCTCCCGTCAGATGTCAAGGAGATAAACAACTACCTGAATTTTAGCAAACATCTGAAGGCAGCCCTGTTAGGGGAAGTTTTTAATGTTTGATTCTATTTTTAATATTCTGTTGGTAGCTGCCCAGAGTGGCTGGGGAAACCCAGCGAGATATGCAGGGTATATAAAAAAAAATATTATTATGTTACTAAATGGGGAGGGGAGGGGTTGACAATAATGGATGGGTGGAGGAAGTAAGCACCAATGGGAAACAGGATCCAACTAAAAAGGGAGAGCTCAAGGGACAAGGAAACTCAAACAGGACCTAGCTGTAATATTTGCTTCACCGAGTTTTGTATATCAGGGACCACCAACCTTTGAGGGCCAGTGAACACATTTGGAATTTTGAACAAATGTAATGGGCAGCAGTCACAAAACGGCTGTCATGAAGACATGACATACCATGAAATGGCTGCCATATCTAAAAGAGTGGAAAAAGAGAACTACAACATGGCTTGGGTGTGTCTCCCATCGATGGAAAAAAAGGCACTTACATCAGCAGCCACAGGGAGAAGATCTTCAGACTCCTCCTCTGTTCAGAATGAGAGGAACAGTAGGCACTCAATGCTTCCACACAATGGAATGTTGGCATGTTCAACGCAAGAGAATTCCTACTCAGGAAATGAAGAAGCCGTCACTCATGGATTGTGGATTTCTGAAGGGCTATCCACTGGCACCGCAGGCACACTGCCATCTGAGGGAGTTATGCAGGTACCTATGGATATTGTTTTGGTGACCGACCTAAGACTGGAGTGTGCCACTTGATTTGTTTTGCTCTTACAATGATAACATAAAAGTGAGTGCCGCTCTCCGTTTCCATCCCTGATCTGTTACTCCCCACAGAACTGCTTCTCTCCATGTGATGAGTTGTGGAAACCTTGGTTCCTACCACAAGGCACTATCATAACACAAGAGAGTTTGCATCTTGCTTGGGTGACACTGTGGTCTAAACCACTGAGCCTAGGGCTTGCCGATCGGAAGGTCGGCAGTTCGAATCCCTGCGATGGGATGAGCTCCCGTTGTTTGGTCCCTGCTCCTTTCAACTTGGCAGTTCAAAAGCATGTCAAAGTGAAAGTACAGTGGTACCTCGGGTTAAGAACTTAATTCGTTCCGGAGGTCTGTTCTTAACCTAAAACTGTTCTTAACCTGAAGCACCACTTTAGCTAATGGGGCCTCCCGCTGCTGCTGCCGCGCCGCCGGAGCACGATTTCTGTTCTCATCCTGAAACAAAGTTCTTAACCCGAGGTACTATTTCTGAGTTAGTGGAGTCTGTAACCTGAAGCGTATGTAACCTGAGGTACCACTGTAGATAAATAGGTACCACTCTGGCGGGAAGGTAAACAGCATTTCTGTGTGCTGCTCTGGTTTCACCAGAAGCGGCTTAGTCATGCTGGCCACATGACCTGGAAAAACTGTCTGCGGACAAACATCAGCTCCCTCTGCCAGTAAAGCGAGATGAGCGCTGCAACCCCAGAGTTGTTTGTGACTGGACTTAACTGTAAGGTGCTTTACTTTACCTTCAGGAAGGACTATAGAACAGAAAGCAAAGAGCAGGAGAAAGAAGGGAAGTGACTCGACTTTATATTTACATGGAAGCCTTTTGCCAATTCTTTGACCAAGGGGCCTTCATTTTCTAGGGTCTGTATAGCTGAAGTTGAGATGATAGAGTTTCAAGTGCAGGTAAAGCTGCTTCTTTTTCTGCTGCAAACAGACAGGAATTAATTAATTCCCAAACACTCCCAGTATACAAAGGGGAGCATAATTACTTCATGTAAATAGATAATTAACAGGCAACAACATTAAAAAGCATTTTTCTTGCTTGTTTCTCTAATGACTTGATAGGCACAATGAATTGGTGGTACAAGCACAGAAACTGCCCCCCCCATTTAATCCCACGCAGGAGAAGCAGAGTTTAAAATGTGATTGATGAGTTGCATTTTCAACCAAACTCCCAAAGAGCTTCTGATTTCATCACAGATCCTAGAAATTTCACTGCTTCTCTCTAACTCAAAAATAAATTATTCCCCCAACTACAAAGACTGATTAGAGATCTCATTTTGTGCTTGCCTTTCAGGCTGCAAGCCTAGACATGCTTACCTGAGAGGCTGGCAGTAAATCCCATTGAACTGAATGGGGGTTACATATGAGTAGAGAGAACAGGGGTGGAGAAACTTTTTCAGGCTGAGGGCCACGTTCCATCTAAGCAACTTTCTGAGGGCCACGTGACAGCAGTAGGCAGGGACCAAGGCAAAAGTAAGTAAAGAAATACAGTGGAACCTTGGTTCTTGAACTCAATCTGTCCCAGAAGTCCATTTGACCCCTGAAACGTTCGTAAACCAAGGCACGGCTTCTGATTGGTGCAGGCACCCTGGAAACCATAGCTGACAGCCGCATCAGACATTTGGCTTCCAAAAAACTTTCGAAAACTGGAACACTTACTGCCAGGTTTCCAGCGTTCGGGAGCTGATTTGTTCATCAACTAAGCCGTTCAAGAACCAAGGTTCCACTATGAATGCAAATCTTGCTTTTGCACAGTAGGCCAGTTCTGACATACACTCACTCACTCCTCTCTCTCCTCCACCCGGACAATCAAGAATTCAATGACACAGAGCAGCCAGGCAAAAACACTCAAATATGGTGTAAAGCCGGATCAGTGAGGGGTGTGGCCTGGGAAACAGTCCTGAGGGCCAAACCAAGAGGCCTGAAGGGCCACATTCAGCCCTTGAGCTTGAGGTTCACCACTCCAATGTACATGATTGCACTGTTAGTCTCTCAAGAGAGGGTGAACTGCCTTCCATATGTCAGAGAGCTAAAAACAACTTTATATCCTTCCACAGCAGGCAGGTCTTTCTCTCCCTCCTTGATGTAGTAATCTGACTACAACCATTTCAGCAGCACTGCTTAAGTCTGTGGTCCTCTTATGTTGCTGTTTCCCACCCCACTCCCTCCATGCTATGTAAGTCTAGAAGCAGCCTTTAGAATTCACCTTTCTTCCTGATAAAAGAAAATGGAGAATACTACTGTATGGAATTCCCCGGAGATTCACTCCCCAAGGAGAAAGGGAAGAAAATATGTAAGAATCCAACAAGGGACAAGGATGTGTGCAAGTATAAACAGGAACAAGAAAACCTGCAGAGGGGGCATAGAAGGGACCTGAGAGCCTCAGATATTAGAACACCCGATTGATGGACAGGATACAATGGTGTAAGGACTGACATTATCCGAAACCAGGAAGAAGGGACGTTGGATAAAACCAGAATGAGAATTTCTCTTTTATATATCTTTTTATTTTTGGAATTAGTGTAATACTAATGAAATACTAGAATGTGCTGGAAAGGAATTAATTGGCTTTAGCAGAAAGGTTTGAAGGAGTTAAGTTTAAATATGGTTTAAATTTCGAAATTTTAATGTTTTGAAGGTAAGATAAGGTTAAAGAAATTAATGGTAAATTGAACTGCAAAAATTTTAAATGTTAATGATGTTGAAATGAAATGAAGTGGTTCTAGTAATAAGGTAAAATAAGAATTTGCAAGAATGGACTGATATTAGATGAAAATCTGAAGTCATAACATGTGAGGATAAACAATTAAGGGTAAATTAAGAGGGTATGAATTTGCTGAACCAACTTTTAAATGGAATACAAAAAAGGGAGGTGTGAGGAAGTCAGGAAAATAAGTAAATGAATGGTAAGAAATTGAAAAGAGGGATCTTTATTTTTTATTTTTCTTTATTTTTTCTATGTTAAATTTTGGTTTTTGTATTTTTCCTGTGTTTTTTGTTTACTGTTCTGTAACTTTTTTCTTGTTAAAATCTAATAAAATATCATTAAAAAAAATAGAATTCACCCATCTTCTTTTTGTTTTTCATCATGTTTTTATCTTAGATTGATGTTGGAGAAAAAAGATATTTGATTAAGTTTTGTGTTTCTCTTTGCAAACTCTAATAAAATTTATTTAAAAAATAAAAATAAAATCCCTTGTAGTTTAAGATGCTAGTGTTGACAGTGACAACCACCCCCTTATGTTCTAGATCTCCTTGGTAAGTACATAAGAAGAGCTTGCTGGGTCACGTCAAAGGTCAGCATCCTGTTCTCACAATGGCCAATCGGAAGGCTATGGGAAACCTGCAAACAGGAGCTGAGAGCAACAGCACTCTCATTCTTCTGTGGTTTCCAGCAACTGATGTTCATAAGCATTGCTGCCTTTGACCATGGAGGGTAGAACATAACCATCATTGCTAGAGGCCATTGATAGCTTCTACCTTTTGAATTTGTCTAACCCTCTTTTAAAGCCATCCAAGTTGGTGGCCATCACTGCATCCTGTAGGAGGAAATTACCATTTACTTATGCACTGTGTGTAACAGTACTAATTTACTGTAGAGTCATAAAGGTAAAGGTACCCCTGACCGTTAGGTCCAGTCACGGACGACTCTGGGGTTGCACGCTCATCTCGCTCTATAGGCTGAGGGAGCTGGTGTTTGTCCGCAGACAGTTTCCAGGTCATGTGGCCAGCATGACTAAGCCGCTTCTGGTGAACCAGAGCAGCACACAGAAACACCGTTTACCTTCCTGCCGGAGCGATACCTATTTATCTACTTGCACTTTGACATGCTTTCGAACTGCTAGGTTGACAGGAGCAGGGACTGAGCAACGGGAGCTCACCCCATCACGGGGATTTGAACTGCCGACCTTCTGATCGGCAAGCCCTAGGCTCTGTGGTTTAACCCACAGCGCCACCTGCATCCCAGTAGAGTCATAGCACAGGCAAAAAGACTCAAGGGAGGCGGAAAGCAGGTGAGGTCTGGGAGAGAGGGTATGACTGGGGAGATGGCATGATGTTGGAGGAGACTCATGGGTCACAGAGAGAGACTTGGAAGGTTGCATTTGACTCCTGAATCTGAAGTTCCCAGCTCTGTTTTAACATTTAGACCTCATGACTATGAAAATATTATTAACATAAGTCAAGTAGTCACATTTCTATTTAAGCAAATTGATTTGAGTCTCAGGCATGGATATGTTAAATCTTAAGGACTTGAAACTTGGTCTTTAAAATAAAATAAAAGTGAGCACTTTGGACGCAGTATTACATATGGAAGCCTTTCTTTGTTTTGGAAGACTTGAGATGTTTTTTTAAAAAGCTGCATGAGTAGGGAAGAAAGAGTTTGTAGGGTGCTGGAACAAAACTCCACAACAGAACTCACAACAACATAGACTTCATTGCATATTCAGAAACTGTGAAGCCACATTACGAGCCAGCCTGACATTGCAATCACAGATTAGAGTTATTATCCACAGTGGCGATTACAGCTGATTAGCAGCAGAACATTGTTAGGCAAGGGATTCTGTTTATCAACATAATCCTGTGATTAAAATTGCCCTTTGGCCAACTTGACTTGCGAACACTCCCACGTATGCACTCAGCGCCAGAGCTAAGGGAAGGGACGAAAAACACAGCCACAAACACTTGTGGAAAAACAAGTGTTTTTTAAATGGCAAGGTGTGCAACTCAGAGCACAGCTACATACAAACCTACAGAGCTATAAAACTAAAATGTAAGGGCTTGTGTGTGGGTGAAGGAAAACTCAGCTTACCCCTGGAATTAATCTGCTGGGCAAGCTTATAAAAGCCACCCTGCTTCCACCACAATCTGCAGAATGGGTATAGTAAGAAATTCCCAACTTTAACAGGATTGTCTTAAGGATACTCTCCTAAGTGAAGTGGGCAACTTCTACCTTGTGGACCTAATTAGGCCTGGCAAAGGTCCCAATTTCACCTCTGTCTGGTTCCCTGAAAGCATGCCCACCATATCCACACCTTGCATGATAAGCATAGCTGTCAACTTTCCCCCCTTTTAAAGGGAAATTTCCTTATTCCGAATAGGATTCCTCGCAAGAAAAGGAAAAGGTTGACAGCTATGATGATAAGTGATGGTTCCTTTGCAAGCAGATGCCAATCAGCTGATAGGAGCTGATAGGGTGCCCTCTGATGATCAGCTGCTCTTTGGGATCTCCCTAATAAAGCTGCTACAAGGTATGTCCGGACACCCAACTTTATAACAATGCCAAGAGGGGTTGTCCTCGACAACGATCGCCTGATTAGCATGGTCATTGACAGCATGCCTTGAACAGGGTGTGTTGTGAGTCTTGCTTTGTTTCTTTGCAGGCACAGTTCAAATTCAAACTGCTCCTGCAAATGGACTTCAAAGGGGCTCACTGTAACCACTAATCGGTGGTTGCAGCAATCCTCTTTTAATTTGCTATCTCTCCAGCCTTTATGCATGATGTTATGCACCGGGAGGGGCTAAATCCTAGCTCAGGGGCCTTATCCAGCCCCCAAGTCCATTTTGCTGCCTTTCATCCAAGTTCCAACCCATTTTGTCAGGAGCAGCAATCAGAAAAGAGTATGCAGTCTTGAGATAGGTGGAAAGACTGAAAATTCTCTGCCTGGCCCAGTGGTCTGGTATAGATGGAAGTTACCTGCCCTTTGGGCAATCAGAATGATCACCTGATGAGTAGAGAAGGGACAACAGCCCCCTTCCTCAGCTGAATTGTACTGATCAGCTGTGGCAGGATGGCTGTGCATTTCCCTCACCTGTCTGCCCATGTGTGCGGTGTGTGCATGGTGAGAAGTTGGGGTGCAGGTTGGCCATGCCCACCACTTGCATGTGCCCCCTAGAGAGATGTCTGAGGGTGAATGTGGCTTGTTCCTTTCCCAAACAACGTCACTTAAGACAAAGTCCTGAGAGTGGGTGGAAGAAACAGGATGCAGGGACCTGAGAATACTCTGATTCACCCTGAATGAATTGCAGTGCCTTAGTTTTAAAGTCTATGCATAGAGACAACCATTAATTAAATAGCCCTTTCTTATAGAAAAATCAGGATTGCAGGCACCACTTTGGAATGTTTAGAAATGCACATGCAGTCCTGCCTTCCTTAAAATACATGCCAGTCAATCGTTTTCGGTGGACCTGAGACACTGACATCTCTAAGACAGCAGGGGGTGTGGGGAGTGCGCCACACTCCTCAATTCGGATGCCTCAGAGCTATCTTTAAGATCCTTGATGCCTCTTCTGAAGTGCCTTTGAAGTGGTCACCCTGTTAACATCCGGACTCTCAGAAAAAATGTCAGTAGACAGACGGCTCCTTTTGATGTGCCACATGACGGTTGCATTGCTAAAATTCAATTATGCAAGCTATCAAAACTTTAAAAAATAAAATAAAATATCCACTTTCCCATGAAGGAGAGCAACATAAAACACTTGCAAACAAATTGAAATAACATTTTTGTGATGTGAGGTAATGGATCATGATTAGGATTTTGCCTTGCATCTAACTGTGTGTATATGTGGTTGGAAAGAAAGAAAGAAAGAAAGAAAGAAAGAAAGAAAGAAAGAAAGGAAGATGATAGATTAGGCATAGGCAAACTTGGCCCTCCAGATGTGTTGGGACTACAATTCCCAACATCCCTGACCACTGGTCCTGTTAGCTAGGGATGATGGGAGTTGTAGTCCCAAAACATTTGGAGGGCCGAGTGTGGCTATGCCCGTGATAGATAGAGCAAGCAATGGCCTAGAGGCGTGACTTCCTAACCGCTAAATTTCAGACAGATCAGGCAAAGGATGCCCATTTTAGAGGCAAAGAAACAAAACTTTAGTGTGGACGATGGAAACGAATACACCTTATTCCATTATGATATCAAACCAGTTGAGAGTTTAAAAACAAAGATGCACAACTTTCTTTGAGGGATGGGAAAACATGCTATGGGAAGGAGCACCATTACATGTGCCACCCCTTTATGGCAGTACAATGTGGGCAGCTACACTGTGTGGGGGCCACCAGCTCTTACAGTCATCATTTTCTAAAAAACATCCTTTACAAAATTGATAAGATGATTGTATTAGATAATCCAGCTCTAGCAGTAATGAGAAATGCAAATTAATCAGGACATGAAATAGAATCTGTGGCACGCCTTCACACATGGCTGCTTCTCTTTTCGCCCTCTGAAAAGCTGTAAATGTGGAAATTTCCCCTCTCTTTTCTCTCCTGACCCATCATAATTAATGTGTCTCAATTGTGATTAAGACCCCACTTCTTGATCTCAACCCTGCCCCCCCCTTCAGCTCAGGACTCTCTGCTTGGAAGAGTTGTAATGCTAAATATAATTAGGCATAGTTCAGTGAAAAGACAAGTATTATTTGCCCGTTGCCTCCATTTGCTAAGAAATAGAATACACATTTCAAGATATGGCGGCAGCTGGACATCATAGGAAGAGAATGGATTTCCCAGTGCATGCTGGGAAAGCACAAGATTATTGTGACTTCCCTTATTAGGGCTGCTAACCAGTTAAAAGATTTCCAGCTGATTAATTGCCTGGCATTTAAACAATGCATTGATTAGCTAATCAATAAAATAAAATTAAAGGCCTGCAGCACATGAGATTTAGCTACATACTGCAAATCAAGATGTAAACTCCAGATGCCCACTCCTGGCCTCCCCCAACTGCTTGTTCTATTAGCTTCTTATTCTCCCTTCCTCCTTCCTTTCATACTGGGACGGGACAATATGGGATTGGGGGGGGGGAACTCCCATCTCTTGCAGGGGCACAATTAGTGCCAGCACCGTCCGTTAAGAGTTTGGGTGTAATCTTCGACACCTCCCTTTCCATGGAGGCACAGATTGCAGCTATAACAAAGGCGGCATTTTTTCATCTCCGCCAAGCTAAGCAGTTGGCTCCTTACCTTTCTCGCCCTGACCTAGCCACTGTGATCCATGCGATGGTCACCTCCAGACTGGATTATTGTAACTCACTCTACGTGGGGCTGCCCTCGAGACTGACCTAGAAACTCCAGCGGGTGCAGGATGCCATGGCGAGACTCCTTACGGGGTCCTCGCTGCGAGATCACATTCACCCAGTGCTATACCAGCTGCACTGGCTCCCTGTGGAGTACAGGATCAGGTTTAAGGTCTGGTTTTAACCTTTAAAGCCCTATGCGGCCTAGGACCCTCGTACCTACAGGACTGCCTCTCCTGGTATGTCCCACAGAGGAACTTACGGTCTTCAAACAAAAACATCTTGAAGGTCCCAGGCCACAGAGAGGTTAGGCTGGCCTCAACTAGAGCCAGGGCTTTTTTGGCTGTGGCTCTGATCTGGTGGAACGCTCTGTCACAAGAGACTAGGGCCCTGCGGGACTTGACATCTTTCCGCAGAGCCTGCAAGACAGAGCTGTTCCACCAGGCCTTTGGCCAGGGCACAGCCTGACTCCCTCCTTGGCAATCTTCACAGAACTCTACCCCAATGGTTGCCATCAATTTGATTTGAAGTGATTTTTTAATGAAATGATTTTAGAATGTTGTATTATTTTATTGTTGTTAGCCACCCTGAGCCCGGCTTCGGCTGGGGAGGGCGGGATATAAATAAATTTTATTATTATTATTATGAACTATGGCAAGGACCATGGTGTTGATTCAGAGTTCATTCGGTTAAGGACCATGGATAGCAACACTACAGTTGAGGCTGAAGGAGCAAGTTGTTACAGCACTAGCATGCAGCAATTGTCAAAGTGTTACCGTTTGGGTTAAGTAGTCAAGATTAAAGACCCTCCCCTTTATTAATCTATTTAATCATATTTCTGGGCCATCTTTTTGGGAAACCCTCACAGCAAAAGCCAGTAAAAGAAATATTATGCTAGCCGTCTAAAACATTTTATCCACAGAAGAAGCAAGAAAATTGCAAATTTGACACCTGCAAAAGAAGTGTTTACAAGGCCTTCCAAAATGTTTGCTGTGTGGTAGCCTTCCAGAGATGAACAGTAATGGAGTGTCAGAGCTGTGGGGCCACCACAGAAAATACCCTTTCTTTCATCCCTGTTATTCTCCGTTATCAAGGTGGTGGGCAAACAAGGAGGGTTGCAGAACTTAGTGTGTGGGTAAATGGATAGGGTGGTCCTTCAAAGAGCTTGTGCTCTGATTGCCTTTTATGCAGCCACTGGCTTCTTCTAAGCAAGCAGTGTTTCAAGCTGCAAGGACTTTCTTTGGGGACACATCTTATGCCTTTCCTGATTCTCCTGATAACAGTCAGTAGGAAGATGAGAGTAGGAAAATGAGTAGGAAAATGAAAATACCCCTAAACCAGGCATAGGCAAACTCGGCCCTCTGGATGTTTTGGGACTACAAATCCCATCATCCCTAGCTAACAGCACCAGTGGTCAAGGATGATGGGAATTGTAGTCCCAAAACATCTGGAGGGCTGAGTTTGCCTATGCCTGCCCTAAACATGTTTTTAAAAGAAAAAACAGCACTGGAGGCAGCTATGCATACAGTATATCATTCTAGGTGGGAGGTGGGCACAAAGGCAATCCAAAAGTTGGCCAGTTAAAGGCAGTGAGCGACAGTGTGGGGAAGTGTGGGTTTTAGAGCCACACACAGTGAATTCTATACCTCTGGACTGTCAGTATTTTGCAGGAGGCATCTAAGCATATACTGGTGAATTTAGCTTTGTAGACAATTATAGTGCTCTCTTGCCCCAGCACAACAAATCCACTTTTAAAAAAAGTTTTTGCCGGTAGGAAAGTGGTGGGGAAATGTGGAGTGATCGAATGATTAATGGGAAGGTGCATAAGCACCCCATCAGCAAATCAGGGCAATTCCTCACTCTTGTATAACCTCCCTGCAAACAGATCAGAACAAACACCTGAAGAAGACCAGGTATAAGCTACCTTCCATATAAGCTTTGTGCTTCTAAATTAGGATGAATGCTCAATAAATAGGTCATCCAGAGGCAGTGGAAGGAGAATATTATTGGCTGGTGACTGTTTCCCATTTCATAGGGAAATTTTACTGCGAGGTGGGAGAATTTTAAACTGGAGAGGTTCTTTTTCATTTTTGTTTCATGCCAAGCTTGTCAAGAAAGTTTTGTTCTGTTTCTTGAGTGCTGGAAAATGCTGGCTGATCTCCTTCTCTCTCTCTCTCTCTCTCTCTCTCTTCTCTCTCTCTCTCTCACTCACTCTCACTGTCATTGTTGTCAAGAGGCATTCTGTCTATGAAAACTGAAAGTCACTTGGAGAGCTGTCAGTTTGCTGGGGTGGGAAGCACTGGGTTCTTTTTCCGCCTGGACCATTGCCAGCCATTTGCTTCTTAGCATTCATGCTTGTTGTGCAAGAGAAGTTGCACTCCATTAGAGGATGAGGCAGAGGGTAATGGGGAGGCAGTGCTGAGGACCTTGTTCCAATGAAGACTAATGATCAGCACCTCTCCCATCCTTTGCTCTGGGTTCATCTATAAAATTAGCTCTGGTGAGCGGAGCCTGCAACAAAATATTGTATCATCTATGCACCTACTATGGTCCCATCTTCACTATACATTTAAAGCAGTATATTACCACATTAACGAGTCACGGCTTCCTCCAAAGAATACCAGGAGCTGTGTGTTATAGGTGCTGAGAGTTGTTCGGAGACCCCTATTTACCCCACAGAGAGAAAATTCCCAGAATTCCCTGAGAAGAGGGATTGGCGAATGGGTGAGGGGGTCTCCTAACAACTCACAGCACCCTTAGTAAACTACCATTCTCAGGATTATTTGGGGAAAGCCATTGCTATTTAAAGTGGAATGAGATTGCTCTAAATGTGCAGTGCAGATGGAGCCATTATCACAGTTCTGTGACACATCCCAGCCAGGCAAAAATACTCAAGGAGTCTTATATAAGGGACATGGCCTGGGGAAAGTAGGTGTGGCTTGGGGAAGAGTCTGGAGGGCCAAATGAAGAGTCTGGAGGGGGAAAGTGGTGGTGCAGGCTGGAGGTCACTACCCCAGTGCTAGAGACATCCAGTCCCCTGCAGATATTCACTTCCCTGTACGTAATGAATGATCTCTAGCTACTGCTTCAAGATGAGCTTTGAAGCTATCAAGAAGGAAATCCAGCCATCGCTTCTGGAAACAGCTATTGTGGGAGGGACCCATGCTATGTCCACAAAATCTAAGATTTTTTAAAGAGAGAGAGAGGCAATCTGTCCTGTGCAATTTGAGTCTCATCCCTTTTAAAACCAAAATTAAAAATGCAGCAACATTATGTACTCGGCCCTATGGCTACGATAACTTATTTATTTGCTAATTTACTTAGCAGAGATGGTATAATAGCTGTGATCAACAGAGAGCAGCAGTGTAACAAAATGCATGAATATTTTATCTAAAAACATACATTTGTGCACACAGCTGGTGTGGAAGCGTGCCCAGTGGGGGCTGGGTAGGGGACTTCAGCAGTAATGGATACAACTCAGATTCTGTACGATAGCAACTTCCTTCCCAATGCAGACTTTTTTCAGGGTATCAGCAACTCCCAGCCCCCATGTTTACAAAAGCAAAGCTTCTAGTCTACAAGGTTGTTGTTGATGGAAATACTAAAAATCTGTCTCTGCACAGAAGCATAGCTTCAGACTAGAGTGCAGAGGGGCTCATAACATCATCATCATCAACACCACCAGCAATGTATGCATTTCATCCTTAATATTAATAATGATTTTATTTATATCCCGCCCATCTGGCTGGGTTTCCCCAGCCACTCTGGGTGGCTTACAGCATATATAAAACCACAACAAAACATTAAACATTAAGAAACGGGATATCCTATACAGGCAACAAACAGTTATTGCGTGACCAGGCGCAACAGCCCCAGCCCCCAGGGATCATAAGAAAGGGATAAAGATTCTGACAATGCTATGGAATTAAAAATTAGGCCACAACTTTATTAAACTTCCGAATGTAGGAAGATCTTGGCTTAGGCCTTGGGTGTGTTTCCCTCCCAGACCCCCAGCCAGGGGAACTAGGGCACATCAGTGTAAATGGGATATGGGGGTGCTCTGCGAGACATAAGTGTAGCAGGCAGCCCAGCCCATATCCCCGGATGCAGGTTAGTTCACTGATAACCTTTCAGTGTATGGCCAGTGACACCCATTATATAACCCCTGTAAGAGGGGACCCTGGAATGGCTGCCGCAGAGGGCTGAATCACCACTTCACGCCCCCTCCCCCAATTATAGGGAAGAAAAGAGTATAGGATTCCACTCAAGACCATAACCAACAAAGTTGTGATGAATTGGTACGGGGAAGACAAAAGCTGCCAATGCAGGAAAATTTCTTCCCGGTCCTTCAACAGCAATCAGTCAAAGACCATAGCAGCGCCCACTAAACAGGAAGAAAAAGTTAACCCGCATACAAGAAAATATTAAACAAAGGGAGGGTAGGGAGGGAGAATCTCCAGAGCTGACTGGCTGGCTATCATAGGCTCCACCCCCTATTTATAAATGGGGCTGGCCCCACCTCCCAGCAAGAAACTTGATTACTGAGGCTGGGCGTGAACCTCCAAATAATAACGCTGAGAGGCAAGCCAGCCCCCTTTCTACTAATAAGTTCCCTGGGAACTGTAGCACCGCGTGCAATCCCACAAAGGGCACCCACACTATAAAGTGTGAGTGCTCACTGTCTTCCACAGTGGTTCACATCTATATAGAGAGAGATGGAAACACTGCTATAAGCAGCATGAGCAGTGGGGGTCGGTGCCCAATGAAACTGGAGGGGCAGAAGGCAGGGAACCCACTGGTAGGTGGGGCCAGAGCCAATGACAACCAGGCAAATTAATTCTAGCGCTGTCCTCATCCTCCTCACTGCTAGTGTTACCAGGGCCATCTTTTTTTAAAAACAACAACAACAACACATTAATTACCGTATTTTTTGCTCTATAAGACTCACTTTTTCTCTCCTAAAAAGTAAGGGGAAATGTGTGTGCGTCTTATGGAGCGAATGCAGGCTGCGCAGTTATCCCAGAAGCCAGAACAACAAGAGGGATCACTGCTTTCATTGTGCAGCAATGTTGTTCTGGCTTCTGAGATTCAGAATATTTGTTTTCTTCTTTTCCTCCTCCAAAAACTAGGTGCGTCTTATGGTCTGGTGCGTCTTATAGAGTGAAAAATACGGTAAATTTTCCATTTTAACAATCCAATCAAATCACATTAAATATTCCAAATTATACAAATACATATCATATAGTCCAAATATTCTGCCAAATTATAAATTTTTATTGGGACTTCCCATGCTTCGATTTCGGGCGGGCTCTGATCATCTTATGTCTCTACTGCTTTGAGTGTCCAATAGTTCCTTTAAATCTTCCTGTTGTTAACCTTCTACCAGGGCCATCTTAAGCATAAGCGGTGCATGGGTGCGAAGATCCACTGACACCACGCTTATCTCTGCTCAGGAAAAGAAAACTGGAAACATGAGGAGCCCGGTGCAACAAACCAGCCCGAGGCATCAGCATCGGCGACTGAGCAAAGCCAGGCAGCTTGTGGTGTGAGCAGCTTGCGCTGGGCGGGCCTCTCCATGGCCCTACGGCAATCCCAGGCGCGCAGGAGGATGGAGCCGGGCAGCCATCTCAGCATCTCGCTGGCTCGCTTACCCCCGAACCTGTGGTGCAGAGCTACCTGCAGCAGAAGAGCCCGCCATGGCGCTCTGACCGATGGCTGGGCTCTTCATAGAATCATAGAATCATAGAATCATAGAGTTGGAAGAGACCACAAGGGCCATTGAGTCCAACCCCCTGCCAAGCAGGAAACACCATCAGAGCACTCCTGACATATGGTTGTCAAGCCTCTGCACCAATTCTTGGACTCCAATTCTTGGACTTCTCTGGACTCCAATTCTTGGGCCCCGGACTCTTGGCCTGGCACCCCTGGGAGCCTGGCGCCTGGGTGCCCCGCACCCCTGGTGCCTATGGTTAAGATGGCCCTGAGTGTTACAAAGGCAACAGAGAAGCTAATGAAAAAGGAAACTGACAGCCAGAATCATCCCATAGGCTGAATGTAGACAGAATGAGGCCTTGAATGAAGACTGACTGAGCTTTGTGGGACAGTGCCCCATTCATCCTAATGGACCAGCCCCAACTGCATACAAGTTTAAAAATACAAAACACACGAGGAAAGGGGAGTGGAGCAAAAAGGTAGAAGAGGAAGATCTGATTCTTCTAGGCCAGAACAAGGTTGTGAGCTGTTAATTGGGCTTTTATATTCATTTGGGACCAGGCTGCCCTTACCTTGCTCGTCAGACCTAAGAAATGTCCCACTGAACCCAGGTCAAAGGCCCATCTAGTCAATCATCCTATTCTAACAGTGTCCAACCAGATGCCTTTGGAGAAGACCTGAATGCAATGGAAATTGTTTTTCAATTGTTTTATTTTAGGTTAAATCGTACTGTTCTAACAACCTTATGGTTAAAACAAAATAAAAGAAAAAAAATTCCTTCCAGTAGCACCTTAAAGACCAACTAAGTTAGGTCTAGGTATGAGCTTTCGTGTGCATGCACACTTCTTCAGATACACTGAAACAGAAGTCACCAGACCCTTCTATATAGTGAGAAGGTGGGGAGGGGTATTACTCAGAAGGGTGGTGGGAATGGGTGATTGGCAGATAGCTGTGATGAGCCTGTTGACGACTCTTAACGACTGCAATAGGTCTTACAGGAAAAAGCAAGGGGTGAGAAGGTGAAAAATGGCTTTGTCATGTATAATGAGATAAGAATCCAATGTCTTTGTTCAGACCAGGTCTCTCCATGGTTTTAAGTTTGGTAATAAGTTGCAATTCAGCAGCTTCTCTTTCCAGTCTATTTCTGAAATTCCTTTGTTGTTTTTTTAACAATCTTGGGCTCCTTTGAGGGGAAAGTCAGGATATAAATTAAAGAAACTAGCAAACTATTAAGGAACATAGTTCAGTGGTAGAGTCTCTGCTTTGTATGCAGAAGGTCCATGGTTCAGTTCCCAGCGTCTGCTACAGCTTGGGCTGGAAAAGGACTCCTGGGGCGTACTGCAGACAATAACATGCTAGATGGTTCAATCAATGGCTTGACTTAATCCCTGGATAATGGATTAAGAAACAAGGCCCTCGTTTTTTTCTCTTTCCTCTCCCTCTCTCCCCACATACTCTAGGGCAAGAGTGTTATCAAATAAATAATTTAAAAGCACACCAACCTCTGCCCCCCACCTCTGCATTGCACATTAAGTTATTTCTAACACCGCACTGGGGGGGGGGGTTCTGGCTTGTTTTAACTTTGCAGATTAAGAGGATGGGGGTTTATTAAGGGTGCGCCTTTCGCCTTGTAACGGGAGGAATGCATCCTGCAGACATCTCTCCAGCTCTTCAATTTTTTAGCAAGAGGTGCTGGGGAATGACGCTTGAGCACTTGGGCATCTACTTGCGGGTTTTATTTTCAGAATCCAATTTTGAGAGAGAAAGCAGCCCAAGTGAAAGTTGCCTACCCCAGCTCCCTTCCAAAAATATATATATAAAGAAATAACAAAAGTACAATCTCAGTTTAATTTAGTCCATTTGGCAAGTCTGCAGGGAGACATTACCACCGGCTCTCACCTCATTTTGGAGGCACCTCTTTAATTTTTGATAAGCACTAGTAATAACACAGGCACTTGATCATGCGGCAGAGAGAAATGTGATGGTGAAGCAGCCATAAAAATGCCAACAAAGGGGGTGGAGGCAGGGGAAGCAGAGGAGTAACTTCACAATCAGTGCACCCATTTGCTCTCGCTCTTTTTCTTCCAAGGAAACTTTTTTTTTTTTGTCAAAACGGAACAGCAAACTCCTTATTTTATGGATTGAGTAGCACTGGAAGCTGATATGCTTGGGCAAACAAGGTTCTGCCAACATCAAAGCTCAACCTGTCCTCAGCCAGCTTTCACCTACCTAACTCCTTACAACGAGATGTAAAGGGCATCGTTTTCCATTCCACCCTGTAGTTGACATATGCCACATTGTTTCTGTGCCACTGCAGGTCATCTTCCACACACAAAAACCTGCATTTTTTTTCATTGCTTTTCACTGTGGTGAGATTAAGCAATTTACATATCTTTTAAAATTATTATTGAGATGCAAAATCAAGCATAGAACAGAATTATAGCGGAAAACAGGTATGAAATATCAACGTGAAGACAAAAAGGGGGCTAGAAACATCAGTAATACATTCAAGACTTTTGAGATAATAGAAATTACAACAAGTCTATTAAAACAAAAGCAACCATAGACGTGGATGTTTTCCAGGTAGATGAGCTGCATTTTTTACCAAAACCTTTGTTTGTGAAGCTCTACATGTATTCATGATTTATTATATTATCCACATCCATTTATAGACCTCGAGAGGTCAAAAAAGTAAGAACAAATTTCTTCCTGTTTGGTATGATTTTACTGTCTATGTTAATAATGCAGAAGATAACCAGTAATTTACACAATGCACATAATTAATTATGTATATTACATGTTACATTGTCATTATGTGATTTCACCCCATTCGTTTCAATGCAATAGAAATAAAATGCAAAGGGGGGGGGGGGGTAGCGGCAGCCATCATCAATTACATTTCGTTTGCAGATTGAAAGCAACAAAAGTGAATGTTGCTCATATTTGCTGTATTGATTTCCATTTCAGACATGGAACAAGTAAGTGAGCACGGGCAATTCCCATCTTCATCAGAATTCTCTGACGTGCCTGCTCTTCATAGGCGCCGACTCCATGGGGCCTGAGGGGGCCTGAGCCCCCTCAAAAATTCGTTTGGGGGGGCTCTGCCCCCCCAATAATTTAAGAAAATTATTAGTTATATTATGCTTTGTAAAATCACAAAATTATGTTGGTATTTTTTATTTTCCTTGTTTGACGATAGTTACCTTTTAAAATACATTCAGTAATGAGTTAAAACAAAGCCACTCCCGATCTAGAGAGGGGGTGGGGTTGCGGGCTCTCGACCCATCAACAATCTCGCGGGGCTGGCGTCAGCCCCGCGAGAAGCGGGGATTCCCCCTAGCTCATTAATATTCACCGCCCACGGCGGCAGCCAATCGGCTGCCGTAAAGGGCGGGCCCTCACAGGTTCACTTAAGGTCGGGGCAGCCCGGGGCTCGCCCCTTTTGTTCCCCCAGCAGCAGCGGTTTGGAGGTCTTGGCCCCCCCCCCAATATTTTTTATAAGTCGGCGCCCCTGCTGCTCTTCACTTAGGACCAACGCAGGAGCTGGAATGGTTTACCAGCATTGCCTTTGTAGAATTCAGCAGGGAGGGAAATGGGGTTCAAACCAGAATTAATTGGGTTCACCTGCTGTTGACTCTGGCTCCCCTTGGCATTGGTTCCTTCTCCAGCTACTGTTGGCCTCCCTGCCTTCTGCCCTTCCCATCTCAAGGGGCACCATCCTCCACAGTTGAGAAGTGCAGGGAATTTCTCAACACGGAGTAAGGTAAAGGTATGGGGACCCCTGACCATTAGGTCCAGTCATGACTGACTCTGGGGTTACGGCGCTCATCTCGTTTTATTGGTCGAGGAAGCCAGTATACAGCTTCCGGGTCATGTAGCCAGCATGACTAATCTGCTTTTGGAGAACCAGAGCAGCGCACAGAAATACCATTTACTTTCCCGCCGGAGTGGTACCTATTTATCTACTTGCACTTTGACGTGTTTTCGAACTGCTAGGTTGGCAGGAGCAGGGACCGAGCAACAGGCGCTCACCCTGTCATGGGGATTCGAACCACCAACCTTCTGATCAGCAAGTCCTAGGCTCTGTGGTTTAACCCACAGTGCTACCAGAGTACATTTAAGCCTTCCCCACCGTGTGACCATTCACTTGTTTTGGACTGCAACTCCCACCAGCCCCAGGCACTGCATGGCCAGAGTCAGGGATGATGAGGGTTGTGGTCTTAGGTTGGGGGAATCTGAGGCATCCAACAGCAGTGGCTTTCATGCTGTGGCTTCCCATCTCCAGCAATGAATGAGAAGATAAACGGCATTCATAGGTTATGAAAGGGAAGATGAACATGCTGGTGAAATTCTTATGGATGGGATGCAGGGTTTTTGCTGGCTGCTTTTAAGGTGGCCAAGAGAGGTTTGTGGGTACATTTCCTTGCATTCTAAAATCCTCTTTTTGGTGGTCTGCTGGGGAACCTTTTCAGCCTGAGGGACACCTTCCTTTCTGGGCAAGCTTCCAGGGGCAGTTGGGGGCAGGGACATAGGCAAAAGTGGGTGGAACAATGCGATATTACTTTTGCACATGCTATGTTTCCTCCATGGAGGGAAACAGAGGCATTATTAGAGTTCAAGACTGCATTCCAGACAGGCAAAAGCCCTTAGGGTACAGAGCAGGGCCAGTGGAGTTTGTGGCCTGGGGAGGGGCTCAAGGACCAGATGGGGGGGGGCTTACAGGGCCACATTTGGCCCCTGGACCTGAGCTTTCCTTTCCCCGGTCTGCCCTCTGCAGTTTCTTGGATGCCTGAATTCTCTGGAATCTGCACAACATCCAACATAGAGGGAAAAGGCAGGACAGAATATAGGTAGAGCCTTTCTCTTCCATGTGCTTATTTTGCATGTGAAATGTTTTAAAAACTGAAAAGGTGATCATTCAAAAATGCTTTAGTGAAAAGAGTTCTTTTGTCCACTTTTGCTGCATGTTGAAGGCTCAGCCATCATGTTTGAGAAAGGTTGGCTTGCGTTCGCCCAGAGTTCCCACAAAACACAGTGAATCCTTATTTTGTTACAGCCTCCTCGGAAGACGGAGGACAGCATCCCTCAAAATGCCAATACTGATACTTGGTATTCGATAGACATCAGCTCGTACAAACTGCAGGGTAACCATTTTTCACTAATAGGGGATTTCAGAAGGCTTACGAGTGTAATAAATTGCAATGCAAGAGCATTTATTATTGTTTGGGGAGGTAACAAATCCTGCAAAAGGGACAATCAGGCTGATAAAGCAGGGAGGGGAAGCAGGGGAGAACTCAGACTTGAGGAGTCCAGATTAAAATTAATGCTGCCAATCCTCTCCTTTCCATTTCATTTGCTAAAGTTTCCGTTCTCTCCAGCGTGCTATTACAGACGCTAACAATTGTAGCGTGACAGCACTCACAATGTGCAGTGGGCTTCAGTTGTTAATGCCTTTTGCAATGTTACTGAAAAGAGGTGGCATGGATTTTCAAGGGCTTGGCCTGTATCAGGGATGCAGAACCTGGGGCCTTCCAGATGTTGTTGGACTCCCATCAGCTCTAGCCAGTATGGCCAATGCTCAGGCATAACAGGATTGATGGTCCAACATTTGGAACAGTGCCAGCACATTCTCAAAGCAATCTAACTTAGTCTCATAAAACACATCCTTTTTAGCCTAGACCATGTCTATTGTGGTCTGTGACCAAACATGACAACCAATGCTGATTTGGAATTCACTGATATGCAAAATTAACCAAACTTTTTTAAGAATTAGAATCTGACATCGGAATCTCTCTGATGAGGCAGACATTGACATTGACATTGACACCGGAATCTCTCAAAGACTTCACATTTCAATGCCAACCTCAACCGGCCCTACCTATTTTCTTTTAAATCCATCATGACAGCCATCAAAATGCTAAAATCTACCATCTAAAATGGAGACTATGACATGTAGGGGAGCAGATCAATGAAGAGTTCTCAGCAAGTTAAAGTGAAGGTTCCTATGAAAAGAAAACCCTTTTCAGAGCTGTAGGAAGCTGCCCAGTCAAGAGAGAAAGAAGAGGAGACAGCAGTAAAAATATACAATATGGACATTGTCCAGGCCAAGTCACAATCTGACCAGGAAGCCTTTGAAGGCCTTCTAGGCCAAGCAAAATCCATGACCAGCTGATGTGGCAAAAGTCCTTTTCTGCTCATGAATGCTCTTCACGTGGGCAGAACCTGACAGGTCCATGGGTTCCAATTCAAGCTTCAGCAGCTCTCATGAAAGATATTCCAAATATTGCCACCTTAATTTTTTAAGTGCATTTCAAAGATGTCAGTGGGGCAGTTTGGCAATTTTAGACTCTGGATTTCACAGGCTTACTGGGATGGGGAGGTCACTCTCGAAACAAACGGATGGCAGCTGGGATGTCAGGTGGATGTCGGAGGGGACGCTCCCATCCCACTCAATATTTCCAATGGAGATATTTCTAATCTGGCATTTTTTCAATCTCTCCCCCTGCATTTTCAATGGTTTTTTTTTTTTTTCTTTCTTTCTGAAATGGAAGCAGCCAACCAGCAATACAGAGACAAGGGGGGGGGGGGATTATTTGTCTCTCCTGATTCCTGATTTGCCAACCAGTAAAGCAGAAACAAGGAAATAAGGAAGTATTGATGTTCGGATAACTGAATATGCTGTGTTTATACTGAGGTTTGGGCATAATTCTTTACGTGCAGATGAGTGAATTTTTGCATAGTGAATTGGCAGAGAGCAGGACCTGCATGTAATAATATCACTGCAAACAAAACCTGTCTGATACTAAATACCTTTGTGCATCAAGAAACAGTCATAATTTAAATAACACTACACACCAATGAACAACAACAACAATCCAGATAATAAATGCTACTGAACAGGAACCAGCAAATGCTGTCCAACACTAAAAAACTAAAACACACACACCATTGTACACCAGTAACCAAACAGTGTAACTATCACCAAATATCAGATTCTGGGAATATTCAGTGAATATTCAGAGAATATTCCAATATTCCAAAAAGGAAGGTGCAGGTGAGAAAGCTGCTGGGGTCCCTTGAAGTACTATCCAGTTATTCTTCTGACAAGGTGTTTGTTTCAGGGAGTCAAAAGTCCAAATGCTACCTTTTGATGCTGTTTCAAAAACCTTAAACATTTCTTGCTGAGTGTTCCAGGAAGCAATCAAGCAGTAGGCTGCTGAGAAGCACCTTGATTCTGCCAAGCAGTAATTAATGAGGTCCTTAAGGGGTTTGTATGATGACAGCAGAAACAATAAATAAATAAATAAATAAATAAATAAATAAATAAATAAATGCACTAATGAGAAAGAACGCTTTATCATAATGGAAGGTAATGACTGAGGGAAGGATGATAAATTCACTGGGAATTTTTTAAGCCTCAGCAACATAATGAGTTACCTCCAAGGATTTAACAAATAAATATTATTATTTTTTTTAAGAAGGAAAAGAAACAACCCTCTAAAGCTTTTCACTTTCACTTTGTTATCCGACACATGTTTTGCCTTGCTCGGCTCTTTGGTTTACAATTCATTATCTAGACAAATTCTCATCACCATTATGGATATTTCCTTTCCGTGACTCTCAACAGCTCAGCATCAGAAATTACTGTGGGAAGGAAGAATGGGAGGAGGGAATCAGAAGTGAAGAGGAAAGGATGTCAGGTGGGCTGGGTTCTTGCCTTCTGTGTGGTGGCACCCACTTTTTGGAATTCCCTCCCATTAAGTATTAGACAGGCTCCATCTCTGTTGTCTTGTTGGCAGCTGAAGACCTTCCTCTTTCAACAAGCCTTTTAATCAGAGATCTTTCCCTGTCTGCACCTGCAGTTGAATTGTTTTTAAGATAGAATCATAGAATTGTAGAGTTGGGAGGGACCTCGAGGGTCATCTAGTCCAACCGCCTGCAGTGCAGGAATCTTTCATCCAACATAGGTCTCAAACCCGTGACCCCAAGATTAAGAGTCTACTGACTGCTCTACTGACTGAGCTAACTTTTAAATAAGTTTTTATTGTTTTATTGCTTGCGTTTTTGCTGCCCTGGGCTCAGTTGGAAGGAAAGGTGAGATATAAGTGAAGTCAATCAATCAATCAGTCAATGTCAATCAGTATCCAGGACTTCCTCTGTAAGCACAGAAAAATGACCCACCGTCCTGACTGGGTCACTTGCCGTTCTTCAATGGTGATGATGTAATTGCCATGTATTAGTGAAGCCTTCCACAAACTTCACTCTAGAGCTGGGTTCTTCAATCTTGGTTTTTCAGATGTTGCTTGACTTAAACTCCCACCAGCCCCAGCCAACACAGAGAATGGTCATGGCTGATGGGAGTTGTAATCCAGCACCACTTGGGGATCGAATGTTGAAGAGCACTGCTCTAGATGTTGTTGGGGCTCCAACTCTCATCAGCCCCAGCCAGCAGGGTCAACGGTCAGGGATGATGGGCATTGGAGTTCAGTGACGGCTTCAGGGCTTGGGGAAGGCTGTACCAGTGTACAAACCTCAGTGGCAGCCTCACTACTTGAAATTTTGTCTAATGCAGTGGATAGTATGTCAGACTAGGAATGGAGACAGCCAGGCTGCAATCCCTGCTTCAGGCATGAAGCTCACTGGGTGTCTTGGACCAGTTACTGTGAGCCTACCTCACAGGGTGGTTATGAAGCCAAAATGTGTGTGTGTGTGAGAGAGAAACTGTGATATATATATATATATATAGAAAGAGACTTTGGATGGTCTGGAAGGATGAGGTATAAATGCAATAAAAAAGCCACTGACTGGACACTGGGTGGAGGGGGCAAGTATAGTTTGGATAGTTGTCTTCCCATTAGGTCTGAGCATCCTTGGATGTATCTCACATGCATGTATCTCACATGCATGTCTGTCAGCAGCATCTTGGTCCTCAGACTCTGTAATGCCATGGAATGTGGCCCTTTCCACAATGCTACTAGAAAATTGGAGCGACTTCCGGGTTAGCGCGAACGGCTAATGGCGGATTCCCTCCGAGCTCCGGAGGGAATCGGCTCTACTGAGGACGGGTCTTGCCGTGCCGGCGACACGGGGACCCTCAGAAACCGCAGGCGCGGAAGCCTGCGGACTTGGTGACTCGGTGGGCACCTTAAGCGCCCTCCCCGACCCACGAAGAGCCTTTTTAAAGGCTGCGGAGAGGGTACGGAGAGTGGCGTGGTGCTGAGAGTAGACCGCTACCTCAGTAGAGCGAAGCCGCAAGCCATGGCCGGAGAGCGCTGACTTTCTTCCCAAAATTTGGACTGGATAACAAAGGACCCGTGAGTAGTGGAATTTGGACTTTAAAAATTTTATCCTGTGAATTCGGCACGATCGGGGGATGTGTTAAAGGGAAGTCCGCACCCCCTCTACTTATAGACGTTTCAAAGCAAGGAACGGAGAATTAAGGCGGAATGAATACTGTTTTGATGATTTAAAAGTTTCTCACAAATTTGATAGAACAAGATTTTTGTGCTGGAGAGAAAGGGAATTTGGAACTTTGTGTGTATCCCCCCCAAAAAACCCGGGAGTGTCCTATTTGGGTCCCGGAGGAAGAAGTGAAAGGAGTTTGACAGCTGTCAAAGAAGCTGTCAAACGGGCGGACAAAGTAAAGAATTTTGCTATTTAATAACTCTTGGAATTAAAGCTGATACATTTGGACTGAGGCGATTGGAAACAAAGTATTGATAATAACAAAGTAACAGATTATTGGAAAAGGACTACTAAATAACTGAAAGCCCCCTAGGGGGAATTAGTGACATTACAATGGCTGCAGAGGGAAAATTACTGGCGGAGATAGAAAAAATGTTCTTTCTCGTGGGAATCCTGCAGGAGCAGAGTATGGCTCTGAGTAAAGTTTTTATGACCTTGAATCCTGAAACAAACAACTCTGCTGAATGCACAAAGGAGATGCATGATAAAAATTCTGCAGCTGAGCAGGAAGAGATGCCTTTGGAATTGACAGAGAAAAAAGAAGGAGTTCAGACACTACAAGTGGAAAATATCAACCAGGAATCTGCAGCGTTAGAGTATGAGCAAGAAGACCTCTGGATTACAGACCTGCGAAAGATGAGAAAGAAGAAGAGAGAAGCCCCTGGAGTACTTGGAATATTAAAACTAGAAAGAACAAAGCAATATGATTGGGACTTTTCTCTTGAGTATGGAAAACTAGATGGTCTTTCGCAGCAAACACTCTTCAACATTCTGAATGAAAGAAAATATGATCTGACTCTGACTGAACTCCTTCGGGGTCTTAGGACCATCAAAGAGGACTACCAATATAGTTGGCAGAGAGGGACTGACAGAGAATCAGACGCCTCGGACGTGAGGAATCCGGGCTAGAAATATTTTTTGTTTGTTTTCTGGACATTTGTCTAGGAAGGGACAGAAACCGGGGCAGGGGGGGGAGAGAATAGAATTATAAAATGTTATGTTTTGTTTTACTTGGTCAATGTGACCTATAATTAATATAATAAAGGGAAAATTTGTGAAGGGGAAGTTAGATCGACCTTAAAAAAAAAAGAAATTAATGATTATAAGAGAATTGGATAGTTGAATATAGATAAACAAAAGAATTTAATTTTTAAAAGCAATGTGAATATCTTTAAGAGGTTAGGTAAGAACTTGCTGAATTAATTTTGGAATTGGGATGTAAGAGGAGGGGGTGGGGGGAAGTCAATGAAAGTGGGTAAAGAAACTTAGGGTATGTAATTGTATTTGTGTGTTTGTTTGTCTTTGTCTTTGTGTGTGTGTCTGTTGTTATAAAATGTAAAAACCCAATAAAAATTATTTAAAAAAAAAAAAAAAAAGAAAATTGTTTGAGGAAGGTCTCATTCTGCACAGCAAGTGATCCAAAAGAAAAACAGACTCTCCATGCCCAGGTTATGAAACTGCTCACCCCTTTCACAAATACTTTGAGAAAGGGGCTTCAGAACCATCAAAGTGATGCATCCCTCTGTTGCTAGGTTGTCACAACACAACACGAGGCATGGGTAGGAGAGAGGGAAGAGACCGTTTTTTTCCTGGACTGGGCTAGCCTTCTAGGGTTTCCAAAATCTCTGACAATCCTCCTCCCTAGGGTCCTTTCAGCTGGAGTCACCAGGGATTGAATGTGGGACCTTCTACATGCAAAACATGGACTCCACCACTCTGCTTGCCCACTCAGCTATACTCCCTCCTTTCCTCTCCAACCACAAAATCTTTTGCAACCCATAGACATTGCCTTATTTTCACAACTGCCTGCTCTCTTCCTAGAAGTTGGAATAATTGTGCACATTCTGTGACATCGCTGAAGCTCAGACACTGATGAGGAGGAGTTGACAAGCAGTCTTTTTTAAGAAAAGTGCTTATTACGTATATATGGCTTTGTCTTTTGTATTTCATACTGAAACTCCAGCAAACGGTCTGTGTTCTTTCCATGGCACCATGAGCTTGTCTTGACTGTTCTCCAGGAGGATTTTTGCAGCATTTCCTCTAAGCCACAGCTTGACGACCAAGAGGTAAAAATGATACTTAAGCCTCAGTATGTAGCGGAAAAGACAGTGATACCATAAGCCAGCCCAGTCAACAGAGCCCCACGGGCAACCTTACAGCTGCTGTAGCAGCATGAGCAGTAGATGCTGGAGAAACTTCAGAATTGGCCAGAATCGAGATGTGCCAGCCTGCTCTCGCCACAGATGCTGCTTGCTTGTGAGCGACATCACAGAGCGATGCTTTTCGATCCGGCGGCTGCCAAGTGCCGCAGCCACCATATGTGCCCACAGTTGCTGCCTTTGCCTGCCAGATCAGAAGGAAGGAGGATAAGGCGAGAGAGCCTTTCTCCCCAGGATGCAAGGAACAACTGTGACAACTGAGATGTCTGAGCCAGTCTGCAAGAGAAACAGGACTGGGAAGCTGGAGGCTGAGAAGGTGAGGGATTTTCAGGACTGCTGAGAGCTGCTACTGCTCCACACTGCTGCAAAACAGCTTACATCAGTGAGGTGTGATCAGTTTCCAGCCTGAGGGCCACACATATAGTAGAAGAAGAAGAAGAGGAGGAGGAGGAGGAGTTTGGATTTGATATCCCACCTTTCACTCCCTTTAAGGAGTCTCAAAGTGGCTAACATTCTCCTTTTCCCTTCCTCCCCCACAACAGACACCTTGTGAGGTGAGTGGGGCTGAGAAACTTCAGAGAGGTGTGACTAGCCCAAGGTCACCCAGCAGCTGCATGTGGAGGAGCGGGAAAGCGAACCCGGTTCCCCAGATTACGAGACTACCGCTCTTAACCACTACACCACACTGGCTCTATTACTAGTAATAATAATAATAATAATAATAATAATAATAATAATAATAATAATATAATTTATTATTTATACCCCTCCCATCTGGCTGGGCTTCCCCAGCCACTCTGGTCAGCTTCCAACAAAGTATTAAAATACAGTAGTCTGTTAAACATTAAAAGCTTCCCTAAAGAGAGCTGCCTTCAGCTGTCTTCTAAAAGTCTGGTAGTTGTTCTTCTCTTTGACATCTGGTGGGAGGGTGTTCCACAAGGTGGGTGCCACTACCGAAAAGGCCCTCTGCCTGGTTCCCTGTAACTTGGCTTCTCACAGTGAGGGAACCACCAGAAGGCCCTCGGCGCTGGACCTCAGTGTCCGGGCAGAACGATGGGGGTGGAGATGCTCCTTCAGATATACTGGACCTTCTGGGCAATGTTTTGAGGGGCACATGCCAGTGATGAGTGAGGCCAGAGGCAAAAGTGGGCAGTAGGCTAGTTTTTACACACACTCACACAACCTTCTCCATCCTCCATCCAGGCAAGCAGGAGGCATTCAAGGATACATTCCAGCCTGGCAAAAGTGCTCAGGTTGCAATGAAAGGCTAGAGAGGGGTGTGGCCTAGGGAGAGTTCCAAGGGCCAGAGAGAGAGGCTTGGAGGGCCACATTCAGGCAGTCAAAAAGAGGATCTCCATCCAAACCGAGATGCAGTCTGTAGGGGTGCCCCCCATTCACCTTAATGAAAATCGACCCAATTCACTCTTCTCTTCTCAAAGCAATATACTAATCTTCAAAACTCACACTTCTCCTAATTTTGCCATGCAGTTCTTTAACCCAATGATTTGTAGAATAATGCATATATTAGGGAAACGTGTACATAATAATGCATACATTGGTAAAAATAATTCATAAAAATGCTTTCACACTAAGATACTCATGAATTTACATGAAGACTTAAAATAAATAAATCAGAAATTGCTACGGAAATGTAGGGAACTGAGTGGAAAAATGAGAAACTGAGAGAAAGCAAATTGACCGCCCACCTGTACTCAGAGTTCCACTATTTCATTCTACTGCATCAGCAGGTCCTCCACAGGCCCCACTCTGTTCTAAATTTCCAAAATCTAACTTCGAGGGGAAAACTTGGTACATAACACAGGGGACCTAAATTTTTTAATATAGAGTTGGCAGCACTTAGCTTGCCTGAATGCACAGAGCAATTCTGACTTCTTAGCAGATGGCTGCATCAAACTTTCCCTTTGACTCTATCTTTCTCCCTCTGTCTCAGTCTCTCTGTGATTCCGAACAAGGATATTGCCAGGTAATCAGCTCGGCAGGAGATTAACGTTCAAATGAAGAAGAAATTTTTTAAAAGAGCCCGGCTGGAACTGCAAAGCTAAAGAGAAAGCAGGGAGCTTTCCTTTATCTAGTCATATCCTGCTAGCAAAGGCTTTTTTAAAAAAACCACTGGCACATTATACACCTGGATTTTATCAGTGCAACACATTAGAGCTCCCGCCATGTCTTATCACCAGGCATGGCACAGAAACAGATGCACTCAGCACTAAGAAGGTGTTTCAAAGCACATTTTTAGTAGGTGTCCTCGTACCAGGCTGCTGTCTGATTTTTATCCCCTCCTCTCTTTTTTGGGACCAAGTACTATAAATCGCAATTGACTTTCACCAAGAGAAGGTTCCTGAACTGCCCATTAACATCAAGTAGTCTGAACTGCTTTCCTTTCTGTAATCTAACTGGGGCTGAGTCAAAGCTATTCACAGTTATTCCACAAACTTTTCCTCCCATCAAAATCACCCCAACTTCTTTTTCAACCACTCCCAGCTGCTGCCTAGAATTTTCTGTTTTGCCTGTTTGAACACAACGTCATCACTTGCTCTCACCTGACTTTGCTCACCCCCAGTAATGTCCCTGTGTAGTCAGAGCTGAATGGCTATGTATTGATTAGATTTATTGCGGCCATTGGCTCATAACGGAAACAATACATCCAAATTTATCCATAAACAATACAATTTAAACAGTTCCAAGTTAAAACACCCATATAAAACCAATTTTATTTCGGTTAAGTAAACACTATACACAATAAGCTCCCTCTATGTAAACCGCAATTCAAATCCATCAGATTTTGGGGGGTATGCATCTTGGTTCTGGCACTTATTAATGGTTCTTAAGTTTAGCTAAGCTGTCAGAGTCATACAGTGCTCCATTTCTCCTCTTTTGAAATAAAACATTAATCAGGTATCTAGCGACTGCAAGGGATCTACTTGTATCTTCGTCGTTTAATAGGTATATTATTTGGGCTTCCTGAGGTCCATCAGCAATTCTCGATAAATATGGGGCCAGAAACTTGGACCGTGAAGCCGAATGTAATGGACAACAGTAGATTATATGATATAATGATTCTATGGATCCACTTTTACAGTCGCAGAGGAGTGAGATCTGTCCGTTGGAGAGTCTGTTACCCAACACATTTGATGGGAAAACATTGAATCTAGCCTTTATAAAGGCATACCGGTGCGTCACCACAGATAAGGTAGTTAAATAAGAATGGCAATGTAGAACTTGCAATGTCTTCCCAGTGCACTGACACGTGGGCAGATGCAGTGGCCTAGCGTGGGTTGCCAGCACCCAGCGCAAGGCAAGCATTGCACCCCCTAATCCTGTGAATGTTGTATGGGATATCCCCTGGAAGCAACAGGTGGACTCTGCTGCACCCCTGCAGTAACCACTCTTCAGATGGGTCACCTGCCACCTGCTGGTTCTCTTGTTCACCTTTTCAGCTCTGTGAGCTCCCAGTAGGAGCAGCAACTTGTGTTCTCTGGCAGGCTTGGTGGTGTCCCAGGAGTGCTGGAGCCCCAGCTGCAGCAGGCATAGTAGGATGGTGGTGGAGAGCAGGTAGAGACACAAAGCACATCATTTCCCTGACCACCTCTCATTGGCTGTGCTGTGTGAGGGGCTCATGTGAGGTGGGCACTGGCGGGTTCTGGGCATGCTGGCAGCTCTCCTCTCCATGCTCCTGCTGCTGGGTGCATGCCTTGCCCAAGGACACATGCCAGGAGGGAAGCCCCAGAGAAGGACTGGCACAGGCTGGGGAAAAGTTTGGGCTTTGCCGGGCAGGAATTCTACCCTCTCCAGCCCCAGCCACAAAGCCAAAGGTGCCTCAGAGCTGCTGCCTCCTGGCTACTGAGTGGGAGACAGGAGTCTCGCAAGAGGTCTTGGCACCCACCCCGTGTCCCTGTGGGCCTCTTCAGGAGAGAGCAAGCAGCTTAGACAACCCATCAGTCCTCTTGCTCACTCATTGAAGGAGCAAGCAGGAGAGAGCATGGCCGGGCATGGGGCTTTATCTGAACAGCAGTGCAACAGGTAGAGTTAGGGGAGGGGAGGGGAGGGAAGGGGAGGGAAGGGAAGGGATGGGAAGGGAGGAGGTGGTAAACATTGCCTTTTTGTTCAGCACTTTTCTTCAGAACAAGTTCTCCATCCCTGTCATAGACATACCATAAAATGCAGGTTGGATTCTGACTGGGGGAGAAATCAGAAAAAAGCCACAATATCTTAACCCTCTTTTTCTCAAATGTTTCTTTTTAAAACCTTATTTAGTGTCAGGATAACATGGTGGTAGTGGGGAGCCATGTATCCTGAGCTGCTTGCGAGATAGGCAGAATAAAATAAATTATTACGTTGCAGTACTCACCATGTAAGAAGCCTCAGAATTAATAAATGGCAATAAAAGTAAATTTTGAAAAGGATTACGTCTGTCTACGTGAACTCACTTACCATCGCCAACGGAACAATCCCGACGAGATCCTTCTGGCAAATGAAGATTTCAGAGAGGGCTGGGTCTGTTGTCCCCTTTCGAGGATATTCCACCTGCCAGGTGATAGGCTGTGTTCCGGAAAGACTGCTGAAGCTGGCTATTTCAAAGTTCAGCCGCACCACCTCGCTGAACCTATTGTTATTATTTCTGGAATAATGGCAGGGGTGGGGGTGGGGTTGAGAGAAGAAAAGCAGAAAAGGCATTCAATTAAATAGATTGGCAAACATTGTATGGCCAAGGTGAAAGTTCACATCAGGAATGAGGAACATTTTTCAGCCTAAGAGTCACATTTCCTTCCATGCACTGTCGCAGGACCAGAGATGAAAGTGGGTGGAGCAACACATGCAAATCTGACCTTTGGACAGTAGAGTAGCTTTAGCACACACTCACATACTGCTCTTTATTCTCCATCCAGGCAAGCAAGAGACATGATCAGAGTTGAAGGACACATTCTAGCCAGTCAAAAGCTCTCAAAACAGAACCAGAGAGATAGTATGTCTGGGGAGGGCCTGTGGTCTGAAGAGAGTCCTGAGGGTCAGATAGAGAAACTTAGACAGCCTCATTTGATGCCAGAGCCTGTGATTCCACACCCTCTGCTTTAATTATTTGAACATTTGATTGGAATTCACAGGGGCTGGGATTGAAAACAGGGGCCATGTCTATGAGAAAAGAGTAGCAAAATGACATGGCAAGTTCTTTGGTGGTGGGTAGCATACCCCCTTAACCTCCTCCTTTTTGCAAGCACCAACACTCCCTCCCTATTAATTTGCATTAAATTAATAAATGTATTAGATATAAAATTAAAACTCTCAGAGAAAGTTAATCAAATCACCTTAACTATATGTAGGAATACAGATCATCATAAAATGTTAACAAACCCAAAGGTCATACGATAAAGAAGTAAAATGGTTGCATGTTATGTATAATAACAAAAAAAATCAAATAAGTCTACTCTGAGTAGAATTTAATTGGAATCAGTGAAAAGTGTATTTCCCCAAGCAGACCAGCCCATTTCACCTCAGTTCTGAAATTCTAAACCAAGCTCCCCACTGTGGCCAAAGTAGGAATACAGTCAGGTCTAGACTTGCCAACATATATTTTTGTTTTGCTTTTTGCTTTTCTGTACCTTTAATGGACCCTTGATCTCCAGACACCGGTACACCATCCTGCTTATTTTTGGGTCCTAGAGCAACATACACACTACCTCAGGTACAAAGTGAAGCATCCCCACCCCAAAACTATGGAACATCATTATTTTGCGTCTCCTTCCTGTGGTTCCATAGCTCTTGCAACACTCCCAGCAGATGAAAAGGGCCGCTTGCAATTCACTTGCCTTCAGCTATCATTGCCTTAGCTAATGGTTTGCTTTGCCTCCCTTTCTTCGTCTCCTTTCATTTTGTTTTTAATTTGAGTTAACTGTTTCTTCTAAACTCTTTAGCGTGTACGCAATAAAACACCTAAGCGGATTGCTCTAGAAATAAATCCCCTTTCAAATTCAGGTTCTCTCCCTCCTTCCCCCTTCCCATATCTTTGTTCTTTTGAAAAGTCAGATTTCTGCTTAGTATTCATCCGATGTGGAAGTCTCTCTCCGCAGACACTGAAAGCAAAACAGCATTTTCCTCCACAGGTGATAGCAACAGTTTAAGGGCTCTAAAGCTTCAGAGAGAGGCTATAGTTGAGTTAGACACCTCTTCAGGAATTCTCAGGGAAGGTATCTATTTTTTCCCTCCAAAGTTTCAGTTTCTTAAAAGCGGGTAGCAATTATCAAACCGGGGCCTGGATTCACTTTGGATCATCCAGCAGTGGCAAATCTCCTTATGTTTTGTGTCTCTTTCGCATATGCTCAATTCTTAGGTCTGTTCCAGCACATTCTGGCATTAAGCTGCAATTAAGAAGAAGAAGAAACCCCCACAAAAGACTGCATTTAAACATATGCTTTACATCAGGGTTGTGCATGCTCTATCGTGATCAGATTTGGGCTCCTAGACAGCCCAGGATGATCAGGAGCTGGACCCTGAACTGATTTGGAGGACTTGCACAATCATGCGGTTGGAGGGTGGGAGAAGGAGAGGTACCTTTCCCAGGTATGTTTAATTAAGGTTTTGAACTTAGAATCATAGAATCATAGAATCATAGAGTTGGAAGAGACCACAAGGGCCATTGAGTCCAACCCCCTGCCAAGCAGGAAACACCATCAGAGCACTCCTGACATATGGTTGTCAAGCCTCTGCTTAAAGACCTCCAAAGAAGGAGACTCCACCACACTCCTTGGCAGCAAATTCCACTGTCAAACAGCTCTTACTGTCAGGAAGTTCTTCCTAATGTTTAGGTGGAATCTTCTTTCTTGTAGTTTGGAACCATTGCTCCGTGTCCGCTTCTCTGGAGCAGCAGAAAACAACCTTTCTCCCTCCTCTATGTGACATCCTTTTATATATTTGAACATGGCTATCATATCACCCCTTAACCTCCTCTTCTCCAGGCTAAACATGCCCAGCTCCCTTAGCCGTTCCTCATAAGGCATCGTTTCCAGGCCTTTGACCATTTTGGTTGCCCTCCTCTGGACACGTTCCAGTTTGTCCGTGTCCTTCTTGAACTGTGGTGCCCAGAACTGGACACAGTACTCCAGGTGAGGTCTGACCAGAGCAGAATACAGAGGCACTATTACTTCCCTTGATCTAGATGCAATACTCCTATTGATGCAGCCCAGAATTGCATTGGCTTTTTTAGCTGCCGCGTCACACTGTTGGCTCATGTCAAGTTTGTGGTCAACCAAGACTCCTAGATCCTTTTCACATGTACTGCTCTCAAGCCAGGTGTCACCCATCTTGTATTTGTGCCTCTCATTTTTTTTGCCCAAGTGCAATACTTTACATTTCTCCCTGTTAAAATTCATCTTGTTTGTTTTGGCCCAGTTCTCTAATCTGTCAAGGTCGTTTTGAAGTGTGATCCTGTCCTCTGGGGTGTTAGCCACCCCTCCCAGTTTGGTGTCATCTGCAAATTTGATCAGGATGCCCTTGAGTCCATCATCCAAGTCGTTGATAAAGATGTTGAATAAGACCAGGCCCAAGACAGAACCCTGTGGCACCCCACTGGTCACTCTTCTCCAGGATGAAGAGGAACCATTGATGAGCACCCTTTGTGTTCGGTCAGTCAGCCAGTTACAAATCCACTGAGTGGTAGCATAGTCAAGACCGCATTTTACCAGCTTCTTTACAAGAATATCATGGGGCACCTTGTCAAATGCCTTGCTGAAATCAAGGTAGGCTACATCCACTGTGTTCCCTTCATCTACCAGGCTTGTAATTCTGTCAAAAAACGAGATCAGGTTAGTCTGACATGACTTATTTTTCAGAAATCCATGCTGACTATTGGTGATCACAGCATTCCTTTCTAGGTGCTCACAGACTGTTTGCTTAATGATCTGCTCCAGAATCTTCCCTGGTATTGATGTCAGACTGACTGGGCGGTAATTATTTGGGTCCTCTCTTTTCCCCTTTTTGAAAATAGGGACAACATTTGCCCTCCTCCAGTCTGCCGGGACTTCGCCTGTTCTCCAGGAATTCTCAAAGATGACTGCCAGTGGTTCTGAGATCACATCTGCCAGTTCTTTTAATACTCTTGGATGCAGTTCATCTGGCCCTGGAGACTTGAATACATCTAAACTAGCCAAGTATTCTTGTACTATCTCCTTAGTTATTCTGGGCTGTGTTTCCTCTGCTGAATCATTTGCTCCAAATTCTTCAGGTCGGGCATTGTTTTCTTTATCGGAGAAGACTGAGGCAAAGAAGGCATTGAGTAGTTCAGCCCTTTCTGTGTCCCCTGTTTGCATTTCACCATCTTCTCCTCTGAGTGACCCCACTGTTTCTTTGTTCTTCCTTTTGCTACGAACATACCCATAAAAGCCTTTTTTGTTGCTTTTAACCTCTCTAGCAAGCCTGAGTTCATTCTGTGCTTTAGCTTTTCTGACTTTGTGTCTACACGTGCTGGCTATTTGTTTGAATTCCTCTTTGGTGGTTTCCCCCCTTTTCCATTTTAACTTCATAGCTGGGTTGAAATTTCACAGAAGACATCTTCCACTCCAAGAAGACCACTCCACCATTCATTTCTTTCTTTTTCTGGTGTCTACAGTTTCCTACTCACAGTGTCCCGGAATGATGCAAGCCCCAGTACATTGTGGGAAATGCAGAATGGGAGCCAGACTACCGATGCCGGAAACTGCTTTTATGGAAACTGGTTAACACCACTGGTGCTGCTCTATTTTGTATTATATTGGCATTTCATTGTAACCCACTCTAGGATTAGTATGATGAAGGGCTGATTTATAAAAAGGAAGGAAGGAGCTGTCACATTGTCACTGTGAATGGTGAGCTCCACCCCAGAGAAACCTCTGGTGAACGTTACCTCCTCCTGGAAATATTAAGTGAAAAGATCACCCCAATTTCTGCCCATTAATAGCACAGATAATATGGAGAAGGCAGTTGTACACAGATCTGCAGATTACCAGATTCTCCCCTGACCAAATTTTGCTGCCCCCTCCTGAGATTGTGCTCCCCCAAAGCCTGTACCATATCCTCCTCATGCTTCACCCCTGATAGAGAGGAATACCTGTGAAGGGATATGCTCCAGACACCACCAGCTAGGCCTATTGTCATGTGGCCTTCAAATGCCTACCCACTGATATATAGGGCCTTCAGGGACAAAATATTGCCAACCCTGGCTTATGTGATTATAAATCTGTCTTTAAGACACTGCCTTAGGACACTGTGTGTGTGTTCTTTTCTGATGTAACATGGTAACAAGGCAGTTACAGTTATAGCCACATTATAATTTCAGTGTTCTCCCTCTCTCCGTTTCTTGTTTTTAATTGCCAGTTTTATTACAGTAGTTATTTAAAAAGAGTAAATTAACCAAGTCACTGCCGTCTGAGTATGTCTTTCTGGTGGGACATAATTTATTTATGCCTTGCTCTGGCAGGGCTGAGATGCAAGGCTTGTGGAGAACTGAGACCTGGTGACCACCATAATCAAGAAGCAGTTTTCAGATAGTAACACAGGGATGGGAAACCCCTTTTAGCCAAGCAGGGCAGATTGTTATTCCCCCCATCTGACAGCTAGATGCAGTCATTCACCGGATGTCACAATGATGTCAGATGACATTTTTGCCTGCAGAGATCTTCAGAAGCCCCATCTCAAAGTGCTATTTTGTACACCACATTGAAAAGGTCTTTGAAGACACCACCCATCAGCTAGTTGGTGATACCTGCAAATACCCTTTAGGATGTGTTTGATGTTCACCTTCCTCACACCTTACATCATATTTGATGGCCTGAGAGGGTCAAATGGGGAAGCCTGGTGGACCTAATTAGGCACATGGGATGGAGGTTCCTCATTCCTGTAGTCAAAGCCTGGTTTACAGGTATTCAGAGTCAGGTTCTTCAGCACCCAGGAGAGCTCCCAAGGACAGCTGGTGTTGCCCTAATGAAGTCCAAAACTCATTATATGTCCAAACTGGGCCTGATAACTGCCAGATCTGCCTCATAATGATTCTGGCATTCGATCTATTGTACTATGCTGCCTCTACAGAATCATGGTTGCAAATTTCAGACCACAACAGAAGCTTCCTGGATGAAGAAAAATCAGATTCCAGAATGAACTCTGCCTTCAGAGAAATCAGCTGAAGTGCTGCAATTTCATTTTAGCCTAAACTCAGCTTGTGACGACTAGAGGATGCAAGCAATTTGTAAGAACCAGAGTTAACAGTCAAGGCAAGCTAAGTGAAGGACTGGGGGCTGGGGAATTATATTTTTTGGGAGATAGCAACATTCAGCTTATGTTCCCACAGAGACAGGCAGAGGCAGTGGCAGCTGGCCTGTTGCTTCCCCTCAATTTTAAGACTTTGTCTCTAGTTGTTAGCCTCCTCCTTGGCACTTGTAAGATGTAACCTCATTTGGCACTGCATGCTTGCATCTATTTGCTGTGGGATTTTCCCTCTCCCTCCTGCAGTTCCTTGGCTAGATCTTTGCCCCTCCTCATGATGGAATAATTTGAGATGACAAGGGCAAAACACATATATCTATATCTATCCATCTGTTGAAAGAAATTGATATCTACAGAGCATTCATGTACACGTCTCCTCAGAAGCAAGCCCTATCAAAAGGGAATCTTTTTCAGCCTGGGGGCCACATTCCCTACTGGACAACCTTTCAAGGGCCACAGGGCAGTGATGGATAGTGCCAGAGGCCAAAGTACATGGAACACCAAATGTAAATGTTACCTTTGTACAGTAGGCTAGTTTCAACTCTCGCTCCTCTCTAACCTCCATCCAGACAAGGTGCATGATCAGAGTTTAAGGCCAGGCAAAAACACTTAAAGAGGATGAGAACAAGGACTGGTGAAGGATGTGACCTGCAGGGGGATGTGTGATGAGGGAGGGAGTGAACAGATGGAGAGGCTTGGAGGGCCACATGTAGCCCCTGGGTCTGAGATCCTCCACATCTACCCTACTGAGTTTAGTGGGGATTATTCAGCGGTGCAGTTCAGTAGCTCAAGGCTCAGAACTCAAAGTGGGAGCTTAGACCATTCAGATGACAATCACTTCAAAATGTGGCAAGGCAGTTATACTGCCTTTGCTTCCATCATCCCCATGCTCATTCTGCTGACTTTTCACTGGACCTCTCTTCCAAACACCTGCCCTGACGGCACCACAAGATTTAAACCCTGCATAAATAGGGACATGGGTGGCTCTGTGGTCAGAAGGTCGGCGGTTCGAATCCCTGTGACGGGGTGAGCTCCCATTGTTCGGTCCCAGCTCCTGCTCACCTAGCAGTTCAAAAGCACATCAAGTGCAAGTAGATAAATAGGTACCACTCTGGTGGGAAGGTAAATGGCGTTTCCGTTCGCTGCTCTGGTTTGCCTGACCCACATGACCCAGAAGCTGTCTGCGGACAAACACCAGCTCCCTTTGCCTATAGAGCGAGATGAGTGCCACAACCCTAGAGTCGTCCATGACTGGACCTAATAGTTAGGGGTACCTTTACCTTTAAATATGCATAGGATTGCAGTCATATGGCCTCAATGTTTAACCGATCAAACAGCTAAATTAATATCCAGAGGAATGCATCTAAAACATGAGACCTGCTGTCTACAGTCAGCCCTCTCCACCATTGATCCACTCTCTTCATTGTTGGGCCCAAATTCACTTAAGAGCTCGGCCTGAATTCCACTGGAGTCATGGACTTGGCTCATAAAGGGTTTGGTGAGTTACACAGAGAGAGCCCTACAGTTGCTGTTACAAGTTTCCCTGTTCCAAAATTTGGATGCATCTGTGCATTGCCTTATAGTCACCCAGTGGAGGCTGGTTCATTGGGGAAAATGAGGAACCGCCCCACCAATGCTAGTCTGTGCTCTCCTCACCTCACCTGCCTTCTTACTTCCAAGCCGCCCACAGGTGATCCTGGCTGTCAGCTTCCTCCTCTTTAGTTTCACTGTTGCCCTTGCACAACTCAGCAGAGAGGAGGATGGAGGCAAATCCAGCATTAATGGACTGTGCCTGCCATTGGCTTAGACACCACATACTGTTTGGGGGTCTCTGCTTTCGATCCCCACCAGTCCCAAAGGACACCAGTCGCCACTGCAGTCATCAAGTGATAAATACAGGGTGAGTCCTTTAAAAGAGGCCACATGGATACAGAGTACACATGTTCCATGGGGCCTCTTTTAAAAGACTCACCCTGTACATATGTATGAACTACTCCTACAGTTCAGGGAAAAAAGAAAAGATGCACAAAATGTTCACTGATCTTTAAAGGTTTCACGGGGTTTCAATTGATGGCTTTTGTCCACAGCACAAATGAATTGAAGAAAGCTTTCTCCCCCACCCACAACAGATAAATGGACATTGGTTTTGTGAATCCCTGGCACAGACAATTCTGTCTGACTGTCAAACACAGAAGAGCAAAACATCCTCAGTGTTTCAAGAAGACAAATGAAAGAGATACAATCCTAATGTGAAATGGTCTGTGAGAAATGTAGGAGCTGACTCAGATGATGTGGATGCTTTGCTGATAAAGTCTGACAAGGGGCAAAAACTTATTTCAAGTGATGCCTCAGAACAGAGCAGGTCAGGTCAGGTGAACATGGCTGTCAATTAAATAACACCTACGCCTGATGTGCTGGTGGTCCTGGTTTTCAGACCAATGCAATGGCGAGGAACAAGTGACCCTCCAGGATTTCAATTCTCCAGCCAGTGTGGATGATCCCTACAGTCAAGGATGATCAGAGCTATAGTTCAACAGCAGTTCCTCTCCCCTGCCCTGTGCACTTTTTGGGGCAGGATGATACATCAGAAGACATGGTTGCCCGCTGACCCAAACAGTGGTCCCTTTCTGTAACATGTAGTATAGAATTTACCTCATGGACTAATGAAAGGATGCTGAACCTGTGGCCCTCCAGATGTCAGTATGTTCTAACTCCCACCATCCCATAGTCAGGGATGATGGGAATTGGAGTCCACAACATCTGGAGGGCCACAGCTTCACCACCCCTGGCCTAAATCTCTTTTGCTGACTACTACTCCTCTCCTGCCATTAGTGGGCAACACATCTGGCCTAATTTGTTGAACTGGCAGGAACACACCACATATATATCAAAGTAACAGACAGTTTAGAGAACATCTATGAATGTCCAAGTTTTCAAGCTACACACCCCTTCCAGCTAGCTTTAAGACCACAGTATGGCTAGCTAGACCATAAGACATTGGAGGCTGCCTTATACTGAATAGAGTAGTCAACAACCTATTCATAAGGAAGTAGTAGCAGAACTCAAGCTAAGAGATGAACCCTTTTCATGCATGTAGACTGTGGGGGAAGAATAGTTCTTACAATTTCATTTTCTAAGTAGAGATAATAACATGAATAAAAATGAATTGAAAGCTGGGAAATTGTAAAGAAGAAAGAACTCCCCTCCCCCGCCTGCCAAATCTTCACCTTCATTGCCAACCCAGCTTTTTCTCAGAAAAGCAATTTCTGTTGTGTTCTTATTTACCCTTGGAAATACTATTCTAAACTCTGAGAGGTTGGGAGAAAAGCAGATGTACTTCAATCTTAGCATTCCTGGAAACAGGGTACAATTCACTTAGAAGAGTATAGTTTTCAGGTGAAAACTACATTCAGAGTATAGTTCTGAATGAGTCACTGTTGCCTCTGCTTTGGACATCCAAAAAGTAAAGCAATTTCAGGTAGCAAGACAACTGAAATCTGTGCATCATCAATAATACTGAGGGCCTGTCCTGAAAGATGGGGTGCACCTGGGGATTTTAGATTCACCCAAATGAGTTGTCCCGTTAGCACAAGGACCCAGTGCAAGAACATTTCACCTCCTCTACCCATGTTCTGAGTTCCTCCTCCAACCTATGCATATTGACTCAGATATCGTGGGGAATGATAACAGATGTCTTCTAGGCTGAAGGAAGCATTCCTTTGTGAGCAACCAGTGGGGTGTAGCGGTTGGAGTGTTGCACCTGGAAAACCAAGTTTCAAATCCCCACTTGGCTATGAAGCTCACTGGGTGACCTTGGGCCAGTCGCTGTCTCTCAGCCTAACTTATCTCACAGGGTTGCTTTAACGATAAAACAGGGAGGAAGAGAACCGTCCATACACACTACCTTGTGCTCCTTGGAATTAAGGTGGCATTTAATGTAATGCTTCCTCAGGTAGCAGAGCAGTGGTGGATGGAGATGGAGGAAAATGTGAGAAGGTCCAGATGCAGAAGGGGGCCGACCAATACACATGAATCTTCCTACCTTTCTACAGTTGGCTACATTCCAGCCATGCAAAAGGAGGGCGTAGTGAAAGGGCTGGGATGGGTTGTGCCTGGGGAAAGTTCTGACAGCTGGATAGAGAGACTGGGGGCAGTGGGGTCTGCATTCAGTCCCTAGGTTTGAGGTTTACCACCCGATAGTATAGGAAATAAGTCTAAATCAGCACTTCACCAATCTTTTGCTCATTGCATTTTTTCTTTTCTTGAAAACCACAATCTGATATCTGTTATTTACCAAGGTAAAACACCCAATTAGCTCATTTAAGGAATCCTCTAGATCTCATTGAATTTCATTTGATCTCTGCTCAAAACATACAGTTTAGTAAGACGTGTCACAGACGCAACTTCTCCAATCCCACAGAAACATTAAAAGTGTATAAGGTGAAATATCCTGAAATATTCCTTGTAGTAAATGCAGAGGGCAAGGTATTGAGCCTATCTAATGTTAACACATGTCTATATTTAGGAATATTTGACACATCTAAGCCTTTTGCTTCTCTAGTCCCATAATTGGGATGCATAACCACAAGTAACATGGAACAGGTTTTAGTTGCTAGAGATCCCATATTTTGAAATTATAGGTCCCCAATTCTTAATTCTTCATGAGCAGAGCTTGAGTCCCCTAGCCCTCTCCCCACTAGGGATTCCCACCAACTGGTATTCAGAGGCATACAGTGGTGCCCCGCAAGATGAACGCCTTGCAAGACGGAAAACCCGCTAGACGAAAGGGTTTTCCGTTTTGGAGGCGCTTCGCAAAACGAATTTCCCCATGGGCTTGCTTCGCAAAACGAAAATGTCTTGCGAGTTCCTGCAGGGTTTTTTCCCTCCCCCCCTTTTTCCTAAGCCCTAAGCCGCTTATCAGCTGATCCGCTGATAAGCCGCTTATCAGCTGATCCGCTAAAAGCCGCTAAACCGCTAATAGCGCTAATCCGCTAAGCTGTCAATGGGCTTGCTTCGCAAGACGAAAAAACCGCTATACGAAGAGCCTCATGGAACGGATTAATTTTGTCTTGCGAGGACTTCCGGTCAGCGCCAGCGATTAATGGCGGACTTACCTCCGAGCTCCGGGGGAAGTCTGCTCCACGGGTTCGGGTCCCGCAGCTACGGTGAAGCGGGGACCCCTAAAAGTCACAGGCGCGGAAGCCTGTGAACGAGGAGACCCGGCGGGCACCTTTTGCGTCCCCCCAAACTGCAAAGGAGCCTTTTTAAAGGCTGCGGAGCGGTAGCAGGTGAGTGGCGCGGTGCTGAGGGTCGTTACCCAGCCTGCGGAGTGAAGCCGCGTCGCCATGATCAGAGAGCGCTGATTTCTTCTTAAGAATTCAGACTTAAAAGCAACTACTCGTGAGTAGGATTAAAGGACTTAATTTGAGTTAAATTTTAAGAATTTCGGCACCAGCACGGGAAAGGTACAAAAAGGAAGTCTGCCTTTCCGCCCTGCAGATAATCTAAAGCAAAGTGATTGCAAGCTGTAACTTAAGAGGGAACTTTTTCTGAAGTTGGGAGTCTATCGTTTGGAAGAGCATCTCTCCCCCCCCCCCGGTTTGCAGGAGCGGTGGGGGGTGGAAAATTGAACTATATATGCCTGCAGGAAGGAATGAATTTAAAATTAAAAAGGACATCCGCTGCCTGATCTCTGGAGCCGGACTGCCTTGAAGGGGAAATTGAAGGGTGAGCTGTCAGCATTTTGAAACTGCTTATAGTAATAACTCTGCGTAAAGATACATTGTCTGTGGAGAGACTTTTATACAAAATAGCATTGGAGATAGAACTGAAACTGTGGCTTATTGGAAAAAAGGGGACTTTTAAAGAGACATTGTTCTAAAAAGTGTAAAGTGAAGTTGGAACTTTCCCCCCTAGTGGAGACTTTGTTGCAACAATAACAACTAAGCCACTTGAAGTAAGATCTAGTGGAAAATTCCTTTAAAAACAGAGGCACAGGTGTGGGACGCAACCTTGGTTCTGAATGAGAGTGTTATGGATAAAGAAAAGGGGAAACTAGAAGAAAAAAGTGCAAGCTTAAGATCTGGTAGACAATACAAGACTGACTTTTCCCACCAGCGAAGAGCTTCAACAAGTGGAGGCACGGGAACAGCTGCTGCCGTCCAAACAAAAGTAAAAACAATGTCAACAGAGGACGCCCTGGCAGAGGCACTTGGCAAAATTAATGCATCTTTGGAACATTTAACGAAGCAGGGAATAGAAACAAGTAAACAAGTTGCGGAAACTAATAAACAAGTAGCCGAGGTCTCAGCAAAAATTGATTTGAATACGAAAAGCATTGATGAATTAGGAAGGAAGGTGAATTCTAACACAGAGACTATTGTAAGACTTTTGGAGGATTCGGCTACAACTCGAAAGATTGCCGAGGAAGCAAAGGAAATTGCTGTTGCCACTCAAGAGAGGATACCACCGGTTATCAAGAAGCTGGAGGATCATGACCTGACTTTTTCTATGACTGAACTTCAAAGGAAAGAGAAATTTAAGGATCAGGTCGGTTCCGGAAAACGAGAGAGATAATCTGGTGGACTTTTTAACAAAATAATTTCTAGACTTTTGGCAACAGGGTTTGGAGAAGGAAGAATTTAAGATAGTGAGTGCATTTAGGCTTGGCATAAGACAAAAGAAGAATAAACCAAGAGACTGTTTGATAACATTAAGATCAAAAGAAGAAAGAGATAAAATTTTGAACCTGCACTATCAAAAAACTTTGGAGATTGAAAATTCCTTTGTGGAGATTTTTAAAGACATTCCGAAGCATATCTTGGATGTAAGAACCTACTATAGAGACTTGGTTGTTTTACTGAAAAAAAATAAGATACTTTTCAGGTGGGAATTTCCACAAGGCCTATCCTTTAAATATAAAGGAAGAAAGATAAGAATAAGAACATTGAGTGACAAAGACAAGTTTCTGAGAGATCACGAAGAAGATCTGGTGAAGGAGGTGGAACCTGGAGGGGAATCGACGCCGCCAGGAAAAGGAACACTGGACATTTCAAACCTATCATTTGGATTGAAACTACCGTTAGAAGAAGACCAACTACTTGGAGCAACAGGAGTAAGTAAATAGTCGCATCATGGCTCTGCAACTTCTAAGCTGGAATTGTAATGGTATAAACATGCCCCGAAAGAGGAAAGCAGTTTTTCATATATTGAAGAAAGAACAATTGGACTTGATTTGTTTACAAGAAACACATGTGATGAGGTCACATAGGTGAATAAAAGATTGGGCCAGGAATTTATCTCAGCTGACAAAGTCAAAAAAAGAGGAGTTGTGATATACGCAAAGGAAAAATTGCAACCGAAATTTATTTTTAAAGATGAACAAGGAAGAATATTGGCAATTGAAATTCAAGTCCAAGGAGAAAAATTTTTGATCGTAGGAATTTATGCACCGAATGAGGGGAAATCTGAATTTTTTAAGAAGTTGCATGAGATCTTGCTGGACTATTTGGATTACAATTTAATACTGATGGGAGATATGAATGGAGTAGTTTCTACAAATATGGATAAAGCACAAAGACAGATAATTACTAAAGATGGAAGACTACCCAAAACCTTTTTTGAAATGACTGACAGTATGGATTTAATTGACATTTGGAGAACAAAGAACCCCCTTGAAAGAGAGGGAACCTTCTTCTCTGAAGCCAAGATGACATGGACTAGAATTGACCAAATCTGGATTTCTAGAGGATTGGCACCAAAGATAAAGAAAGTGGAAATCTGCCCAAAAACTTGCTCCGACCATAACGCAGTAAAAATGGAAATGAAGCAATTAACAACTGGTTCCTTCAGATGGAGGATGAATGACACCTTATTTAGAGATGAAGAAGTTTATAAAAAGGCCCAAAAAGCTTTGAGAGACTATTTTGAAATAAATATGAAGACCAACGTGGAAAAAAGAGCAATCTGGGACGCAAGTAAAGCCGTTATGCGTGGATTTTTGATACAACAAAATGCAATAAAAAAGAGAAGTCAGAATGAGAAAAAAGATAAGATTTTGAGAAAGATAAAAGAAGGGGAAAGGAAATTAAGATCAAAACCAAAATCTCAAGAGATCCTGAGAGAAATTAAATTATACCAGACACAATATATGGAACTGATGAATCAACAAATAGAATGGAAAATTAAACAAATGAGACAAAAGACATTTGAATCAGCAGACAAATGTGGAAAACTATTGGCTTGGGAAATAAAGAAAAGACAAAAACTGAATATGGTTACAAATCTAGAAGTGGAAGGAAAGAATATTTATAAGCCAAATGAGATTAGAAACTGCTTCCAGGAATATTTTAAACAACTATATGCACAAGGGCCTCAGAACGAAATGGACATTGATTGTTTTTTGAAATCAAATGGATTACAAAAAATATCAGAAGAAAGTAAACTAGAGTTGAACTGTAAAATATCTGACCAGGAAATAGAAGGTGTCATTCAAAACATGCAACTGGGCAAGTCTCCGGGACCGGATGGGCTGACTTCCAGATATTATAAAGTTTTGAAGGACTGGTTATTACAACCTTTGAAGGAAGTCTGCAATGAAATTTTGGAGGGGAAAAGAGCACCAGAATCGTGGAAAGAGGCTTTCATTACACTTATACCAAAGACAGAGACTGAAAAGACCCAACTTAAGAACTACCGCCCTATCTCGTTACTAAATGTGGATTACAAAATCTTTGCTGACATTTTGGCTAAGAGATTGAAAAAAGTTTTGATGGAGGAGATTCATAGAGACCAAGCGGGCTTTCTCCCAAGAAGACACTTGTCAGATAATGTAAGGAATATAATTGATATTTTGGAAAAATTAGAAGTGAACATAAATACTAAAGCAGTTTTGATTTTTGTGGATGCGGAGAAAGCCTTTGACAATATTTCTTGGAGTTTCATGAGGAAAAATCTCCAGGGGATGGGGGTAGGCCAAGGGTTTGAAAATGGTATAAGTGCAATATACTCTGAACAAAAAGCAAAGCTAATTGTAAATAATGTGGTTACGGAAGAATTTAAGATACAAAAAGGGACACGTCAGGGGTGCCCAATCTCCCCACTACTTTTTATATCAGTCCTGGAGGTTTTGCTGAATATGATTAGAAGAGACCAGTTGGTTAAAGGTATACAGGTCGGAGCCAAACAGTACAAATTGAGAGCATTTGCAGATGATCTTGTTCTTACATTACAAGAGCCAGAATCTAGTACTAAAAGGGTTTTAGAATTAATTCAAGAATTTGGTCAAGTAGCAGGATTTAAACTGAATAAGTTTAAAACTAAGGTATTGGAGAAAAATTTAACACCTATTGAAAGGGAGAGGTTTCAGAATGAGACAGGTTTAACTGTGGTTAAGAAAGTTAAATATTTGGGGGTTAACATGACAGATAAAAATGCGAATTTGTTTAAAGATAATTATGAGAAATGTTGGACAGAAATGAAAAAAGATTTGGAAATTTGGTCAAATTTGAAGCTTTCCTTGTTGGGGGCGAATTGCAGCTATAAAGATGAATGTATTGCCTAGAATGTTATTTTTATTCCAAACATTGCAAATAGTTGACAAGATGGACTGTTTCAAGAAGTGGCAGAAAGATATTTCTAAATTTGTCTGGCAGGGCAAAAAGCCCAGAATAAAATTTAAGATTTTAATAGATGCAAAGGAAAGGGGGGGATTTGCCCTGCCAGACTTTAAATTATATTATGAAGCAGCAGCTTTCTGCTGGTTGAAAGACTGGCTACTTCTGGAGAATACAGACATTTTGGATTTAGAAGGTTTTAATAATGCTTTTGGGTGGCATGCATATTTGTGGTACAACAAGGTGAAAGCTCATAAAGCTTTTAAAAACCATGTTGTCAGGAAAGCATTGTATAATGTTTGGGTCAAGTACAAAGATTTGCTGGAAAATAAAACTCCAAGGTGGCTGTCCCCAATAGAGGCAAAGGCTGTAAAAAAACTTAATATGGAATCCAAATGGCCGAAATATTGGGAGATTTTGGAACAAGAAGGGGATAAATTGAAATTGCAGAGTTATGAGAAACTGAAAGATAAAGTGTGAGACTGGTTTCATTATTATCAAATAATGGAGGCTTATAAGTTAGACAGGAGAATTGGTTTCCAGGTGGAAAAATCAAAATTGGAAACAGAACTGTTAGAACCCAATGCTAAAATATTATCAAGAATGTATAACTTGCTGTTGAAATGGAATACGCAGGATGAAACGGTTAAATCAGCTATGATCAAGTGGGCTCAAGATATTGGTCCCAACATTATGCTTGCTGACTGGGAACAGTTGTGGACCACCGGCATGAAATTTACGGCATGTAATGCCCTAAGAGAGAATATTATGAAAATGATTTATAGGTGGTACATGACCCCAGTCAAGCTTGCAAAAATTTACCACTTGCCTGATAATAAATGTTGGAAATGTAAAGAAACTGAAGGTACATTCTTTCACCTTGGACGTGCCCAAGGATTAAGGCTTTCTGGGAGATGATCTATAATGAAATGAAAAAGGTATTTAAGTATACCTTCCTGAAGAAACCAGAGGCCTTTCTCCTGGGCATGGTTGGCCAATTGGTGCCAAAGAAGGATAGAACATTCTTTATGTACGCTACAACAGCAGCAAGAATACTCATCGCAAAGTATTGGAAGACAGAAGATCTACCCACCGTCGAAGAATGGCAGATGAAAGTTATAGACTATATAGACTGGCAGAAATGACTGGCAGAATCCGAGACCAGGGAAAAGAGATGGCGGAAGATTGGAAGAAATTTAAGGATTATCTTAAGAAATATTGTAAAATCATTGAATGGTAGAACGATGTTGATTTAGAAATTAAGGGGTTTTCAGCTGTAATGATTAGGTATTAAGAAAAGAAAGATTAAAAATTAAACAGAAATTAGGGGAAGGATTTGCTGAATTGATTCAATTAGAGATTGGAATACAGGAAGGGGAGGTATGAGGAGGACGGGAAAGTAAGTTTTATGAATATAAGGGATTGAAATTATACTTGTTATTGTATGTGTTTTGCATGTTTTGTATGTATTTCCCCCCCTCTCCTTTCTTGTTTTTTCTATTTTAGAAAACTCTTTCAAAACTTTAATAAATATTTTATTAAAAAAAATATAATAATTTCGTCTTGCGAGGCACCACTGTATTGCCTTTGATCCCGGAAGGATTAGGGTTGAATCAGAAATTTATTAGTCAACCTTCTTGGCTCAAAGGGGGCCTTTCAGAGTGGGATTTCCTGCCACACTCCCCCAATCACATTTTAAAAATCACTTTGACTATCTATTCATGGTCATGGAAGTATTGGACCATACTTGCTGCTGGTGCTGGACACAGTTATTTGCTTAATTTTTTACTCACCAGATGCCAAAGCAAGAGGAGTAAGCATGAACCTCACTCTCCTTTGGCTTTAAGACAGTTTAGCATGGCCAATGAGCTTAGATTACATGATGGCACTGGAAGACAAATCAGAGTGAGGGCAATACTAAATACCCCCCAGGACGACATCTAGTTGATTAACCATAGAGTTAAAAATAGAAAACCCCAAGAGCATGGGGTTTGCTATTGCCGTTATACTAAGTGGAGTGAATATTTTGTACATTTGGTCTCCCCAAAATTGCCAAAATGTAGTGTTCCACTTTGCAGCTTGCTAACAGGGCTCTATTGGGAGTCTGTCAGGGTGAATGAAACACTGCCCTGCCAACCACATTCTGCCCCCAAACCAGCTCCGACCTGTCTCCCTTCTAATAAACAAGCAGTCTATAAGAGGACCAAACTGCAAGAGGCAGTGGAGGACAGAAGTGCCTGGCGTGCTCTGGTCCATGGGGTCACGAAGAGTTGGACACGACTAAATGACTAAACAACAACAACAACAACAACTATAAGAGGAGGCAGTGCCTATTAGATTTTTCTCTTTCATCTCAGTTTTGCCGTTGTTGCACTCAGCAGTGAGGAAGATGGGGGCAAAAGAAGAATTAGTTGGCTCTGCCTATCATTGGTTCTGACACCACCTACTGGTTGGTCTCCCTCTCTTCTGTCCCACCAAACCCAATGAGCAGCCACCACTGGGGGGAGCCATTTTGACTCAGCCCTAGGATGAATAGATAAGAGATTAAGAGACAGACAGAGAGAGAGAGAGAGAGAGAGAGAGAGAGAGAGAGAGAGAGAGAGAGAGAGAGAAATGATAGGTAGATAGGTAGGTATAGATTCATAATTTGCTACAAATGATGTAATCTTTTTGCCTATGGGTTTCCTGCAATGAGCAGCAGAAGAAGTTAAACAGTATCCATGGCCAAACAAATTATATTTCAAATCTGCCCCAAATCATAATGGAAGATGGATGCAAGAGAGCGTGAGAAAGCCAGGACAAATGAAAATCCAGCAGTCAGTATTTGAATTAACAATCCCTCTTTCTCTCACCTGCTCTCTCCCTTTGTGCTTTTCGTACTGCAGTGGGGGCAGGGGGGGGGACAGCCACTTCCAGCTTCTGTAATTATTGATGCAGTTTTTGCTTGGAAGTGCAAAGATATTTGTGACAAGCCACAGAACTGAGAATATTGGAGGTGTAAATGGAATGGCCTCTTTCTGTAAGCTCAGCTGAAAACGGGTATTAGAAGAGACATCAAAAACATGCTGGAGAGTAGAGAGTGTTTAAATAAAATTGCCTCAATCTCTTCACCTTGCTGTATTCACTTCTGGCTGCTGCCTTCCAGCGCTGCCGGCATGTGTCCAATACAATGGCCAGTGTGTCCTCTTGAGATGACAATTTGAGATGACAAAGGCTTATTTTATATTCTTCACTACAGTGGTATCTTGGTTTACAACCATAATCCGTTCCGGAGGTCCGGTTGTAAACCAAAGCAGGTTGTAACCCAAGGTGCACTTTCACCAATGGGGCCTCCCCACAAAAAAAATGTTGTAATCCAAAAAAATGGGTTGTAATCCAAAAAAAGGGACACGAACTTCTGGGTTTATCATGGTTGTAATCCAAAGCGGTTGCAAACCAAGGTACCATTGTATTTCAGAAGGGAGTCGGCATGGTATAATGGTTAAAGGTGCTGCGCTAGGACCTTGGAGGACAGAGTTCAAATCACTGCTCACCCATCCACTGGGTGACCTTGGGCCAATCATCTTTTAGCTTAACCTTCCCCACAGGGTTGTTGTGAGGGTCGAACTGGGATGGAGGAGAATCATGTATACTCCCTTGAATCACTTGGAGGAAAGATGGAATTGAAATGTAATTATAATATATATTTTTTAAATCTCCCCCAGTGTTTCCTCCTAAGATCCAGTCCAGAGAGGGAAATGTTTGGGAACATGTGGGCCTCCTGCTATTGTTTGACTCCAACTCCCATCAGCCCTTGCCAACAACCATCATCACCTTGCCAACAAAGGTCTGTATAGTTAAAGCTATGGTTTTCCCAGCAGTGATGTATGGAAGTGAGAGTTGGACCACAAAGAAGGCTGATCACCGAATAATGGATGCTTTTGAATTATGATGCTGGAGGAGACTCTTGAGAGTCCCATGGACTGCAAGAAGATCAAACCAATCCATTCTTAAGGAAATCAGCCCTGAGTGCTCACTGGAAGGACAGATCGTGAAGCTGAGACTCCAATACTTTGGCCATCCCATGAGAAGAGAAGACTCCCTGGAAAAGACCCTGATGTTGGGAAAGATGGAGGACACAAGGAGAAGGGGCAACAGAGGACGATATGGTTGGATAGTGTTCTCGAAGCTACCAGCATGAGTTTGACTAAACTGCGGGAGGCAGTGGAAGACAGGAGTGCCTGGCGTGCTCTGGTCCATGGGGTCACGAAGAGTCGGACACGACTAAATGACTAAACAACAACAACCCATCAGCTCTAACTGATCTTTATTTATTTTATTTTTAAATAAAGGTAGATACTAGCACTTGGGACCTTTTGCATGCCACAAATGTGTTCCACCACACAGCTATCATCCTTTCCTAGGACATGAAGCTCCCTTATACTGAGTCATTGATTCACTGAGCCTGGTATTATCTTCTCTGACTGGTAGTGGACCTCTAAAGTCTGAAGCAGGGGTTCCTTCCCAGCTCATGGTCCCAGATCCTCCTAACTGGAAGAGGCAGAGTCTGAACGCAACTGCATTCAAAATGTCTGTCCTTCAGTTGAGTTCTTGATGCAAACTTTTTTAAGAATGTTGCAAACGAATTACTTTTACCATCCTCTTTAGAATGTTCTCTCTCTTTCTCTCTTTTAAAGGAGGCTGTTATCTCCACCTCTGTCCAGAGATGCACATAAAGTGCCAAAAATTGTAAAAGGGGTGGGGGGCGGGAATCAATATGTCATTAGCTATTTTTTCCCTCCCAGAAAAGTTCATAGAAGTAGGTGGTAACGTTGATGAGAAATTGGGAGGGAAGAGGTGGAAACAGTTCCAAAGATCAGATCATTCAAACAACGAAGCTCCTTGCTGATTTCTATCAATATATTCCTTGATGTGCTTCTCCAGAGCTCTGATCTGAGTTGTTAACTTGACATTTATGTCAAAACTACATCCCATAAAAGGTCAGAACAGGGCTTAAACATCACTAGTCGTGTAAACATCAACAGCCCTCACCTCGTGCTGAAAATACAAAGTGAAAGGAAAGAATGGTGAACTTTATGAGTGTTCACTCATGGAGACAATCCATTTTCTCTGATCCAGGTGAGATAGCATCTTAGGCCCCATCTGCACTGTACACTTAAAGCAGTATAATACCACCTTAAACACTCATGTCTTCTCCCAAAGAATCCTGGGAACTGTAGTTTGTTAATGGTGTTGAGAGCTCTTAGGAGACCCCCTACCCCTTTCACATAAGTACAATTCCCAGAGTGGTTTGATAATCAACCCCTCTTCCCAGGAAACTCTGGGAACTGTAGCTCTCTGAGAGTGTAAAGAGGTATGATACTACTTTAAATGTATAATGCAGATGGGGCCTTGCTGTGTCTCCTTAGTCCAGGATTCCCTGCCCTGATGCCTTGCAGATGTTTTCAGCAACAACCCTCACCATCTCTAACCATTAACCATGCTGAGGAAGGGGGCAGGAGGTGAAAACTGTTACTACAAAATTCAGAGAACTGCATAATCTGGAGGATAAAAAACCTTCCAGTCTACGTATTAGCCCAAGATGTGCAAATGGTGTCAATTTGCTAAAAAAACACAGAGGGAACAAAATTCTGCTCCATCGCTAGTAGAAGGCAATATGTTTTGTTTTTATTACTACATATCTGCATTTATTTCTGTACATATTAAGTGATAATTAACCTGTAAGTCTGAATTTCTGTTTTATTTGCTTGCATATGCTTTTATGTGTTTTTATATTGCTATATTACTGGTTTTAGGATGTTTGTGTTTTAATTTTTTAATTTTTTAAAGACTTGTATATTGGTTGCTTTCTAGACTGTATACCACTTAAGATATTTTGGAAATATTTAGTGGTATATAAATGCTTTTAAATAAATAAATAAATAAATAAATGAATGAATAAATGAATAAATAAATAAAAGCACTAAGTAGGGATGGGAGGGAACATTGAGTTTGTTGGCATATTAATAAGAAGCTACCCAATTTGCATTCCTTGAACCAGGAGGGAAACCAAAGTGCAGACATCCTTCAAAATTCACACTTCTCCAAATTTGTGCATTGGTTCCTCCACCAATCCAAAAATTTATCAAAAAATGCATTCTATTAGGCAAAATGTGTGCATAAAAATGGATATACATATTAGGGGGGGCATTAAAAATGCATTGTCTTAGGGGAAATTGCTTGCAAAAATGTGCATTTTAGTAAAAGCTGCATACAAAAATGTATTCATTAGGAAAAAATAAAACTAAAATGCTGATGGCTTTTCAAAAGGATTTTTGTTTTGTTTTGTTTTTTAAAAAAAACTTTTTCAAAGGATTGGAAAAATGAGAAACTAAAATTGACAGCTCCATCTATCCCTAGTACTAAGTAAAAAGCCTGAGCTTCTCTCTCTTACACCACACAACAGTCCTTGAAAGCAGAGGTTTATGCTTGCTGGTTGTCTCAATTCTCTCTCCCCCCTACCCCCCTCCCCAAAAAATCATCTCAGAATCAAGGGGTTGGAAGGGAACCCAAGGTTCATCTAGTCCAGGCATGGCCAAACTTGGCCCTCCAGATGTTTTTTGGGACTACAATTCCCATCATCCCTGACCACTGGTCCTGTTAGCTAGGGATGATGGGAGTTGTAGTCCCAAAACAATTGGAGGGCCAAGTTTGGCCATGCCTGATCTAGTCCAGCATCCTGAAATGCAGGAATTACAGCTAAAGAATTATTTGTCTCCAATGCAGTTCTCAGAAGCCCTGAATAAAAGATTTTTTAAAAAGCTGCCAGGTATCATGTGAATACGTAACATAATGCCTCAACTCAGAAAAAAAGAAAAAATCTTTGCAATGACTTCCACTCTGGAACACATATGGCTGCATACCTCACCATGCAGTAGGCAATATATCAGACTAAATAACTTAAAACAAAACTGCACACCCGAAGGTGAATTTATTGTCTGCATTCTCTTCCATGCGGAGATTCCTTTGAGGTCCCCGCCTGCACCCAACTTTTACGATCTGGCAGGGGATGGGAAACAACGATGGTTCTATTGGAGGCAGCTGTGTAAGCAGTTCCCATTTAACTGGAAGACAATGAAAAATTAATCGCAAACCGAATGTAACTAAGTTTTGGTGGAAAGAGCAAAACCACTCAGACATTATCATCTTCAACAGATGTTTGCTGACTGTCTAAATTTACAAAATTACCTGTCATGTTTTACTATTTCCTCGAGGAAAACAAAAAAGAAAATCAGCAGTCCTGACTTGTCTCTCTGAGTTAATAAAACGTTCCCCATATAAATAGGATATTAAAAGAGCTTTTGACTTGCAGTCATAACAGTTAGCTGGAAAGATTGAAAAATGGGAGAGATAGTCCTCTCACTAGTATTGATTGCTGTTCGATATTCTTAACTACAGAAGGAGAGTTCAGAAGAGTCTTGGCAGTTAAAAGACTGCATCTCTCTCCCTCTCTTTTTTGAACATCTGCTTCTGCTATGGAAGAAGGTGAGGTGACATTTGTCATGTCTGAAAAGTTGTTTTCCTACAGGCGGAAAATATCCAGAAGCATATCACGCAAAGAAAGTTGAACAGGAGCTGAGGGCCAGCAGAAGGCTCTCTAATTCTTTTCTAACAAAAGCCCTGCAAGGTAGTTTAAACTGAGAGATCACGACTAGCCCTGGGTCAACTAGTAAGGTCAAGCAGTGGTTTAAACCCAGATCTCCTGGGTCCTAATCTAACCACTAAAGCCACACACTTCAACCCCGATCCCCAGATGTTGCTGGACTGTAACTCCCATCATAATTATCAATAGTGGTAGTAATAGTAATAATAAATATTAATAATTACCATATTTTTCGCTCTATAAGATGCACATTTCCCCCTCCAAAAATTAAGAGAAATGTGTGTGTGTCTTATGGAGCGAATGCAGGCTCCTTGGCTTCAGCGATAGCAACGCGAAGCCTCCGAAGCGCAGTGGGAGCACTCCCGTCACGCTCCGGAGGCTTCGGGTTCCTTTCACTGAAGGGTAGGTGCCCTTCAGCTAAGGCGCAGTGCCCCTTCAGCTAAATGAGAGGGGTAATGGAAGGGGCTCCGTTTCTCCTGCCGCTTCACTGAAGGGGCGCTGTGCAGAGAGGGGAAGATTTATTTTTTCTTGTTCTCCCCTCTAAAACAAGGTGCGTTCTATGGTTGGGTGCGTCCTATAGAGCAAAAAATATGGTATAGCAAATATAGTGGATGCTACGGGCTTCTAAACAAGGTATTAAACACACAGCTTCTTTTAAACTTCAGTTGCTTATTTTAAGTGTTTCCTAAAGGAACATTTGGGATGTGGGTGGCCTAGGGCTTGCCGATCAGAAGGTCGGCGGTTTGAATCCTCGTGATGGGGTGAGTTCCCATTGCTCAGTCCCTGCTCCTGCCAACCTACTGTTCAGAAGCACACAGTGCAAGTAGGTAAATAGGTTCCGCTCTGGCAGGAAGGTAAACGGCATTTCCGTGCACTGCTCTGATTTCACCAGAACTGGCTTCATCATGCTGGCCACATGACCCGGAAGCTGTATGCCGGCTCCCTCGGCCAGTAAAGTGAGATGAGCGCTGCAACTCCAGAGCCGTCCATGACTGGACCTAACAGTCAGGGGTCCCTTTACCTTTAAAGGAACATTATCTCCTGACACATCCTTTGTTGCATTAACTTTGTTCTGTAAAATAAATATTTCTTATTTGTCCAACCTCTGCCTGAGTCTCCCAACTATCCAAGCTTACCCTCATACTAAAACCAAAAGATAACCCATCTTGGTTATTATAGCATGTACCGAGGGGGTTTGCTATACCCCACAGTTAAAAAACCAACCAAAAATGTTTTGTCTATTTCCTTTATAAAAATATATCCTGAACTTTTAACCACTAAGATTCCAGGGGTATCACTTCTGTTATGGCCCTCAGTTGCATTAACATGGACAACTGTTGTCTCAGGTCACTGAGTGGTATCCAACAGTCAGTGGTACAGTGGTTAGAGTGTTGGAATAGGACCCATGAAGCTCACTGGGTGACCTTGGACTAGTCACAGTGTCTCAGCCTAACCGACCTCACAGGGTTGCTGTGAGGATAAAATGGAGTTGAAGAGAATAGTGTGCAGCACCCTGAGCTCCTTTGAGGAAAGGAGGGATATCACTGCAAAGAACAAACAAACAAACAAACAAACAAACAAACAAACAAACACATAGGTGCCCTTCTGTGAGTGCAAAGGACTTCTGTTCCAATCGAGGTGTTCACTAACAATCTTTGCCAACTCCTCTGCCTCCTTGCAGCTCACAACACTCCTCCCAAAATCTGTTGTGGAAGGTCCTGTAACCCACCAAAATAAATTTTTATGTGTGGGAGGGTTCTGGGGGCTACAAAGAGGAGGGGGAATTACCAATAATAATCTCCTCTCTTCTTCCATTAGTAGGCACCTCTGATGAAGCCAGCAGTGCTAGGAGCACCAATTGGATTCAACCCATTGGAGATAAAAGGTAAAGGTAAAGGACCCCTGACAGTTAAAGTCCAGTTGCGAACGACTCTGGGGTTGCAGCGCTCATCTCGCTTTACTGGCCGAGGGAGCTGGTGTTTGTCCTCAGACAGTTTTTCTGAGTCATGTGGCCAACATGACTAAGCCGCTTCTGGCAAAACCAGAGCAGTGCACGGAAATGCCGTTTACCTTCCCACTGGAGCGGTACCTATTTATCTACTGGCACTTTGACGTGCTTTTGAACTGCTAGGTTGGCAGGAGCAGGGACTGAACAACAGGAGCTCACCCCGTTGTGGGGATTTGAACCACCGACCTTCTGATTGACAAGCCCAAGGCTCAGTGGTTTACACCACAGCACCACAAGCAAAGCCTACTGAGAGTGAGGGCAGGCTAAAGCCCATGCAGAAACTTTTTCACTAGCTGTCCTGGACACATGCTGGGAAAGGTTCATGTTTCCTGATTAGATGGGGGCAGGAGTTAAAAAAACAACTCCAGTCTGTTCCTGAGTGTTGTCAGCATCACACAAGGTCACAGTCTCCTTTAGGGCCAAGGAAACAAATCAAAGTTTGCTCCACAGCCGTGACTCTGTCTCCATGTTCGGTTCTAAACTTGCATAAGAGCAAGCAATCAATATTCAGTTTAGAAATAATTGATAGGATGATACAGCTGCTCATGCTAAAGGATTAAGTCTCAACCAATAGTAATAACCCTAAGGCTTTTTATAATGTAGAGAATCTTCTTCTGGGTGTGAAATCATTTCTCTAGAAGGAGAAATTCTGACAGATGGCATTAAGTTGTCAGAACCTACACATATATGGCTGTGATAGATGAGTTCTTCCATATGGATTTTAACTTCCTTGGCATGCTGGGTTTTCTGATGGCTATCAGGTCAGATGATGTGCCAAATTCTGGGAGAAATAAAGTCTCTCTGTGTAGCAAAATGCGTGGAGAGTTTCTCTGACAGAGACACAACCAGAAGCCATTTCATGTAGTGAGAAACAGAGTTGCAGATTGGAGCATTCTCTGGCTCTCCTCTGACTTCTGTCTGCTGCTCAGCCAGGGGCTCCAACCGGGCCCCCACTTTGAGGGGACCCAGCCACGTGACACCACCTGGCATGCACCGGGCGGGGGCAGGGCATGGGGAGGGTGATCTTCACGCTTCCTCATCCCAGCCCCTGCCTGGCTCCTGGACTCCCGGGCAGAGGCTGAGACGAGCAAAAGCAAAGATCAGCCTCACTTGTCTCAGCTGCCATGCAGCTGGGGGGTGCTGAAGCCCCTTCTGCCCCCTGTACCCAGAACCCCTATGCTCAGCCTTGACAACTTGGTTGTGAAATTGCAGAATTAAAGACCAGCAGGGGCTGAAAGGGAACTTGGCAGTGGTCGTATTACTCAGTGGTTGTTTGTTCAAGAGGGGTAGTTACTGTATTTTGTTCACTCATTTCATATACAGTGGTGCCCCGCAAGACGAACGCCTCGGAAGACGAAAAACTCGCTAGACAAAGGAGTTTTTCGTTTTCTTAGCCGCTTCGCAAGACGCATCTCCCCATGGGCTTGCTTCTCCGGCGGGGAGAAGATCACTTCCCCTCTGTCCCCGGAGATTGCGGGGCAGGCAATGGGGAGAAGCAATCTTCTCCCCGCCGCCCCTTGCTTTAAACAGGTCCGGGGACAGAGGGGAAGGTGCACGCCTTCCCCTCTGTCCCCGGACGGTCTCCATAGGAACGCATTGATTGATTTTCAATGCATTCCTATGGGAAACCGTGCTTCGCAAGACGAAAAACTCGCAAGAAGAAAAAACTTGCGGAACGAATTAATTTCGTCTTGCGAGGCACCACTGTATTTATATAACACAATGCCAAAATAACCTCTAAGTGGCTTACACCCACCCACACCCACACCCCTGCACTGCAAGGCAGGCAATTTACTATGGTCACAGTTCAATTCAAAGTGTTGGTGCTGACCTTTAAAAGCCCTAAATGGCCTCGGTCCTGTATACCTGAAGGAGCATCTCCACCTCCATTGTTCAGCCCAGACACTGAGATCCAGCACCGAGGGCCTTTTGGAGGTTCCCTCACTGCGAGAAGCCAAGTTACAGGGAACCAGGCAGAGGGCCATCTCGGTAGTGGCACCCGCCCTGTGGAACGCTCTCCCACCAGATGTCAAAGAAATAAACAACTATCTGACTTTTAGAAGACATCTGAAGGCAGCCCTGTTTAGGGAAGCTTTTAATGTTTGATGAATTATTGTATTTTAATATTTTGCTGGAAGCTGCCTAGAGTGGCTGGGGAAACCCAGCCAGATGGGTGGGGCATGTATGTGTGTGTATATTATTCTGGTTCTCTCACAAAGGTTTCTATTTCCCACCCAAGATGCTGACCCAAGGATGGGTGAAAATTCACATACACCCCTCGCTGGTATTTCTCTTTCTCACCAGGCAGGCTCAAGCAGCAACGTTCCTGCAGGCATGGTCATCACTTGACACCTGTGGCTTCAAGTGACCATCTGCATGCATGAACAAGCGGCCCCAGATCAAGAACCACATGGAGAGCTTCCATGGCATCTCCAAGGCAACACCCTTCCAAAGAGTCTTGGCACTGAAGCTTCTTTTCATTCCATCTGCCCCAGATCTAATTAAATGGCTTGGCAGTCAGTCCAGAATGGCCAAAGGGAGATACTCCTATGTACAAGGCACAATTTAGGTTTGGAGAGGATTAGGCACAGTGGTAAAAGAGGGGAGGTCTATCAGCTGTAATAATAATTTCTAAATGGAAGGGCTATAGCTCAGTTGCAGAGCCCATGCTTTGCATGCAAAAGGTCCCAGGTTCCATTCCCAGCATCTACAAGTGGGACAAGACTCCCTTCTGAAGGTCTAGATCAGCCTTTCTCAATCTTGGGTCCCCAGATGTTTTTGAACTACAACTCCCATCATCACTGACCACACGCTGGCTAGGAATGATGGGAATTGTAGTCCAACAGCATCTCAGAACCCAAAGTTGGGAAAGGTTGGTCTGGATAATTGCTTCCGGTCAGTGCAGACCAGTGCTGGAGAATCTAACTTGGCCTGAAAGGCTATATCCCCCAAAACAGGACCACCAGTCCCATATCTGACATCATATGTAACACAATGTGTGAAGCAGGTGAAGATGTGGCTGTAAAGGAACCACCAGGAGCTTAAAGCATGTTCTTTACTGCTTCTCAGCAAACAGGGCTTGCTAATCAGTTCCGACAGCATCAAGCTCCATAAATGATCCATTTTTAGGTATGCTTTGCATTCCACCTGTGCCGACAAACCAACATCCCACACCCTGTAAGCTGGCTTTGCAGACACCTTTGCCTGTCTGCAGGGTGTGGGGGTGTTGATTTGGGGGCATGGCTTGAATCCAAATTATACCTGCAAACACCAAAAGCAGGGCTTGCAGTGGGCACCAATTAGCTGGGTCACCATTTGCAGTCAGGAAAGGCCATGGTTCAATGTGAAAAGCATCTGCTTTGCATGCAGAAGGCCTCTGGTTCAATCTCCAGGAACACTGGGAAAGCCTCTCTGCCTTGAGAGTCACTGTCAGTCAGTATACACAGTTCTGAGCTAGCTGGACTCATTGGATTCGTTCGGAATAAGGCAGTCGGCCTCCTGTATTCCTGATGTCATAACAATGTTAAGTTATTAACATATGGGAAGCGCCACCCATTTGTCAAAATGGCCAGTGGAGGGTCGGGGAGGTCAGTATGTGGCCCACAGGCTAGATCCTGGTCCTCAGCCCTGGTGTAGGCAACCCTGAGCTGGATGGACCAATGGCCATCTTACCTGCCCATTGCGTGGTTCAGAAGCACTGATTGCCATTTCCCAAGAGGCAGTCAGTCAAGAATGGATATTGCCTTCATGCGCTCGTTATGGGGATCAGAGAGGCATATCAGAGTGGCCATGATGGGAAACACTGGACATGCATTGGGTCCAATCCAGCCAGTAGAGGCTGGTCGACTAGGGCGAATGCAGGGCTGCCCTTCCAAGCACAGTCTGTTCTTAGCCAGCCCCCATCTGGCTGCCGTCTTACTTATAGCGAGTCAGGGGTAGGTCTGCCTGTAATTTGCTTTTGCTCCACCTACTGTTGGTATCCCTGCCCTCCTCAAAGGTTACCAGTCACTACTGGACCAAAGAGGAAGATACAATGTCGGACTTCAAGGGTTGTGTCTAATCAAGTTATACCCACTGAGAGTTATAACCACTGAAATCAATAGACTTCAGTTAGACATGTTCATTAATTTCAAAGGGTTTACTCCGAGTAAGACTAAAACTGAATATAATATTTGAAGTGTTCCACAGGAAATGATTCATATATGGAATGAAACAAATAAAAACAGTTATAGAAATTATAGAAATGCTCTCCCCATGGAAATTTGCCTGGCACCTTCATTATACACCTTTAGGTTCTAGGCAAAAATGTTCCTCTTCAAACAGGTTTTTGGCTGACCAAAGTCCTTTTAAATGTTCTGGGGGGGGGGGGAGCTGGGGGGAGGGGCTTATTGTTCTGTTTTTATTATGAATTTTAAGTTTTTATATTTTTTTTTGCTGTATCTACGGATGAAGGGCGGTAAACAAATGTAATAAATAATAGTAATAACAAAAATATTTTAAAATCCATCTATCAGTGATGGTCATTTATTCTCCAAAACACACACACACAAACACATAAATTTCACAGTGAAACGCAGGTGGAAAGCCATGTAAAAACTCAAGTATTTGAGTCCTGCATTAGGCTACTCATTTCCTCCCAGCATCAAAATTGAAGCCATGATGGATGAGCTGCTAGCACTGTTTATTTGGCCCAGTTTCATAATCTGACAGTGTGAAAATACTGATCTGAGGCTGAAATTCAGACAGCACAATAAGGGCTGCCACAGAGCATCTACGTCACCTCCTGAAAGGCATCCTGGTTATGAAATTGCCAAGTTGATGGATGTCGCATCTGCATTGGAACTGAAGGTCTGATTCCTTTCCCGCCCCATGCCTTCCCCTACCACAGACCTCCTGAGCCCATAGAGACACTACTGAAAATCACGAGAATGTGCTCTTCTTCTTCAGCACACCCTCCTCACCTTTGGAATTGCGAACATCACTGATTTGGTAGGATGCCCACCCACACACCCAAGTTGCTCTCACAAGCTCCAAATGAGATTGAACCTCCCCTTTGCATGTGAGACAGGCTGCATGTTGCTTCCCATGCATGGGCTTCTGGGTAGAGGAGAGAGATAGAATAGCAGGGAGAGTAGCAATTACTGCACAGAAAGCAGCTCCTGCTGCTTGATTAATATCTCACCAAGGTTTTACAGGAGATAATGAATGGCCCATGTCAGTGGCCCACAAAAGTCTGGCTAGTCAGCCCAGCAGGGTGCATGCAAGCCTTAAAGGGACTCACACCAACAGGAGCCCAATGCAAAGTTTAAGATGCAAGATGTAGGAGATCCATCTGAGCTGTCACAAACTTTGGAAGCAAGCAAAACGTCAGAGCCTTACACGGGATTGATACCTTTTGAGAGGCTGAGAGCTGCCTGGGTAAGAATAGCCAGAGGAGGGTGGAGAAAAGCTTTCCTCTTGAGATTCTGTTTGCAAGCTGTGAAAGTGAAGAACACATTTCCTTTATATTGGGAGAAGAGCTGTTTTTAGGAAACCACCAAAATGGTTGAGCTTTTGGAGCTGTTTCCTCTGCTTTTTCCATCAGCTTGCCGATTTGTCAAAATCCCCCCTGCCCGATGCCATTTTCACACCCGGAAATCAATTCCTCCTGAGCTCCCACAAACATTCCCCTCTGCTGGTGGGCAGAGCTATGTGTTCTACAAAGAACAAAGGAAATTGCCTTATAATGAGTCAGATCACTGGTCCATCTAGTTCAATACTGTCTTCACTGACTGCTGCGGGCTCACCTGCAAAATTAACTATGTAAGGTAGATTTACCCTGTATTAGTCCATGTAGAGGAAGAGACATTTATCACAATACTCACAAGAGACTCTAGAGGTCACCCTAACAACCTTCAAGCGTTTGAAACAGGCTAAGCAAATGGATCACTAATCAAATCAATTTCCTCCCAGAAAATTGATTTGGAATTGAAAGGGAAGGATGAGTTCAGCATGATTTGTATTGTTAAGCCAGAACATCAAGTTGATGAATAATGGTCATTATGCTGTGTTGTACAAGACGGAACTGTGAGATTGGAGGCGTTGCCTGTGCAAATGACTGGGGTTAACAAGGAGGAGATAGAGACCTCATCGTGTCAGAGCAAAGAATATGGGTGTGTTTAAGAAACTCAGCTGATGGCTTAACCTTGATTTGTACACATGGGCAGGTGTGAAATCTAGAACAACAAGGCATGCTGGTAACAGACTGCGAGTCAAGCAGCTAAAATAAATTTGCATTATTTGGGCCCCATAATTAGTGTTTCTGCGGGGTCAAGCCATAGCCAGGATACCTGCTAACATTTACCCTGGGCAATCTTTAGAAGGGGTCTTACACTGTATTGCTCATTTGATAACGGGAACTATCGTCACATATAATTGTAGCTTACGAAAAAGAGTAGAATGGGCAGATTTGCAAAGGTAACTGATTTCCCCTCCTCCTGGCTTCAGTATAGAAATTGCAATTATATTTTGATGTAGACAAAGAGGTTTGCCATCCCTTCATTATTTTTAAAGTAGATCAAGAGGAGGGAACGATAATGAGCCACTGACCAAGAGATGGGATTGGAGGGCTTAAGAGAAGAGCCTGTTTACGTTTGTGTGGGTGCATGGGGGGAGAGTGCAAGATTGCAACCTTGCATGAGAGCATGGAGCCCCAAAACATGTGTTGGAGGGTATACACTGGTTGGGACTGATGGAATAGTACCATAGCTGTCAACTTTCAGATTTGAAAATAAGGGACCAGCAGCCTCGGAAATAAGGGATCAGCAGCCAAAATAAGGGATTTTCAGAGCACAGGTATGTTCGACTTCTGAGCCCCTCCGAGCCAAAGGCAGAATGCCCAGCCAGCAGCCAAACGAAGCCTCAAGTGGTGGTTCCCACAGCACAGCAACCCAGCAAAGGGGATGCAGCAAGGAAAACCACCATCACCTCTCTGCTGGGAAGCGCTGAGCAAAGGCGAGTCCCCAGGCAACGCGGCTGATTTGATCGGCACAAGGCTTGCAAGCTCCACCCCCCAGTCATTCTTAGACTCGTTATTGGGTGAGCAACACAGCCAAGCAACACAGTTGGAGTCTCCCTCCTCCCTGACCGGCAGGGAGGGAGGGAGAGGAGCTGCTTCCTTTGAAACCCAGGAAATTTAAGGGATATCATCAATAAGGGACAGCAGCGGGACACGGGGCTGGTATAAGGGACTTTCCCGCCAAATAAGGGACGGTTGACAGCTATGAATAGTACATCCAGCAATGGCAATAGGACCACAGGTTTGCCATCCCTGCTACAGTATAACTAAATATGCCTCCTACATTGGATGTGCTCTTTATACACGCCTGACAGCCGGATGTATTCTGAGACTGAAGTCCTTCCCTCATGCATCACAGTAGTCTCATTGATTGAATCCCTGCTGCTCTGATCACAAGCAGTGTGGTCTCAGTCCATTAATTTGGAGCATGGAAACACACAAAAATCAATGAGGTGCTACTTAAAACCCACTTTGCTCATGATTATAAATCCTGTGTTTAAATGTGTGCAAGGAACAAGAGAGAACATTTGAGTAAGTGGTAGAAAACAAACCAAGTCCATTGAGCCCTTTCTCAGATATAACAGGAAAGAAGGATGGGGCAATTGCAGGTGCTTATGCTGAAGCTGAGCCCAGATACGTATTTTCTACGCTCTAGCTGGGCCCTGTGTGCTAGACCAGTGGTTCTCAAACTTTTGTACTAGTAGGCTACTGAAAATTGGTGGGGTTCTGAGCAGACCACCTAAAACATATATTTTTTTCAGGGCCAGCATCATCAACACCAGCACTGCATTATTATGAAAACCACAGGCCCTAAGCCAGGCCAATGAGAAGGACCATTTTAACTAGTACCTAAAGGCAAAGGGACCCCTGACTGTTAGGTCCAGTAGCGGATGACTCTGGGGTTGCCACACTCATCTCACTCTGTAGGGCGAGGGAGCTGGCATACAGCTTCTAGGTCATGTGGCCAGCATGACTAAGCCGCTTCTGGTGAACCTGAGCAGCGCACGGAAACGCCGTTTACCTTCCCGCCAGAGAGGGATACTTTAATTAGGAAAAAAATTAGTAGACTACACCAGCGCTGTAAAGTGAAAATCATGGGTCCTAGGCCAGGGTGTTGATAGTCTGTTCAGTATATCTGACCCTGATTTAAAGAAACTGTCTTGGTGTCTGTTGTCAGATCCGAGTGCAGATATTCTCAGCTGCTCCACCAACTTTCCAGGGACCTTCTGAATGAGTTCATGGGCCACCAGTGGCCTGTGGACACAATTTGAGAACCTCCTTGGTGAAGTATCTAACTGGAGACCAAAACAGGTTCATTGGTTCAACACTTGAGGAGAGAAGAGGAAATGATGCCTTATGTGGAATGGCTAAGGGAGCTGGGCATGTTTAGCCTGGAGAAGAGGAGGTTAAGGGGTGATATGATAGCCATATATATATAAAAGGATGTCACATAGAGGAGGGAGAAAGGTTGTTTTCTGCTGCTCCAGAAAAGCGGACATGGAGCAATGGATCCAAACTACAAGAAAGAAGATTCTACCTAAACATTAGGAAGAACTTCCTGACAGTAAGAGCTGTTCGACAGTGGAATTTGCTGCCAAGGAGTGTGGTGGAGTCTCCTTCTTTGGAGGTCTTTAAGCAGAGGCTTGACAACCATATGTCAGGAGTGCTCTGATGGTGTTTCCTGCTTGGCAGGGGGTTGGACTCGATGGCCCTTGTGGTCTCTTCCAACTCTATGATTCTATGATTCTAAGTCTAGGGATGGACCCACACTGCCATTTTGAATTCCCAACAGGATGGAACCTAAACTCTGATAGATGTGAGATTTTGCAGTTGACAGTGACGTATGGGTCTAGAAAAGTCTGGGAAGTGAAGCTTAGTGAATACTAATGGGGATTTTATTTGCTTTATCTTGTGATCCCCCCCCCCAAATTCTCTCATGCTTTATTGCCTGGTTGATTTATCACTTCTCTCCACTGTCGAAAGCCAAATTGGGCAACAGTGTGATGTTCTGCTGCTGAAGTCAGCTGTTTATGAGTTTCAGCAGATGTTCCTGTTTGTAAGATACTTTGGGAGAGAAACCTTGCCTCATCTTAGCTATGCATCATTTTGCCCTTCCTTCCCTACATTTCCTCAGTCAGTAGGCAAGTGCTTCTCCTCTGAAGCTGATCAAACATGCAAACCGAGATTGGGTGAGGGGCACTGGAAAGTTTATGCAGCTATGTTCTTTTTAAAAACATCACACAAGGGTCACTCTGAAAAACCTTTTTCAGGACACAAGAGTTTTTAATGGATAACCTAGCTACCACTGGCAGCTCATTAGAGAGGAAGGTTGTGGAAAGAATTGTGCACCAGCAACAGCAACAGATTGGTTTCGACGCCAGGCGACAGAGTCAAATTCCTGTGGCTGCTTGATCAAAGCACACTGGAATTAGCAGTGTCGCAGAAGTTTGTAATTACCTGCTTTGTCCCGTGAAATTATCTAGTTTGTAGTGTTCAGTGAGATTAGGAAAGAAGTGTTTTAGCATTTTCTCTCTCTCTCTCTCTCTCTCTCTCTCTCTCTCTCTCTCTCTCTCTCCAATATATATATCTTACACAATGAGAACCAGCATTGTGCAGTGGTCAGAGAGTGTTCCTCAACAGTACCCACCAGATGTTGTTGGACTCAACTCCCACCAGCCTTTGCCAGTGTGACAGATATCCGGGCATGATGGGAGTTGGAGTCAAATACATCTAGAGATGTCACCATGTAGGAGAATGTTGGGTTGGAATGTTGAATTAGGACATGTCCTTGGTTTCTGGGAATCCTGAACTAAACATACATTTCTGTTGCTGTTGTTATCCCTATGGTTAATGTCATTAATTTTATTAGTATACTGTTGTTCTTGATAGTATTGGCATTGGTGATGATATTGCTAATGATATTGTTATAGATATTATTCATCTTTTAAACAACAACAGTAAGAGCAGCAACATGTTGCTCTATGGAACAAATGCCGCTGCCAAGCTACTTTGGGAGAAGCAATGACCCAGAAAGATCCCATTTGGGGACTGCCGTCCTGTGCCAAATTAAATTAGTTTGATAAAATATCTCTGTTCTGTGCAGATAGGGCTCCAAACTACCCTTGGCAATGTTCTGAAGGCCTGCTGTGTGGCATGTGCCAAAGGAAGACTGACAAACGGGAGCAGAGCAGCGCAACCTTCCATACCAAGTAGGCCGCAAAAGTAATTCGGCATGGGGGGAGGGGGGAGAGAGAGGCCAAAAGGAAGGGGGAGGGGGTTTATTGATGGGGGGTGTTCTTGTTTTTCTTTTGTATGTTGTGTTTTTGTCTTGCATTTAAATGCTGTCAACTGCCCTCAGATCTATGGATGAAAGGATGGTATACAAATTGAGTAAATAAACTTTTTTTAAAACAAACAAACAAACCCTCACCCCTGTTGTTTGGCTAAAAAGGCCACTTCGTAGTCAGTCAAAGCATTTAAACTTGTAAACCCTTCCAAAAAGATATACATCCCTTTGTAAAGATGAACAGGGACTGAATGTGCTAAACCATATTCAAATATGGCTTCTGCCATTGTGTCTGACTAGTCATGAAAAGGAACTATGCTAGAGGCTCTCTCATCTTTACAGCAGGGGTGGGGGAATCTTTACCGCCCCATCCCAATGTTGCTGAGCTACAACTCCCATCAGCCCCAGCAAGCATGGCAAATGTTCTGGCTGGATGGGAGTTGTAGTCAGCAGCATATGGAGCAGGGCTGTCTTTAGCATATGCTCTGCCGGGGTGCAAAGAGAATAACAACAACAACAACAACAACATATTATTATTATTATTATTTATACCCCGCCCATCTGGCTGGGCTTCCCCAGCCACTCTGGGCGGCTTCCAACAAAATATTAAAATACAGTAATGCATCAAACATTAAACATTCCCTAAACAGGGCTGCCTTCAGATGTCTTCTAAAAGTCTGGTAGTTGTTTTTCTCTTTGACATCTGGTGGGAGGGTGTTCCACAGGGCAGGTGCCACTACCGAGAAGGCCCTCTGCCTGGTTCCCTGTAACTTGGCTTCTCGGAGCGAGAGAACTGCCAGAAGGCCCTCAGCGCTGGACCTCAGTGTCTGGGTTGAACGATGGGGATGGAGACGCTGCTTCAGATATACTGGGCTGAGGCTCGGTGCCCCCAAATTAACTTTTATTGAGCTTTTTCTGGGAGGGGGGAAGCCAAAGTTGTTGACCTCTTTTTAGAGGGGAAATCGCTCACCTGTAATGATGATGCAGCAGGAAAACTGCTTTTGTTTTCTGAGTCATCGGGAATATTTGACGCTACGGAGTCACTGTCGCTGATCAAGATGTGCCCCCTCCCTGAATTCGGCCCCCAGGTGCCCTGCACACCTTTACCCCTGGGTAAAGATGGCCCTGATATGGAGAGCCCAAGGTTCCCTTCACCTGCTTCACAGCACATAAGGTCTAGAAACATGTGTGTGCTTTTTTAAAAAAGCAGACATTTTGAGCAAGCTAAATTCTGTGCATTTCCTGAAGACATATAGCCCTGTTCACTGTATAACAAAGACAAATGGTTGTCTCCAATAGTTGTCCTACTCAGAGTAGACCCATCAAAAGTAATGGACATTGACTCACTTGGGTCCATTAGTTCTCCTGAGAGTGTAGTTTAGCTGGATACAGCTCAAAGAGATTTGCAGTTCTATTTATCTAAGTAGATTTCATCAAGTGTGTTTATTTGTGTGTAGCAGGGACGATGACGTGACAGCCTGCTTATTGTTTTTACTGAGGATGTAACTATACTTGACATTGCCCATGAAAGCCCTGGCTTCCTTTTCAAGGATATCTATGCTTCCCCCCTTTTGGCAGACTCCCAAAATGTTTTCTTCTTCTCCTTTTTGGTCCTCTGCCCTTTGCTTGTATTGCAAACTCTCTATTGCAAATCCTACTAATGGAAATGAGATCCTTTGTGGTCAGATAGAGGCTGTAAGCTGCTCACAACAACAGATGTTTTCTCTGTCCCCAGAATGTCAGAGGTTTGTTGCACCCACTCTCAGATGTTGCTAACCAGGCATGGAATGCCTTTAAAAAAATCTCTCTCTCTCTCTCTCTCTCTCTCTCTCTCTCTCTCTCTCTGTGTGTGTGTGTGTGTGTGTGTTGGGGTGCAGTGTGTTTGCTTCAAAACCTGGATATCTTTCCAAGTTCAGAATTTATCAGATATCAAACCCTCTGACAGAGAACTTAGGGGGTGAATGGCAACTGAAAAAGAGCAGGAAAAGGGGGCACTGAAAAAGAATATTGATGTATTGACATTTTGTTGTTGCTGCTGTTGTTGTTGTTGTTGTTGTTGTTGTTGCTGGATAGAGGGGAGAGCTCCCTGAAGCTTGCATAAACAAAACTAAATAAATAAGGGAGCATGCAGAACAGGGCCTTTTTAGCAGTGGCTCCCAAAACGCAAGCCCAAGCCTTCATCATTCTTGGTCATTGGCCATGCTTGCTCCAAGGGCTGATGGGAGTTGTAGTTCAATAACCTCTGGAGGTTCCTTCACAGCATCGTGCATTCTGAAGTGGCCTTTAGCAGTTAATTATTATCTGAGCTGCAGAACTGGCATGATGACATAGTTTCAGAAAGTTTGTGTTATGCTGGGTTACTGTTATTTTTGTGCAGCCTTTTTTATAATGTTTCAAAGTGAGATGGATATTCTGAATGGTTGTAGCTTATATTTCATTGTTTATGTTTGGTATGTAGTTTATAAACTAGTTTGTGAAGTTTTTTCCCCCCTCCTTGAAAAGAGGTTAATAATAATACTACATGCAAATCAACCCAGTGGAAATTGCACATGCTCAGCAGCCACAGATTGTTTAGTGTCAGTTGGAAAACTGTTAATTTCTGCACTGTATTTGAGCTTTCACACAATGCGAAAGCCACTTCTGGAAAACTAATGGAATATAGCATAGAATTTTTGCATGCAGTTTTGCCTGTTATACACATTTTTGCAAAGCAATCCTCCCAAATATAATGCATTTTTGCAGGTCACTTTCATTAGCAATTACATTTTGCATTTTTGTTCACATGATTTGGCTGGAGAACCGCACAACAAAAATCAGAAAAAAGTGCAAATTTCAAAGGGTGGTTCTGTTTGCCTTTAATCGAAAAGTGAATCGAATTTCTCCTTCCAAGATGCCCCACAGCAATGTCACACTGAGGCTGTTCAAGGGCAGGGGTAGGCAACCTAAGGCCCGGGGGCTGAATGCGGCCCAATCGCCTTCTAAATCCAGCCCGCGGGCGGTCCGGGAATCAGTGTGTTTTTACATGAGTAGAATGTGTCCTTTTATTTAAAATGCATCTATGGGTTATTTGTGGGCCCTGCCTGGTGCTTTTACATGAGTACAGTGGTACGTCTAATTGTGAACGGGATCCATTCCAGAGGCCCATTCGCAACATGAAAAGAGTGCAACCTGCAGTGGCGCATATGCGCACGCACGGGTTGCGATTCGTAGCTTCTGCACATGCGCGTGACATAATTATCGCGCTGCTGCACATGCACGAGCGGCGAAACCCGGAAGTAACCCTTTCTGGTACTTCCAGGTCGCTGCGTGACGTAACTTGAAAGAACGTAATATGAAGCGGACGTAACATGAGGTATGACTGTAGAATGTGTGCTTTTATTTAAAATGCGTCTCTGGGTTATTTGCGGGGCATAGGAATTTGTTCATATTTTTTCCCAAAATATAGTCCGGCCCACCACATGGTCTGAGGGGTGGTGGACCGGCCCATGGCTGAAAAAGGTTGCTGACCCCCGTTCTAGGGCATTGCCAGAAATTTATTAATGGCAGCTTTGAGCCGTCCCCATGTACATTGGAGCACTAGAAAAGGAAAGCTGGAAAAATGGGGCTGGGCATGCACCCAAGCAGGGTTCAGCCAGGGTTGGGGGCTGCAGCAACTACTCAAGGGTGCCCAACACTGGCACTAGGCCTGCACCCATCAGTGTGCAACACAGCAGGGGAAGAATCATAAGGCCACCTGGCAGAAAGGAAGGGAAGCTGAACAAGGAACATGCATCTAGATGAGTAGTGCAGTTAATGAAGGCTTTGCAACAGGGTCCCCTCCTCCCGCCTGGGATAGAATTAGGTACCATCTGTAGCCAAAAAGAAAGAAAGAAAATGGTTTGAGACCTTTGCCCACGCCCCACAGAATTGCACTATAAATAAACTGATCAGGGTTTCAACATATATTACATGATGCTACTTGCCTGTTTTAGAGAGAGAGAGAGAGAGAGAGAGAGAGAGAGAGAGAAGAGGCTTCAAGGCATTTTTTTTCTGCACATGCTTTCCTAATGCACAATCAAATCCACTTTCTTCTCATTTGCAAATTGTGGGGGGAGAGTGATAGATTGATATTACCCTCCTCTTCCTGTGCCCCCCAAAGAGCTTTATCTTGCACAATGGCCCTATGCTAACATGTAATACAGGAAGAGCTCATTGGAAAAGTGATAGACCAACCAGCAATGAGGACATCTCTCTCAAGAAATGTAAGATCAGAGCAACGGAGCCAAACATACCAATGTTCTGCAAAGCCATTTGAAGAACAAGAGGACTCTTTGCTAACACACTCACCCACCACTAACCATAGTAAATTGCCTTATACCATTGATGCTATCTATTCTGGCAGTTGCTCTCCAAGATTACAGACTTAAAATCTTCTCCAGGCCCTACCTGGAGATGCCAGAGATTGAATCTGTGACCTTCTGCATTTAAGGCTCTACCACTTAACTAAAGTTCAAATCCTAAAGTTCATATTTACACTAATTTCAAATCCTAAAACCATGCATTTTTTCTGTTTAGCAAAATGGTCATTTATGATAGGCAGGTTCTCCTTTACAGAGAGTAAAGATGTTATGTTGGGTTAGATCAAAGATCCTGTTTCTCACTTAAGAATAGCCAAGGGTCCAGTATCTTGTTCTCAGAGCAGTCAACCAGATGCCAAAGGGAAGCTCACAAAGCCAATCCCGACATAAGGGGGGGGGGTTTGCGGGCTCACACCCACCAACATTTGCGCGGAGCTGGTTGCGTGGCAAGTCCCCTCCCCCATGTGAAATAAAGACACGGACACGTTAATTAAGGTTAATGGGCGTAAAAGGCCACAACTTTATTGATTAGAGAAATTGAAGGTATTGGCCCTAGGCATTGGCACCTATCGACTACCCGACATGGTGACCGGGAGGGGTTGCCCACAAGCCGTGGGGGTCCTGTTGAAGTACGCCAACTAGGATCCCACGGGTGTCACCGTTCGGGGGCGTGCCAGAGGCCCTTACCTTCCCAGGTTTCGGACAAGGCAACGCCCCCCGGAGTCCTCTAACGGACTACCCCTTTCATTGGGGGAAGGTGATGGCAGTTCCTTCCCCCCCGTCCATTTGCATAACAATTAACCCCTGCCAATGCCTAACCGCCAATACCAGGAAGTTGTGACGATTGCTACGAGGTAGGCGAAAAAACCAAAAGGCAGGAAGTGTGCCAACTTGGAAAAATTCCTACCAGGCCCCTTGCGGCGACCAACCGGAGTCCATAGCAAGGTCGTACCTGACTAAGCCTAAGAGCCTAAGGGTGGGTGGGATGGGAAAACCTCACAGCTGGCGAAAGGAGGGGAAGAGGGAGATCCCGGGGCGTGCCTGGCCTTAAGTACGGCTTTGGCCACGCCCCCTTCGGCCCGCCGATTGGCGGGCCGATTGGGAGGCACGCCCCGGGAATTCCCTGGATCTCGCGGGGGCAAAGGGCCAGCCCCTGCGAGGGTGGGAGGGGGTTTTGCCCGCAACCCCCTCTCCTCCAGAGTCGGAAATGGCTCTGCGGCCCCGCGCGACTTGGGGAACCCTTGGGCCACGTCAGCCCCAGGGCCACCGATCGGCTGGCTGCAGGGGCGGGGCTTGGGCCACTTAAGGTTGGCGCGGCCTGGGATCGCCCCTTTTCTTCCTCGCCCCAGCTGTGGTTTCCCACCCACCCTCCCTTTAGGTTTCCCTTCAGATTTTGCTATGGACCTCGGTTGGTCGCCGCAAGGGGCCTGGTAGGAATTTTTCCACTTGGCTAATTGGCATTGATTTAAAAGCCATTTGGTTTTTTCGCCTACCTCGTAGCAAATCGTTGCAACGCCTTTGGCTTGGCGGTTAGGCATTGGTAGGGGCATTGTTATGCAGATGAGTCGGGGGGAGGAGCGCCATCACCTCCCCCAAATATTTAAGGGTAGTCCGATAGAGGATTCCAGGGGCGTTGCCTCGTCCGGAACCTATGGAGGCTAGGGCCTAAAGCGGTGACCCCTCGGGGAGTGCCTAGGGATGTGCATCTTAGGGGCTCCCCCTGCTGGAGTTAACCCTTCCGGTTCTCATAACGGATAGTCTGATAGGACCAATGCCTAAAGCCAATACCGCTCTTACCTGTAACCAATAATGTTGTGGCCATTTTTCGCCCATTAACCTAAAATTTTGGTGTCCTGTCTCTTTATTTATTCCAACTGGTGGGGGGGCGGGAATCGCCACGCAAACAGAACCTGAGTGCAAGGGAGCCACTGGGAATGTTATCTTTCCTTGAGCTTGTCTACTCTTCTTTTAAAACCATCCAAGTTGGTGGCCGTTGCTACATCTTGTGGGAATGAACTCCATAGTTTAACTATGCACTGTATAAAGCAGTGCTTTGTTTGCCTGTCCTGCATCTTCCAACATTCACCTTCATTGGATGGCCCCAAATTCTAGCATTACCAGAGAGGGAGAAACAGGTATCTCATGGTCGTTCAACAGATGCCTTCAGGAAGCTCCAAAGCAAGCTGTGAAGGCCACAGCCCTCTCTAAATGCTGGTCTTCAGCCATTTCCCACTTCAGAGAGACACTGCCTCTATGCAATGAAGTTCCATGAAAAATATAAGAAGGTCCCTGCTGGATCAGACAAAAGGCCCAGCTGGCAAGCATCCTATTGACTATGTGGAATAATAGCTTGATCAGAATCACAGCCTTTTCACATGTTATGTGGTTATCAAACTGATACGATGGGAGCCTCATGTCCCATGGCAATGGCACCAACTCACCTGCTCCTTGGACTCTGCATTATTCTCTGACACATCACTGTTGTGGTCGAGTGTTTCCCACCGTTTCCTACGTTCTGCGTCACGTCCCACTGCCTTGGGTCACTTGCCTTTGCACTCAGGATATTTACTCCTTTCTTTACCTTTGCCCTATTGGGAAAAAAGAATTGCAGTCATCATCATCATCATCATCATCATCATTTTTTATTTGTATGCCACCTTTCCACAGTTAAAAAACAATGCTCAAGGCGGCTTACAGCATAATAATTACAAAAGTCGTAAACAATAAATAAACCACATTAAAAAAATACACAGCCAAATGGGAAACAATTTTCACATAAATCAAAATCTAAAGCTAAGAATACACCATTAATATCACAGTTTAAAATGACATAGGTAAAAAATAGCAGCAATTTAAACAAAAAACAAAACAAAATGGAGCCCTCTCTGCCCAGCAGTAGCAGCGGCAGCAGTCCTTTATAGAGCCCATCAGGCCCTACCCTAGGCCAGGTGTTGAGTGGCAGGACTGGGGCCCTCAGGCGCTGAGCAGGGGAGTCACAATAATATTGCAATCTGTCAAGGTATACACATACCCCTGCACACACAAACACACACCTGTATAGGAACCTAAGAATAAGCCTGAAGGTCAAGGTTGGGAAATACTTCTAAAATGGTCAAATGAGGCATTTTCTTCTGTGAGATACAAAACAGAAATACAGGTACCTTTACTAAAACGATCAGAAGAGGCAATCCCTGCTATATGAGAGCAAACTGGAAGTGACTTCTAATGAGTTCAGAAGTCTTTCCTGTTGTGTGACAGGAGGAATTCAGGGAAAACAAATAAGGAAGCCACCATTTTGAACGGGATTACACTCCACCCTGACAAAGAGTCCTGGCCTGGAAGATATTGCCAAAAGTCTGTCTAGCTCAAGGTTAGCCAACATGGTGTCCTCCAGATGTTGCTGGCTGGAGTTGATGGGAGTCTAACAACATCCAGAGAGCATCACCTTGCCTAGCCTTGGCTTTTCCCAGCACCCTGTTTCTTACAGAGGCCAACCAGAGGCTTTTGGGAAGCCAGTCAGACCATCAAGCAATGAGCAATCTGAAGCACAATGGCACAGGACAAGATAGAGACAAATGCAAGATGGCGTTGGTTCAGAAAGCAGGCTTCGGAGCTCCCCAGGACTTTAATGGACTTTAATTGCTGCTCAGGGAAGTAATTTTTCCTTTCTCCACTTTAAACTTACCAATTCACTGAGAACTTATCAGCACTTTTTCTTATCTATGTTATAAGAAACACTCTGGGCAAGTTCTGTGAGAAGCATCATGGGCAGGCCGCTAGCGGTTAATTGCCTTTTATACTTTGTTTTTTGACTTCCTGGCTTTCGTTACACAGAGAAGCTCATCAATAGAACAAACTGAGCACCTTTTCCCTTTCTTTTCTGGCTAAGGAAACCTCTCTTTGCTTACTCCTCACTGCATTATTATGCCTGTTTGTAAACGCTACAGGGATCCACAGGAGGCAGCCTTTCACCAGTTCCCAAACAATGAAAAATGGAGGACAAATGCCCTGTTATCTTCATTGAATTATCCTGAAAAGAAGCCAAGCAATTTCCAAACAAGGAGGAAATGTACGGTCCCACGTCTGAGCCAATTCATGTACGATGGTATTGGAACAGGGGGTAGCTATCCTGCCTCCCTCCAGCTGTGGCAGGAGCGTAGCTCTCATCATTCCTATCCATTGGACATGCTGGCTGGGACTGAAGAGACTTTGGGCTCAGCAGCATCTGAAGGGAGGCCCAGGCTAGCCACCCCTGTGCCAAAAGGAAATTAGACAAATTCATAGAGCATGGGCTAATCAAGGCCTATTAGCTATATGGAACCTCATTTGAGAAGAAGGATCCCACTGAATTCCAGGTGCTGTGCTTAAAATAAAAACATGGCAGGGGATATTCTCTTCTTGCCCCGGTTGGCTAGTGAGATGGCTAGTATGGGAGACAATATAGAGCAGGGTTGCCTTCGGATATGGGGAATACTGTGTTGGCTTTTCTGATTGCAACGCCAGTGGTTCTTTCAAGTTTTCTGGCAATCATTTAACACTGCAATACTGGCTGCATTATGGAACTGTGGCCTTCCGGCCATTATCAACAGAAGTATAGCATCCCAATGAAGGTACCACTCTATTCTGCCTTGGTCAGACCACACCTGGAGTCCTGTGTCCAGTTCTGGGTGCCACAATTTAAGGATATTGACAAGTTGGAACATATGCAGAGGAGGGCGGTATCAACAGAAGCATAATGTCCCAGCAAAGGGAAGATGACCAAGATGATCAAGGGTCTGGAAACCAGGCCTTACGAGGAACGGTTGAGGGACTTGGGTATGTTTAGCCTGGAAAAGAGGAGACTGGGAGGAGATAAGATAGCCATCTTCAAATATCTCAAGGGCTATCATATGGAAGAGAGAGCAAGCTTGTTGTCCCCTGCTCCAGATGTCAGACCCAAACCAATGACTTCAAGTTACAAGAAACGAGATTCCAACTAAACACCAGGAAGAACTTTCTGACAATAAGAGGTGTTTGACAGTGGAACAGACTCCATTGGAAGGTGGTGGATTCCCCTTCACTGGGGGGTTTTGAAGCAAAGGCTGGATGATCACCTGTCAAGCATGCATTAGTTGAGATTCTTGCTTTGCACTAGATTGGACTAGATGATGCTTGGGGTCCCCTTTCAATTCTACAGTTCTATGATTCTATGATATACCAACATGCCACACTATATTTCATTTACCTCAGTGGGTGTGGTGTGACAAAACAATGAACATCATTGGATGACGTTGCTACTTGCTCACCGCCCCACATGTGTGCTTCTGTTCCCTCATGAAAGCAGCCAGAAATAACTGCATGCCCTTATACAACCTCCAGTTTTTGTCACTTCACTCCTGTGATTTTCCATTCTAAGGGGGGTGCAGATGCCCCCCCCCGAAATTAAGCAGCACAGAAATGAGCACCAAACAATACACTATGTTCTATCAGTTTTCCTGAAGTGGCTCTCACATTGTATGAAATCTCAAATTAATGCATAAACTAACAGGGAAACATCAGGCAAATGGAATAAGCTATAGTGTGAATGCAGCCTAGTCTGTGATAGTAAACATGGCACCCTCCAGAAACAGGAGGCTGTTGGAAACAAGATGGGTAGACTTGATTGGGTAGCCTGCATGGGGGTCCTCCAGGACTTCCAGCTCTTCCTAACCATTGACTCTAAGGGCTGGCTGAGGGCTGATGGGAGTTGGAGTCCACACCTTCTACTAAGTCCATCTAGTTCAGTATTACCTACATCGATTGGCTCTCCAGTATTTCAGGCAGGTGTCTCTCCCAACCTTACCTGGAGATGCCAGGGACTTGAACCTGGGACCTTCTGCTTGCAAGGCTCTACCACTAACACTGAGCCCTTCTCCCATCTGGACACTGGCTATCCCTGGGCCAGAAAGGTCTTTATTCTGATCCATCAGGGCTCTTCTTCACGTTCCAAGATGTTGAGTAGCAGCAGATACACAAGAGGAAACTGCTGAAATGACTACTGACAAAGACCCTCCCCACCAACCATTTTCTTCCATCCAGACATCTCACACATTGGCTGCCCCTGTGCTGCCTCAGAGAGATCCATTGTCACTTGCAATTGGAGTTTGTATGGGGTGGGGGTGGGGAGAGAAGCTACAATTTCCCCAGGAGTTGGAGATTGCTCTTTCCACCGTAAAGCCCGGCAGAGGTACGAGCTGGCTTTGCGGTTGATTAGGGAGGATGTTTTCACTGGACAAGGTTAGTAGCACAATCCAGGACTGGAGGACAAAAATTTAAAAGAGGGGGAGGAAAAAAGATACAAGAACAGCAAGAGGAATAAACAACTCTGGTGACAGAGCCATTCTGTTAATTAACCCACCGTATCGAACATTTTGGGGAAAGCAACCTGCCTTTACATACACACACACAGAGAGAGACATTATATAATGGCCTTCTGGAGGCAGGAAGAGTCCAGGAGTAAAGTAGGTTATCCAGAGTAAGGGAAAATCAATGCAGTGATGGCACTTAGTGCTGGAATGGGCAGCTGGAATGCCCCAAAGACTCGAGCTTCTAAATAAATATGTGGAATTATAATCTGCAGCATTCTCTCCTCCCTCCGCAGTATCTCTCTTTCCCTCTCGCAGTTTTATATAACAATGTCAACAGATGAGGTGGAATTAGGCTAGGAAGTGAAAGATGTCTGGGTATCTGTGCTTATTTTCTTAAGCCAACTCAGCAGCCGCAACAGCAGTAGTATTACAAAGGCATCCTCTTTGGCTAACCACAAGAACAGGGAAAGCTGCCTTATTCTCAGCTTACATTTGCAGCCCTACTTGGAGAAGCTGGGGCTTGAACTGAGGATCTTCTGAGTACGTTTCCGAGCACAATTCAAAGTGTTGGTGCTGACCTTTAAAGCCCTAAAAGGCCTCGGTCCAGTATATCTGAAGGAGCATCTCCACCCCAATCGTTCTACCCAGACACTGAGGTCCAGCGCCGAGGGCCTTCTGGAGGTTCCCTCACTGCGAGAAGCCAAGTTACAGGGAACCAGGCAGAGGGCCTTCTCGGTAGTGGCACCCGCCCTGTGGAACACCCTCCCACCAGATGTCAAAGAGAACAACAACTACCAGACTTTTAGAAGACATCTGAAGGCAGCCCTCTTTAGGGAAGCTTTTAATGTTTGATGCATTACAGTATTTTAATATTTTGTTGGAAGTCTCCCAGAGTGGCTGGGGTATAAATAATAAATAAATTTATCATCATCATCATCATCATCATCATCATCATCATCATTATTATTATTCTACATGCATAGCAGACGCTGTGTCCTTGAGCTACGACCCATCCCACTTGTTATTCCCAAATGGTCATAACTGCTACTGAGCAAAGGAGCTAGAAACATTTCATTTCTTACATGTGTTATGCTAGCTTTTCCTTTATGGCACAGGCTGTTAACCCGCGGTCCTCCAGATGTGGCTGGACTGCAACTTCCATCTCCTCTTGCCTCTGGCCATGCTGGCTGGGGCTGATAGGAGTTGGAGTCTGTCCAACAACAGCTGAAAGGGCCACAGGCTCTTTGCTCCTGCATTAAGTGGCTCAGGGTGGTGAGCCGAGTCCCTCACACTGCCGTTTTATTCTTACAACAGCCTTTTAAGGTAGGCTAAAGGGATTTTCTTATGGATGTTTTATGTAAACCACTTGGGAGTTTATTATTACTATTATTAAGTGGCATATAAATTTTGCTAAATCATTTTTAAAATATATATCAAAATGTGAAAAGGGAGCTTGGCGGCATATGCGGATCTCCTTGCCCAGTAAGATGAATGGGTGATAGAATAATAGATGTTTAGAGTAAGAAGGGACTCCCAAGACCAATGCCTTGCGACACAGTTAAAGTCTCCCTGACAGATCCACCCAATTTCTGGTTTTTTAAACTACCTATGAAAGTGTGTCCACCACCTTCCAGGGGAGTCTATTCCATGGTCAAACAGGTCTTTCTGTCAAAATGCTCTTCCTAATGTTTAGTCAGAATCTCCTTTCTTGTAATTTGAATCCATTAGCTTGAGTCCTAGCTGCTGGAGTAGCAGATTTCTACCCCCCAAATCCTGCTTCAATGGTATCACTGAAGCCAATTTTAGTGTTGTAAAAAAGTATGTAGTTTAGAAATACACTTAAGCAAATAAAGTTTTGCTAGTCCTGCTATAGGTAAAAGGTAAAGCTAAAGAACCCCTGGAGGGTTAAGTCCAGTCAAAGGCGACCATGGGGTTGTGGCACTCATCTCGCTTTCAGGCCGAGGGAGCCAGCCTTTGTCCACAGACAGCTTTCCGGGTCATGTGGCCAGCATGCTTCTGGCACAACGGGACACCGTGATGAAAACCAGAGCACATGGAAATTCCGTTTACCTTCCCACCACAGCAGTAGCTATTTATCTACTTGCACTGGTGTGCTTTCAAACTGCTAAGTTGGCAGAAGCTGGGACAGAGCAAAGGGAGCTTACCCTTTCACATGGATTCGAACCACCGAACTTCCGATCGGCAAGCCCAAAGAGGCTCAGTGGTTTAAACCACAGCGCCACCTGCGTCCTCTTTGTCATGCTTTATTAAGAGCAGAAATCATACAATAGTAATCCTATTCATAATATAATATTGGTAATGATGTAATATGGAGAGCTGAAATTGATATGTAACAATGGCAGCTACTATTACAATTGCCTTTCCTTAACCCTCCTTTAACTGCTCAAGGCAGTCATGCCTGTTACTTGGTTAATGAGCCCTTGGCAGGGGATCAGTGGTGTGACTTTGAATTACTTTTAAGACACCCAGAGCCTAGGGGATAAGGTGGTCTATAATATGACAGACACCTAAATAGGGAGGAGAAACGCTGTAGAAGAGTGTTCCGTTGTGTCATAACACCACCCCAGAAAAAAAAATTCTAAACAGTTTTGGACTTCAACTTAATAAACACTGCCCCCTTTTGGCTGATTTCTATCAGCGTCTCAGATTATTTGTACCCCCCCCCCATTTCCCAATAACGCTTGCTATATAGCAATGCTGTTTCAAGATCCACCCCCAGCTGCAGTATAGAAATTGACGTCCTGAATCTGAGAATGAAAAATGAATTTCAAAGGGGTTGGGACATAATAGCACACAACTGTGTTGTGCACAATTTTCTGCAGTGCTGAAAATTGACTTCCCATTCCCCAGCACTTTTTCACCCCTCCTTAAAAAAAGAAAGAAAAAGAAAATTCACAGAAAAGTGCACTTTCTGGCTCTCACCTACCTTCACTGGCCCCCTTAGGCAGCCACGTCCGACTGGCTATGGAGCTCTGTAACAGTAACCCATTTACTGAATGACCCCGACTTTTTGAGATCACTCACATGCCTAATTCAACAGGCAAGGGCACCGATGACACCAAACAGGATAATCACAGAACTGTAGAGTTGGAAGGGACCACAAGGCTCATCTAGTCCACCTATCTGCAAAGCAGGAATCATCCAAACTCTCTTTAAAAACCTCCAATGAAGGAGAGCTAACCAGCTCCCATTCCACTGTCAAACAGCTCTTACCACCAGATATTTATTCCTAATGTTTAGTCATAACCTCCTTTCTTGTAATGATTGGCTTGGGTCCTAACCTCTGAGGCACAACTCTACTTTTTACATTTGCAGGTGAGGTAGTGGATGTGCTGGGCCGATGAGGTCTTGCCTCAGTATGAGAGTCAACAAACTGAAGCTCAATCCAGGTAAGACTGGGGCACTGTTCATGGGTGGTTCCCCAGACCAGATGGCTGGGAGGTGGCCTGTTCTTGATGGGGTGACACTCCCTCTGAAGGAGCAGGTATGTAGCTTGGAGGGTACTCCTGGATCCTCTGCTGTCGCTGAGACTCAGGTGGCCTTGATGGTGTAGAGTGCCTTCCATCCGCTTCGGCTGGTGGCCCAGCTGCACCCCTATTTGGACAGGGACAGTCTAACTTCTGGGTCCTGTGGTTTTAGCTGGATTCACCCAGCAGCAGGTAACAGTCTCCAGAGAGCAGTTCCTGTCACAAATCCAGTCACCTGAAGTAGCATCAGACTCTTCAGGACCACAGAGAGCTCCCAAAGGGAGGCAGCTGTTGCTTTAACAGAATCCAGAATTTAGCTAAGCATCAAGCAAAGCATGGCCACTGTCAAGAGTACCAATGCTAAAGTAAACTTGCAAGGGATTTAAAAGAGTGGGCACTTTGATATAGAACGCTTTCTACAATGAAGCTGAAAAGTCTTAAATTGTGCCTTTTGAAGACATCAGGGGTTGCCTTCAATTCCCTGCCCCACAACCCACACTCCTTTTGTTTGGATTGCAGTTATCCCTGTTATCACTCAAGCCTATTCAAGAAGCACTGACCTCGCTCTGAACTGACATCCTTTGACCTCAGTAACAGCTGTACATAACCAAATCTGACTGGCTATATAGTCTTGTGAAAAATGTCACCCCATTTACTTTGTGATCCCCAGTTAGATGGGATCACCCATGTGACTCATTCAGGAAACACCGCTCTCACTCTCAATTGGCTTAGTTTACCTTCAGCTATGCCATTGACTAGGGACATGGGTAGCACTGTGGTGTAAACCACTGAGCCTCTTGGGCTTGCCGATCGGAAGGTCGGCGGTTCAAATCCCTGCGCTGGGGTGAGCTCCCATTGCTCAGTCGCAGCTCCTGCCAACCTAGCAGTTCGAAAGCACGTCAAAGTGAAAGTAGATAAATAGGTACTGCTCCGGCGGGAAGGTAAATGGTGTTTCTGTGTGCTGCTCTGGTTTTGCCAGAAGCTGCTTAGTTATTCTGGCCACATGACCTGGAAAAACTGTCTGAGGACAAACATCGGCTCCCTTGGCTAGTAAAGCGAGATGAGTGCCGCAACCCTAGAGTGGTTCACAGCTGGACTTAACTGCCAGGGATCCTTTACCTTTTCCCTTCAGCTGTGCCATTGACTAATCAAACCTGAGTGACTATGTAGCTTTGTGGTGTGAACCTGTTCACCAGATAATTCCCAAGTGGTGCTTCTCTTTAGAATACTAGTGGGGGGTTTTGTGCTCTTTTAAAACAACAACAATCCATGCAGACTAGAAATCAGGAGAATTTGTTTTAGATTAGCTTTCTTCCCAACATGCGCAGGGATTTTGTTGTTGTTGTTGTGAAGAAGCATTTAATTATGTGAACCCCATACTTGCATACTGAAATGGTTGACTACATCAGTAAATATATTTCCTGGTTTCAGTCCTGTTAATTGCTGATTCAGTAAAATATGTCCTCCTAATTTCTGCTGCTGGTGCTTCCTAAAAAAGTCAGAGAAGTGATCTTAGCCAGCAGGGAATCACAAAGCAAATAGGTTGGTGCCACAAATGCTACCCTGAGAGTGAGCTATGATTGAGTCACAGTATCACAGGGGGCAACTAAGCCAATCTGGAGTGAGAGCAAAATTTCCTGAAGTAGTAATATGAGCCAATGAGTGAACAGAAAACAGAATAATGTCATAGTTATCCTTTCTCCTTCTGTGATGGAACTCCTATTTGGGGACTTCCCTGGCTGTTTTCTGGTCCATGTAGGACCAGTCTGGATAGTTAGCCTTGGTGAAGGCTTGACATTTTCATCCCCCAAAAAGTTTTTGATTTTAATTTCCACTGAAATGAGGCTGCATTTTAATGTTGTATTTTAATTTTGTTTTTCAGTTGTATTTCAATCAATTGTTTTTATACCTGGTGTTAGCTGCCCTGAGCCCGGTCTTGGCTGGGGAGGGCGGGGTGTAAATAAAACTATTATTATTATTATTATTATTATTATTATTATTATTATTATTATTATTGTATTGTGGAGTTAATTAGATTTGGCAATGTGCTAATATCACTGAGAACAACTGACGTCAATTCAGAGTAAAGACAATGCTACTTAAATACGCAGAAAACTGTTTTAAAAACCCTATCGAAAAAGGAGGGAAAGCTGAAAATATTCAGAAATTTCAACGAGTACCTTCATCTCAACACTACCTGCATTTTGGTTTTGGTTTTGGTTTTTTAAAAAACCTCACCCTCAATTTCCCCCCCTGTTATGATTAAAGCACTCTATCCTCTCTCCTCAACCCCCCCCCCGCTTTGCTCTATGCTTCACTGCCTGAACACCCATGCTTTGCCCCCTTCGCATTTGCTTTTGTGTCCCTCTGTGCTCCTTGCTTTACTGAGCATGCACATTTAGACAGAACACATGCTCACTCAGGCGTTAAGCCAGGTGCTTGTCCTGCGCTCGCAGCACCCAAGTGGGATGGAGTCTAGGGAAAACACTTTCACTCTCTAATGCAAACCAAAGTAGAAACTAAGAAGAAAGTGGAGAGAGAGAGAGAGAGAGAGAGAGAGAGAGAGAGAGAGAGAGAGAACAGCCCCTGTTCCACATTTTCTCTGTTGATTCAAAATTTCAATTTGCAGTTGAATCACATACAATATCCTTACATAGAGATTGGATTTTTTTTTTTAAGACTATAATTTAAAAACAAGAATGGTCAAAACCTGGGAAGTATAAATTCATTTATACAAGAGAAGATATTTATTCTGATATTTATTCACAGTGGACTATGCTGAGTTATCTTAAGCTTGAAAGCCTTTGGAGATGTGGGTCTGTGGGTAGGTGGGAGGGTTAATGTTGGTGCCATCATCCACCACCATTATTTATTTCCTGGCTACAAGCCTGAGGTGAGGAAGGATAATAAGATTGTAAGCTTGGAAAACAGGGGTTGCAACCAACTATGGGCTCATCAAGACTTCCTCTTGTGCACTCAGGCATAGGTCTGTATCTGAGTGCGTTTTTGTTTTGGTCCTGGCACTTTCCCTGGGAAAACCCACATTTTGCCACTGAATTGGAGCAAACTGCACATGGGGTTCCCACAGATTGCAGATTGCAATCTGCAGTAAAATTTGGGTTTTCCTGGGAAACACCCACCCACACCCCACAACTCGGACCTGGAAAGCCCAGATCTGTGCCTAGAAAACACAGAGCAAAGTTAAGTGTGGATGAGCTCTAACTCCTACTTAGAGGACACTTTTTGAACCAGTGAAGCTACATTTGCCATATCAATTAATTTCAATGGGGCTACTCTGCGTAAAACAAACAATGGATACAACCAGCAGATTCTGTTGTTCAAAACTATATTTTTTACTTTCAGGAAGGAATGTCATGCCAACTTCAGACAAGGCAAAAACAAGCAATTAAAGGGTCTCTAGAGTTCTGGTGTCCAAAGAAATTTGCCTAGTTAAATGGGAAGGGGTGGGGGAAGAATCTCCTGACTCCAATCCACTTCTTATGCACTAGAAATACTACTACTACTACTACTAATAATAATAAAATATAATAAAATATAATAATAATAAAATATAATAATAATAATAATAATAATAATAATAAATAAAATAATAAAATATAATAATAATAATAATAATAATAATAATAATAATAATAATAATACCCTGCCCATCTGTCACTCTGGGCGGCTTCCAACAAAGTATTAAAATACAGTGCTCTGTTAAACATTAAAAGCTTCCCTGAGCAAACCAGAAGGGTTCTCATCTTATTTTTACACCAGCCATCTTTCTTTATTAGATCTTCTCACACCACCTGGAATTTGTCATCATTCCTGAAATACTTCTACAGATCTGTGTAAGTGCATTACAAAATAATCTATTTTCTTCCGAAGTAAGAATGTGACAATAAACAGTCTCAGAGAGCAGATGAAAACGATTTAGAACAGATTCTAAAAGAAGGGACAGGGATGTAATCTTGATGAACAGCACAATTCTGTGAAATAAAAATGGTCTCTGCTGCCCATCCCAAAAGCAGGCAGTGACAGACAGGCATACTTCGGTTTGTGGTTTTATAAAAAGTCCTCATGAAAATCCATCACCACTTTTAGTGCTGATTCCACCTTAATATACATATGTCTGTACACCTATTATACACATTTTTATACAGCAGTTTTTCAAAATATAATGCATTTTTGTATACTCTTTTCTCTAATACAGTGGTACCTCAGGTTACATATGCTTCAGGTTACATATGCTTCAGGTTACAGACTCCGCTAACCCAGAAATAGTACCTCAGGTTAAGAACTTTGCTTCAGGATGAGAACAGAAATTGTGCTCCGGTGATGCGACAGCTAAAGTGGTGCTTCAGGCTAAGAACAGTTTCAGGTTAAGTACGGACCTCCAGAACGAATTAAGTACTTAACCCGAGGTACCACTGTAGAAGCATTGTGGTGCACACATTTCTATAGTATACACACTTTTGTACAAGCTACTTGGCTGGAGGACTGCATTGCAACATTCAGATAACTGCAAATTCCACACAAAAAATGTGTGATCTGTGAAATTGGGCCACGAAATTTAGAGTTCAATTTCAGCTCAGCTCGATACATTTCGGTATATCTGCCCTTCTGCTATGCTTCCTTCATAAGAAGAAAAAAACTTTATAAAGATGGTTGGCAATTTTACATCACATAAATCTTCTGCATCTTCCGAAGGGAATCATCTTCCAGTTCCCTGACTTCCCCTCAACCCTGAAGTAGTTCTGATTCCTCCAACATCAGCTCGGCTTCCTGACTGCAGGGATTCAAATCATTTTGTTTCAGCATGATGCCGCAAAAATGCAATTGCATGTGGCAGGGTCTCCGCACAGGAAAGCACCTGGCCCTGGGATCCACAGGCTGCTGCCGTAGCGGGAGAGTTCAGTTTGGGAGAAACAACCGACGTGGCGTATGAAATACAGATGAATCCATTTCAGTGCACCGAACGATTCTGCATGCTCTAGGGGAGAGTAGTGCATGATGCTCAAAGACGGGAGTGGAACCAAAGCCCTACATTTGGCTATCAGGAGAAATTATGCAAATTAAGAACATGTATGCAGAATGACACAATCTATTCTTAGCACAGAATGTGAGCTCTCTTGGCCTGAATTTCATTTCTGGTAAGGCAAGAGGTGCACACATTCATTCCCCATTCTGTGCTTGTACTTAGAACTGGGTTTTTCCAAAGGCATGGAATTGATTTGCTACATTTATATCCCACCTCCCTCCAAGGAACTCGAGGCAGCATGGGTAGCTCTTCCCTACGCTAATGTTTTAACGTGTTTGGAGCAGTGGAGGTGGGTCCATTAGGGCAAGTGGAGCACATCTCCCCCAACCTCAGTCTGCCCTCATCCATTGCCCACCCACATGCCTTCTTACATGCAACCATCCCAGTTGGTGGCATCACTACCTATCAGATTCTTCTGCCTTAGTCTGTACTGTCCTTGTAGGAGTCAGCAGAGAGGACGGGAACAAAACTAGAACGAGTCAGTTCTGGATCCACCTACTGTTTGGGCTAACTGCATTCTGTCCCACCAGCCCCCCATGGTTTGGGTAGGTTGGTCTGAGAGAGAAAGACAGAGGCAAGGACACCCAGTGAGATTTATGGCTGACGCGCTGTGGGTTAAACCACAGAGCCTAGGACTTGCCGATCAGAAGGTCGGCGGTTCGAATCCCCGTGATGGGGTGAGCTCCCGTTGCTCAGTCCCTGCTCCTGCCAACCTAGCAGTTCGAAAGCACGTCAAAGTGCAAGTAGATAAATAGGTACCGTTCTGGCGGGAAGGTAAACAGCGGTTCCATGCACTGCTCTGGTTCGCCAGAAGCGGCTTAGTCCTGCTGGCCACATGACCCGGAAGCTGTACGCTGGCTCCCTTGGCCAATAAAGCGAGATGGGCGCCGCAACCCCAGAGTCGGTCACGACTGGACCTAATGGTCAGAGGTAATAGTTTTGTTTGTATTTTTTCTTCATTTTTTTGCACTTCTGCAGACCTTCCACACTGGTGTTATTATTTTATTATTCGTCATTATTATTTATTTATTAGATTTCATCATAAAATCTCAGGGCTGTTGACAGTGGCGCTATTTTGGCTGCAGTCCCATCGGCGCCACAGCAGCCAAGCTTGCTATTAGAAGGAATAACTTGGTGCAGCTTCCTGCCCTAAGATATGATCCAAAACCACTTTGGCTGAGAGTTGTTAGGAGACCCCTGCTCCCTTCACAAAGCCACAATTCCCAGAGTTCCCTGGGAAGAAGGATTGATTGTTAAACCCCTCTGAGTATTGTAGGCCTGTGAGGAGTTCTAACAACTCTTAGCAACCTTAACAAACCACAACTCCCAGAGTTCTTTGGGGGAACTAATGGCTGTTTAATGTCGCATCATAGTACCATTAAATGTAAGGTGTGAATGTGATGCCGTGGCAAATCTTTTTCCATAGGAGGCATTTTTTAAGCAGATGAACCCTGTCCCTCTTTCCTTATTTGACAAAGTCTCTTAAGTTAAAGCCTTTGTATTAGCTCTGAAGCAAGGGAATCCCCTAGCCTACCCAAGCACCCCCATGCCTTTTCCCTGCTCTGCCCTTTGTGTATAAAACCCATTTGTACACAAAACACGGGTGCAGACACAGAGAATGTCCTGGTTGCCATGCAGTTGCTAAAGCTTGAACTATTTCTTATTGTTAGAGCCAATACATTCTGCTCTGCAAAGCTCATAACTTAATTTTTTTTTTATTCACCTGAGTTAAAGCACGACATAATTCACTTGTTAAAGAATAGAATAAAGAGATCTGCTACATTTTGAAGCATTATGTATGACCATACATAATAAATCTAAATGTCTCAAATGTTGAAGAGGATTTGCCACTACAGTGGCCTAAATGGATAGTGCATTTGGGGTCTTAGTTGCTGATGTGCGATGAAGTCTGAAAGGTGTGTGCACACATAGTGTTTTTTAAATCAATTCTTAAAACATTATGAACCAATAACTTACATTAACAACAAACCACCTGCTTTTGCTGTACTCCGTAAAACAATTCCAGCTAATGAAAAAGCTCTTTTAGCCACACTTTTGTTCCCTAAATCTAAACAAGCAGATCAATTTAGCCTTGGTGGCAAATTTCCACATTTTTCCATCTGTTCATTAATAAATGGTGCATTAGGCAGTCTCCATGTTTTTGGAGAAAAGGATTCAAGATAATTGCTGGTCTTGGCTTCTTTTGGTTATGTGTGATAGAATGATGAAAAATAAAAACCAGTAAATATCAATAAAATACAGCATTTACTTTTTTGATTTGTTCCCCTATAAGTGCTTTCAATGACCATCTCTCGATGGATGGAGGAATGAATCTATAAATGTTGGTTCTCTCCGTGACCCAGCCTTCTTGCCCTCTTCCTGCATTGGTTTGCCAATGTCCCGGTTGAAGAAAACATGTCAGTATTTTAGTATACATTTCTCCTATTAATAATAATAAAAAATTGTGTATGTAATTTTGCCTAATACTCATTTTTGGAAGTGATTTATCCTGAGATAACACATTTTTGTATGTTATTTTCATTACTATAACACCCACAGTGACATTCACACGATCCTTTCAAAGCACTATTTAAAACCTTCTTCAACAATCATGGCTTAGTCCAAAAAAGTCATGGCAACTATAGTTTGTTGCAGGATTTTTGGAATTGTAGCTCTGTGAATGATCTCCTAGCAACTCTTGGCACCCTCGGCAAACTACAGTTCCCAGTATTATTATTATTATTATTATTATTATTATTATTATTATTATTTTAGGGGGGAGTCATGGCTGTGAAAGTGGCGAGATACTGCTTTAAATGTATAGTGTGGTTGTGACCATGTTTTCACACTTTCCCCAAATACACACATTTCTGTACACAATTTTTACTCATTGAAGTACTGCCTCACATTTGGAAATGAGTGGATTTTGAAGGATAACTGCATTTCAGTTCCTGCATTGTTTCAGGAAGTGCACCATGGATAAAGATAAAGGTACCCCTGACCATTAGGTCCAGTCACGGACGACTCTGGAGTTGCACGCTCATCTCACTTTAATGGCCGAGGGAGCCGGCGTTTGTCCGCAGACAGCTTCCGGGTCATGTGGCCAGCAGGACTAAGCTGCTTCTGGAGAACCAGAGCAGTGCATGGAAATGCTGTTTACCTTCCCGCCAGAGCGGTACCTATTTATCTACTTGCACTTTGACGTGCTTTCGAACTGCTAGGTTGGCAGGAGCAGGGACCGAGAAACGGGACCGAGCAACCCCGTCACGGGGATTTGAACCACCAACCTTCTGATCGGCAAGTCCTAGGCTCTGTGGTTTAACCCACAGCGCCATCCGCGTCCCTGCACCATGGATAAGGTTACGTTAAAAGGCAAATCAAGACCCCTTTCCCCGCTCATCCAATGGAGGCTGGTCCATTTGGGCAGTCCATTTGCCCCTCCAACCTCTTGGCCACCCCCCACCTGCCAACCTTTTTACATTCAATCCAGGGAGTAGCCTTGGTTGTCAGTGTCACCACTGTAGAACTCAGCAGGGAAGAGGATGGGGGCAAACCTAGAATCAGTCCGATTTGCCTGTCATTGGCTCTGGCTCCACGTACTACTGGACTTCCACCAACCCAATCCCACCACTGCCCTCGTTCCTACCTCGATGACAGTGAAAATATTAACACAGGCACAGGCTCACAAGTTGGATAGCTTGGAGGAGCAATTCAGGGACTTGGCAGCAGACAAGAGGCAGAGCCACCTGTAAGGCAGTTGAAAGGCTCCATAACCCCGAGTCAACTGTTCCGCTCATTTGAAGGGTCTTTGATCAAACATACCAAGAGTTATGGGGCTGCACAACAGCAAGGGATATCTAGAAATGACAGCCACAAAAGGAAAGGACATGAATAATACAAAGGGGAGGCCATTATTTCCCGTGCTGCAGGAAAACGTTCCTGCTCCCTACAAAAGAGAGAATTTATCTTTCTTTGATCGGAGGCGACAAAGCCAGAATACTAATTTGTTCAAATGAAACACAGCAAAGGAAACGAGAAAACCGTCTGATATTTCAGCATCACACACTCAGTCCAGTGAAGGGATTGCATTGTGGACAATTCTGGTTGTCTTGCTTTAAAAAGGATTCCCTCCACCCCCATCCCCGCTTCAATCAGCATTGCCTGGCATGATTTCAGCAATGAGTCAGTTATCCGTCAATTAAAATACCCTTTAACGTATGGAGCTCAAAAAGGAATATTAATGTCTCTTGATGGCTGGAAATCTCTCTCCCCTGCCTTTGGAATGTGACATCTTTGAACTACTGAGAAAACCAGGGAAATGGCTTCATTCCTTTGCATTTGGGCACTGAGCAGCTACATCACCTGGCAACTAAAAAGAATGGGAGGTATACAAAAATAACATCAATGCCCCTTGACGGATGGATAGTTTCGCTAATTTGGACACAAAGGACAGACATGAGTGTACATCAAATGTAAAACACACTGTATTATCTACCTCATTCCTCTTTGAAGCATGTATATATGTGAAATGGAATGAACTATTCAGGAACAGAGCATAGATAAGCTGTCTGGCTAGCTGGAATCCTGAACAGGAGCTCTCCACATTTTGTTGAGGGTTGCAACCTGCCATTTCCAATCAACTACCAACCAACAAGTTACATGGTGGCTTGTGCCAAGTTTGCCTGAAATGCTGAGATCAAAATTCTTGGGTGCTGCGATCAATCATTACTTGCTTTGCTGTGACACTGAACTGTTCAGAGCAATCCTCTGGTCTATAGGATGCCTGCACTGGGTATGATAGCATTTCCCCCTGTGTGCTGACAATTACATTTCTTTTGTGAAATACGGCACCCAGCAGAAAGCATGAATAAAGAGGAAAGTTGTAGAAAGGAAGGGAGATTATGACCCCTTCCAAGATTTCACAGGCAAGTATAACAACATGCTTGTAGCAACCCTTTGCTGCTATAATTATTATTATTATTATTCCCTATCCATCTGGCTGGGTTTACCTGGCCACTCTGGGCGGCTTACAGCATATATAAAAAAATTGTAAAACATCAGACATCAAATATTTCCTGATACAGGGCTGCCTTCAGATGGGGAAACCCAGCCAGATGGGTGGGGTATAAATAATAAAATATTATTATTATGTCATAGTGAGGATCAGTGCCACTGCTGTACTAGTGGACAGACCCAATGGCATAAGTACCCTGGGCAGAAGAGGCATGCCCTGTTGTGTGGCAGAGAAAAGTGAGAGGCCCTTCTAAGTTGGTCCCTACCCCCTCTTTTTTTGGGGGGGCGGGTAGGTACTTGTATTTTAAAAGGTACATTGTGGGAGGAATTAAGGAGTGGGAGGGAGTAATTGGTTTGTTCAGTTTTTGTTCATGGTTTTAATATGTATTACGTATTTTTATTCTGTATTTTTATGCTGTGAACTGTCCTAAGAGCTATGGATGAAGAGTGGTATACATTAATTATTATTATGATTATGATTATTAAGTTGGAAGGGACCAAAAGCATCATCTAGTCCAACCCCCTGCAATGCAGGAATCTTTTGCCTATCTTGGGGCTCAAATCCACGGCCATGAGATTAAGTCTTATGCTCTACCAAATGAGCTATCCCAATATAATTTTAATATTAATAATAGTGCACTCCTTGGACCCTGCATAGCTGATTCCTACCCTGGTGGGCTGGGCCCTTAAAAATAAAAGAACAGAGGAGCACAAGGAGATAGAGTCTTGCAGATCTGCCATTTAATTTCCCGCAGTGCCTCCTAAATCATCTCACTCCTACTGGAGGAAACTCTTCAAGATCCCCACAATGTCCTCCAAACCTCAGGACTCTCACTAGGCCCCACCCCTCCCCGGTCTTGCTTCACACCTTCTCTGAGTGTTCCTCCCTGGCTAGAATGCGTTTTCGAACTTTGATAATACTTCTTTGTTTCCCTGGCTGGAAAGGGTAGAGAAAGGTGTGTGAATGTCTCCAGAATCTATTCTACTTCATGAAGATAAAAATTGCATTTGTTGCTCAAAACCCACTTTCGCCTCTGGCCCTGACCATTCATAAAAACACAGAATCGTAGACTTTGAAGGGTCCTGGGGGGGGGTATCTATTCCCTCCCACTGCATTGCATTGTTGGCAATGTGGCCCTCAGAAAGTTGACCAGAAGGGAATGTGGCCCTTGACCTGAAAATAAATTCCTTGAAATAAGCAGTTGCATTAGGATGACAAGTGAGATTGAGGAAAATATAAATGTTTTGGAGAATTATTAGATTATATTTAAATGAGCGGGACATAAGAACGCAAACAAGATGATAAATTGCTGGTAAAAATCTATAATGATGTAAGTGGGAACGGGAGATGTGAGGGAGTCCAAAGAAGCTATGAAACTATGTTATGATACATGTTACATTATTTATTATTTTTGCATTTGTATTTAAAATCTTAATAAATATTTATATATATATAAAAAATGAAATAAGCAGTTGCATACAAATAAATAATAATAATAATAATAATAATAATAATAATAATAATAATATGACGCGTTCTTAAAATGCCATCCCTGTCAAGCAAGTCAGAGTCCAACCTTCTCTTTGTCTCTCCCAAACTCCACAGAAGTGTCTCCCATTTCCCTGCCTGTATTTGAGCCAAACTGCATTCTAAATGACCCTGTCTAATAAAAGAGATCATTATTTTTTGTTATCAACCAAAAACCTCCTTTAACAGCCTCATAAGAGCCCTTTAACCACTTACTATAGAACAATTACATCGTCTGGACATAAATTTTGCCCGATGGTTTTTACTGCCACTCTAAGCCAATGAAGGAGTTGTTTTGTGAAGGGAACCATCTACTTCCAAGTTCAAAGGGTGGGGGAGGCTGGTCCTGCCTGGCTTGATATCACCCAGAAACACTAATGGGATCCAGGCAGGTTTATGGGACAAAGAGCAGGCCCCTTTCCCTTAGGCTGTTTTCAATTTTGCTTTCAGATAGACATATGTGCCCCATTTCCTGAAGATGAACCTAGAGTAGGTTAACCCATGAGTGGGGGGAATTGATTTTGTTTGCATTTTAATGACAGGCTACCTAATTCTCACTTCCTCAAACCAATATAGGGACCGAAAAACAATCCTTTGAAATTCACACTTCACGCCAGACTCTGAGATGTAGTTCTCCAAACGATCCATGTGATAATGCAAATTCTAAAAGAGAGGGAAATATGCATATACATGCATATGTGACTGAAAATAGCATGCAAAGATGAACCATATTGAGTGAAATTGCTTGCAAAATGTGCTAGGTTGGTGGTTTGAGCCCACACAGAGATGGCTGTCCGCAGGATTCCTGCATTGCAGGGGGTTGGACCAGATGACCCTCAGGCATAGCTGTCAACTTTTCCCTTTTCTTGCGAGGAATCCTATTCGGAATAAGGGAATTTCCATTAAAAAGGGAAAACTTGGCAGCTATGCCCTCAGGTTCCCTTCCAACCCTACAATTCTATGATTAGGAGAAATTTGCACTAATAAAAAATAAAAAATAGCAAGCTTTGCAAATTTCTATGGAAATGTGGAGAACTGAATTTAAGACTAGAAAAATGAAAAGAAAAGAAAAAAAGAGAGAGAAAGAGAATCTGAAACTGACCATCTGTCCCTACCCAGAGTCTTACCACTTCATTTTATCGCATCTTTGGACCTGGCCTCCCACAGCCCCTGCTAAATTGTAAATACTCAAAATCTAACTTCAAGGGGAAAACTTGGTACAAAGTGCAGGTCACAAATTGCTATGAAACTGAATTCAAGACAGGGAAAAGGAGGGACTGAGAGAACAAAAGCTGACAAATGTGTGCATCCCTATTCCTGGGCCTGAGGTAATAATAACAAGGCAGGCTGGAGCCATCCTTTAAAACCAGGAAGAGAAAATTTTGGCCTTCCAGATGTTGTTGTACTCATCCCAGTCAGCCTGGCTGATGGTCAAGATCAGGGGTCAGCAAACTTTTTCAGCAGGGGGCCAGTCCACTGTCCCTCAGACCTTGTGGGGGGCTGGACTATATTTTGAAAAAAATAATGAACGGATTCCTATGCCCCACAAATAACCCAGAGATGCATTTTAAATGAAAGCACACCTTCTACTCATGTAAAAACACGCTTATTCCTGGACTGTCTGTGGGCTGGATTGAGAAGGTGATTGGGCCGCATCCTGCCCCTGGGCCTTAGTTTGCCTACCCATGGTCAAGATTATGGGAACTGTATTTCAACAATATCTGAAGGGCCATAGGTTCTGTCTCCCTGCTTTTAAATAACCAAATACTCCCTCCCTTGAAATTCAACCTGCGGCCCCACAAAGATTTTGTGTGTGTCCATTGACCAGCTGCAAACACCAGCTTCACTGACCACTTGTCTCAACTTAATCAGCCCCTGCTTCCCTCTAGGTGATGTTATCATTCTGTTGAGATGCAAGAAAAGAATAATCAGCTCCCCCAACTGCCTTTTTCTTATTTTTAAAGTCACGTTATTTCTGTAGCACGTTCTGTTCTGTAGCAAGCAGAATAACACCCCTTGTAGGATACTTTTTTGGACTTCATTTATTCCTCCTCATCACTCAGTGGATCCACCTTTGGGGAATCCATTGGTATTTTAATTTTTGCCTCACCATTCGGGAAGGTAAAAGTGGGAAGGACCACCTTGGAGCTCTCTATTGATCTCTCGGAGGATAAGCCCAAACCGAAGCTGAAATGAGAAGTGCCAGAGTGCGTAATATGCCTCTAAGTGGTTTTCTATTGCTCTCAACTTCTTATTACCAAACTCTCTGGCTCTCCAGCATCGCAGGGACTCCCAATTCTCTCCCTGCTTAGTTTTCCAATCAGTGACTCAGAGGGCAGGAAGTAAAGGAACCGCAAGGCACGGGTCTCTCTGACACGGGCAACTCTGCCAGCGCCGAATCAAAACAGACCACATGGAATTTGAGCTGTTTATGCATATGGTTAGGCACTGGCACCAAGAGAGATGAAAAATATCAGCGACCTGATCACCAGAATATCTTATTTTCTCCGCTTGCCTTTTTAGTTTCTCTCTCCTTGCAAAACTGCAAAGTGTGAATGCCAGGACAGTCTGAAATAATGGGTAGAGCTGACATTTTAGAAAGGCCTCTAGACAACAACAGCAGCCACAACAGCAGCAAGGATCCTTATTGAAAAGTATTGGAAGACACCAGATCTACCCACCTTGGAAGAATGGCAGATGAAAATGACAGACTACATGGGACTGGCAGAGATGACGGGCAGAATCCGAGACCAGGAGAAAGAGACAGTGGAAGAAGAGTGGAAGAAATTTAAAGATATCTTAACAAATATTATAAAATTAATGAAGGCTAGAATGACATGGGTTGAAAAATAATATGGTGTTCAGAGATGTTGATTAAGAAAAGGAATGGAATTGATCAAAGAACTTTGGGAAATAAGGGAATGGATTTACTGATTGGATAATGAAAATAGAATACAGAACGGGGAGGTATGAGGAAGTCGGGGAAAATAGGTTGAGAAAATAAGGCTCGAAATTATACTTGTTGTTTTTTGTTTATGTATGTTTTTGTTGTTGTTGTTTGTATTTACATGTTGTTATTGGAAATTTTAATAATTTTTTTTTTTTAAAAAGAAAGGCCTCTAGACTACAGTTCTTCATCCTTGGCCCTCCAGATGTTATTGGACTACAACTACTATCATCCCTCAGCATTGACTAGACTCCTCCTCCTCATTTAATCCTTAGAGACCCCTTTGAATATCTTCCTTGCGGGCTTCTAGTAAATCCATTATCAGACTGGTGGCCATATATCTGCATGTTCTAAGATCTCTTAGACTTCCTAAGACAGTTCCTAAGTGAGGCCAAGGAAAGTCCTGTTACCTACACTTACTGGCAACAGTATGATCACACCTTACTCGCTGCCTTTTGTAGAGTCTCATGCCTTTCATAAATAACCATAAAATCTGTAACACCTGTGTGACATTAATGGAGTCAAACTAACAATTCATGTTTTGCCAGATAGGCACATGAAGGGACTGAGGCTCACTGAACTTTCCTGTAACATTTGCTAGAAAGAACTCTGTGAGATCACTTCCTTTGTCTGCCTTGGCAGGAAGCTGTAACACTACTTCCTTCCTTCCTTCCTTCCTTCCTTCCTTCCTTCCTTCCTTCCTTCCTGGACAGCCTCCTCTTTATTCCATGCTTCCAAGCTAACCACACGTGCATGTCTGAGCTCTGCAGCTCAGACACCATTTATGAACTTAACATTTTGTATTTCTGTAACTTAGGAGTTATAAACCTGCCTTCTTTTTGCTACAGTAACTGCTGCTTTACGACCTACATTATGTAAGTAAATGCCACTTTTACTTTTTCATAATTCAATATGTGTGTGATTGTTGTTGTTTTTTTATAATAATTTTTATTGTTATACATTTTATAAATTTCCATCCGATTATTCATTTAATCCTGCATACAACAAATCATAATTATTTTTTGACTTCCTTTAGCGTCTCTGACAATCATCCGTGGTTATACCTTTAGTACACATTCCCTTCTTTCGTATTGCCATTTTTCCTCCTTACTCCCATTATTTCTAATAGACAATACTTATTTTCTTTTTTTTTACAGTGCCTCTTTAAATCCCACTAGCGTTGTATTCACACCACATATATTTTTCAGATAATCCACAAATTTTCCCCAGTCTTCGATGAACTTTTGGTCTTTAGTATATCTGATTTTCCCAGTTAATTTATCCAGTTCTGCATAGTCTGTCATTTTTAGTCTCCATTCTTCTATCATCGGTATTTCCTCTTGTTTCCACTTCTGGGCCAACAGGATTCTGGCTGCCGTTACCGCATACTGGAAAAGCTTACAGTCCTTTCTTCTAATGTCCTTTCCTACGATACCTAAAAGAAAAGCTTCGGGTTTTTTCACAAAAGTATATCTTAACATTTTTTTCAACTCATTATATATCATTTCCCAAAAACTTTTCACTTTCTTACATTCCCACCACTGATGAAAGAATGTCCCTTCCTTGTCTTTACACTTCCAACATTTGTTATCAACCTTATACATCTTTGCTAATTTTACAGGTGTCATATACCATCTGTAAAACATTTTCATCACATTCTCCCTCAGTGTTGTACATGCCGTAAATTTTAAATGCTCTTTCCACAGTTTTTCCCAATCTTCAAATTGAATATTGTACCCAAAATCCTTTGCCCACTGTATCATTACCGATTTAACCTCTTCATCTTTCGTATTCCATTCCAGCAATATCTTATACATTTTTGACAGAGTTTTATACTCATTATTTATAATGTCCTTTTGGAAACTTGATTCTTTTTCCACACAACCCTTTTCCTTCAGATCTTTTTTAAATATTTCATTTACTTGGTAGTGGTGCAACCAATCATAAACTAAATCTTTAACTTGTTCATATGGCTTCAATTTCCATTTTCCTCCCTCGTTAGTTACCAATTCCCCATAGGTGGCCCATTTGTTTCTCATATTAGTCTTCTTCACACTTATTACCTCTAACGGGGACAGCCAGTGTGGAACTTTGGGTTCCAATATATTTTTATATCTCTCCCAAACCTCAATTAAAGAACCCCTGAAGATGTGGTTTCCAGTTCCTTTATGAACCCTCTTTTTGTCACACCAAAGGTACGCGTGCCACCCAAATCTGTTATCAAATCCTTCACGATCTAATAATTCATTGTTTTCTAACTTTATCCATTCTTTTAACCAACATAGACAGGCTGCTTCATAATACAATCTCATATCTGGCAGGGCGAAGCCTCCTCTTTCTTTTACATCCGTCAATAATTTAAATTTTATTCTAGGCTTCTTCCCCTGCCAGATGTACCTTGAAATCACTTTTTGCCATTCTTTAAAAATTCCTATACCCTTTAGTATGGGTATGGTCTGAAATAGAAATAACATCTTTGGTAGCACCGTCATTTTTATCGTGGAAATTCTTCCCCAAAATGATAATTTCATCCTGGCCCACACCTCCAGATCCTTCTTTATTCCCTTCCAAACCGGGATATAATTATTTTGGTATAAATCAATATTCTTGGCTGTTACCCAAATTCCCAAATATTTAACCTTTTTCACCACCTCTATCTCCGTTCGTTGTTGCATTAATTCAATCATATTTTGATCCATATTTTTTACAATCATTTTTGTCTTTCTTTTGTTCAGTCTGAATCCTGCCACCGTACCAAATTGGTCCATCTCTTTTTTTAAAAAAAATATATATTTATTAAAATTTTTCAATACAAATGTAAAAATAATAAACAATATAACATGTATCAACATAGTTTCATAACTTCTTTGGACTCCCTCGCGTCTCCCGCTCCCACTTGCATCATTGTAAATTTTTACCAGCAATTTATCATCTTGTTTACGTTCTTATGCCCCATTCATTTAAGTATAATCTAATAGTTCTCCAGAAGGTTTACATTTCTCACTTGTCATCCCAATTCCGTCTAGTTTAGTGGTGCTCAATTATTTATAATCTAGCATCCTTCTTAACATTCAACCAAATTACAGTATTTTTGCAAATACATCTTAAATTTCTTCCAATCTTCTTCAACCCTCTCCTCTCCCAGGTCTCGGATTCTGCCAGTCATCTCGGCCAGTTGCATATAGTCCATCAGCTGCATCTGCCATTCTTCCAGTGTGGGTAGATCTTGCGTTTTCCAGTTCTTAGAGATGAGTATCCTTGCTGCCGTTGTTGCATACATAAAAAATGTTCGGTCCTTCTTTAGCACCTTCTGACCGACAATACCCAAAAGGAAGGCCTCTGGTTTCTTAGTGAAGGTATACTTAAATACCTTTTTCAACTCATTATATATCATTTCCCAGAAAGCCTTCACTTTAGGGCAAGTCCACCAGAGGTGAAAGAATGTTCCTTCACTTTCCTTACATTTCCAACATTTATTTTCAGACAAATGGTATATTTTGGCAAGTTTAACTGGGCCAAATTGGTCCATCTCATCCAATACCTCCTCTATACTTTCTGTTGGTTCTTCCATAGTCAGTACCAAATCGTCGGCAAAGGCTTTAACTTTGTACTCATTTTGACCTACTGTTACCCCTTTTATTTGCTTGTTTTGTCTAATTGCATTTAAGAAGTCTTCCAGAACCGTTATAAATAACAATGGCGATAGTGGACAACCTTGTCTTGTTCCTTTAGATATTTTTATATCTTCAGTAATAACATTGTTCACTATCAATTTTGCTCTCTGTTCTGTATATATTGCCTTTATGCCATTGAAAAACTCTTGTCCAACCTCCATATGTTCTAAATTTTTCAACATAGATTCCCAAATTATATTGTCAAAGGCCTTTTCTGCATCCACAAACATTAGAATCGCTGGTTTATCACACCTATCAGACAGATATTCTATGACATTAATTATATTTCTTATGTTATCTCTCAGTTGTCTGCCTGGTAGGAAACCTGCTTGGTCTTTGTGTATAATCTTTGTTAATATCTTTTTCAGTCTCTTCGCTAGGATTCCTGCAAAGATCTTATAATCTGTATTCAGAAGTGAGATAGGCCTGTAATTTTTAACTTGTGTTAAATCAGAGTTTTGGGATTAATGTTATGTATGCTTCTTTCCACGTTTCTGGAATGTCTCTTTCTTTTAAGATGTTGTTCATAACAACGGTCAATGGAGTTGTCAGCACCTCTTTCATTTCTTTATAATAACTAGATGTGAACCCGCCCGGGCCTGGGGCTTTCCCTCTTTTCAATTCCTTTATCGCTTCTTTTACTTCTTCTTTTTCTATTGGGGCATTCAGCTGGTCTTTTTGGTCTGTCGGGATCTTTTGCACCATTTTCTCTCTTAGATATCTTTCTATTTTCTTCTTATTGTACCTTTCTTTATTTTTATATAATTGCTTATAAAAGTCCAAGAATCCTTTTCTTATTTCTTTCGGGTCAGCTGTCTCTTCTCCATTTATCTTGATTTTGTTAATTGTATTCTGCTCCTTTCTTTTTTTCAGTTGCCACGCAAGCCATTTTCCTGATTTATTTGCTGATTCAAAGTTTTTCTGTCTTAACCTTTTAATGTTCCACTCAACTTCTTTGTTTATTATCATCGCAAATTGTGTTTGTAAAGTCTTTATTTCCTGCTTTATTTTCAAATTGTTGGGTTTTTTTATCAGTTTTTGCTCATAGTCCATAATCTGTCTTGAAATTTCTTTTATCCTTTTTTCCTTGTTGTTTTTCTTCACTGCATTCTGTTGAATCAGAAAACCTCTCATTACTGCTTTGCTTGCGTCCCAAACAATACTCATTTTTGTGCCTTTGTCCACATTGTCCATAAAGTATTCAGATAGTTTCTTTTGCGCTTTTTCGACCATCTTCTGATCGTCCCACAAATTATCATTCAGTCGCCACCTAAATGATCTCTCTTCAAAGCCTTTTAAATCCAATTCTATGGGATTGTGATCTGAGATCACTCTGGCTTGTATTTCAATTTGTTGGATTCTTGGTGTCAGTTCGGTCGAAACCCATATTTGATCTATTCTTGACATTGACTGATTCGGTTCTGAATAATGAGTAAATTGCTTCTCCAAGGGGTGCCTAAGTCTCCAGATATCAATCAAGTTACAGTTCTTCATCATCGTAAAAAATGTCTTGGGCAGTTTCCCTTCTTTATTCTTTGCCTCTCTTAATCTATCCATTTCCAATGATACCACACCATTCATATCTCCCATTATTACAATTTTTTGGTCCATATACTCAAATAGTTTTTCCTCCAATGATCTGTAGAAATCAGTCTTATTTCCATTTGGTGCGTAGATCCCGACAATTATTAATTTCTCACCATGCCATTTAATTTGGACAGCTATGATTCTCCCTTCTTCATCTTTGAATAATTGGTGAGATTCGATTTTATTTTTGATGTATAAAAAAACACCTCTTTTTTTCCTCTTTATCCGAGGATATGAATTGATTCCCTAATCTTTTGTTGGTCAAAATTTTTCTGTGTCTTTTTGCCACATGAGTTTCTTGTAAACAAATAACATCTAAATTTTTCTTTTTTAGAAATTGTTCAATTCTATTTCGTTTCTTCTTATCATTCATCCCATTAATGTTCCAATTCCATAATTTCAACGCCATTCTTCTTCCGATTAAATAAATTTAATTTTTAATTTACAATCTATCCACCTCTTCTTCTTCCTCTTCCTCTTCTTGCGAACTTTCCCCGTTTTGGTCCTCTTCTTCTCCTAATTCAGACTCCCCCTTTGATCCTGGTCCTCCCTCTGCTCCCTTGGTCTCTTCCTCTCCCATCTGTAGTTCTTTGTATCTCCTCAAAAATTTTCCTATTTCCTCAGAACTGTCGTTGTTTTTAAGGGTGAGAAAAGGTCTAATACCAGGAAAATCCAGTTTGGATTATTGTTTCTTGAAGGTTAGATCACCCTTGTCTTAGCTTCCAAATTTAAGTTGCAAAGGATGGTACTCCGCTGATCTCACTAAGGTGAGCAAGGAAGGATAATAGCTAAACCATACATCCTCTCCTTGTGTCTAAATCCACTCCTAAAATACAGAGCCCCGCAGATTCTTGCCCTGGAGAGCAGTCTCCCTAAGGACAAATTTGCAAGACCCGGATTGCTACACAGGAGAGACTCTCTGCCTTCTGTACATCACAAACAACCCCATATACCAAGATCAACTGTTTCCTCCACCCCACAAACCTCACAGCATCCAGAGTCAATCCTTCCAACTCTGAAGAGCAACGATGACCCATTAAAACTTTGAACAGTGACTTGTCTCTGCCCCCTGTTCAGTTAAAAAGAAAAAAGAAAATCCCTCATAGATGGGCAAAAGGAGAATGCCTTCTTTCCCTTACTCACTGCCTTTGCAATCACCTAACAAGGTCCATTTAACCCAACTTTTAGCTTCCAAAGTAAGATCAATGTCCCTCTCTCCTGGAGCTTTCCTAGACAAAGTTCCTCTCGATGATATGTCTCTGTAGCCACTCAGACCTTGGAAACATTCTCTGATGTGTTCTTCTACTGTAGATTTTATCAATGGGTTAGGGGACACATAATTTATCCCCTTATGAGGTGGCTGGTCGAGCCTTAGAGACCCCTTTGAATATCTTCCTTGCAGGCATCTAGTAAATCCATTATCAGACTGGTGGCCATATATCTGCATGTTCTAATATCTCTTAGACTTCCTAAGACAGTTCCTAAGTTGTCACTTTTAATAATTGATAATTGGTTCTCCCGAGGCTGTGATTCTGTATCATTTTATATTTTGTACTTTGCTTAATGGTCGGTTGACTGTAATAAACATTTGATGAATTGATACAGCCAAGAGTTGATTCCGCTATATAATAAATGGCCACCGCTTCTGAACAACATCAAACAACATTATATGCCTGTTTCTTTGGCAAACCATGTCCTTCAATTTGTCAATTTGTGCAGTCCCAAACATCCTTAATAGCCTCTCCTTCAGAGGAGACGCAGACAGGGATCTCCATCAATGAGCCATTACAAGTTTCCACTGTGAGACACAGGGCTTACAAACAAATACTTGGGAAACTGCCTTATCCCTTATACACCCAGTAGATTCCTGTGGATTGTGGGAAGCAAGTTCCAAAGATCTCAGAAGCCCACTCCACGGTAATCCTCCGAAGGGGGTTAATGCAGAGGTACCTTGTGTTACCTCCCAGCTCTACAATTCTATAATTCTAACTTTGAGCAGGGTTTTTAGTGTGCCTGCTGCCTCTGTTCTGTGGAATAACATTCCTCTCAAGATGTGTTACTGTGAATAAAGGCGAGGGAGAGACCCTAATGGGAGATACACATTGTTACACCAATCCCTCCAAACCTGCTTTGAGCTGCCCTTTCCATCCTTACACCTTGGGGGAAACAGACTCCAGGGCTGAGAGTAAGATTGAAGTTTCCATCTCCTCCCCACTAAAACTCCAGTTCCCTGCAACTGACTTAAAACAAAAGCCACACAGTGGGTCAACTCCGAGTAGAAATTGTTTGGCTATCATCCACTGCATTTGAGAATCCTGCACTTTTCCATCTCGGAACTCCCTTTTTCAAAGGAGAGAAGTAGTGAAAAGGCTCTTTAAATGACGAATTAAGGGTTTTAATGACATCGTTGACCAGTAAACCAATCCCCACTTCCTCATTTGCATGTGCCAAACCACAAATTCGAGTCAGGATGTGATCAAGGTTACAAATATCCCTACTATTTTGTGGCCATCGCTCAACAATATCACTATCATTAATTCTCCATTGCAAGTACTCCTACTGGATACTAGGGAAAGTATCCCAGTAGCATTTGCTAGGTTTAACTCCCAATCACAGTAGGCCAAGAGAAGAGACTCCTCTTGAGATAGCCATTCAAGTCCTTTTCGTTATGCACCACAACAACACAAAGCCACAGCATGATCAATACATTCTAAAACCAGTTCATTTTGTCCTTCACTCACCCCCACAGGTTGATGCTTTAATGAGATACATATGAATAGGGATGGGGGATAGATATCATCTCCTAGCTCTTTTGATTTACTCATTTATGGCCTTTTGAAAAGATGCTAATGAGAACCTCAAAAGAGAGGGGGGAGTATAAGAAGAAGACCATTGCCCCTCATTTGCTCCTTGAAAACATGTCGCCATTCCTGGGTCTTGCAGGAAAGAGGAAGCAGTGGGCTTCCTCCAGATTGATTGATTGATTGATTGATTGAGTTGACTTGATTGATTGTGCAGACGAAGATGATAGAGAGTCTGGAAACCAAGCCTTATGAGGAACAGTTGAGGAAAGTGGGTATGTTTTGTCTGGTAAAGAGAAGATTGAGAGGAGATATGTTAGTCATCTTCTATAAAGGCTGTCAACATGGAAGATGGAGCAAATTTGTTTTCTCTTGCTATGGAAGGTAGGACTCAAACCAGTTACAAGAAAGGAGATTCTGATTAAACATCAGGAAGAACTTTCTGACAATAAGAACTGTTCAATAGTGAAACAGACTCCCACAAGAGATGGTGTACTCTCCATTCTTGGATGGTTTAAAGCAAAGCTTGGATGCCCATCTGTCATGGATGCTTTAGTTGAGATTCCTGCATTGCAGAGGGTTGGACTAGATTCCTGCATTGCCGAGGGTTGGACCTCAGGGTCCTTTCAGCTCTGCAAATCTGTGATTCTACAATACGTATATGTTGCTTTTCCACAATGAGCTGTGCCTAGAGTGGCTTACAGGCAAAAGGCAAATGTTGGGATGGGCAATGATGGTAGTTCTCTTCCCTAGGCTCCTGGATGTACCAGCTGATTAGGTCACCTCCAACAGTATGGGATATTTAATCATGATTTGGGATGTACAAAAGCATTGCTTTCTCTCCCACCCTGTATTCATTGCATGCAGTGCTGTTTCCATTCCACTGCAGTTCATTTCCCACCAAAAACTATGTTATTCCTCTTGCTGTCTGCTGTGGTGAAATTAAAGGTTGTGCAATTAATTATGTAAATTACATTGTTCTTATGTTATCCCACCCTATTCATTTCAATGCAAAGGAAACCCAATACAAATGGGGTGTATTGTTTATGGACTGAATTATGTATTGTTTAAGGACTGAAAGCAGCAAAAGCAAGGGGCAATCGTATTCACTGGATTGATTTCTGTTCCGGATTTCGGAAGGATATTTGAACACTATCTATTTCCACTCCTGTTTCCATTTTCATCAGCATCCCCCCATGTCCCTAATCATGACCCTAACTAAAAATAAGTAGACGAAGCTAACTCATACTGTGTCATGTGGAGGGACCATCATTGAATGGCAGAACATTCAGTGACCCCATTCAATCCCTGACATCACCAGCTAAACATACAAGGCAACAGGTGATGGGAAAAGGCCTTTCTCTCTGTACACCCCTTAGCAGCCACTGCTAGTCAGCACTGACAATACTTGGCTAGATGGAAAAACAGTGTAAGGTAGATTTCTGTGTGCCAGTCTATTAACTCAGTGTGGTCTACTCTGTTTGGCAGAAGCTCTCCCAGGCAGGCTTCCCTAAGCTGGTGCCCTGCAGATGTTTGGACTACACCTCCCATCAGCTCCTACCCAGCATGGCCAATGGCTAGAGATGACAGAAACATCTGCAGGGCACCAGGTAGGAAAAGGATGCTCTTATGTCTCTCAAGTACACAACTGCTCTCCTTTTAGATAGGGACATCTGGAATTGAATCTGGGACTTGCTGTATGTAAAATGTAGCCAATGAATTATTCTGATTGGCCATGGGCAGCCCACTGGAATTTTTCAGCAAGCACCCATGATCTCAGCACAACAGATGTAGCTTCACAGTGCCGTTGACAAGACAAAAATAAATAAATGACAGCCCATAATATCCAACAGAATTAAATGGCAGTGAGGGCAAATGAGGGCTGAGGCCAGTGAAGAAAAAGGAGCAGGAAATTGCATTGAATAGAACTGAAATACTGCAGACATGCACTGAATTTTTCAACAATTCCCCCAAAGAAAAGCAAAATGAGGGAAGTCGCTTTGGCTTAGGCTTAGTTGAAAGGGAGCCACCTCATCTATCAAAATGGCAACTTAAGAAAAATAATAAACCTGAGGTCAGAAAAGTGAGGATGTTTCAAAGAACGGATGTTTTTTTCTCCAATTTGTACAGCTTACTGCTATGTGGATTTTGTCTAAGCAGCACTCCAAAGGAGCATGCAGGCAGAATTCAGAAATTCAAAATAATAACAAAGGATAGAGTAGAGTGCCACACACAGACTGTAATTTCTTTTGCTGGGATGTCAAAATGTTCTCTCCTTCAATGAACGTCTTTCTCAGGCATTCTAATTACCGTGACAAACATCAAAAAGTGCTGCTTGCAATTTGGCTCCAACCTTACTTAACGGGGAAGAAAGTGTTTGAATTTCAGATGTGCTGTTTTGCCACTTAACTTCAGTACACCTTATAGCAGTGAAGAGGCAGTTCCCATGGCATTGGATGGAACGCTCAGTCTTTCTGAAGATCTAGGACAAGGGTGGGGAATATTTTTCAGCCCAAGGGCTGGCACATTCCCACCTGGGTAAGCTTCTGGGAGCCAGTGGCAGGTGGCGCCAGAGGCAAAAATGAGTGGAACTATTAGTGCAAATTTCACATTTGTACAGTAGGCTAGTTTCTCACATATCATCTGCCCAGGCAAGAAAGAGGCACCATCAGGGTTCAAGGACACATTCCAGCCCAGGAAAAACACTCAAAGAGGGGGTAGAGCAGGGTGAGGGGTGTGGCCAGGGGAGAGTTCTGAAAGCCAGTTAGAGAGACCTGAAGGGTTGCATTCATCCTTTGAGTCTGAGACTTCCATCCCCTGTTCTATGGGACAGCAAGACCCCAGAACTGGAACCTCCCGATTTGTTCTGATTGGGTAACCCTGAATTCTAATGGGAAGACCAAACATTCTCTCTTCCAACCCCCCTTTATCATTCTGTGGACTTTAATTACTCCCCACTCCCACTTTTCTTCTCTTTTCTAAACAGACAATTGTGCCAGCACTATCCATGCATCAAGCACACAGAGCGGGCAGCCACTTAAAACATAACCATGAAAAGATTACATTGATGCTGCCCAGATGCAGCCAAGAAGAACTCAGCATACACGGCAGCCTCTGGCCATAAAGGCCTCCTTTGGATTATCCTCAACAGTGAAGTCTCCTAGATAAGTTCATTTGCTGTTATAAAAAAAGCCAGTGGATAGAACTGATGGTTTGCATCTTATTGTCTTCAGCTGCATAGATGTCTCCAAGGCAATAAAGCTCAGCTAAATGGACCAGCTATAAAATTCACTGTGGAGACTGCTACAGAAATCAATATTTGATAGAAATGTATGGAACAGGAGAGATCAAAGTAGATCTGACTTCCAGAAAGAGCTGCAAAGTCCTGCCAGAATTAATAGTGCCAGACTGGAGTCATGGGCTTCCCTAAATGGCTTGAGTCCAGGATAGCATCTTCTTCCATATTATCCTGCCCACACCCTAAGATATGTTGGAGAGACCTTGCTATGCCTCAACCAGAGGATTCCTCATCAGAGGATGACCTGGGGCTACCAGCACTTAACAAAGCCCAGGACCTGACTAAATCTGGGGAGAAGGATCGGTTGGAACACTGGGACAAGGCCTCCAGTAGGCCAACCATGCAGTGGGAGAGTTCAGGAATGGAGGCTGAGGCTGAATAGGACCAGGTCCATGTGAGCTTAAACAGCAGAGTTCTAAACTCCAGAGAAAGCTCTTTAAGAGTCAAGGTCTCTTTGACCACAACTACTTTACAAAGGTAAGAGTCTCATCCATTGCTATGGTTCCACTCATCACTGGCATATAACAACTGATGACTTTCAGCCAGACCCTTCCAGAGTGAAAGCCTCGGTACCTGGCTGGAAGAGCTGATAGAACTGTCTTTCTTCCACCAGTCTGTCTTGTACCTGAACCTCTGCTTGTTTGGAATTGGCTCTTGGACTGCTCCTAGACTCACTTCTCATCTGGAATCAGACCTTAGACAGGCCTCAGATTTTGCTGCTGTCTGTGCCCATTCAAGAGACCTTTTTTTTTTTTTTTTTGCAGCTGTACTCCAGTTGCAGAACCTTCTTATGGCAGCTGCATTTGGTTCCCCCTCTCTTTTTAGCTTCTATAATCAAACACAGACGATTTTGTTCAGGCAGGCTTTTTTATTGACCTTGGCACTTTAAGCTGACTGTGATGCTTTAACCATCTGTCATGCTGTTTCTGATTTTTTTTAATTGTTTGTGAATTATTGATGATTGTTTTATTGTGATTTGAAAGTTGTCAGCAGCCTTGAGCACTATTCTTCTAAGCGGAAATGGAGGAGACAAATTATTCTCCCATATAAATAAAAGCTGGACCTGGAATGTCTGTTTGATATCTTCCAATATGTCACAGAGGAAAATAGCCCTATAAAATCCCCATCATTCCTATATCCAGGATCACTGCCCAACATCCTTCCAGTTACACATTGCTGAGGGCTGTATACCATGGGTAGCGAACATGGTACCCTTCAGATGCTGTTGCAGCCCAACTCTCATCATCCCTAATCACTGGCCATGCTTGCTGGAGCTAATGGAAGCTGAACAACATCCAGAGGGCCACAGGTATCCCATCCTTGCCTGAGCACCGACTCACATGTGTTCCAAAGTCCTTGAAGAAATGTACTGCCGCTACTGTCTTAATAATAATAGCCAGTTCAGAACTGGATGACATTTCTTGAATGATTTTTTTTTTGGGGGGGGGGGAGAGAAACATCATATGACATTTTAACAAGCTGGCAAATCAGATGTTGATTGGTGGAGAGCTATAAACAGGTAGGAATGTAGTCCCAACAACCCTTTCATTAGAAGAATAAAGGGTCTCCCAGAATGTCACAGCATTTTCTCTAAATGGGTAGGCTTTGCTCTGTTCCAGTTCTGTTCAAGCAAATTCAAAGGATTTCCCCTTATTTCATGAAGAAGATTTTGTTGAGCACTAATAACTGGACCTCAGCATAAGCAGAATATTTTTTCCTGGCTGTGGGAGGATTTGGGGGTGAGGGGTGGTTGACTAGTACCCTAGTGGAAATGGCTTCAGTGGAAAGATGAGGAGGTTGCTTCTTTCCATACTCTCTCTACTCTGGAGTTGTGAATCCTGCGAAATAAGGGTGGAATTAAAACTACTATACAAAGGTAAGAGTCTCATCCATCACTATGGGTCCACTCATCACTGGCATATAAGGCAGCTTATGAGGAAATGTGGCCCTCGGACTCTGCTTAATGCTTGCAGACATAGACTAGGTGGTTTTCAGTTGGAGACTTTCCTTCTTCTCAGCCACTACCACTGACAGCCATAAGAAATCAGTAAATACCATTTCTTGGACCCCAGCTTTGCCATTCCTGGTAGCACCTTTGGGGGGGGGGGATGTTGATTTGCAAGCATATAGCCAGGATTAAAGAAACAGCAAAGAAATGCCATGGGTGGTTATTGCACACCCAAGTGAACTATTTCACAGATAGGAGGGTTACATCAGATTTGTACCTCTAGGAACTATTACCAGCAAACATCAGATTATGGTTCAATGAGCTACAACAGACTCACAATGCTTAACAATGTATCAGCACACCAGGCACAGTCTGACGCTTGCCCATGCTCTTGGTCGTTTGGCAGGATAGGAACAAACCAACTTGATGTAAAGCACTTTCATAGCTATTCTTGAGATAGTGGAATGTGTGCACCCTATTGGTGTACTTCCATCTTGAATGTGAAAGCAAGGTCACAGGAAAGAGGAGCCTTCCTGTCCTCACCACAACAGATGTGTCTGGGTTAATTGACCAGTAGCTGGTAGGCTCAGGCTGGAGTTTCAGTACCCTGGATAGCTCCTAGGAGACAGTCTTGACAAGGCCTGTAGCTCAATTAAGGCCTTTTGTCCAGGGCATTTTTTAAGCTGGAACTCAGTTCTGGCACCTCTCAGATGGCGCCATTGCCATTCTGAGAGAACAAGGGAGGTGTGAATAGTGAGCACCTCTTTTTCTGGGGGAAATAGCACTGCTTTTATCCCTCTTGGTCCAAACAGCCCTTTTCAGGCTCCACCCTCTTCACAAAGAGTAGAGAGCCTCAGATGATTAGCTCTTTCACCTGCAGCCTAACATTCTGCTGCCTCTTGGTCATCTCTTGACTCTTCCATTGCCTGCATTGGGAGCCTGAAACCCCAACTGTAGAAGAGGTCTGCATCACTTCTGTTTATACCACAAATCATGAGGCAAATCAGAGTGATTCAGGGACAGGTCTCCCGTTTTTGAACCGGATTGTCACAATATCAAGATGCTTCACAGTTGCAAGTTCACAGTTATAAATTTATAACAAAATTGTGAAATTAATAAATATAGTTATGCTGCTGTTGCTGTTATTGTTTTATTGTTGCTGTTAATTTACTGTTTTTATATCCCATCTTTTCCACCAAGGAGCTCAGAGTAGCATACATAGTTATGTTGTTATGTGCTCTGTTATTTCTTTGCTGATATGAAAATTTGTTTGATATTTGAATTACAATTGAAAGAAAAACAGAGAAAAAATAGTGAGTTATGTTGAGGTAGTTCAGGGACCCCAAAAGATTCCAAGGCTTATTATCTCAAAAAATAAAATGACAGGAAATGTGATTGGAATATGTGGACTTGGGTGTGAATCAATGATTATATAATAACTAAATAATTACACTGAGGCACTTTTTTTTTTTTCATTTGCTGTTGCAAAAGTCGGAAATTGAAAGATAACTATAGCATGTACATGAAAATCGATTTCAGATTTGAAATCAGTATTGAAAGACCATATAAGAACAGTTGAAAAATCTCATGCAAAAGAAAATAAAAATAAAAAAAAAATTCCCCAGTATACTGTGTATCCCAAGGGAATATTTTTTTTTTGCATACCTCCAACTGCACATAGATATACATGTCACTTTCAATGCTATATAAGTCACTTACATTTATACTCATATTGTACTACTTTGGCTATGTGTTTAATAACATATTGAATTCTTGCAGTGTGAAAAACAAAGATTATGGTGAAAAGTGAAAAACATGAATTGAAAAAAAACCTAGAGCTTACAGAACAAAACCAACTTCAGATATGAAATCAGCATGTCGAAATTAGGTTAGAACAGCTGCAGGTGTCAATGTAACAAAAATTTTGTTCCCCAGTGTTATGGATTGATGCCCTAACATATAACCACAGTGAATAAATTTTGGAGGGAATAAAGAGTTAGGTTTGAATGTTTCTTATTATTAGAGGCAACATTGTGATGTTGGACTGAAGGAGAACTATTGTTGACCTTCATATACAACAACCATCAGAGAACCTCCTTTGGACTTCTTGTATCAAAATAAATGAATAAACTGGAATGTCCTGGGTTGAAGTCTGGAAAAAACACCACCTAGAAGAGGGAGGAACACCTGAATATTAATCTAGATTGAACATTTGACGGTTTTGAAGAATTATTGCATATATAACTGACAGGTGGATAGTTGGAAGTCATTTATACCTATTTCTTTTTCTCTCTCTTCTTTTTCTCTTTATTCTTTTATATTGTCTGTTGCTGTATTTTGAAAAGCCTTAATAAAACTGCATTTTTGAAAAAAGGAAGGTGATGGATTGAAGGTGGACTCTGTGTGAGAGGCAGGGTAGAGAGGATCTATCAGGGTGGGAGAATGGGAAAAGAGGGAGCAGCTTCCAGGTGACAGCTGGGAGGGTTCACCCTCTGTGTAGCATAAAGGTTAAAATTTTGACAAAGGGCTTTCTCTTCTTTTTCTTCCTTTCTATTTTCTTCTTTTTGCTATTCTTATATTTTTTTCTTATTTAGATAGGTTTGGCTCTTAGTGTATTTTATGCCAAAAACTTTTAATGATGATTGAATATAAAAAAGAAAATTAAAATAACTTAAAACACAGAGGCATCATTCCCCACTGAGAAATGAAACTGTAGAAATGTCCAGAGCTTGAAAGGAGAGAGGATGGAGAGGTGGTGTTGGGAACTTATTATTTTGATGGACAGGTCTTGCTTTTAATCTTAGTGAATTATTTCCTGAGGTCTCTCTAAACACTGTGATTTGAAGGAGGGATGTTAAAGTCCATACACATAGTTGCTCTTCACATGGGTCACCATTCTCCTCTCTGTTTTCATCGCAAGAGCAGGATGAACGCATCAGTGTAAAACTACTGGGCTAGGCTGCTTCTTTCTCAATCCTTCTTTCCCCTAAAAAAACAATTTAATACCAAAACTCTTGCTCTCTTTTCTTCATAGAAGGTACTTCCACAAAAGTGGGGCAGGGTGAAAAAACTGCTCTTCCTTGTTTTTCTGTTACATAGCAAAGATAAAATCAGCTAACATGATAGCTTCTTAACCTACAGTATTTCTCTGAACTTTGGTGAGTGTCTTCTCCCTGGGATGTGGTCCAGAGAGAAAGTGCTGAGGGGCTGATATCTAGGCCTGGGTGGCTGCATCCAGCCTCTAGAGCAGGGGTCAGCAAACTTTTTCAGCAGGGGGCCGGTCCACTGTCCTTCAGACCTTGTGGGGAGCCAGACTGTATTTTGGAAAAAAACAACAACAAACGAATTCCTATGCCTCACAAATAACCCAGATATGCATTTTAAATAAACGGACACATTCCACTCATATAAAAACACCAGAGATGCTGTTTTGGCCCCTGTGGCAACTTTGGGGTACAACAACTTTGGGGTAAAATTGTAAAAAGAAAAAAAAGCTTAAAAAGCTTAACAACTTCAATCCTAAAAAAAGCTCAACTCAACAACTTCAGTCGGCCCTCACACATGTTCACTTCATCATGTTCACTTCATCTTTGAAAAAAGTTTGGGCACCCCTGTGAGTCTAGACCTAAGGTGGGCTGTCCCTTGCCTGTTTGAGCCTCCACCCTTTGCTTGTGCAAACAGGACCTGGATCACAGCCAAAGTTTCCCTCGGAACCCAACAGCTTGAGATGTAGGGACAGCTCCAAAGAAATCTTATTCAGGCCCCCAGCCTTGACAATGCCTCCCTTTGCTCCCACGTGGAAATGATATACAAGCCAAGCCAGCGTATGGGCAGCCAATTAAAAATGCCAATAAAAGTTACAAGAACAAAAAAAGGTCATGTTTACTCATTATGTGAGGAGGAACAACAGCAGTGAGAATCTCCCCAAAACACACACACCCCGCCAAACCTCAGCCTCTCTTGTCAGGTGTTGATTAAACCGACACAATCATGGCCAATCATTTGGTTTCACCAAGTAATTAAGTGACACGGCTTAATGAGTAGGAATTTTGCCTTGATTAAATATATTGGTGCAGGATAGTTTGATGAGAAGAAAAGACATTATGTGTGGGCGGGTGTTGTATGTGTGTGTGTGTGTGTGTGTGTGTGTGGTGCTGTTTCTTGCTTGGATCTGTGTCCACTATGTGTCCCCTGGTGTTAAGTCACTGTTTCTGTTAGCTACTTACCTTGAATAAAATAGGGAAACCTTTGTGCAACTGGAACACCTGTATTCTCAAAGAAAGATCACTGTCCCAGCAAAAGCACACCCCCCCATTTATTTTGTAAAGCTCTTACACATACACAAACACACCAAGCTTTACAAATGGAAATATTTGTGGTAGTGAAATTGTTTTTAAACTGTCTGTGCATAATATAGTGTCATGAACTGGCAGGACTTCGGGGAGGGGGAATAGGATCCCGGCGAGGGGTGCGTCTGGGTCACACAGGGGCAAGCTAGGGATGGGGAAGGAGAGGTTGTTGTAGATAATACGGGGTGGCAGAGAATGATGAGGGGACAAGGGCCTGTGCTCGGGAAGCTGAGCAGTGGAACCCCTTGCCAGAGCCAGAGAGGCCTCCATCAGCATGAACATGGTGGGTCCTAAGACGTAAGGAACAACAGGCAGGGCACTCCAGGAAGCAGAGGCAGGCCTGGGCCTGCAGCCTAGTTCACTAGCTGGCCAGCTGGGGAAGGAGGCTTGTGATTCCTCAGCTGGGGAAAGCTGAGAGCAGGTGAGGGTCACCTGCCTCATCATGCTGCAATCAACAAGCATAGTATCAGAAGGCAGCAGAGCTGTGGGGCTGTGTCTACTCAACTGCCCATGATGAGGGACCTTGCCTGGGATTCTCCTTGGACCTTCATGGGTTTCGACTTTGAGATTGACTCTGGACTGTATCCTGAGCACTGAACTTCTGTCTTGGAACCCCCGGACTGTGTTTCCTGATCTTTGGTGTGTGGGTTGGCCTCTGGTCTTGGCACAATGTCTGCCTGCCAGGTAGGCCAAGGGATCAGGACCTGGTTTTTTTTAATCTATGGAGTTTTAAATACTGTATTTATATGTGGAACTGTTATATGGATTTATTATATTGTAGAGCACTCAGGGATGCTTCATGGGAAGCAGTTGGTAAATGAAATAATAATGTTGTTAATAAATAATAATAATGATATCCTGTGTTCACATGATGCATTGGAAGACCCACCACATCCACTTGGTGATTCACATCCTGGTTGTTTTTCACTGGACTGGAATAGAGGGGGGGGGTGCATGTAGAAACTAGTTTTCTGTGTAAATATAAAATTTACTTTTCTTGCTCTTCCTACTTTTGCCTCTAACCCTTTCCACCACTGTAATGTAGTCTTTGGAAAGTTGCCCCCCCCCAATAAAGTAGCCTTTGTTCCAAAACTGGACTGGTGCATCATCCATTTAATTTCTATCATGATGGAACTCAAGGTGGCCTTTATGGAATTCCCCAGGCAGTCATCCAAGAAGTCCCTGACCACATGTGGATCCGATTAGCCTCAGCAAAGCAATGGTACCATGTGCCTTCAAGGTCATGCCCTGTCGAAGAAAGCCACTGTGGAAATCAGGGGTGGGGAATACTCCAGATGTTGGTAGACTCTAACTCCTATCAGCTGGCCATCAGGATGTTGTTTTCATCCAGCAAGATCTGGAGGGCCCCCAGGCCCTCACCACGGATACAAAGAATGGAGCCATTCCACATCAGGCCAGATCTGTTTTCTAGTTCCCTGGCTTTTTGCCCAACACTTTTGGGATTCTGGCCGCACTTAACATCTTTGTTTGGTCGATGGCACCCACATCCCAAGTCCGCCCTCCCAGCAAGTGGATTTCTCCAAAGAACTCCCCTCCCCGCTCCCCAACTTACTAAGCACTCAGTGAAGCTAACTTTTAAAAAGTTCAGTAAAAGCTTTTGGCTGGCCTCACCTGCCACTTTGCAGAAGGGGTGATGGATGGCAGAAAGAAGACATATAAAAAGCAAGGCACTTTTCTCCCTCCCCTCCCCCGCCCCCACACCAGGCCCATGCAAACCATATGCTCCTAATCTGCCCGGCCATACTTGGCAGAGCACATTTTTATGAAGGCTCATTTTGTGGTCTCCAAAGACCCCATAAATATTTCCCCTACACAGAGAAGGTCTTACCACATTAATGCTAATGGGATCGTTGTGCAAAGGCAAATGGGAAGATTGCCAAGCTCTAACAGTGTGGCATGTCTCCCTTTAATATTCCCTGTCATCCTCTCTCCCTCTAAGAGTTAGCTAGAATAGTATAACTTGGAACTGGATCAGAAATGATGTGTGTGTTTTCATGGCCGTAAGGGACTGCGGCACTCAGGAAATCAGTAGACAAAGGCAAAGCCAAGCAGTTCTCAACATGTGATAAACTAACTATGGTGCACTTCCAGGAGGACCATGAAGCCTAAATAGAAATGATGGGGGGGGGGGCAATGCAGTGAGCCAGTGGTTTATTTGGAGGTCCCAGCACATATTGAAGAGGCAACCCTCAGGAAAGTGGCTTGCCTCTTCAGCAGTGCAAACAGCATGCCAAAAAAATCCTAGCTGTACGTAGTTCTCTCCAGCATGTACATTTTACCTCTGAATCACGATCAAAGGGATCAAATATACCCAGAAGTGATATCATTATACTTTCATGTGAAGTTGTAAGATTAGAAATGTGGTGTTGCAAAAAGAAGGGGTGGTGGTGGATGGGGCCAGGAGGCAGAGCCTAAGCAGAATACATAAAATATTGATGATGATGTTGATGATGATGATGATTTATTATTTATACCCTGCCCATCTGGCTGGGCTTCCCCAGCCACTCTGGGTAGCTTCCAACAAAATATTAAAATACAGTAATGCATCAAACATTAAAAGCTTCCCTAAAAAGGGCTGCCTTCAGATGTCTTCTAAAAATCTGGTAGTTGTTGTTCTCTTTGACATGGGAGGGCGTTCCATAGGGCAGGTGCCACTACCGAGAAGGCCCTCTGCCTGGTTCCCTGTAACTTGGCTTCTCACAGTGAGGGAACCGCCAGAAGGCCCTCGGGGCTGGACCTCAGTGTCCATGTAGAACATGTGCATTTCTGGCATCTGCAGAGGCTCCCCCCTAAAAAAGCACCAAACCTACTGCGGTGTTACATTCATCCCTACCATTCTTGTCCTCCCCACCTGTCTGTGCTGTACTGAAGTGCTTGGGCAAATGGAGAAGAAGATAGATGATAAATAGATAGTTAGATAGATAGATAGATAGATAGATAGATAGATAATACTTTATTCGGCTATAAGCCCACAAGGTAAAACAAATCAATAGATAAAAATAGCATTTTACAATCTAAAATATCAACTAAAATATTTCAACGCAAATGGAGAAGAAGATGGCATTGTGATGTGCTCAGGGCTTATACATTCCATGTTTCATCATCAAACATGAGAGTATGCTAGAAAGGTGGATGGGAGGGAAGATGAGAGAAAAGTTTCACCTACCCCAGTTCTAGTATAAATTGTAGAAATCCATGTGAAATTGGAAAGAGGGAGAAGCAGAATAATGTGCCTGGGGAATGTGTAGAATGACAGAGGGAACCAGGGGAATTTGCTTTTACTCTCTGTGTTCATGGCATGGGTGGGGAACCTCTAATACCCTAGTCAATCTTGACCCACTAGAAGATCCTTTGCAAAAGCACTCTTTGAAACAGCTTTGTACTCCTCCTTATGCAGGTGGGCAGCATCGGGGAAGGTGTGGAAGATGAGACAGGAGCAGGCTTTCTCCTTTTCTCCACCCCACCCTTTCCCAAGCAACCCTATTACCGCCTGCCCATTCACTTAAAGACAAAGCATGGAGCTGCTTCAAAGAGTTCTTTTGCACACTTCAGAGTCCCAGATCACTCACTCCAATGTTTAAAGGAGTAGGGCAGTGGCTGCTTCAAAGATGATTTTGCCTCCTAAATTGCTATATGACTGCTATTGCACTCCTTTTCAAAATGGGAGCACAAGGGCTGCCAAAGACTTTACATGCATCCCAGTGCTCACTTTTTAAACCTCCAATATTGACTTGAAATGTAGGAAATTTTGGCAGGGAGTAGTTCCACCTATCTGTCAGATTTGACCTGTGAGGCTTATCCAAAAAGCCAAAAAGGTTCACCATACCTGGTGTATAGGAAGGGGTGGCCAACAATCTCCCTGTCCCGAGATCACCTGTGCCTCTTAAAAGGGGACCAGTTCACACTCTGAACACCTTAGCAGTAGACAGCCCCAGCTTGTAAATCTATTCATCTTCACTGAACAAGCCTTAGTGAAAGGGATGCCACCCACTGGGATTCTTATAATTAAAAATGTCAAGTTGCTCCCTGTAATATTTCCACAGCTTCATTACAAGCCACTGGTGGCGATGAACTCATGACCTCCTCTTCAAAGGCTCTGTAACCGAGAGCTGAAGCTCTGGAGCCAAGCAGAGTTGATGAGCAAGTCTGTAACCCAAGAAGAAAATTGGTCCTTTTAATCATTGTGCCCTACTTCAGGCGTGGGGAGCCTTGTGTCCCTGGAGATCTTGCTAGATGGTAGCTCCCATCAGCCCCAGCCCAGGGTCAGAAATTATGGGACTCCAACACAGCACACCAACAACATATTGAAGGGAACAATTTGACCATCCCTGCCTTAGTTGTAGATTTTGAAAATGAGTAGTAGGAAGGAAGATTGTCCTCTGTGAAAATTATGGTTCTGCCAAAATTTCTGGTTTTGTTTCAGACTACACCCATTTGAATTTCAACTGAGATTTTTTTAAAATGGGAAAAGGTGGTGCCAAATGTTGTACACCAGGGTAAAAGACCCAGATTAACATCAGCTGCACTCTATCAGCAGACTGGGGTGGGGTGGAGTCCTTGCTTTTCCTCATTCACAAAGATACCACGATGCTACCCATATTCAAATTGTAAATTGAATAATACATAATGCAAATGATAAAACATGGCTGCAAATGGAGTTTGACAGAAATACATAGAGACCAAGTTTACCGCCCTGAGACCTCCGGGAATAATAATAATAATAATAATAATAATAATAATAATAATAATAATAAATTTTTAATACATAATAAAAATATCTTTGATTCCATTGTGAATCCATTTGCAAAGACAGATCTGAAAGCATGTTAGATGTGGGCACCTAAATTGGTCCTTCCATCTCACCATTGGTACCTTTTGTACTACATCCACTTTTGCATATGACAGAAAAAGAACATGTTGTTCAGAGATGGAGAGAGAAAGATCTTTATACACTAACCAATTTATTTGAAATGGGTTCACCTATATCAGCTGAATGAGAAAAATTGGAATGCAGGGTGTAAATTGGCTTCCTATTCATAAAATAGTGCTTTTTGTATCAAATTCTGAAGTTAAAGCACATGCCACAAGACCTTTAACATCATATACATCTATACTCTATCAGACAATTAACAAATTAACAATTGGAGGATGTAACTCCATGAAACAGCAATGGGAATTTGATCAAGGGATGGAGATTGCAGAGGAATAATTTGTGGGCTAGAGAGCCACAAAAATCAGTCTCAACACATGTATGAGAAAATATTTAAATTATTAAACTGATGACATTTGACACCATTAGGGTGTAGCTATATTCATAAAACGATATCACCATTGTGCTGGAGAGGCTGCAATAATATAGGTACAACATTTCACATGTGGTGGACATGTGAGCCTATAAAGCCCTTTTGGCAGAGGGTATTTTAATGTATTTTTAATCTTTGTTGGAAGCCGCCCAGAGTGGCTGGGGAAACACAGCCAGATAGGCAGGGTACAAATAAATCATCATCATCATCATCATCATTTACAGAAATAAGCTATATTACAGGTGGAATGTACCCCAAGTTTGGGATTGTTAATCATTTTTAAAGAAGGGCAATTTGGCCTTTGTTGTATTGAACTAATTATTTTTTTCTTTTCGTAGCTACAGAACTGGAACATCTGTGTATTTCTCACTGGAAAAAGAATGTGTGTCTGATTGCTGTATCAGAAAAGTTAACAAAGATTAACGTGTATGGAATAATACAGAAAATTTTGTGGAACTATGACATCCTTTTATAAAATACTTTACTGATAATCCAGAAGAATGGCAACCACCAAAATCACAGGTTGAAACTGGACAAACTTGAATAAACTAATCTGCCCTGAAGGGAGGTGAATTGAGATTTTGTTTTTGCATTTTGTTAGTTTTGGTTTTATTTTGTAATTGTTGTTCTATATTGGAAATCCAGAACCACCACCCCCAGTAGTAACAGTGGAAGGTAGTCAATGCTTGTCCTCCTCAGAGTAGATCTACTGGAATTAATGGACCCATGCTTGTCATGCCCATTAATTTCAATGGGTGTATATATTACGTACATACAACTCAGTTGTACCAAAGGTAAGTAGTAGCAACAACAGAGACACTCTTTTATAGCAATAGCAAAGTAGCCATGGGAACAGATATCTCTGAGTCATTGAACTGTACAGTTGGAAGGGATTACAATGGTCATCTAGTCCAACCCCCTGCAATGCCAGAATCCCCCCCATGTGGGGCTTGAACCCATGACCCACATTTTAAGAGTCACATGCTCTCAGACCAAGCTATCACATGAACATGGTTTATATATCCTAGATTACTAATTCCACTCTGAAGGCTATGCAACTATTTTGATTTTTTTTTGCAAGTGAAAACTTCATTCTAAACAACATATCAAACCTTCCATCTGCTAATCTTTGTGGGAAATGTTAGCAATGATGGAAAGAAAACAAACATCCTGTTTCAAAAGAAAGTTCCATCTTCCATCTCAGCAGCACTGACCACCTGAGTGTACTGCTATAAAGAGACACTTGATTATTCAGAAGCAGGCTGTTATATAATAATAATAAAACAGTGGTACCTCAGGTTAAGTATTTAATTCGTTCCGGAGGTCCATTCTTAACCTGAAACTGTTCTTAACCTGAAGCACAGCTGCGTCGCTGTTGTGCCATTTCTGTTCTCATCCTGAAGCAAAGTTCTTAACCCGAGGTAATATTTCTGGGTTAGTGGAGTCTGTAACCTGAAGCGTATGTAACCTGAAGCGTATGTAACCCGAGGTACCACTGTAATAATAATAATAATAATAATTTATTATTTATACCCTGCCCATCAGGCAGGGTTTCCCCAGCCACTCTAGGCGGCTTCCACCAGAATATTAAAATACAATAATCTATTAAACATTAAAAGCTTCCCTAAACAGGGCTGCCTTCAGATGTCTTCTAAAAGTCTGGTAGTTGTTTTTCTCTTTGACATCTGGTGGGAGGGCGTTCCACAGGGCGGGTGCCACTACCGAGAATGCCCTCTGCCTGACTCCCTGTAACTTGGCTTCTCGCAGTGAGGGAACTGCCAGAAGGCCCTAGGCGCTGGACCTCAGTGTCTGGGCAGAACGATGTAGGTGGAGACGCTCCTTCAGGTATACTGGACCGAGGCCATTTAGGGCTTTCAAGGTCAGCAGCACCACTTTGAATTGTGCTCGGAAATGTACCAGTCTGCTAAAACAATGACATCCCTTGCGCAGGAGCTGCTGATTCTCCAGTAGCAGAAACTTGGGGGGGGGGGTGTCACTGAATTCCAGACAGGTGCAGTGCCTCCAGCAGACAAGCAATGGCCTTGAAAGGTGATGTGCCATGGAGCTTGCTTTCCTTCGGCTTAAGCTGTTTCAAGGGTTTGCTCTTCTTAGGAACAGCTGGCTGTGCTTCCATCCCACTCAGGCTTACAGACTCAGCAAGTTCAACTCCCCTTTGGCTAGGTTTCTACCTGAATATGCAGGTGATCAGCATCGAGGTTCACTCTATGTCTGAGGTTGTACAATCTCACTATGTAGAAGGAGGAGAAGAATAATATCTGAAGAGGCAGACGTAGTAATTTCTCCACCTTTTCCTCATGCTAACATCTCTCTAGAGCAAGGGTGTGAGAGCCTGTGGCCTTCCAGATGTTGCTAGCCCGCCCCCATCCCAACCATTGAACATCCTGGCTGGGAGCGATGGTCAAAATCTAACCAGGAGAGATAGATTCCCCATCCCTGCTCTAGAAATCAGTGCTGTTTCCAACTTCCATCAGTCCCAGCCAGCACAGCCCAAAGGTCAATAAGGTTGGGAAATGTGGTCCAACTATATATAGTCCATGTAATAAAATACTGGCGAGTTGCGACACTGTGAAAAGCCACAGGCAACTAGGAATCAGCATATTTGTCAACGTTGGTTTCTCCCAGTTCCTCATTCCTCCTAACCCCCCCCATCTTAAATTTGGTTCTGCACAATTCTACATCAGTTTGATGATGATTTTAAAAAGTCCTCATGAAGATTCACCGGCATTGTAGTGCATTTTTTCCTCTTACGACACTTTTGGTTGTATCCTTGCAAAGCAATTTCCCTCAATATCATGTATTTTTGTATGTTTTCACTAACATACGGCAGGGGAGCTAACTTGGGCCCCAGGTTATGGGTGCCCAGTGCGTGTGATGGTGTCACATGCCCCCCAGCCTCGGAACCTGACTTCTGTTGGCACCAGAAGTCAGGTTCCAAGACCTCACAAGACCTTGGATGTTGTGTCGGGGGTGCTGAGCACCCACAACAATTTTTTGTGGGTGCTGAGGCAGCCAGAGCCCCCTATACCTGACACCCCTATGGATATTTATGCACAGTTTACCCTAGTATATGCATTTTTGTATGTGTTACTTGGCTGGAGAACTGCATTGCAAAATTCAGAGAAGTGCAATTTTTGAAAGATTGTGTTTTAGTTCAGATTGTGGGTTTTTAAAGTGTGAATTAAGTAGGTTTGCCTTTAAAGGCAAACTGAATTAGTCCCCCCCCCCCCCGGGATACAAGTGACACAAGAGTGGATGTGCAATAATACAGCTCCCCTCCCCCATTGAAGTGCTTGACAATTTCTCAGTTACTTGCACTTCCCTTGCAGATAAAGCAAATACAAACACAAATATACACACCTGATACAGTTTCCTCCCCTTGGGGAAATACGAATTCCCATTTCAACCTACAAACTTGTAGGCTCTCTCTGTGTAGCGGTCTTAGATCTCAACGGCAAATAGTCAAATGAAAGATTGCCATTGGGGTCCTTTGATATATCAGAGCACAGAATGCATTTCTAAATTATTATTATTATTATTATTATTATTATTATTATTATTATTATTATTTGTAAGGACAGCAAATGTTACCTTTGTTAAATGAAAGTCCATTCACTGGAATGTGGGTGTTCCTTGGCTGCTATTAGCCAGCACTGTCCCAGATAGCAGAGTGGGGGGGCGGGATTTCACTAGACACTCTTGCATCTTAATTAGTCTAGAGAACTAGATGCTTTTAATTAATGCTTGTAAGCCAAGCCTTGAGACAGGTGTGAAGACCCTCTCCCAAGTCAAGTCTTAGCTCTGAGGATCTTCAAGTGTATAAGCAAGCTTGGGAGGGAAGATCATTAATTGTGGAGGTTAACAAGGAGGAGTGATGCCCCTTTACACATTCCACCTCCCAAAGAAAAGAAGCGGCTCCAGGTGCACTTTGAACAATTTTTGGCAAAAGGTCTACTGGAAAAGATCTGTAAAGATGGCTGCCGAATGCTTGAAGCAGGGTTTTGAGCTCTAAGGCCAACTCTAAGGTAAGTTTTTGCTCTATAACCAACCCTTAGCATTTGTTTTAATCCTCGCTTCCATTTTATTTCTTAACTCCTTTTAGTGCTTTGTTTTGTTTTAATTTATTGTTTTATCTCATTGTTTTATTGTTCTAACTCCCCTAAACTGTGAGGCTGCATGAAGCTGGGCTGGGCTGAGCACTTTGCTAGGCAGTGCCAAACACAAGGTCGAGCCAAAGTTTACAAGATACTATAGTCAAAGCTTTGGTTTTCCCAGTAGTGATGTATGGAAGTGAGAGCTGGACCATAAAGAAGGCTGATTGCCGAAGAATTGATGCTTTTGAATTATGGTGCTGGAGGAGACTCTTGAGAGTCCCATGGACTGCAAGAAGATCAAACCTATCCATTCTTAAGGAAATCAGCCCTGAGTGCTCACTGGAAGGACAGATCGTGAAGCTGAGGCTCCAATACTTTGGCCACCTCAGGAGAAGACTCCCTGGAAAAGACCGTGATGTTGGGAAAGATGGAGGGCACAAGGAGAAGGGGAAGACAGAGGACGAGATGGTTGGACAGTGTTCTCAAAGCTACCAGCATGAGTTTGACCAAACTGCGGGAGGCAGTGAAAGACAGGAGTGCCTGGCGTGCTCTGGTCCATGGGGTCACGAAGAGTCGGACACGACTAAACGACTAAATAACAACAGTTCTAAATTAAGGAAGAGAAACATCTTGATTATCAGAACTGTTGACGAGTATTGCAGTGGACCTTGTTAGCGCAACAGGAGATGCTGAAGAAGCAAGATATGGTCACTGTGGCACATTGCTTTGGTCACAATCCAGGCTACTGTCACATGCTCCAGATGGGGCTGCCCTTGGGGAATGTTTGGAAACTGCAATTGATGCAGAATGCTGTCCCCTAATATAGAAAGTAGCCGAGGGTTCCTAGAAGAGGCAGGGTATAAGAACACAAGAAGAGCCCTGCTGGATCAGGCCAGGGATCTATCTGATACAGCTTTCTGTTCACGCAGTTGTGAACCAGATGTGTATGAAAAACTGGCAAGAAGGATGTTACACCCTTGTGTAAATTAATTGTAACAAACAATGTAGTTTACTGTACAAAACTCACATATACATGTACAAAGCTCACATATACGTACATTAGTAACGGATATGACCTCCGCTATTTTTAAGCAGCATTTGAACACGGTTTGGCATGGAGTCTACTAGTTTCAAAGAGTCACTGTTGATTTTTGGATTCCTGTACCACACTTGAATCGGCACCTGAATGAGCTTCTCCATAGTCGTACAGTCTACAGCACGGAGGTGACTTTTGCATATAGCCCACAAATTCTCAATGGGATTTACATCCGGGGAATTCCCTGGCCAATCAAGTACCTGTATTTGCTGCTCTGTCATGAATTTCTTCACCACTTTTGATGTGTGACAGGGGGCTAGGTCCTGCTGCAATATCTCAGTACCGTCAGGATACCTCTTTCCCAGCTCTGGAATAACTCTTTTGTAGAATCTCAATATACTGTGGCGAGCACATCATTCCTTCTATTGGCTGCAGGCTCCCGACATCAACTGATTTTCATGTTTGTTTTGAGCACAGGATTACGAGTAAGACAGAAAACATGCTTTGTTTCAATTAATTTGCAAAAGCTTGTAGGTGTACAGACCAGATGTGGCCCTCAAGGCCACTTTATCTGGACCTCAGGACTCTCCCCATCCATCGATCCCCTCCCCAGATTACAGCCTTCAGCCTTGCTTCACATCTTCCTTGAGAATTCTTGCCCAGATGGAATGCACCCTTCAACTCTGATAATGCCCCTTTGCTTCCCTGGATGGAAGGTAGAGATGTGGGCGTGTGTGTAGAAATCACACAGTACTACACAAAGGCAAAATTTACATCTCTTGCACCACACCCATGTTTGCCACTGGCCCTGCTGACCAAGGGCATTTATTGTTTAAAAAGAGAAACAGAATTTTTATAACCATAAACCCTACTAAGCATTTTGCATAAAATATACATTAAAATGATCAATGAAAGGCAGAAGTAAGAAAGAAGTTCACTTTAAAAAAAAAATCAAAGAAACATAAGCAAAATCAGCAGGTGTAGAATGAACATTATAGGGCCCTTGTTAAAGTGCTCGATCCACAGATCAAAGTGATCAAGTGGTTCTTGAAAGGTTGCCAGAAGAGAAGGTGGCTGGAAAAGATTCCTCACCTATAACTTATGAGGATCACCTGCTATTCTGGCTGAGCTGTAATAAGCCAGTTAAACGATAACACTGAAAACAAAGTAAACCCCATCTTCACAAGGCCTTTTAAAAAAAGCTCTCCATAATAAGCAAAACTGCTTGACAGGAATCTGAAACTAGGATCTGATTTCTCCTCCACCTGTGTCTGAAAACAGAAAATGAAATAATAAGAGGTGGAGGGGTCTGTGTGATGGTTGCTACATCCCTTTATTCTCCAGAACTGAGCCAGATCACTTTGGTACTTTGGTGCTTTGCTGAATCTCCTAACAATAGTGCAAGCGCTTTGAACTTGTGAGCGTTTCAGAGCCACGCTGCATGAAGGGGAATGATTTGATGCCATTCACATCTGAAGGCACACGTGTACACAAGGGGGGGGGGGCAGGGGACACATGAAAGAAACCTTACCCTCAGGTCAACATCATTCTATGGGGTAAGCTGCCTTTGAAGCTTGGCTTCCTAAGTTTGAACTATTGATTTGAACTAAACAGCCACACTTTCATCTAAAAAAGGAGAGAGCTGCACGTTCATTCCGCTGCGTGCTGAAAGAAGGTTCAGACTGGTGCAGAACCATAGGGATAAGTTCTAACTAGGGATGGATAAATCTCTCTTTTTCCCCCAATCCCCCCTCCAAATCTCAAGTTCAGTTCTGCACATTCCCACATCAGGTTGCAATTTATTTATGTTTTGAAGAAACACACTCCTGAAAATTCATCCACATTTTACTGTGAATTTCTCCCGATAGCCAAGATACTCATTTTGCAAAATGATTTCCTGCTATGTAACGCATTTTGCTATTTCCAGAACTATTTGGATTTTGATATTTTCGTCTTACGATATATGCATACTAGCACACATTACTAGGCTAGAAAACTGCATTGCCAAATTCAGGAAACGTGAATTTTGAAGGGTGGCTGTGTTTTGGTTCATGTATAGTTTCTGAAAGTGTGGATTAGGTAGGTTTACCTTTAAATGAAAACTGAACCACATTTTTCCTCAGTCCCTAGTTCTCCCTCCCTCCACTCAGCTTCCCTCAACACCCATAATTTCAAACCACATAAGAAGTTCTCATTGTGGACTGCTAATAGAATCATAGAATTGTAGAGATGGAATGGACGACCAAAGAGTAATGCAAGAATCACGGCTAAATAATCCCTGGCAGATGGCCATGCAATTTCTGCTTAAAACCTCCAATGAAGGAGAGTCCACCACCTTTTGAGGTAGTCTGTTCCACTGTTGAACAGGTCTTATAATCGGAAAGTTATTCCTAAGGTTTAGTTGGAATTTCCCTTCTTGTAACTTAAATCCATTGGTTTGGGTCCCATCCTGTGATGCAGCAGTAAACAAGCTTGTTCCATCTTCTAAGGGACAGCCTTTCAAATATATGAAGATGGCTTTCATATCACTTCTCAGTCTTCTCCTCTCCATACCCAACTCCCTCAATAGTTTCTCATAAGGCTTGGTTTCCAGACCCTTGACCTCCTCCTCCTCCTTCTCCTCCTTCTCCACCTTCTTATTTTATTTATACCCTGCCCATCTGACTGGGTTTCCCTAGCCACTTTGGGTGTGGTTCCCAACAGAATATTAAAAATACAATAAAACACATTGGCCATCTTCCTCTGTACGCATTCCAGCTTATGAATGTCCTTCTTAAACTGTGGTGCCCAGAACTGGACACACTTCTCCAGGTGGGGTCTGAACAAGGCAGAATAGAGCGGTACTAATACTTCCTTAGATCTGGAAACTATGATGCAGCCTAGAATTGCTTCAGCTTTTTTTCTTACTTCCCCTGCTGCTGCATCACAGTGTTGACTCCAGTTGCTCGCATTACTGCTGCCTCCCAGGAGGGACGCAGGTGGCGCTGTGGGTAAAACCTCAGCACCTAGGACTTGCTGATCGTATGGTCAGCGGTTCAAATCCCCGCGGCGGGGTGAGCTCCCATCATTCGGTCCCAGGTCCTGCCCACCTAGCAGTTCGAAAGCACCCTTAAGTGCAAGTAGATAAATAGGTACCGCTTTATGGCGGGAAGGTAAACGGCGTTTCTGTGTGTTGCACTGGTGCAGGCTCGCCAGAGCAGCTTCGTCACGCTGGCCATGTGACCCGGAAGTGTCTCCAGACAGCACTGGCCCCCGGCCTCTTAATGGGCGCGCAACCCCAGAGTTGGTCACGACTGGCCCGTACGGGCAGGGGTACCTTTACCTTTACCAAGGAGGGAAAGGGGGAGGTGGCGGCAGCATGGTTGGTGTGGTCCAAACACAGCAGCAGAGCCAGTCCAGTGCTGCCACCAGTCTGATTGCACCACACTGTGACCAACAACCTCTACTGGCTAAAAGGGAATTCTGCAGACTGAAGTTTCCTGCTGTCGTTGCAGCATTCTGACCTGGAAACTCTGAAAGTCAGCTGCGGTAGAGGGGTGGGGATAGCAGCGTGAGGTGCTGAGGCCAAGAATTAGTGTAAGGAGGGAGACGTTCATTCATATATTGATCTGAGTCAAGCAGGCAAGTCATGGGCTGCCATCACCTTGTACACATCTATTGTAATGCTTAATCTTCTTCCATGCTAATATTTCCAGCCTCCTTAGTTCACCTGCCCCAGACATCCTGAATACAGCTGCACTGTCAATACTCATTAGGATCCCACCACAGAGAACTGTCTTGGCTGATCTGTTTAATCGCTCTCCTGGCCACATTTAGCCTCTATCCCTCTTGCAAGCTGATGATTTATTATCCTTGCTAATTGTCTATTGTCTCGCCGTCAACTTGTTAGCTGGCAATGGGTAATTCCATACCTCTCTTTTACAAACCTGGAACCTTGCAAGATGCTGTAACAAGCTGAGGAACTGGGAAGAGGCAAAATCTGCCATCCACTAAGATGAAAATAACCTGGGGTTTCCTATTGGAACATAGAACTTCATCCCTCACCTTTTTTTTCTTCCTGCCTGGCTTATCCTGCTCAGCACCACCTGTGATCTGGTCTGCTGGGTACCTTCTGCATCAAGTTAACAGATTTAACAGCTAAGTCACAGGATAGTCACGCTCTCAGTATTAAACGCCTTGGCGTGTTGTGTGTAATCCCATGCCAAATCAAACATGGCACACTGCCCTGCAGATAAATGTTAGGGCATTACGTGGAATTTAAAGTCATAGGAGGCTGCCTCATACCAAGACTGGCCAACATTCTGTCTAGCTCAGCATCCTCCACATTGACTCCTAGTAGCTTTCCAGGGTTTCAGGGATAGGTCTCTCCCAGCCCTATGCTGGGGATTGAACTTGAAACCTTCCACATGAAAGGCAGACGCTCTGCCACTAAGCTGGAAAACACAGGAAGAGAAAATGCTGTTGCACTCAGGTCCTGCTTGCAGGTTCCCCACAGGCACCTGGGTGGCCACTGTGAGAACAGGAGGCCAGACTATATGGGCAAGTTGTTCTTCTGTTCAAGTAGCAGAATTTTTGGAAACAGAAAGCTGGCAGCCACAGCTGACAGGAAATGTGAGAACTAGTCAGCTCCATGGGGAAGGGCTGTGTCATTTGCCCCTAGATTCTCACCTGCAGGAAGGAAGGCTCTGTCATTAGAAGGCTGGTATATCCTGGCTTAAAAGGAACGCAGGTGGCGCTGTGGGTTAAACCACAGAACCTAGGACTTGCCAATCAGAAGGTCGGTGGTTCGAATCCCTGTAATGGGGTGAGCTCCCATTACTCGGTCCCTGCTCCTGCAAACCTAGCAGTTCGTAAGCATGTCAAAGTGCAAGTAGATAAATAGGTACCGCTCTGGAGGGAAGGTAAACGGTGTTTCTGTGCACTGCTCTGGTTTGCCAGAAGCGGCTTAGTCGTGCTGGCCACATGACCTGGAAGCTGTACGCTGGCTCCCTTGGCCAATAAAGTGAGATGAGCGCTGCAACCCCAGAGTCGGCCACAACTGGACCTAATGGTCAGGGGTCCCTTTACCCTTACCTTTATATCCTGGCTTAGTTTAATAATTATGCAGCCACACAGAAAATGGGTCCCATTTTGTGGGGTTCAACAGAATGAAAGGGGGGAAAGAGTGGTGGAGGGCATTCTACACCTGACAGAAGTGGTCAAACTCATAAAAGGTCTTGCCTGAGAGACTGAGATAAGACAGAGCACATAAAGTAACATTTATTTGTTTGTTTGCTACATTCATGTGCCACTGATAGGCTGATAGAGGGGCTTTTGCTGTTTCACTTTGTCCTCCGATACTGTGAGGCAGAAAGTCTACTGGTGGTGATTCTGGGAGATGAAGAACAAATTGGCTATTAGTCATAGCTAGTCCAGTGACGGGGGCCTAAGTGTCTCGCCTTTACCTTCGAAGCAAGTAGTCTAGTGAAATGGTCACTGATGAAGACATCCTCTGAGGCGACCAGATAGTGATTAAATGTGGGAGGTTCATGTGCGCATCTATGAACCAAGGAAGGGGTTGCACAAATGCCTCCAATCACCCATTACTTTATCTGTGGGGAGCGGGATAAGGCGTTTGTTGACTCCTTCTCCACAGGAAGTGTGGGTGAATGTACAGTATCATAGCTGTCAACTTTTCCCTTTTCTTGCAAGGAATCCTATTCGGAATAAGGGAATTTCCCTTAAAAAAAGGGAAACGTTGACAGCTATGTACAGTATTAACCACTTCTGTGGGTCATTGGATGTGCCAGTGTGAGCAAAGGTTAAATGCGGGATGAGACTGAGTTTTCCTCATCCCTCCCCCCTCATTTTCCTTGTGTAGCATGACTTTTAAACTGCAATCCTGAAACCACACTGGCAGCCCTTTTTCACTGAAGTGCATTGAGCAAATGACTTGAGCAGCCAATGGAACAAAACAATGTGAACGTGGCTATTCGTTTAGACAAAAAAAATGATTATGGTTTGAACTTGTCTCAGTTTCAAAGCCCCTAGCAAACCACGGACAGCACACTCCAAGTAGAATTTGGTGTAAGAGTTTCCAAATCTAACTGAAATGAAATGTTTTGTGGAGCATCCTCCCTCCCCAGCCCTCCCTGCTCCGCTTCTCCCCCCACTTCTGAACGGCAAGGTTTGAATAATGACGACTTTGCTCAACGCAGGAAGATTTCCATCAGCTTTCCTCAGCTTGGGTAATCACAGTACAGATATACGAGATTCCTGTGTAATAAATGGCCATAAGGGCATTACATAAATCTCCTTATGTTTGAAAAGGATAAATGTAAAGCAAACATCTCATAACTTAGTTGTATCATTAGCTATAAATAGAAGAGAGAGAGAGAGAGAGGAAGGAAGCACATGAGATTCATGCACTTTTTGCTACACCTGTGAGGGATGGCAATGAATTCAAAGAATGGGTAGGTCAAGCAGTTTACATGCTCTGGTCAACCCTGATTGAGCTATTGGCTGTCACAATTGGACTGGGATTGGAACAGGGAGTCTTGGAGTCCCAGATCCAACTGTAGACCACTCCAGGGTGGTTTGGAAGTCCCCAAAAAAGTCTAGAACAGGGGTTCCCAATTAGCTAATTACTGATGACCCCCTATTTCCAGGCCATGGACCCATTACTTTTGAAATTTTGATAACTCTATGGTAGTTACCTGTGCAAAGCATTTTTTTAAAGAAAATGTGGGGTGGCCCCTAATATTCAAAGCATTTTAGTTATTCTAAAAACAAATATGTGATGTTAGTACAAACTGCCTACCCCTGGGCAGTAGGAAATACTTGTCTCTATTGCTCCACTACAATTGATTTTAAGAAAGCAATTGTGTCCCTAATTTGCAAGTGTTCTATATGCAGAAGGCTATTTATATGAGAGCAAATTCAAACATGCAATTCCTTACTTGTAATCTGAGATGGTATATCTTAGCAAAACCTTGCAGCATATGGTTCTGCTAACTGAGGGATCTTGTGCCCTCAAAACACAGGTGAAGGTTTGGTCAGAGCTTGCTAAAGTATTGGTGAACACTGAGTAGAAAACAGCTGGAATTTTGTACTGTTGGTACAAAAGTAGTAGTAGTAGTAATTTACCTATTTATCTACTTGCACTAGCATGCTTTCGAACTGCTAGACTGGCAGGAGCTGGGACACAAAAACAGGAGCTCACTCCATCGAGGGGATTCGAACTGCCAGCCTTCTGATTAGCAAGCACAAGAGGCTCACAGTTTTAGACCACAGCACCACTGCTGCAGGAGGAAGGTAAATGGTGTTTCCATGCACTCTGGTTTTCATCATGGTGTTCCATTGTGCCAGAAGCGGTTTAGTCATGCTGACCACATGACCCAGAAAGCCATCTGTGGACAAACACCAGCTCCCTGGTCCTGAAAGTGAGATGAGCGCCGCACCCCATAGTTGCCTTTGACTGGACTTAACCGTCCAGGGGTCCTTTACCTTTTACCTAGTAGTAATTTATTCTTATTATTTAGTGCCCAAGTTTCATCCCTGGCTCAAAGAGATTAGTTAAATAAAATAACATTAGTTAAATAAAATACTTATTTGGAGTGAAGTCTTTATTCTTGCTGATTACCCATTTTATTTATCAGGATTCTGCCATGCATCTGTTTCCTCTCACCCCAAATGTAGCCACATAGCTTCCCACAGAAAACAAGAAAACAACATCCATTCAGGCTGCCTTTTGCACTAAACAGGCCTAGGTGATGCATTGATACATCACCCAGGACTGGTATGAACCAGGCAAAAGAACTCAAAGAGGAAGTAAAGCAAGGCTAGTGAGGAGGGTGATTTGGAGACAGTCTCAAGGGTCAGACAGGGAGGCTAGAGTGCTGCCTTTGGTCCCTGGGTTTAATGTTCACCATCCCTGATGCAGAGTATTCTATAAAGTGGTAGTATTCTCTCTTCGTCTCCCGCTCCCTCTCCTGCTCTCTCACCACCTACATTTAATCTTCAGCTTTGCTAGTATCAAGAACACCACATTTTTCTTTACATCTGTTTTCTATCTGACTAAGACGCCATGCATTCTGATTAATCCTAGAGGCAGACCAAAATAGCAAGTTGGGTTCTGCATTTCCAAAGGGAGAATGCCCATTGCTGCTGCGTCCAGCAAAGCCTTTCTACGAGCAGACTCCTTTTTTGTGTGCCTAGCATGGAGTGAAACACAAGAACGTAATGTCATTGGTTCATCCAGTTCAGTACTGTCTACACTGACTGGCAGTGCCTCTCCAGGGTTTGAAACAGAAGACTTTCCCCGTCTTAGCTGAAGATGCCAGGAATTGGGACCTCCTGCATGCAAACTACACGGTCTGTTGCTGAGCTATGAAGCTTCCTAAAAAGATAACGTGAGATTCTAGTCCTCGTGGATCTGAAAGAAGGGCAAAATGCAATAGGAACATAGGAACATAGGAATGTCAGGCCATTGGTTCATCTATCTAATTTTTTCCACTGTCATCTGCCATTATGGGGCAACATCTTGTACCTAATCCCATGTAAGACCTGCTGTCATTGGGAAATGATATCAACCCAAATGTCAAGCACAAAGAGTTGGTCTTCTTTTGTACGACAGGAGCAAGACAAATACAATGGAAGCTCGGTTCTTGAAAATCATTGTTGAATGATTTGGAAACTGAATGTCGGAAACCTGGTAGTAATTGCTTCCATTTTTGAACATGCCTCGAAAGTCAAACGGCTTCCACTGCATGTTTTCCCCATTTTTTCAAAGGATTTTGCCAACAACCCATTGATCCTCGGGTTTTGAACGTTTTGGAACAGTCTTCCGGAACGGATTACGTTCGAAAACCAAGGTTCCACTGTAGTTGCTTTCAACTGGGAAAAAACCCTCCTCCTGCCACAGAAGGTTGGATCGAATACATGTAAAAGAGGTGGCAGAAAGATATCTCCAAATTTGTCTGGCAGGGCAAAAAGCCCAGAATAAAGTTTAAGATTTTAACAGATGCGAAAGATAGAGGGGGGTTTGCCCTGCCAGACTTAAAACTCTATTATGAAGCAGCAGCTTTCTGCTGGCTGAAGCAATGGCTACTTCTTGAGGACACAGACATTTTGGATCTGGAAGGGTATGACAATAACTTTGGTTGGCATGCGTATTTATGGTATGACAAGGTAAAGGTTCATAAGGGCTTCAAAAATCATATTGTCAGGAAGGCATTGTATAATGTTTGGATTCGATATAAAGATTTGTTGGAAAGTAAAACCCCCAGGTGGTTGTCACCAATGGAAGCCAAGGCAGTGAAAAGGCTTAATATGGACACCAACTGGCCAAAATATTGTGAAATTTTAGAACAAGATGGTGAAAAGTTTAAACTTAAGAGTTATGATAAGCTGAAGCATAAAGTTCAAGATTGGTTACATTACCATCAGATAAATGAAGTATTTAAGCTAGACAGGAAGGTAGGATTCCAGAAGGAGAGGTCGAAGTTAGAAACAGAACTGTTAGAACCCAATACTAAGAATTTGTCTAGAATGTATAACTTGTTGCTGAAATGGAACACTCAGGATGAAACGGTGAAATCAGCTATGATTAAATGGGCACAAGATATTGGTCATGATATTATGTTTGCTGACTGGGAACAGTTATGGACCACCGGTATTAAATTTACGGCATGTAGTGCCTTGAAAGAAAACATAATGAAAATGATCTATAGGTGGTACATGACCCCAGTCAAGCTTGCAAAGATCTACCATTTGCCCAATAACAATTGTTGGAAATGTAATGAGTCTGAAGGAACCTTCTATCACCTTTGGTGGACCTGCCCAAAGATCAAGGCCTACTGGGAAATGATCTATAATGAAATTAAGAAAGTCCTTAAGTGGACATTTGTAAAGAAACCGGAGGCTTTCCTCTTGGGCATGGTCGGCCAATTGGTACCAAAGAAGGATAGAATATTCTTTATGTATGCAACTACAGCAGCAAGAATTCTTTTGGCAAAGTATTGGAAGATGCAAGAACTACCCACTCTGGAAGAATGGCAGATGAAGGTGACCGAATTTATGGGACTGGCAGAGATGACCGGCAGAATCCGAGACCAGAGGAAGGAGGCAGTGGAGGAGGATTGGAAAAAATTTAAAGTATATCTTAAGAACTGTTGTAAAATTTCGAACTGTTAAGATGTCAAGGGGTAAGAAACAGAGAATTACAGCTGTAATCGTTTAAGTTGAGAAAATCCAAAAAAGTTAAATGAAAAAATTGACTGAAGGGTTGCTAAAAAATTGCAAAACAAGGATGCAGTGAAGGGGAGGTATGGGGAAGTCACATTTTATTTATTTCTCTGTGTTTTTCTTTTCTTTTCTTGTTTTCTGTCTTCTGTTTTGGAAATTAATAAAAATTATCTTAAAAAAAAAACCGAATACATGTAAAATATAGTATTTCTGCTTATCTCACCATTCTTCTAATTTTCTCATCTTTACAACTTTAAATTCAGTTTTCCACATTTGCATATCAGCTGGCAATTTATTTCTGGTTTGCTTTTTTTGTTTTAAAAAAAGCCTTCATGAAAATTCATCATCATTTTTGTGCAAATTTCCACGAACAAATGCATTGCTACCTCCCCCTCCCCCCCGGGCTTTAAATTGCTTTTATATTTTGCATTTTACCTTCTCAAGTTGCACTGAGACTTTTTACTGTGAAAAGTGACTGATAAATGTACCGTATATTTTTTTTGTTTGACATGCTCAGTAACATGAACATTTTTTAAAGGCACACTTTATCCTAGTATATGCATTTTTAAAAAAATACATCACTTGGGTGGAAAACTCCACAGCAAAATTTGAAGAAGCAAGCTTTTCAAAGGGTGGCTGCAAGTTGTTTGCATATTGTTTCAGGAAGTGAAAATTAAGGAGGTTCTTCTTTCAGCGCAAACAGAAATGAATCTCTCCCCCACCTGTATTCATGGGGAGCAGTTTGAGGGAATGCCAGATAAGGAGTAAAAATCTAGAGCAATGTCCGTTTTAGGATGCTGATGTAAGAGCAACACAATGTTTAGTCCAGTCTCCCATTGCACCATTTCTTTTTGTGTATGGTTGTGTAAATGCTTTTTATTAACTTATTATTACAGCATATACACACATGACACTTAGAAAACAAACTACAAAAGAAAACACAAAATAAATGATAAACAGATATTCATAAATCCTCAAATATCTGCACATGGACTTATGTTATCTAATCTTTAGTTCTTATTCTATTCTAATAGACTTCCTCCTCAACGTGGGTCTGATTTTAAACTTGATAAACTGTTTCACTGCACCATTTCTAAAGGTTGCAGCAGAAGTCTTTACAATCAGCCTCAGACGTTCCACTCAGCTGGCAGGTGTCACGCAGATTATCCCATCAACTTAACCAAAGCTGCTTCCAGGACAATCAGTTTCCTTTCTTTCCTCCATATTTTTACAAGGTTGGAGACAAATAATACCTCCCCCAAGAGCTGAATGTGATATGCAGTTGTGCACATACGGATTGGTTATAGCAGGACAAACATAGGAATCTTCCCTCTATTGAGCCAGGTGATGGGTCTACCTAGCTCAGTATTGTCTACACTGACAGGCAGCAGCGTGCCAGGTTTTCAGACAGGGGTCCTTTCCAGCCCAATTTAAAGATGCCAGAAACTGAAATGGACACTGTGCACAGCAGATGATCTATCATGGACCAATGGCTCTTCCCCAAATAAATATCCAACTTAAAACCTGATATCAGAACATAGGACATTGCCTTATACAGAGTCAGACCACCTGGACTGGCTTCCTAGGACTATACGTCCTCCTTAGTCCTACCTTGGAGGTACCAAGGATTGAACTGGGGACCTTCTGCATGCAAAGCAGATGCTCCATCTCTGAGCTACAGCACTTCCTCTTGCAATGTGTCTGTGTCAAAGGGTCTTGAGCTGGGCTTGAAGCAGGAACCAGGACTCATGTCAATCATAGAATTATAGTATCGTAGAATTGTAGAGTTGGAAGGTACCCCAAAGGTCATCTGGTCCAAGCCTCTGCAATGCAGGAATCTCAGCTAAAGCATCCATGACAGATGGCCATCCAACCTCTGCTGTAAAACTTCCAAGGAAGGAGAGCCCTAAGGAGACCTTAAGAGCTGTTCGATAGTGGAATTTGCTGCCAAGGAGTGTGGTGGAGTCTCCTTCTTTGGAGGTCTTTAAGCAGAGGCTTGACAACCATATGTCAGGAGTGCTCTGATGGTGTTTCCTGCTTGGCAGGGGGTTGGACTCGATGGCCCCTGTGGTCTCTTCCAACTCTATGATTCTATGATTCTATGAGACTGTTCCACTGCCGAACAGCTCTTACGGTCAGAACGTTCTTCCTAATGTTTAGTCGGAATTTCCTTTCTTGCAGGTGGATCGCTTCCCAGATTGCTGCCTCCCTCTCTGCACAGTATTTCAGTCAGATATTGGCAGGTTTACATCAAGATCATGACTAGGTGGCAGATAACCACCATTTTAAAATTTCCCCATGATAGACTCATCGAACTGTAGGATTGGAAGGGGCCCAAAGAGTCACCTAGCCCAACCCTCTGCAATGCCCTGCAATGCTTCATTAGGGACAGTACTGTACTGTTTTTGAGGGACAGGGGGCAGGCAAGAGTGGGGGACTCCCTGGTCCTGAATGGGGTAACTGTGCCCCTGAAGGACCAGGTGCGCAACCTGGGAGTCATTTTGGACTCACAGCTGTCCATGGAGTCACAGGTCAATTCTGTGTCCAGCACAGCTGTCTATCAGCTCCATCTGGTACGCAGGCTGAGACCCCACCTGCCTGAGGACTGTCTCGCCACAGTGGTGCATGCTCTAGTTATCTCCTGCTTGGACTACTGCAATGTGCTCTACGTGGGGCTACCTTTCAAGGTGACCCGGAAACTACAACTAATCCAGAATGCGGCAGCTAGACTGATGACTGGGAGTGGCCGCCAGGACCACATAACACTGGTCCTGAGAGATCTGCATTGGCTCCCAGTACGTTGCCAAGCACAATTCAAAGTATTGGTGCTGACTTTTAAAGCCCTAAATAGCCTCGATCCTGTATACCTTAAGGAGTGTCTCCACCCCCATCATTCTGCCCGGACACTGAGGTCCAGTGCCGAGGGCCTTCTGGTGGTTCCCTCATTGCGAGAAGTGAGGTTACAGGGAACCAGACAGAGGGCCTTCTCGGTACTGGTGCCCATGCTGTGGAGCACCCTCCCATCAGATGTCAAGGAAATAAGCAGCTATCTTATTTTTAAAAGACATCTGAAGGCAGCCCTGTTTAGGGAAGTTTTAAATATTTAATGCTGTATTGTTTTTAACACTCGACTGGGAGCCGCCCAGAGTGGCTGGGGAAACTCAGCCAGATGGGCGGGGTATAAATAATAAATATATTATTATTATTATTATTATTATTATTATTATTATTATTATTATCATCATCATCATCATCATCATCATCATGAGAATGTCAACAGCAGTGGCCAAACTTGGTCACTTGGTGCTGACAAGAATACTGGGAATGGTGGTAAATTAATGTATGGTGCAGGGCTAGGCAATAGTTGTGTACTAGCAACTGCCCAGTGCAACAACCTATTGACACTGGATTTCATGGAACCTAATCTAGAACATTAGAACATAGCAGTGGAAGATAGGAGTGCCTGGTGTGCTCTGGTCCATGGGGTCACGAAGAGTCGGACACAACTAAACGACTAAACAACAACAACAATCTAGAACATAATGGACACACACACAGGCTTTATAATCTTCGTCAGTCACAGAACATAGCAGTGATGGCCCCTACAATAGTACTACGCCTGTGGCTTCCCTAAGCCCGGTATAAGTCAGTGTGGTGTAGTGGTCAGAGTGTCAGACGAGGGACCTGAGAGACCTAGGATCAAGCCCCTGCTTGGTCATGGAGCTCACTGGTCAGTGACTTTGGGCCAGTCACTGCCTCTCAGTCTAGGCTGTTGTGGAGATTAATTGAATAGCAAAACCATGTACATCACCTTGAGCTGCTTGGTGAAAAAAAGTTGCATATAAATGCAATAAATATAAGAAACAAGAAAATAAAAAATGGCCTTCTAATCTTCACAGTCAGTGGTGCAGCATTCCTGGCTAGTGAACTTCAGATTCTGGCTCGAATCCTTATTCTAGTAAGTGGCGCCAGGGCAGCAACATAATGGTAAATTTTGAAGCTGCTTATTTTGGAGGTGCTTGCCATGATAGCTCCTATGACTATGCCCCCATAGTCTGAAATGCAGGCAGCTCTCCCTCCCCTATCTATATATCCACGCACACATACAGTATATACCGCAATGCCCAATTTATTAGTACCAGCATGAGTGCAATCTTATGCATAGTTTCTTTGGAGGAAGTTCCACTGAACTCAGTGCTGTACAAAGCACATTGACCTTTCAACCAAATAAGGACTTTGGCAAGCTGGAAATGAAATTGTCTGCTTTTAATTAGGGATGAAAACAACCTTGCAAAGAAGTGCAATCATTTAAACCATTAGTGGGAACCAGGGACACCTTCAAAGAAAAGGAAGGGCGTATCCAATCTCTGCTTGATCATTTCCCCCTCTTTTTACTGCCTTCTTCAATGTTAAGCTGTCACAAACAAACTTGAAAGCCTTGTTATCACCTCATTTGGTCAACAGAGCAGGCGGGGCCCATCAGTTACCCAAGTGTTCCAGCAGAAGATGTCTTTACCGCTGCTCTGAAAAATGTCCCAGAGCTGCATTCATATTCACCTACATCGGGGTTTTTGGGCTAGAAACCATAGCCACTGGTCAAGATTCAGGCATGCCAACTCACTAACTGGCCCTGGCTGTGACAGTCTACAAACTGGAAGCAACAATAGCAAGATCATAACCCTTCAACTCTCTTTTAGAAATTATTTTCTGTTTCTAGCCTCCGGAGGGCTATCTGCCCCAAAAAGCTATTACCCCCCTCTCCACTATGATCTGTCCTGCATTAATGTAATTCATATAAGCTTGAGACATAAATATGTTCATGTGTGGAATCCTTGGGGAAACCTTCAGTTGCCTAAAGCACTGGAAGAGCAGTTGTGACCTTTATTGCAAACATCCCTTGACTGCAAAGCATAGAAATCAAAGGGAAAATACATAAATAAAGCTTGCCCGATATTTTTGGTTAAAGTTCTTTCATCTGGGATGTGGAAACCAAGGAAGATGCCTCATGCAGAGTCAGGCCATTGGTCCATGTAGCTCTGCACTGTATCCACTGACTGACAGTGGCTTTCTGGGTTTCAGACGATGCACATTCCCAGTCCTACCTGGAGATTCCAAGGACTGAACCTGGGACCTTCTGCATGCAAAGCAGATGCTACTGCCTTTCCCCCAATCTAAGCTTGCCAGTGTCAGCAGAGAGGAGCCAGCTGAAAAGCCAACCCACCCGCCAATCACACCCAGCAACACAACACAGAGCAGACATGCAAACTCATTATACCTCAGGATGAATTGGTCCACAGTGATGTTGTTGGTGACCGTCACCAAAGCACTCACAACTTCTCCTTGTCTGATGGGTTTCGCTGGCAACCAGATGACGACGTTGCTGTCCAGCCACAGCTCTGTCAGCTGAGAGCTCTCCGGGGTCCTGTAGAGAGTGATGGAACCAATTCTCTGCAAGTGGGACATGGTTTCCCCTGACCCTTCCTTCCCTGGGCGGATGGCGTTCCCCTTACGGATGTCTTCCGAAGTACACTCTGTATTTTCATCTGCAGGCTGAATGGTGTAGTAAAGCTCCACTGAGCTCCCTTCAGACTGATTGGATGCTTTTTTGCGGCCGGTGACAACGGTTGCTGGGTTAAACCAGGTGGGCTGAAGTTCCAGGTCAGCCACACACAAGCCCAGGTGACCCTTCAATCTGCAGCTGCCCCGAACCTCCCGCGTTTCCCGAAAGGCAAAGACTCGCATGCAAGGCAGCTGCTCTGTCATGCTGTAGTCATCCCAATCTCTTCCCACAATGTAAAAAAGAACTTGGGCTTTGGGCCTGGTCAAATAGACCTTTTCACTCATGATGTATGCTTTCAGCTTCCAATTGAACGTAAATTTGTTGTTGGATCCAAAAAAGCTTGAGGTCAGCAGCAGGTCCTGGGGCACAGCCTGTTCCACAGAGAAGGGCCCATAACTAGCATTGATCACAGGGGTCTTCTTGGCTTTGTAGGTGAAGAAAGTCTCCATCCGAGATTGCAAACTGGAGTTCCGCATGAACTCCTGGTTAGTTTCTTTGAGGAAAAACGAACTCTCGGTGCTGGAGATCTGATATCTTACAGGTAGATATGTTGGCAGAGAGGAAAACTTCTGAACATTGTCTGAGGCCCCGCGGCCAATGGTCACTGTTGGCAAAGAAGGAGGCAAAAAACAAAGAACAAGATGGGTCAGATGAGACAATGCCCAGTTAGCTATTTGTGCAAGAAAGCTCCAGTTTGGTTCAGGGCCCAATTTTGTGTCCATGATCACTCCATGCCCAACATGATCTGAGGCCTGAATGGAATTAGGGACCTTGCAACCTGCTAAGGTTGGCTGTCTTGGGGGCAGGGGAAAAGATTCCTGGACTACATCACCTCCCATTCTCTGTCTCCCCCCCCCCCACCACATGCTTCATATCCCCTCCTTGACAGATCCAGAGCACCCTGGGTGATTCTGACCCCATCCAGTGCAACCCAGGGCTGCCTCAACCCACTCTGGACAAATCCTGGATCAGCCCAATTAAGTTTAGGATCTGGGATTTCTCCAGACCAGATGCAGTTATGGCTGCAAATGAAGTTTTATCAATCAGTGTCTCAGGGGTGGAGAAGTACCAGGAGTGGGGAACATCATGCCCAGGGGGCCAGATGCAGACCTCAACTTTTCTCTATCTGCCCCCCTGGACTCTCTTGAGGCAACATGTTCTCTATCCAGACCATAACTTGCTCTGTACCCTCCTTGAATGTACCTCTTCCTTCCTGAATTTGTCCAGTCTCCCATTTCAACTATCTAAGCCGGGGTTATCATTATATCTTGTGGCAGCGGATTTGATTAAAAATGCCCTATGTGATAAATAACTTTCCTTTGTCTGAACATAAGAAGAGCCCTGCTGGATCAGATCAAAGGTCCATTTAGCCCAGCATCCTGTTTTCACAGCAGCCAGCCAGATGCCTCTGGGAAGCTTGCAAGCAAGACCTGAACATAACAGCATTCTCCCCCCTTGTGATCACCACCAAATGGTATTCAGAAACATGCTGCCCCCAGTAGCATAGGTAAAACATAGCCATCGTGCTGATAGCCATTAATAGCCTCCTGCTCCATAAATTAGTCTAATCCCCCTTTAAAGCCATTCAAGTTGGTGGCCATTACTACATTTAGTAGGATCAAATTCCACACTTTAGCTATGCCCCGTGTGAAAGCTCTTTCAGTTGTCTGTCCTGAATCTTTTATTCTGACCCAAATCTAGCATCAGGCAAATTATTATTGAGCTAAAATAAACTGGATTTATCACAGTCTTGCATCTTGGAGCATGGTTGCTATCATCATCATCATCAAACCTTTTATTGGCGTCACATACAAACATCACATATCCCTTCTGCCCTTAAGGTCTTCAACGCCAAAATTATAGCTCAGTTGCTCTATGGTATTCCAGTCTGGCTGCCAGGGTTTACCCAGTTGGTAGAACGAGTGCAGGCAGCTTTCCTCTTCAAGATTATTTACTGTCCCACGCTGTGTACCCTATGCAGCCTTGTGTCTAGAGGGAGGTCAGCACAAGGTAGAGACTGTCGCCTGGTTGCTATTAGAGACTAGCAATGCTGAGAGCTTGCAGAGGTCCAGAGAGCTCACTTGTACTGGTTGGGGCAGGGTAGCACTGCTCCCCTGGCCCCCCATCCCCATTGTCACAGTGACAAACCAGAGGAAAAGGGGAAGAAGAAAAGGACAGCATAGTGCAAACACACCAGCAAAGCCAATGCGGCACTCCTGCTGGTGAGTTTGAACCTTGCCAACCTTGCTGCCACCTCATCCCTCCTTCTCACCTTCCTAGAACATCACAGTGATGGCAGTGACAGAACATAGGAAGCTGTCATTTGATCTTGGCTCTCCAGGGTTCCCGGAAGAGAGTTTTCTCAGCTCTACCTGGAGATGCCAGGGATTGAACCTTGGACCTTCAGCTTGCAAAGCAGATGCTCTACCACTGAGTCATGGCTCAGATATGGATCTTGACATCTCAGGTTTAGTTTTGCTCATTTTTTGCATTTTTTTTTTAAAAAAGAGGAGATTTTAGGTGTTTAATAACCCGCTAAAACTTAATTTTATGATTTACAGGTTGCAAATTCTCACCATTGAAAAGACAGCCAGATTCATCAATATTCTACCAAGGCATTGCAACACAAACACATCAGCACCCGTCTGCCTTTGTACAAGCACGGAACTAGGTGGGATGCTAGCAAGTGAAAAGCAATAAAGAGAGATACTTTCTTCTGATGAGGCAGGGATAGGAAAATAGCAATAAGTGCCACAACTCCAGAATGTTAATTTAAGGTGATGGACCTTCATATTTAATTCATGTTGGAGAGATAGGTGGCAGGATTTGTTCCTTCCAAATGAGCAAACTGCCATTAAGAGCCAGAAAATGCAATAGCAATCAAACAAGAATAGAATATATATTTTGATTTTGCAAGACATGGGGAGCTGGGGGATGCTGAAATTCACACACCCGTCCCCAGCAACCATTGGACACCTTAATCAGCAACCTCTCTTGGCTTCTGAGATTTGAGTAAACAATGCCCACGAAATTTCTAGCATTTCGTCACAGACATAAGGACTATGATTATTATTTTTATTTAAAAGAAACTGAATGGTAAAGCCTGCATCCTCAGGAATTTGAATCCTGAACCCAGCACCCCCATGACAACACCACCCTCACAAAAAGCAACGACAACACACCCCTAAGGATAGGATTCAAAACAATGTATAGATACTTCTACACCTGCTGAATCCATGCCCACCTCCAATTTAAAAATCCAAAGTTCTAGCCATCAGGTTCCAATGGAAACACAAAGGATTCTATAGCTCTCCCTTTGCCAGAGGCCCAATGTCCAGCCTGAGGATGCTGAAGTTGTAGTGGTTTACCACACAGGGCAGGCACATAAAAAGCCAAAGGTTCCTGACAATAGATATTCTTGACAGTTAATCAGACCTTTTCATTTAAAGGCTTAGGCACAGCATGATCCTTACTTAACCCTGATTGCACAGAGGTCACGGATGAGATATCAAGCAGGGCCCAGACAGAGCCATGAAGTCTAAGCATCCTGAAGACCTTTTTATTAAATTCCTCTGGGCTAGACTCTAATATCTTGGTTGGGTGCTTATTACCGGCCCGCTGCCGTGAAGCGAAAATTGCAACCCCTGTAATAAAGGGGATTTTCTATTTTCACCCTCCCCTGCAGGGATGCTTCGCCATCCGTCGATGTTTCGGGAGCCTTTACTGACACAGATCAAATGCTGGAAATCTGTGGACAAAGCCACATGAGCCCTTTGTGCTGAAATAAGCTCTACACAAAGGTAACCCAAATGCAGTGACCAAAATAGTTTTGTTGGGTGTGTGGGAAGGTGGGATTAAATGTGCCTACAGAGATATGACGGCATTCTGAAATGTAGTCCACTTGCAAGTTCCAATGGGTACAAGTCAGTTAATTCCTACTCACAGTAGACCTGATAAAATTAATTGAGCTACGTTAGTTGTTCCCATTACTTTCAATAAGCCTGCTCTGAGTAGGAGTAGCATTGAATGCCAACCAATGTTTCCAAAGAATTTGTAACCCAAACTTGTGACATTTCTGATGAGAGGAGCTTTTCTTCAGTGGTAGTGGCCTAATCTCCCCCAAGGACTTAGAAATCAAACTGTGACCATGACTGGAGGTCATGGTTTATTGGTGAATCCAGTATAGTGTCCCAGCATAGATCTATAGGCTGCAAACAGGCAAATCAAGGCAGAGTATAATGAACATGGCCAGGCTTTAGCTAAGACATTGATCCAAGTTTCCTAAACCAGACAGATGGGAAGTGTAACTCCTGATGGGGTTATACTCCCTCTGAAGGAATGGGTACACATTTTGGGGCTACTTCTGGACCCATTACTGTTGCTTAAGGCTCAGGTGGCCGCAGTGGCACAGAGTGACTTCCACCAGTTTTGGCTGGTGGCCCAGCTGCACCCCTCTCTAGACAGGGATAGCCTAACGTTTGTTGTCTATGCTCTGGTAACCCCTTGGTTAGATTACTACAATGTTTTATATATGGGGCTGCCTCTGAAGACAGTTCAGAAACTCCAGCTGGTGCAGAATTCAGCGGCTCACCAGGGCAAGACGGTTTGAGCATATAATACCAATTCTGGCCTGACTACACTGGCTGCCGATTAGTTTCCTGGCCCAATTCAAAGTGCTGGTTTTGACCTATAAAGCCTTAAGCAGCTCAGGGCTGCAGTACCTTAAGGACCACCTCTCTCCATATGAACAGACCCAGACCCTGCAATCATCATCTGACATGCCTCCTCCATGAGAGATTTGGAGGGTGGCAACACAAGAATGGGCCTTTTCCGCAGTAGCTCCCTGCTTGTGGAATGCTCTCCCCAAGGAGAAAACATCATCATAATCATCATCATCAAGTTACCTGTCCTGTTGGAGATAGCAAAATAAGTGAGGGCATTCAAATGGTACCTTTAAATTCTACACAACCTCAGTAGAAGGGTAAAGTTTTGGTACTCATCATCTTACAGATATAAGGACTCAGGTGAGTTTTGCAGTTTGTCAGAAAAACTCCTCCTGTTTTGCAGAGCTCTCCTGGGTCCTGAAATGCCCAAGTTTGACCAGCTACTTTGAACCAGTGCTGTGCTATTTGCTTCATGCTTCCTGCCACTGGCTGACCTTTGCTCCAGGCTGAATATCCCCAGATCTTGCCCAGGATTCCATGGGCACTTGTACCAGCAGAAATAAGAGGTCTCATCTGACAAAGACGGAATCAGATTTCATACATTACAGAGATGAATCACTGTATATCAGGGATGTAGTGTGACATTCATGATTATGCATACAGCAGCAGTGAGGAGACTGGGGAGTGTATGGGAACACTGTGAAGTGTATTCCTGCACCCTTGAAATCCCTGCAAACAGACACACGCACACATACCTTTTGTGGCATAAAAGTAGGGAGAACATTTTTGCTCCGTCCTATCAAATAGAGATCCATTTCAAAAAAGGACAGACCCTGGACAGTCTAATCCAGAATAGGTGTGTGTATATGCGTGAAGAACCTAAATCAGATGCCTCAAACTTCCCATCTATTTTAACACATTTCAATGTGCCCATTAACTTCACCAAGATCAGAAGTGGTTATGTCAGTCCTGTAAGAGTCAATGTGCTTTATTTATTTGTTTGTTTTCAACATAACCTTCACCAACCTTTGCGGCATCCTCCATCAGGAGGCAGCTTCTGTAAGGTCATCGACCGGCAGGATAGGAGAGGTTCACAGGTTTCAATCACAAGAATCCCACAAGGTCTATAGCCAGCTTGCACATCATTTGTGAGAATTAGCCAAGAGGTGAAGAGAAAGACAGGCCAGTGGGATGAAAGGGCACGAGTATATCCAGAGTTAAAAAAAAGGGGCTATTTGGAGTAAAAGGCCAAATTCTCCTTGCAATACATAAATCAGAGTCAGCGCCCTGTCATGGAACGTTAAATCAATCCATGATACTTTTCTAACATGGTAGTGGTCAGTCCAACCTCCTCCCACCATTAGACATTAAAGGGCATTTTAAGAAGAATGAACAGGAAACAACCCTCCACTCTCAATACTTAAACTTCCACATTTCCTGCATAATTCTTTTGAAAGTCCACACTGGTATGGCTGAAGCTTCACTGTGATATGATCCCATGCATCTGAACAACAGAATCACATTGAATGAGTAGATTGCTCTAAGGGACCCCAGAGCTTGAACTGAGAAGCTCTGTGACCCTCTAGATCACTGGTCTCCACTAGTGGGTCATGACCTGATCCAAGGTGGATTGAAAAAGCAGCACTAACACAATACAAATATATGGTAACGGGTTAAAAAATGGGTCTCCGATTACATGTTTGGTTTAAAAGTGGGTTCCAGGTCTGAAAAGGTTGAAGATGTTGCTGCACTCCAATTCCCATAAGCCCATAAACTGGTGATGTCAAGAATTGAACCTAGGACCTTCTGCATGCAAAACACATATCCTGACACTGAGAGGCAGACCCTTCACTTTCTGATTGTTGTGGCCAGTGACACAGATGTCAGTCACCCTTGGACTCATCAGTTTCTGCTTCTCTTCCACCAAACTCCTCTTTTAAAGGTGGGCTTACGCACATAAGAAGCCACTTTATACCAAGGAAAACTGAGTGAAGGCTGGTGCACATTGGGACTGGTGGGGTGGAAGGCAGGGGGTCTACAGTAGACGGCATCAGAGCCAGTGGCAGACAAGGCCAACTAATGGCAAGTTCTACAAGGGTGACAATAACAAAGCTGAGAGCCACTGCCACCCCCAGGAACTATTGCAAATATAAAGGCAGTGGAGGCTGGTCCATCAGCGTACATGACATACTGCCCCACCAAACTTAGTCTACTCTCAGCTAGCCCCCACCTGCCTGCCTTCTTACCTACAATCACTCTTAGGGTTGGCTCTAGCTGCCAGCTTCTTCCTCCTCCTTAGTCTCCATGTTGTCCTTGTTCAACTAAGAAGGGAGGAGGATGGGGATGAAAGTGGAATTATTTGGCTCTGCCTCTCACTGACTCCACCTCCAGCTGGCCTTCCTACAGTCCGCCCTACCAGTTCCAACAATCACCAGCCACCACTGCTCCAGAATCAATGAGAGAACCACCAGCAGGAAAATGTATCCCTCTGAGCATCAGCCTTGCATGGTTGTAGGACAATAGCTTGTCACCTGTGATTAAGGAGACCTGCAGGTTGAGGGCAGGGGAGGCTCTGTCAGAGTGATGCTCAGCGCCACTGCTGTTTATGTCTCCTGCTACTTTATATGCTCCATCAAGTTAATACAAATAAAATAGGTCATGCCTTTATGATATAGGGGTGGGGTGGGGGAGAGAAATAATGCAGACATTTCCTAATTAGGACTGCATTGTTCTGATGTTTCCCCTGTCAGGCTGCTCCTTTAATGCATTGTTTCTTTGTGTTAGGCCAGCTAATTAAAGAGGGGGAGGAGAGAAGAGGAAGGCAAATCCTGGATCCGATGTCATTCCCCCCCCCTTTCTTTCCTTAATGGCAATGAATTTTTCTCCCCCTTTCAATTAGGGCCACCACCATTAATGGATTGCTCTGCTGAATTAATAGCTCAGAGGCAGTATAAAAATAGAACTCATTTTAATCAGAAGCAAGGACCATGACCCTGCCATTGCCATCATGGAAACACCAACACCGGCTATACTTGAAGGGGCTTCCAGCAAAAAGCTCCACGTCTCTAAGGATCTCCAGGCAGAGAATTGAAAACCCAGCTGCCCAGAACCTTTTTCTCATTGGTTAAAAACTGTAACCTAATAGATGCCTGGAGACTTAGACATCCGCTGGAAAAGCAATTTACGTACCACTCTGAGCCTAACCAATCACTGTCCCGAATAGATCAGATCTGGGTCTCGAACGAACTAACACTAAGAATTATACGGGTAGAGATTCAGGCCAAAATAATATCTGACCACAACCCAATAAAGATGGAACTGAAAGGTCTGGAAGAAGGTACTTTTAGATGGAGACTGAAGGATTATCTCTTAGATGACCAAGATATAGTTGAAAAAGCGCAGAAAAGGATGAAAGAATTCTTTAAGGATAATATGAATAAAGGCACCAAAACTAAGGTGGTATGAGATGCGGATAAGGCAGTGATGCGGGGCTTTTTTATTCAGCAGAATGCCATTAAAAACAAAGGAAGAGATAAAGGGAAAAAGGACATTCTGAAACAGATAACGGACTTGGAGGGGAAATTAGTTAAAAAACCTAATAATAAGAGAATAAAAGAAAATATTAAAGTACTGCAAGCCCAGTATGCAACAATAATAAATAGGGAAGTAGAATGGAACATAAAAAAACTAAGACAAAGAACGTTTGAGTTTGCGAACAAGTCAGGGAAGCTTCTGGCATGGCAAACCAAGAAAAGAAAGGAACAAAGCACAATAAATAAAATTGTAGCGAACGGAGAAGAAATAACTAACCCCAAGGAAATAAGGAAAGTTTTTCTGGATTATTATAGAGGATTATATAAAAATAGAGAGAGATTCAACCAGAGAAAAATAGATAGATTTTTGAAAGATAAGCAGGTTCAGAAGATTCCAATAGAGGAAAAAGAGCAATTAAACACCCCAATAGAGACAGAAGAAATAAAATTAGCAATTAAAGATTTAAAAAGAGGGAAAGCCCCGGGCCCAGATGGCTTCACAGCAAGCTACTATAAAGAAATGGAAAATACTGTATTGGCACCACTGAGAGAAGTAATGAATAATATTTTGAAAGAAAAAGAAATACCAGATACTTGGAAGGATGCTTTCATTACTTTAATCCCAAAACAAGACTCAGATCTGTCGCAAGTTAAGAACTACAGGCCGATCTCGCTGTTAAATGTTGATTATAAAATCTTCGCAGGAATACTGGCAAGTAGAGTTAAAAACATATGGTCAGAATATATCCATGGAGATCAGGCGGGCTTTCTGCCGGGCAGGCAAATGAAAGATAATATTAGAAATATAATAAATTCCATAGAATACTTGTCTGCCAGGTATGATAAGCAAGCCATAATGATGTTCGTGGATGCAGAGAAAGCATTCGATAATATAGTTTGGGACTTTTTACTAAAACAGTTAGAATATATGGAGGTCGGTATGAACTTCTTCAACGGAATAAAGGCAATCTATACGGAGCAAAAGGCCAAATTGATTATAAACAACGTGGTGTCAGAAGAAATAACGGTAGCGAAGGGTACAAGACAGGGTTGCCCACTCTCCCCGTTGCTATTTATAATAGTACTGGAAGTACTCCTGAACTCAATAAGACAAAACAAGAAAATAAAAGGGATTAGAATTGGTCAAAATGAATATAAAGTTAAGGCGTTCGCAGACAACTTAGTAATAACAACAGAAGATCCGCTGAACTCAATAAAAGAGATACCGGAAGAACTGGAACAATTTGGTAAGGTGGCTGGTTTCAAGTTAAATAAAAGAAAGACTAAAATAATGGTGAAGAATTTAGATTCGAAGGCAATCGAGGAATTACAACAACAAACAGAAATAGAAGTGGCCAAAAAGGTGAAATATCTAGGAATATGGATAACCCCGAAAAATATAGACCTATTTAAGAATAACTATGAGCAGGTATGGAAAGAGATAAAAAAGGACTTGGAGAGGTGGGGGAAGCTGAGATTGTCATTCTGGGGTAGGATAGCTTTAATTAAGATGAACGTTCTCCCGAGAATGTTATTTCTGTTCCAGAACTTACCGATAATCAAGGGCACTAAGATATTTAAAGAGTGCCAAAGAGGAATCTCAAAATATGTCTGGCAGGGCAAAAAACCAAGGATTAAGTTTAAATTGTTAACAGAAGCTAAAGAAAGAGGGGGATTCGCTCTGCCAGATCTGAAATTATATTACGAGGCATCGTGCCTTTGCTGGGTGAAAACGTGGATAAAATTGGAAAATAAGGAACTATTAGATCTGGAGGGGTTCGACAATAGAGCAGGATGGCATGCGTACTTATGGCAGGGGAAGAGGAAGCACAAGGGTTTCGCAACACATATCTTTAAAGGCCCTCTAATGGAAGTTTGGGAGAGGAATAGATTTTTACTAGAACCTAAAGTACCACACTGGCTATCCCCATTGGAAGTTATGAGCGTGAAAAAAGTAAACATGAGAGGTGATTGGATAACTTATGAACAATTGTTAACAAAAGTAGGGGGGACATGGAAACTGAAACCATATGACCAGGTTAAAGAAAAAGTCTATGATTGGTTACACTATTTCCAAATAAACGAAATGTTTAGACAAGACATTAAAGAGAGAGGATACGCGGATAAAGAATCTAAATTCCAGACTGAAATAATAAACAATGATTACAAAATTCTTTCTAAAATGTATAATATGCTATTAGATGTATAATATGCTATTAGTATAACTTGATAGATGAGGAAGTGAAGTCGGTGATGATTCATTGGGCAAGGGACATCGGCCATAATATATACTATGAAGAATGGGAGAAACTCTGGAAAAAAAATCTTAAATTTACAGCTTGCATAACGTTAAAAGAGAACCTCATGAAGATGTTTTACCGTTGGTATATAACACCTGCAAAATTAGCAAAAATATATAAAACTTGCAATAAATGCTGGAAATGCAGGGAAAAAGAGGGATCCTTCTTCCACATGTGGTGGGACTGCAGAAAGGTCAAAGGCTTTTGGGAAAGTGTATATAATGAAATGAAAAGTTTATTAAGATATAACTTTGGGAAAAAGCCAGAGGCTTTTCTGTTAGGCCTAGCAGGAAGTGATATAAAGAACAATGACAGTAAATTCTTTCAATATGCAACAACGGCCGCAAGGGTCCTATTGGCTCAAAATTGGAAACAACAGAACATACCGACGCTTGAGGAATGGAGAGCAAAACTACTAGAATACGCGGAGATGGACAGATTGACGGGGAAAATTAGATATTTAAAAGACCAAAGGTTCATTGAGGACTGGGGGAAATTTGGGGAATATCTGGAAAATATAAGTGAAGGTCAGATAACGCTAGTTGGGTTTAAAAAAGCTCTGTGAAAAGGTTGGAATATTGTCTAAAGAGAAAAAGAAGGAAAGAGAAAATAATGTCAATATAAGCCAGGATTTGTGTGAATTTGTTAAATTAGGGTATGGATGATTTCAGGGGAAGCTGAAGGAAGTCTTATAGAAAAAAATCTGCGACAACAAGGTGTAAACTGCTTTATTTTTTTGTTTGTTATGATCTAAAAAACAATAAAAATTATGCAGAAAAAAAGAGAATTGAAAACCAGGCTTTTGTGCCCTCCTTTTCTGTGGCATTTTTGCAGCTGGTCACAAGAGGCAGCAGCTGCTGCTGTTGCCCTCTCCACTGCGCTTGGGTGTCACCAGTGCTGCTGGCCAGAAGGAGGTACTGCAGCTACTAACTTAGAGTTGTGGGTGTCATAATAAGGCTACTGTTTCAGAGCTGCAGCTAGCTTAAGGGGACTGACTACTAGGCCATGGGTAGGCAAACTAAGGCCCGGGGGCCGGATCCGGCCCAATCGCCTTCTAAACCCGGCCCACGGACGGTCCGGGAATCAGCGTGTTTTTACATGAGTTGAATGTGTGCTTTTATTTAAAATGCATCTCTGGGTTATTTGTGGGGCATAGGAATTTGTTTAATTTTTTCCCGTTCAAAATATAGTCCGGCCCCCCACATGGTCTGAGGGGCAGTGGACTGGCCCCCTGCTGAAAAGGTTTGCTGATCCCTGGACTAGGCAAATCCAACCTTATAAAAACTCAGCTCTCCTAAATAGGAACACCATCTTTTTTGAGAACAAAGGATGCACCCTAAATCCAACATCCTGCTTTGCAGAAAAGTCAACCTCTGGAAAGACAACAACGAGAGCATGGAAGCCAACACTCTGCCTGCTGTTCATCCCTGCCAACTGGAATTCACCCTTCCTTTAAGATAGCAGTCCTATTTAGCAGTTTGGGCTAGCCATTGATAGACCTTCTCCTCCACATTTTTTTCTCATCCCCTTTGAGTGTCACATAAGCCAGGATGCACTGCCACACCCCTTCTAAGAATGTACAACTTTCTAAGATTATACAATCATCTTCTAATTATACAATAATGATAATTAGGAATGCATTTCAACAATCAATACAGATCTCAATTTGTTGACTTTCAGGTAGAGCTTCTATTTTCTCTGCACATATATCGGCAAGTGGTTTGGAGCGTTCTAGTATCTTCTTTCGAACTGCTTGTCAAAGTGCAAGTAGATAAATAGGTAGGTAAGGTAAATGGGAAGGTAAACAGCGTTTCTGTGCGCTGCTCTGGTTTGCCAGAAGCGGCTTAATCATGCTGGCCACAGGACCCGGAAGCTGTATGCTGGCTCCCTTGAGCAGCTCTAGGAAGTTGGAAACCGGGACCCTGCTACTGAAATAGTATTGGATCTTTGACCACCCCCCTCCCCCAGGACACCACACCACTGAACAAAACCTCTGTGGCTCAGTGGTTTGCCATGATGGCACCGTTTGCCAGATGCAAACACTGCCTTAAAATCAGTGGCCATGCAAACAGAGCTCCCCTGCTAACAAAACACTCTTGAGGTGTAAAATACCTAAGCAGGGAGCTTCCAGGAGCAAAGACCATTCAAATTCTAGACTGTAGTGATAACAGGTGGGAAAGAATCCATTTACCCTGGAGTAAAATCTTCAGCATGGCCTGTGTGCCCCAGCCTGTGGCCAACTCCCTGTGGCACCATGTTTGTGGCTGAGCATCAAAGCCACAAGTTGCACCCACTGAGCCAAGTATTTGGGATGCTATTGAACGGCCGTTTGTGCCCCCCAGTCTGCCAATTCTGCCAATTATTAATTGCAGTCCTTTTATTTACTGGTAAACCTGTCATTCTCTTTGGTATCACATTTAACAACAACAACAACAACAACAACAACAAAAATGTTTTGTAGTTGAAACCCAAAAGAATTCTTTTGAAACCCAAAAGAATTGTAGTTGAAACATTGTAGTTGAAACAGCAGCTCTTAATGAGAAACTATTAACAGGCATTCCCCCCACTGCCCAGACTCTGCCACCCCTGTTCCACCCCTCAGAACGAGCCTTGGCAACCTGAGCTGATGCCTGAACTTTCACCTTTCTCTTGGCAAAGAACCAGACTAAGTCAACATCTCTGGGCTGGTTTCCATTACCAACTCCTGATTAACATACAGAAGAGTCATTTCTCCCCCCCCCCCCCCGCCCGCCTTCTTTCTTCCAAGCACCCAGCAGAACAGGAAAACTTCAGAAGAGGGGGCCTCCCGATTGATGTCTGACTTTGGAACTGAGCTCATAAAAAGGGAATAATTAAAACCAGGTTACCGGGGGGGGGGGGCAGAGGATAGATTCTTCAGAACTGTTTTCCCCTCCTCTGCTGTTAACATTGCACTTCATCACAGCCTAAGAAAGGAAAGGCTGAAGGTTGTTTTGCATCCTGTCCAATGCTTAAAAATAATCATCTATCTGGATTTATCAGATATGGGAATTACTAACATGCAGCTGAATGAAATAAGTTGCTTTTCTAGCACTTGGTGCACTGTTGACCCTCACGACAGGTCAAGTCAAGGGGCTTCTTGCATCTGCCCCCTAAACTCTTTGCTAGAATCATAATTCCTTGGTACAAATTGATGGTGTGGCCACATCTTAAATACTTTGCACTAGTCTAATTGCTCCACCTCAAAAACAATACTGCAAAACTGGAGGGGGGAAATTAAGGGGCCACTGAAGTGATCCTTCCCTAGAAAGAATGGGGGAAATTTCACTTGGTTCTCATTTTTAAGCAAAGCTGACCTTATTTCATTGTTCTGAACTATTATGAGGATGGGAATGGAGTTAGCCTTCCAATTTTGCAACACAAAGGGACATACATAGGAAGCTTCCACATACCAAGTCAGACCCTTGGGTCATCTACCTCCATATCATCTACACCAGGCACGTCCAACAGGTAGATCGTGATCTACTGGTAGATCACTGGTAGATCACTGGCTCCCCAAAGAAGCTCAACAACTTTGCCTCCCCTAAAAAAGCTTGACATTTTTGCCCTGCAGCCCAAAAAACAGGGCTTTCCAACCTAAGAAAAACTCAACAACTTTGACCTGAACCCAAAAAAAGGGGGTAGATCACTGCCAGTTTTTAACACTGTGAGTAGATTGCAGTCTCTTGGGAGTTGGCCACCCCTGATCTACACTGACTGGCAGTGGCTTTCCAGGTTTTCAGGCAGGGGATATTCCCAGCCCCACCTGGAGATACCAGGGATTGAACCAGAGGTCTTCTGCATGCAGAACAGATGTTCTACCACCGAGCTATGGCCTTTCCACACCTCTTAAGATCCACATTTTGGCTCCACCCACTGATCTGCTTTGTTAGGGCATGTGGTCAACCTCAGTTTGCCCTCACCAAGTCCCCATCTGTTTGCCTCTGTACTTACAGCCAGTCCTGGGGGTGACATCTTCCTCCTCCTCCTTAGTCTTGCTCTTGTAGAACTCAGCAAGGAGAAGGAGGATGGGGGGAAATCTGTTACAAGTTGGCTTTGCTTTTCATTGGCTCCAGCTCCACTTGTTATTGGGGCTCCCTGAATTCTGCCCCCAGAAGCCTCAATGGGCACCAAGCACCACTGTCAGAGACAGAATCATGGAACTTCACACCACAGCCATCATCACAGGGGATACAATCTGGAATACCAAGAACATCAGATCTGGGTGAAACCTAAGCACAATTTCAATGCAAACAATGGCCTTAGATGTGGAACGACCTAATTTTCTTTCTTGGAACTTAGCAAAATAAAAATAAAAAAATCCTAAGATATTCTTTTTCTGATTACTGAACAGAAGGTAGTCATTTATTTTGTGTTTTCATACATGATCCTTTGTAGAATGTTTCTCCCCTCCCATTGTTCCCGCCAACGGTGATCTCATTTCATAGCATGCCTGCTCAGGCTGAATTGAAAGCAGAGATGCTCAGAGCTAAAGCGTCTGTTCCCATTTACTGTGGCTGCAGCAATGCAGGTAAAGGGAAACACTGGCTTGGGAAATCTTTCAGCTTGCTTTTTTTAACCATTTGGGAGATTGCGAAAGGAACTGCCACACCCAGTTCTTGCAGGGTGCCTTGATGGTTCATGAAAGCCCTTTGAAGTCATCCAGACTTCCATCCTGGATCTTCTCCCTCCAGAGAGCTACAGCTCAGTGACAGGGAATAATAACATAGGATGAGCCTGCAGGATCAGGCCTGCGGCTCATTAAGGCAGTTATCCTGTTCTCATATTGGTTCAACGAGATGCCTATGGGAAGCCTGAAAGCAGGAATCAAGCACAAGAACTCTCTCTCCTCCTGTGCTTCCCAGCAGCTGGTATTCAGAAGCATCAAGACCACCGACTGCGGGGGCAAAGCTAGTAGCCATTGGTAGCCTTATCTTCCAGGAGGGTATGTTTTGTGTGCAGAATATCCCTGTTTCAATCTCTGGCATCACCAGGTAAAGTAAGGTAAAGGGACCCCTGACCATTAGGTCCAGCCGTGGCCGACTCTGGGGTTGCGGCACTCATCTCGCTTTATTGGCCAAGGGAGCCGGCGTGGCCGACTCTGGGGTTGCGGCGCTCATCTCGCTTTACTGGCCGAGGGAGCCGGCATACAGCTTCCGGGTCATGTGGCCAGCATGACTAAGCTGCTTCTAGTGAACCAGAGCAGTGCACGGAAATGCTGTTTACCTTCCCACTGGAGCGGTACCTATTTATCTACTTGCACTTTGACGTGCTTTCGAACTGCTAGGTTGGCAGGAGCAGGGACCGAACAATGGGAGCTCACCCCATCACGGCGATTCGAACCGCCAACCTTCTGATTGGCAAGTCCTAGGCTCTGTGGTTTAACCCACAGCACCACCCGCGTCCACCAGGTAGACTGACATAAATATCCCTGTCTGGAGCTCTACAAAGCCACGGTCAAATCGGTGTAAACCAGATGTGGGAAATCAAAAAATCCAGCCTTTCAGGCCTCTTCTGCTCCTTATCCCCAATATATGGCCCTGTGCTGTGCCCTCCTTGAGTGCTTTTGCCTGGCTGGCTTCCCATTGAAGCATCTGGTTGTCCTCTATGAGAAATGGGTGCTGGATTAGATGGACCTTTGGTTAGATCCAGTATTGCTCTTCTTTAGTTATGCTGGCTGGAGCTGATGGGAGTTGGGGTCCAACAAGGTCAAGAGAGCCATAGGCTTCCTCATCACTGCAATCTATTGTTCTCATTTGGAGGAAGTGCCAACTTACTCCCACTTAAGCTACTAGGGACACGGGTGGCGCTGTGGTTTAAACCACTGAGCCTCTTGGGCTTGCCGATCGGAAGGTTGGCAGTTCGAATCCCCATGATGGAGTGAGCTGCCATTGCTCTGTCCCAACTTCTGCCAACCTAGCAGTTCGAAAGCACGCCAGTGCAAGTAGATAAATAGGTACCACTGTGGTGGGAAGGTAAACGGCATTTCCGTGCCCTCTGGTTTCTGTCACTGTGTCTCGTTGCGGCAGAAGCAGTTTAGTCATGCTGGCCACATGGCCTGGAAAGCAGTTTGTAGATAAACACTGGCTCCCTTGGCCTGAAAGTGAGATGAGTGCCACAACCCCATAGTTGTCTTTGACTGAACTTAAGTGTCCAGGGGTCCTTTACCTTTACCTACTTTTACTTAAGCTTCTGAAATCCATTACTGGATCTTCCTGCCCATGTGCTGTGGGTGAATATAGCTTGCCTACATGCTCCCTCATATTTGCCAATAGATGCAATTGCTGTTGAAGCCTCACTCTTGCGATTTTAATGCTGGCAAGTAAGCAGTCGACTCCCCTCAGAGCCAGGAACTTTCTGCACTTGGACAATGGGCCACCAGGGGGAGCTGCCTGAGTGTCCCTTGCAGTTTTTATGCACCCCCCAATCCCACCCCATCTAACTGTTCAGGTTTCCATATCAAAATTTATCCCAAACAAGCCTCAAATCCCCAGGAAATCACAGGCATGAACATTCAAACACACAAACCATCAACAAAACAGAATTCAAACAGCAGAGAATTCTGTTCCAGCATCTCTTCTTGAATATTTACGCCAATCAGAGTATGTGAATTTCTGAAAAACCATTCATCTGTGGTTTTGATCAATGACAGTGGTTTTGCTTTGATCATACTGGTTCTGGCTGTCCTGGAACGCACTACTGCAGGTGTGCCTGTTTGTTTGTTTGTTTGTTTGCTCTGGATTGTTACAATTTACATGCCTTTGATGGCCAGAACATTGGTAGGCAGTACTGGACCACAGCTCAGTGGCAGGGCATCTGTGGTAGAACATCTGCCTAGCATGCAAAAAGGTCCCAGATTCAAACCAGTGGAGGCTGGTCCATTAGCCTGTCTGCCTGTGGCACTAACTGTCAGATTACTTTATTCTCCTCCTCTTTCATCTCACTGTTGCCTTTACAGAACTCATCAGGGAAGAGGCCAACTAGAAGTCGTTGGTTCTCTCTATTATTGACTCTGCCTCCACCGTCTGTTGATCAGCCTTCTGACCTGCCAGTCCCAATGGGCACCAACCTCCACTGGCTCAGTCTCTGGTGTCTCCAGGAAGAACTTCAAAGAGCTCCTGTCTGAAAGCCATTGCCAGTCAGAGTAAAGGCAAAAGTAAAGGTAAACGACCCCTGGATGGTTAAGTCCAGTCCAATTCGATTATGGGGTCAAATTCCACGTTCAGGTCGAGGGAGCCAGTGTTTATCTGCAGACAGCTTTCCGGGTCATGTGCCCAGCATGATTAAACTGCTTCTGGCACAACAGGACACCGTGACAGAAGCCAGAGCACACGGAAATGCCGTTTACCTTCCCACCGCAGCAGTACCTATTTATCTACTCACACTGGTATGCTTTCAAACTGCTAGGTTGGCAGGAGCTGAAACAAAGCAAAAAGCAAGGGGAGCTCACCCCGTCATGGGGATTTGAACTGCTGGCTTTACGATTGGCAAGCCCAAGAGGCTCAGTGGTAGACAATACTGGACTAGGTGGACCAATGGTCTGACTCAGTGTAAATAAAAACTTCCTGTTTGCTTCTCATTGAGCAATTTAGTCAAGCCTTCTAACATGGCTTCTCTTATTTCCTCAAATAAAATACCTTGTGCCCTCCAGATCTTATAACCTACAACTCCCATCATTCCTGGCCACTGGCCATGCTGGCTAGGGCTGATGGGAACTGGAGTTCAAAACATACAGAGAGAAAAATGTTGGCTATCCTTGGGCTAGAGGCTTGCTTTGCAAAGCTGAAAGCTGAAAATGGTCCAGAAATCTGCAGGCAAGGGACAAGACTCCCAACAGGCCCTTCTGTGGCAACACCAAGCCTGCCTTTAAACCACAGAAACCTGAGCATGCCAGGACTTACACTGGTGAACTAATTGGCAAGGCTGCTTAAAATTCAACCATTTAACCTTTTTTTTTTTTTTAAAAAAAAAAATGTGCTCGGATCCCTAACACACACACACACACACACACACACACACACACACACACACACTTACTTCCCCACATTATTTTCCAGCCATTTCTGACATTGCCTATGTAAGCATCTTGAAACACTTTTCTAAAAAGAAAGAAAAAACCCAAACACCCAACCCTCGCTTAATCAATATCAAGATTAAACCAATATGTTTCCAGGCTTGGATTGAGATCTGGCTCTGAGTTTGTGTAATGGAGGAGAAGAGAATGGAGCAATTTAACCACATCTGTGGAACAGAGCAAATAAAGGAAAGTTCAAAGAGGTTGGGTCCTCTCCCCCCCCCCTTTTTAAAGGACTAAAGTTTCAGATTTAAACACATATGCTTCAGAAATGCAAGGTCACATTTTAAATGTGTGTGGCATTTTGCTGATTAGTTTTTTATATAAAAAAGAGGTTATACAGTGGGGTGAAAGTACTGCTCTGTTGACTAGTCAAGGGCAAAAGGTCAAGCTTCTATTATTTCTATGAGGCCTTGGTCAATCCAAAGGTTTTGTTATTCTAGCCAATTTGAGAGGCTGATAGTTATAGCTCAGGAATTCTGAATCTGAACTACCACCAACATCATGATTATTTATAATGTAAATACAAATCTGCCTGGACATTCAGATAATCATCAAGGACATGCATGTGGGTGCCCCCTGTTAGAATTCCTGCTCCGTGATTGCAGTCATGGGATTTTTGTCTTTCACATGACGGTATATGTTTTGACTCCACAGAGTGGGAAGTGATGGAGACAGGATGTTTGTGTTACTGTGTCCCGTGAAGTGGGACTATTGTCCTTTGTTCTTTTTCTCTTTGCTATCTGATGCTAGAGAGAGAGGGAGCCATGTTGCAGTGCTCCGTGTGTGTTTATATGTAAATAAAATAGATTAGCCAACATGCTGAGTTGCTGAAGTCTGTTATGCAAGCTGCGAACACTCTGCGGATCCCTAAGTGTGCCGATTTCTGTTGGCATCGGTCGCTGTGATGTTCGGGCAGAAGAAAGCTTTTGAAGCTCCTGAACGATCGACGAGGAGGGAGGGAACATGCCAGTAGGGTATGTGTCTCTGCCAAGGTCCTACTCGAGTGTAGGACGAGCTCCTGACACCTCCTCCCACAACTGAGACAAGGGGGCTGGCTACTGGGTGCCACATACAGAACCTTTTTGGTGGTGTCTTGACTATGGAACTCCTCTTTCAGGGACAGTGTATTGTTTTTGCATGTAGGTCAGATGTGGATGACCTTTGGTCCTCCAAATGTTGCTGAACTATAACTCCTTTTATCCCTGCTCATTGCCTACATTTGCTGGTGTCGATGGGAGTTGTGGTTTAGAAACACCTACAGGGCAAAAGCTCGCCTGCACAACAGTGCCAGGTTAAACCCCAAGTATATCCAGGTATTGTAAAAATTCTGGTCAACTGCTGCCAGTTAGTGTAGACTAGGCATGGGGAACCTGAATGGACTTGAGATGTCATTTTCCCCAAGCCCAGTTCGCCTACCCTGCTATATGGCATCAGGTGCAGGGCAGGTAAAGAAGATGACTGCAAGACCTGATTTCAGCAGGATCATTCTATGCAGTTCAAGTCCTCCTGTCAATCAGGTTCAAGTCCACCTGTCAGGGGAAAGGGGAGGGTTTTTTGGGAGAGTGTGGGTTGCCAAGCTAACTTGCTTCCAAAGCTCTGTTGCCCCTTTGCTTATCCATCTCTCTCTGAGCCTAATCTGCACAATTGCCCAGAGGCAGGGGTGCCTCTTTGCAGGCGTGTTGGCACCAGCAGAGCTAATAATAGTAGTAGTAGTAGTAATAATAATAATAATAATAATAATAATAATAATAATAATAATAATAATTTATTTATACCCCGCCCATCTGGCTGGGCTTCCCCAGCCACTCTGGGTGGCTTCCAACAAAATATTAAAATACAGTAATGCATCAAACATTAAGAGCTTCCCTAAACAAGGCTGCCTTCAGATGTCTTCTAAAAGTCTGGTAGTTGTTCTTCTCTTTGACATCTGGTGGGAGGGTGTTCCACAGGGCGGGTGCCACTACTGAGAAGGCCCTCTGCCTGGTTCCCTGTAACTTGGCTTCTCGCAGTGAGGGAACCACCAGAAGGTCCTCAGCGCAGTGTCCAGGTAGAACGATGGGGGTGCTTCCACCGGTATGCCCACCCAACCCTGAGCCTGCCCTCACTGTGCCCCACAGGTAAATGGCAGTAGCACCCCTACCAGGAGGCTATTGCCAAAAGGAATAACTGCTTCATTTTCTCACACCTGTCGTTGCTCAGGAAGGGCCCTTGCAAGGCTGTGATGGGTGTTGCCAGGTGGCCTAGCCATGACTACCTCTGGTACCTTCCCTGCTTAAAACCAATTCATCTCTTCCCCACTCCTCTGTATTCTTACATACTCCACTAGGCTTTTTTTTAGCAAATAAATAAATAAGAGCATTCTGAACAAGAGGGAGCTACCAACATCTCTAACAGTGCCTCCTCAACAGTTCTCTTGATTAGCCCTAATGTTTTGACACAAGCTTTTTATTTATTTATTCCTATTTATTTTTTACTGTCTTTTTTTCCCCTAACAGGGCACAGAAAAAGCAAACATTGCATTAGCCCATTAAGGATGGAAGAGCTGGATAAATACCCTGCTGCTTTGTTCCCAGCACTTTCCTTAATACACTCCTCTTGAAAATCACATTTCGCAGCGTCAAGAAGCCAGGCTAGGTTAATGCAGACTGTTAAGACAGGAGTGGAGACATATTCAAGGCCAGCTCACGGCAGCAAGATTGGTAGAATAGGGCAAATTGCTACCTTAAGTGCTCAGGAACAGGCAGTTGCCCAAAACTCAGGTTTTTGTTGTTGTTACCATTGCTGTTGCTATATTCACACCTTGCTTCCACCATGGAGCTCAATTGTCCCCAGGTTGTCTCCCATCCAGGCCCTGATCAGACCAAGATCTTCTTACCTTCAGTAAGGAGGGTCTGTCCAAGACATTTTGTTGCCTGAGGCAATGAGCAAGCTGATGCCCCACACCATCTATGAAAGCTGATTGAACTAGCAATAGGATTGTGGTCACATCCACACCATACATTTAAAGCACTGTCATTTCACTTTAAACAGACATGGCTTTTCCCAAAGAATTTTGGGAGCTGTAGTTTGTTAAGGGCACTGTATTCTGCCTTGGTCAGACCACACCTGGAATACTGTGTCCAATTCTGGGCACCACAATTTAATAAGGATGCTGACAAGCTGGAACGTGTGCAGAGGAGGGCAACCAAGATGATCAAGGGTCTGGAAACCAAGTCTTTTGAGGAACAGCTGAAGGAACTGTGTATGTTTAGCCTGGAGAAGAGGAAACGATGATAGCCATCTTCAAATAGCTGAAGGGCTGTCACACAGAAGATGGAGTAAGCTTGTTTTCTCCAGCTCTGGAGGGCAGGACTCGAACCAATGGCTTCAAGTTACAAGAAAGGAGATTCTGACCAAACATCAGGAATAGCTTTATGATAGTAAGAGCTGTTTGACACTGGAACAGTCTCCCTTGGGAGGTTGTGGACTCTCCTTCATTGGAGGTATTCAAACAGAGGTTCGATGGTCATCAGTCATGGATGTGTTAGTGGAGATTCCTGCATTGCAGGAGGTTGAACTAGATGATCTTTGGGGTGCCTTCCAACTCTACAATTCTATGATTTCCCCACCTCACAACAGGGCAGTGTGCTGCTCGCAGGTTCCATGTTGAAGTACTCCTGCAGCCCACTTGGTATGAAAAGTTGGGCTGCCCTGCTATAGGAGAAGCATGGTTGCTGGCAGAATCCGAGACCAGGGAGAAGAGTCGGTGGAAGAAGATTGGAAGAAATTTAAAGTTTACT